>NW_020941197.1:16178033-16518168 GCF_900497805.2 Vombatus ursinus
GGGGGGGGGGGGGGGGGGTGGGGGGGGGGGGGGGGGGGGGGGTGTGGAAATGTGTGCTATCATGCTGTTCTATTGCCTCACACTAAGTATATAGTCCTTATTAACTGAATGTGTTTAGGAAAGTTTCTCCCATCCTTCATTTGGGCAGTATAAGACTATTACATTACTTCATACCTCTCAAAGTTTAGCTGATCAGATTTGGCTTCTTCCATCATCCTGTGGACGGCTTTTTGTGTCCTGATTCTACCATTCAGTGTAACAACCATTCATAACAGATTTGTGTCATCTATTAATTTAATAAAAAGGGCATTCATACCTTCATTCATGTCATTTGGTCAAAAAATGATGAACAAAACAAGGTCAAGGATAGATCTTTGGGGCAGATCACCATAGACCTCCCTCTAGAATGACATCAAACCATGAATTGCCACTCTTTGAGAAGTATAATGTGGTACTAAAAAAAAAAAACATTGGATTTGGAGTCAATCAAGATCTAAGTTTGAATTCCTCCTATGACTCTTACTAGTTGTATAAATGTGAGAAAATCATTTTACTGCTGAACTTCAGTTTTCTCATTTATTAAGTGGGGATAATATTATCTATTGGGCAGCTAGGTGGTACAGTGGATAGAATTCCAGGCTTGGAGTTAGGAAGACTCATCTTCATGAGTTCAAATCCGGCTTCAGACATTGATTAGCTGTGTGACCCTGGGCGAGTCACTTAACCCTGTTTTCCTCAGTCTCCTCATCTGTAAAATGAGGAGCAGAAAATGGTAAACCACTCCATAACCCCAAATGGGCTTATGCAACTGAAAACAACTAAACAACAAAAATATTATCTATAATTCTTCCCTCACATTGTTGTTATGAGAATCAAATAACACACGTAAACTTTTATAAACCTTATATGAACATCAACTATTGTTATTCTTCTTATTATTTGAGCTTGGTCATTTTACCAGTTACAAGCCCACCTAATTGTAGTATCATTCAGTACAAAATGATTTTGTGACAGATTTTGTAAAATGTCTTTCTAAAATACAGGTATACTACATGATGGCATTCCCCTAATCTTTCAGGTTAACCATCCTGTTGTAAACTAGAAATAACTTAATTTGGCATGACTTGTTCTTAATTAACTTGCACTACCTCCTGGAGACAACTGTTTCTCTTTCCAAATGGTAACAAACCACTTTTTAAATATATGCTAGAATATTCACAGGAATGTAAGTCAAGATTCCTAAACTATTCTGTGACGAAATCTACCTTCTTCTGCCTTTAGAAAAATTGAAAAATTTCTTCCCTTGATACCTTTTTCCATTCTCCATGACTTTTTCAAAGGATACCTACACAGATTCTGCATGTATCACACCCACATGGTGCAAGAGGTCCCTGACTCAAACATTTAATAGCTGTGAACCTTTGGTAATTCACTTATCCTATCTGGGTTTCAGTTTCCTCATCTATAAAATAGAGAGATGAACTAACTGACCTCAATCTCTGATTCCTATTCAAATTCCAACTCAAAATCTCAGCCTATGATGATCTTCCCAATATCACCTTCTCCAAAGTGAGACGATGGAAAAAAACACTGCCTCTGGTGTCTAAAGATCTGTGTTCAAATCCTGTTTCTGATACTTACTGCCCATGTGATCTTAGACAAATAACATAATATCACCTTTAGGCTTAAATTTCCTTATCTGTACAATGAGGGGTTGGATTTAAAGGTTCCTTCCAGCTTTACACCTATGATCCAATGAACTCATTTCTTGGAAGTTAGGTGGCACAATGGGTAGAGTGCTAGATTTGGAGTCAGGAAGACCTGAGTTCAAATCCAGCCTCAGACACTTCATAGTTGTGTGACTGTGAACCAGTCATTTAACTTCTCTTAGCCTTTGTTTCTTCATCTGAAAAACGATAATAGTATTAGCACTTTCCTGGCAGCTAGGTGGTAGAGTGGATAGAGTACTGGGTCTGGAGTTGGGAAGACTCATCTTCCTGAGTTCAAATATGGCCTCAGACACTTAATAGCTGTGGGAGCCCCAGGCAAGTCATTTAACACTGTTTGCCTCAGTTTCCTCATCTGTAAAATAATCCGGAGAAGGAAATGACAAATCTTTGCCAAGACACAACTGAAAAAAGAGTGGAAGGAATATAAAGTGAAAAAAGACTAGAAAGGCATGTGTGTGGTGTGGGGAGAGAGGGGAGGGTGTGAAGGGCTTTGCCTGCCAAACAGAGGATTTTATATTTTTAGATTGTAAATATTATATTATAATATATATATATATAATTTATATTATATTTATATTTATATTTACATTTTACATTGAATTCTGGAAATAATTGGGAGCCACTGGGGTTTATTGAGTTAGGGTATGCATGGTCAGACTTACATTTTAGGAAGATTGGCTTTGACAGCTGAGTAGAGAATGGACTGGAGTAAAGAAAGATTTGAAACATGGAGACCAACCAGCAAACTATTGTATTAATCTACAAGTAAATTAATGAGGAGGTGAACTCAGGCAGTG
This sequence comes from Vombatus ursinus, assembly GCF_900497805.2. Lineage (NCBI taxonomy): Eukaryota > Metazoa > Chordata > Mammalia > Diprotodontia > Vombatidae > Vombatus > Vombatus ursinus. The sequence goes on from NW_020941197.1 coordinate 16,180,561, forward strand.
ACAGCATCTGAAGAGAGAAGGGGACATAGTTGAAAGCTGTTGTAATGGTGAAATTGTTGAGGTATAGGGGTTCTGGGAACCCCAAAATTCAAGGGCAAGAGACACAGGTCCTGCCTCGAATGAATTCAACCCAAGCATTCTTTCAGCCAAAGATAAGGTTTATTACAACATGGGTCAAGATTCTAAGAATCTGCCCTATTGGCCAGATTTTAAGAATCTGAGCCTTTGTGATACTTAAATTGACAAGCAGGCCAGACTTTTAAGAAACCTGATCATTTAATGTAGGCAAGATGAACATTTATACAGTGGTCAAGGAGTGGCCAATAGCTTGGGTGACTGGGAGGTAACAGAGAAGGACCAGAAGGGCTGGGTGCCACAGGGGAAACACCAGGGACAGGGCTATATGGAAGGGGTCTAGATGGAATTAAGGGTGGGACTTGGCCAGGGCAAATCAGGCGGTAACAGACAATGAAGAGCTGGGCTAGGTTAGAGTGAACAGAGAATTGGAGACTGGGGCAGAGTCAAAGCCACAATGCAAGGACAGTTGAAAGGATTATAGCCTCAGGCAAATGCCAGGGTCCTGGGTCCCCTGGGAAAGTCCAGGGCCTTTTAGGTGATGAGGATGGGATTTAGACCCCAAAAAGGAAAAATCCTGGACTTTCCCACAATCTGGGGCATTTGCCTGAGGCTATAATCCCATCAACTGGCCTTTCATTGTGGCTACACTCAATCTCTTAATTCTGTTACCCTTAAACTAGCCTAACCCTCCCTGTGCCCTCCCCACCCCGGCCATTTCCCACACTTAATCCTAGCTAGGCTCCATTGTCCAGGTCCCAGGAGTTCTGTTGATCTCAGTTTACTGGCCACTCCCATCCAGATCCTCCTTAGACCCCTCCTCCAGTCACCCCAAACTACTTGGCCACTCCTAGATCCCTCCCACAGTCTTTCTGTATATAAGGTCCATCTTGTCTCCATTAAGATGCTCAGATTTTCACAATCTAGCCAATAGACAACAGATGCTCAGATTCCTTAAGAGTCTAGCTAATATGGTGAATCTTCAATAAACCTTGCTTTTGGCTGAAAAAAGGTTTGGGTAGAATTCTTTCGGGCAGGACCCGCATGTAGTGATTTGGGGATTCCAGCACCCCTAACCTCTAGACCTCATCATAGGCGTCCATCATAAGCACCCCATCAAAATCAATCAACAAGCCTAGGCAATAGCTTGGATTTGAAGGATGACAGAGTGAGGAGTCAGGGTTGACTCCAGTAAACCAATATCAGGGTGTGGCTCAGAGATACACTCAATCAGAGCCTGACTCAATTAAAATCATCTAGAGCTCAATTAACCATTCTCAGTGAGGTGTGAGTGGGTCAATAAGTACCCAAGCCAAGGATACTCCCAGTTTCCTTTAAAGGAATAAGACTAAATGAGCCTCAAAAGCCTCATCCTCTAATCTTTTTAAGTGCTCTTAAGTATTCTAGCCACACCCCTCTAAGAGACATTATATCGTGTGAACCACACAGCAAGCCAGTGGCTTAGTATTTCAGGTATAATTCTTCCCATTTATAGAGATGGAAGCTAAAATGGACAGATTAAATGACTTGCCCAAGGTCACACATATCTGGACTCAAACTCAGGTCTTTTTCATCTGAGTCCATTGTTCTTTCTACTAAATCACAGCTACTTCTCTGGAAAGAGGGGTCTGTATCTGAGCTTGCTATATGTTTGTTTAAAAAAAAAATCTATGTATCCCTAGATTTAGAGGTCTAACAGTTGTGCCATCAGTCAGACCCCTGTTCTTTTAGACATCCAGCTTTTAATTAGAGGCTTAATCAAACAATTGTAACCAGAATCTTCAGCTCCGCCCTGCCCTCCTCAGCCTCTAAGTCCAGTTTTCCTTCTGATTCCTATCAAATGAACTAAACGCACTCCTTCCCTGCCTTTTGTTGTCCTTTCCCCTAGGCTTCTAGGTCTAGTTAATAGGTCATTTAACTGTTCATAGATCAGGTCTGCTATTTGTTTCTTCATTTGTGGAGGCACAAATGCATAGTGGAGTGGTTCTCAAACTTGTTGGTCTCCGAACCCCTTTTTGCTGCCAAAAATGATTGAGGATCCCAAAGAGCTTTTACTTCTTTGGGTTATTTCTATCGACATTTGCTACATCAAAACTAAAACTGTCAACTTTTAAAATATGTATTTATAAAATATTTCTTAATTCATTTAAAAATAACAATAATAAATCCATTACATGCTGACATAAGTATCATGTTTTGTGAAAAAATAACTACATATTCCAAAACAAAAAGAAATAGTGAGGAGAAGTGGCGTTGTTTTACATATTTTTGCAAATCTCTTTAATGTCTGGTTTAATAGAAGACAGCTGGCTTCTCATGAATTGTAAAGATGTATTGTTTTGGGACTGAAGCTTACCAAGAAAATCTGGCCTCACATAGATCTGTAGTAGGAAAAGGCAGGAGTATTTTAATTAGCAAAGAACATGTTAGTATTATTATTAAAACAGTTTGGGTCTGATGAGATATGGGCCTAAGCTGAGACCTTTGTCCCAATTTGGGCCCCATTTGTCTAAGGGGCCCTAGAAAACCCTTGGACTGTCCTTGAATTCTCTTATTTGATCAAGGAAGCCTCTGAAGGTATAATCCCATCAACTGGCTTTTCCTTATCACCTAACTGCCCAAAGGTATAATCCTATCAACTGGCTGTTCCTACACTCACTCTCTCAATTCTCTGTTCTTAGCCTTCCATTGTCTTCTTACCTTCTTATGCTCCTAGCCACTTCCCACCCTTAATCCTGTCTAGGCTCTATTCTCCCTGGGTCAGGGTCCAGCTCCCTGGCCATCTATTACCTGCAGTCCCCTCAGACTACTTGGCCACTCCTAGATCTCTCCCATAGTCTTTCTATACATAAGGTCCATCTTGTCTCCATTAAGGTGTTCAGATTCCTTAAGAACCTAGCCAATAGCTCACCACTGTTCAGATTCCTTAAGAGTCTGGACAGTATGGTGGATCTTTAATAAACCTAGTCTCTGGCTAAAAGAAGGTTTGGGTCGAATTCTTTCAGGCAGGACCCCAGTCTCTTGCTGTTGCTATTTTGGGGTCCCAGAACCCCTAAGCCTCAACAGTGACAGTGTCAGAAGGGACATATTGGAGAGATATTGCAAAGGTGAAATCAACAGGCCACCCATGGCAACAGATGGTGGGGGGGGGGGTGGTTCAAGAAGTCCAAAATGATTCCTAGATTGGGAACCTGAGGGACTGGGAGAATGGTGTTGCCTTCCAAGTAATAGAGAAGGTAGTGGGGAGGAATGGGCAGAGTTAACAGAAAAGATAATGAATTCTCTTTTGGCCGTATTTGGTTTAAGATGTCCACTGAATATCCAGTTCCAGATACCTGAAAGTCATTTGAAGATGTGCGATTGTTGGTCAGGAGAGAAGTTGAAGCAGGATTGGTAAATTTAGAATCATCAATGTAGAGATGGTAATTGAATCTATAGGAATTGATGACATCACTAAATAAGAGGGTATAGAGGGAGAAGAGAAGAGTGCCCAGGACAGAACCCTGAGGAATACCTCCTGTTACAAGGTATAATCTGGATGAGGATCCAGAAAAAAGAGATGGAGGAGAGTTCAAATAGATAGGAGGAAAACCAGGAAAAGGTGGTCTTCAGAAACCTAGAGGAAAGACAGTGTGAAAGAGGAGAGAGGGATCAACAATGTCAAAGGCTGAAGAGAGGTCAAGGAGAATGAGGAATGAGAAAAAGCTATTGGATTTGGCAACTAAGAACTCATTAGTAACTTTGAAGATTTTTTTTTTTTTTTTTAGGCAATTGGGGTTAAGCGACTTGCCCAGAGTCACATAGCTAGTAAGTGTTGTGTGTCTGGGGCCGGATTCAAACTCAGGTCCTCCTGACTTCAGGGTCAATGCTCTATCCACTGCACCACCTAGATGCCCCTCATTAGTAACTTTGGAGAGAGCAGTTTTGGTAGAATGATGGGATCAAAAGCCAGACTGTAAGGGGTTAAGATTAGAATGAGAAAACTGTATGAGAAATGGTGAAATTCTGTTTTCTACAGTTGGTGTTTTTTAGGAAATGTATATAATTATACATATATAAATGAATATATTATAAATAAATATTATATATAAGCATAAAATAATATAAATGAAATTTACCAAGATCATTTCTTTAAGTTACTGTGTGACTATGTACAAATTACTTAACCTCTCTGAGTCTTAGTTGCTTCATTGATGAAATAAAGAGAATAAGATTGGAAGTACTTATCACATAGGGTTGTTGTGAGGATCAAATGATATACTCTATCTAACACACCTCACAAAATTTAATATACTAAATAAATGCCAGCTAGCATTTTCTTGCCTTTTTATTTCCTCACAGAACTTAGAGGTAGCTGGATGGGACAGTATATGGAGCCCTGGTCCTGGAGTCAGGAAAGACCTGAATTTAAATGTGATCTCAGTCACTTACTGGCTGTGCAACCCTGGGCAAGTCACTTAACTTCTGCCTGCCTCAGTTTCCTAATTGTAAAATGGGGATAACAATAGCACTCACCTCCCAGGATTGTTGTGAGGATTAAGTGAAATATTTGTAAAGCGCTTATCCTGGGACATAGAAGGCTTGTTTAAAAAAAAAAAGTTATCTCCCTTGTCTCTAAAATGAGCAGATTGCACTAGGTGACCTCTAAGTTTCCTTCCACCTCTAGAGTGCATAATTTCATGAATCCTTCTGTGAGCTTCTAAAAAGTCTTTGATCACAACCAATGAAACTGAGAGGCCATGAGTTAGCAGACTAGCAAAAGGTACTAAGGCCCTTTTCACATTAGAAGAACAGACATTATAATGAGTGTTTGCAAATATAGATGAAAGACTGAGCCTGGGAAAGTATTTCTTTTCTTATCACCTTGACTCTAATACAGAAAAATTTGATGTGTAAGAGTCATGTGTTTAAAAAAAAAAAGGGTGTGTTAATATTAGAAGAGAAAAAAGAATGAGAAAAGGAAAGGAATCAAGAATTTATTTGTTACCCCCCAAAATGATTCTACATACTTTCGGTATACACATAAAAAGCAGATATCCATGCAAATGCATTTATGGTTTTTCCATGGATATCTATCCTTATAGGCATGGAGATGGTCCCTTAGAAATACCTACTGAGAATCACTAAACTGGGATCAATTAACAAGCTGGTGGTACTAGAATCTCAGTCCTTTGCTTTCCAAAGCAGTTTATTACTTACCCCAGATGATCTTTCTCATGGAAAGCGTCATGAAACCAAAGTGAGTAAAACTGTTGAAATGCAATAAAGTTAGGAAGACAAAGATTGGTACAAAGGGAAATTGCTAGAAATGTCATTAGAGTGTATAGATAGCCAGCTTAAAGCCAGGAAAACCTCTGACATATACTCATTGCATGACTCTGGCAAGTCCCTTAACCTCTCAAAGATCTAGGAAACTCACTAAGACTGTTTCAGAGAAGGCACTGACATGCATTACTAAAGGGAGTTTGCTCATCTGGGAGTTCCATATGTCAATGAGATTACAAATCTAATCCCTAATTCTACTGATGAATCAACAAATCAAATGAAATGAGGATGTCAGGAAGTAATAGAGAGAGTTCTTATGTTGTTTATTTTTAATGTAAGGATAAAAGGTTTGGGGAAATAGAAATAAATCCCAGCACCTCTCTGTGCCTTACTTTCCTCATCTGTAAAATGGGTCTAATATTATCTTCCCTACTTTTTTTAGGAGGGAGGGGAAAACAATCAGGGTTAAGTGACTTGCCCAGATTCACACAGCTACTAAGTGCCTGAGGTCAGATTTGAACTCAGGTTCTCCTGACTCCAGGGCTGGGCTCTATCCACTGCACCACTTAGCTGTCCTCTGCCCTATGTCAAAAAAAAAAATTTTTTTTGAGGGATAAATTAGTAAATATTAATAGGATGAAAGAAAAGATTAGATGAGAGCAAAAACACCTAATCTTGGGTCAGGCACCTTCTTTGGACCTCCATTTCTTCATCTATCAAATGAGGGAGTGGGTCTAGAAGATTTCTAAGGTCTTTTTCTACCCCTATGTGACCATACCATGTTAAAAAAATATGTATTCGTGTTTATGAAGGTCATAATCTCTGCAAGGAAGTTCAGTATTACTGTGACATTGATTTATAAAGAAACTTAATTTGAAGTCAGTGATTCAGTGAAATATATGGTCTTATAATTTAATAAATTCCTGTTTGTTTCCAGTGGGGCCCAAATAGTAGCCAAGAGAGAAGCTGCAGGACCATAGAAAATCTGATTCAAAGTTAAGACCTTGAAGCTCTTTTCTCTCAAATTTGGGTATAATTTAACAGGTCACTTCAGATAAAATTAAAATTGAACATAAGAATAAATAATAGTATTTTTTAATTAGTTCCTTTTTTTTAAAGAACCTCAAGATGTTTTATCTATATTGGCAAACACAAAAGAAGGAATAATCTAAAGAGAATAGATTCTGCAGCTAATTCATCTAAATGCACAAGAAACAAATTATCCTCATACTACATATAACTTTAAAATATAAACAAATGGTGAATTCTTCTCAATTCATTCTACAAGGCAAATATAGGTTTAATCCTCAAGTCAGGGGAAAAAAAGTTCAGGACAGTAAAGTCAAATGAAGGCAACAAAGTTTATTAAGTAGTTTTACATATCAGGCACTGTGCTGAGCAGTGGAGATACAAAGAAAGGCAAAAAAAAAAAAACAAAACAAAACAAAAAACCATTCCTGTGCTCAAGGAGCTCACAGTCCAACCAGGGAGACCACATGCAAACAAGGTACAAATAAGATATATACAGGATAAACTGGGGATAATTTCAGAGGGAAAGTACTAGTATTAAGTGAGACCTTTTGCAAAACGTGAGACTTTTTTCTAAGACTTGAAGAAGGCCAGGCAAGCCAGGCAGTGAAGAATGGGAGAGAATTCTAAGCCTGGGAATCAGCCAGTGAAAATGCCTGGAGTGAGATGAGTGTCCTGTGTGAGGAACAGCTAGGAGACCAGTGTCACTGAATGGAAGGGTATGTAGTGGGGTGTTAGGTATAAGAAGACTGAAAAGGGGGTGCAGCAGGATATGAAGGGCTTTGAACATTAGAGGATTTTACATTTAATCTTGAAGATTCTAGGAAGCTCTTGGAGTTTATTGAGTAGTTGTGTGACATGATTAAACTTGCATATTAAGAAAATCAATTCGACAGCTGAATAGTATGAACTGGAATGGGAGGACCTTGAGCTGGGGGAACCAACCAGAAAACTATTGAGATAGTCCTGGCATGAGACGTTAAGGATGTTGAGAACGGAGAATACAACGGGATTCAACAACAGACTGGATTTGGAGTGAAAGTGAGGAGTCAGGCATGACATCTAGGTTGGAAGTGTGGGTGACGGGGAGGATGGTGGTGGCCTTGACAGTAATAGGTAAGTTGGGATAGAGGGAGACTTTGGGAAAAAGATAATGTGTAACATGAATGTTACAGAGCTGTGATTTTTATCAGTGTGGATTTTTTTTTAAGGTTTCAACATCCATTTTTTATAAAATTTTGAGTTCCAAATTTTTTCTCCTTTCTTCCCTCCCATCCCCCCTCCTCAAGATGGAACAGAATCTGACATAGGTTATACACATGCAGTCATGTAAACATATTTCCACCTTAGTCATGTTGTGAAAGAAGAAACAGAACAAAAGCCACGAAAAACAAAAAACCAAAAAAAGTGAAAATAGTGTGCTTTGATCTGCATTTAGACTTCATAGTTCTTTCTCTGGATGTGGATAGCATTTTCCATCATGAGTCGTTTGGAATTGTGTTGGATCATTGTACTGCTCGGAAGAGCTAAGTTTATCATAGTTGGTCATCGCACAGTGTTGCTGTTGCTATGTACAGTGTTCTTTCTCCTGCTTCTGTTCACTTCACTCAGCATCAGTTCACGTAAGTCTACTCAAGTTTTTCTGAATTCCGCCTACTCATTATTTCTTATGGAATAATATTATTCCATTACATTCATTTACCACAATTGATTCAGCCATTCCCTATTTGATGGGCATTTCCTCAACTTCCAATTCTTTGCCACCACTTAAAGAGCTGCTATAAATACTTTTATAGATCCTTTTCCCTTTTTTATGATATCTTTGGGCTACAGACCCAGTAATGGTATTGCTGAATCAAAGGGTATGCACAATTTTATAGCCCTTTGGGCATAGTTCCAAATTGTCCTCCAGAATGATTGGATCAGTTCACAACTCCACCCAATTTTCCCACATCTTCTCCAACATTTATCATTTTCTTTTTTCTGTCATATTAATCAATCTGATAGGTGTGGGGTGGTACCTCAGAGTTGTTTTAATTTGCATTTCTCTAATCAATAGTGGTTTAGAAAATTTTTTCATATGACTATAGACAGCTTTAATTTCTTCATCTGAAAACTGCCTGTTCATATCCTTTGTTCATTTAGTGGATGTTCCTTTCAACAAAGTAGATCTTAACCTGCCCATCTGGGCAGCTCTTACCTATATCCTCCCATAATTTTCCACACAAAACCCACTCAATATGCTTGAGGCCTTCCTTGATTTTTCTTGGCATCACAAGAATACCAGCAAAAGACATGTGTTACCAATTGGTTATACCTCACTCTTGTGTTGGGATTAACCCATCTTTTTTGATCACATATTTCTTTATTTAAAAAAAAACTTTTTCCTGTTTATTATGAGCTTAACAATCATAGCAAGCACAAACATTACAATAAACAAAGAACAAAAAAAGATTGAATATGAAAGCATGAACTACTTATGAACAGCTTGTTTTAAAGAAGTATATATTAAATTTAACATTTTTTAACAAAATTGCCCTGTTTTTCTCCCTTCTTGAACTTATTTTTTTTCCTATGCATGTTTTTATGTTTTATTGATTTTTTTTCATTTCTCTCAATTCCCACTAACTAGCTACATAGTAATAAAGATGAGAAAGATAAATTACAGGAGTATTAGTAAAGAAGACACTAAAGCATTTCTATAAATTACATGACTATATAATTAGAAAATTCAATCTATTCAATGAAAAATTAATATAAAATATGACTTGAGAAAGATTTTGTAGATGTAAAATAAATCCATAAAAACCAGCTTCCTTTTTACATATCACTAATAGAAATAAAAGCACATTAATAAAACAATAAATACATGTAACAGATATATCCAACATTTGGCCATTAATTTATATAAGAACTAAATAACTGAAGGACTATCCCCTGCACATGACTAAATTAAGCTAATATAGCAAAAAAAATCAATATTCTCTAAACTAATAAATTTAAGGTATACCAATCAAAGTATCAATGGGCTACTTCACAGAATTAGGTAAAATGATAAAATATCAAAGGGAACTATGAAAAAAATGACGAAAAGAAGTTGCCTTGCCAAGACATCAACAAATATTATGGGGGCAGCTAGGTGGTGCAGTGGATAGAGCACTGGCCCTGGAATGAGGAGGACCTGAGTTCAAATCTGACCTTAGACACTTAACACTTGCTAGCTGTGTGACCTTGGACAAGTCACTTAACCCCACTCTCTAGCCAAAAAAAAAAATATATATATATAACATAGACTATCCAGTCTTAAAACTCTGATACTAGAATAAAAAAAATAGGGCAACAGATCAACAAAACAGAATAGAGAATCCTTTTTTAGAACTAAAGCCATAAGATTTTTAGAAATTGAACCTGTAATATCTTTTGGGTGAGATCCTGGGGAAGAACTTCCTCTGCCAAAATAGACAGAAGCCTGCTCTGTGACTTCTAGTATTGGAGATTTGCCTGGCATCCAGGAATGTTAAATGTCTTGCTCTGAGTCACACAGCCTGTAGACTCAAGACTTGAACTCAAGCTTTCTTGACTCTCAAGCCAGTTCCCTATCCATTACGTAAAGCCTCCCTTCATGATAAATTAGTTTTTGGTAAATCCATTATGAGGCATTAGGGAAAGAAATCATTCAATAAAAATAACTAGAAAATTATATAATGGTGTAACAAAATGTGCTTAAACCTTGGATAAGTGTTCTAAATGTAGCAAGTACTCTCACTCTCCCAGAGGTCAGGCCAGATGCATGTCCCCCTCAAGATTCTCTGAGCACCCCAATAGGTTATAAAGTGTTTATTGTCTACTGCTATTGCTTTGAGCCCCTGTTCTGGTGTTTTTCCCCTACTATGAACCACCAGTAACTAGCACACTAGATCCATTTAACCAATTAACATCAATTAGTTTTTACAAAGGAATATTTGCTTTGGGGGCAGCTAGATGGTGCAGTGGATACAGCACTGACCCTGGAGTCAGGAGGAGCTGAGTTCAAATGTGACCTCAGACACTTGACACTAGCTGTATGACTCTGGGCAAGTCACTTAACCCCCATTGCCTCACCAAAAAAAAAAAAAAAAGCAATATTTGCTTTGAAGGTGTAGTAAGCATAGAAGTACCCACATTTCCTCTTCAGAACCTTGGGAGCACATTTTCCCCATACCACCTCAGTCTCTGGGAAGAGTAAGCTCAGTTTCTACTAACACAACTTCTACCTAGCATTGGTCCAATCAAGTTCACATCCAAATGTGCATTGCTGCTGGATGAGCCCTCATCTCAGTGAACTACTGGGTTGGGTGTCAAAGGTCATATTTTGTTTCTTTAGACTTCAAATCTTGACTCACTAAATGCAAACTCCAAAACAGACTCCATTCCTGGACCTCTTATTGGCTCTCTCCTGACTTTTTGAAACACACGAGGTGATGATAGGCTCCAATTTCCTTCACCTAAAACCAAAGCACAGAAAGGCAAAGAATCAAGGCCTATATTCATGTGACATATGTTAGCTTCAGGTAGGGAAGACCCAAGGCCCTCCTTCTCACAGCATTGTCTCTCTTCTTTCCCTGGACTCAAAGAAGTCAGCCAGAGAGAAGAAGACAAACCAAGAAAATTAACTAGGTTGACTAAACGCCTTTTGAATTCACCTTTAAGGGTAGAGACAGCCATAGTCAATCAGAGGCTCCTCTTGATCATACGGTAAGCAGACAGCAACAAGTTACTGAATGGCATGCTCCAAGGTCTCTCCAAAGTATTTCCATTACACAGTATCATGACCCTTCTAGATATAGGCTCCCCAACCTCTTCCACATGGAAAAGAAAGGGCAGGATAGTAAATATTTTAAGCTTTGCAGGCCAAGGGACACAATTAAGGCTATTATATAGGTATTTCTATAAATAGAGAGAAAAAAATTTCCATGTTTTGTATTGATGAAATTCAAAATGTGAATAATAAAGTACAAATTTTTTATAATATAAGTCTTTTAATGAAAAGAATGTAATTCTTTTTTTTTTTGGTGGGGGGAATAACATTTCACTTAATTATGGTTTAAAATTAGTGTTCCCTATCATCAAAATCAATTGTGAATGTTCATCAGTTAATGCTGAAATGTAATGAGGGTTTATGTATTTTATCTTTGAAAATACCTTTTCACACAGATAGGTAGTACCAACTACTGGTATAGATCCATGAGCATATGGTTTTAATTGAGTATATTCATCAACTTGGAAGGCATTTGTAGAATTCTATTAGAATCTTCTCTTGATATTTGCATGTCATTATAGTGTAGATTAATCACTTGAATTGAATTGACAATTGAAGGTTAGAAGGTGGCAACTTCTTAGTCGCATGGTTAACTGAGTTTTAAATGTGGACATTTCTTTTGTACTTGCATCAAAGTCCAAAAAATATTGATGGAACTGTAGTTTGAGCTCAGAAAAATATATCTGTTATTAATTTGTGTGAGAATGGAGACCTTGATTCTTTTAACTTTCAACAGCATGGGAAGTATATAAAACAGCTTAACATTACTTGTGGTTCAAACAATGTTAGTTGTTGAATTGACTTTACTACAGTGTGAATTCCAGATATAAATGCTGTTTTGCTTGCAAATTCCTTAAAAAACATTATCAGGTTTGCAGCAAAAGCTAATTTCCAGAGCCATTCACTGTTTGCTAATAGTATTTTCATTTCAGAAAAATTTCCAGGTCGGAGCTAAAAAAAAATTTTAATAAAACTTTTTTTTTCTTTTTTCTTTTTTTTTTTTGATATGATGGCTATGTACAGGTACTAAAATATCACAGGACAACAACATGTGTCATCCTCAATGCTATTGATTTATAAGTGTGTCACTGTGATTTTTAATGCATCAAATAGCAGTGCCACGTACTATTTCTGTCATGATTGCTTAGCACTACCATTATAGAGCAAAAGTAGCTATGGACAATATGTAGATGTGTGAGCATGGCTGTATTCCAATAAAACTTCATTTAAAAATGTAAAAACTGTTCCTAGATTGCAAGCCATATCAAAGGAAGAAGCAGGCTGAATTTGATGATTGGGCCATAGTTTGCACATCTTAAGCATGCTCCCAGGGACCAGGCTCAATGGCCAGTCCCTCATTTCATAAATATTTTTAAAAAAATATCAGAGGTAGCATGGTATAAGTGGATGTAGAGCTGGCCTCAAAGCCAAGAAAACCTTCAAGTCCTACTTCTGACAGACAGTCACTGCCTGTGCTACTTTGAGAAAGTTCCTTAAACCCTTGGTGTCCTAGGCATACCTCTAAGATTGTAAATTGCAGAGAAAACGCTAACCTCCATTTGTAGAAGGATTTTCCTCTCTCAAGTCCTCTATATCAATAAAATCTGGACCTTATCTATAGATATTTATTTCAGTCATGGAGAAGAAAAAAAGTGTTGTCTACTGACAAATGGAAGAAAATAATGGAGGAAAAATAGATGAATCTACTTATAAATAAAAGTTTTTTTATACAACAAAGCAATGTATCTAACTTCAAAATAAATTGTTGGGAAAATATTTGTTCTAAATAAATCAAATTTTAAAAATCTCACATTCAGTATCTATAAAGAATTGAAACAAATTTACAAGAATAGTGCCAATTCCTCAATGGATAAATGTTAAAGGATGTGAAAAGATACTTCACGAAGGAGGAAGCACAAAAAAGTTAATAATCACTTGAAAAATTATTTATACTGGAGGATAATAGCAGCTAGCATTTCCGCAGCACTTCCAACATTTGCAAAGTGATTTACATATGTGATCTCGGTTGATCTTCACAATTCTAAGCAAGGATCTCTATTTAGAGATGATTATTCTCCCTAGTTTACAAATGGAATTAAGTGACTTACTCTGGGTCACCCAGCTAGAGCCAGAAGAAAGATCTGGACTCTGGTCTTTCGGAGTCCAAATCTAGCACTCTATCCATTGTGCTACACCTATTGGCCTCAGAAAAAATAGGAGCAATGTAGGGTGGGCACGGCCTTGCAGTGAAAAAGACCTGGATTCAGGTCCCATATGGGTGAACAAAAGCAAGTAATTTAACCTCTCAGTGTTCCAGGCAATTCTCAGAGTTAGTTGCTTATCTACATTTTTTTTTCCTTAGGCAATTGGGGTTAAGTGACTTGCCCAGGGTCAGACAACTAGTGTCAAGTGTTTGGCCTGAGGTCGGATTTGAACTCAGGTCCTCCTGACTTCAGGGCTGTGCTCTATCCACTGCGCCACCTAGCTGCCCCACTGATCTACATTTGTAGCAAGAATTTCCACACTAGGAGTCACTTCACACAACTCAAATCACATAATCATACACATAAAAGCACACAAAGATATGCAAATTAAAACAGCTTTAAGGTATCATTCATCAAATTGGCAAAGACAGTTAAGAATTTTTCAAAATTCAGTATTGATAGTTATAAAAAACAGGTAAATTATTACATATAGTGTTGGAGGAATTGTGAATGGGTGCAGTCTTTTTTGGAAAGCGATCTAGCATTATACAATAAAAGTTACAAAACTGAACCTACCCTTTGACCCAGTGATTCTACTATTAGAATGTTATTAAAAGGAAAAAAAAAAACCTGTACAAAAATATTCTTGGCAGCTTTACTGGTGATATCACAAAACTAGAAACAGCCTGTACGGCCAATGATTAGGAAATGTCTGAAAAAAAATCTTTGGCATAATAGCATATGGGAACACTATTGTGCCATAAAAGCTACAGGTTTGAATACAACAAAGAAATAGGTAAAGACTTATGCAAAATGGTGCAAACCAAAGAAAGATGTAACAGAATGCCATAATTTTGACTAAAGCAACATTTTTAAAATCAGCAATAAAAACTGATATAGGTACAAATTAAAAAAGAGATCATAAGGAGACAGAATAAATAAGATATTTATTATTATTATTGTGTAAATGTTTACATATACAGTATGTACCTACGTACATACATACCTATGTACCTACAGCATGTACCCATTTTTCTCAATAGCAAAATGTAGATGATTTGGCAATTACGGTTTCATGTTCAATTTTAATCTTTATTTCTTTATTCATTTTTGTTGAGCTTCTAGAATCATAGATTTAAAGTTGAAAGGAACCTTGAATCCAACCTCTTCATTTTGTCAATGAGGAAACTGAGACACAGAGATTAAGTTTATTACAAAAGATATTTTTAAAAAGATATCATCAAATGAATCCTTAACATTTTTTAGCAAATAAGGGGTAGAGAGCCCATTTGGCAGATGGTTAACTTTAGAACAAAAATTTGTTTGGCTCAAGGAATATTGTTTTAATACTTTGTAAACATTTCTACCTTATCTAGCACAGGACCAAGCGCAATAGCCTTCATTCCTACTTACCTGCTACCACACACACACACACACACACACACACACACACACACCCTTAATTATTCCTAGGCAGCTGCGTGGCACCATGGATAAGTGCTGGCCTTGGAGTAGGGAAGACTGAGTTCAAGTCTAGCTTCAGATATTTGCTAGCTGTGTGACTGTGAGCAATTCATTGAACCTCTGTCATACTCAGTTTTATTAACTGTAAAATGGGGTGATAAAAGCAACTACTTTACAAAATTGTTATGAGGCTCATATGATATATTTACAAAGCATAGTATACTGCCTGATATACTAGATATTTAGTAACTACTTTTTCCCTTCCCTTCCTTTTCATGATGATAATATGTATAAAAGTTACCTTAATTTAAAATATATGGTTAGAACTAGTGCCCTGATATGTGTTATGACAGTGTATGATCCCTATATAGATATAGATAGATATAATATATAAAGTATATAATGAATACATAATCCTTAATTCCTTTAAAATATATTGATTAGAAAATGAAAAATGAATCTATAATAATCATGTAAATTAACATGTGTCCACAAACTTATTTTGGTCCACACCCAAAATTTCATCACATGGAGAATTTTTGATGTGGAGATTTTCTCTACCAAAACAGATTAGCAATTCCTGTAGAACTTAGTCTTAGCTCCATGAGGGTAACGGATTTGCCCACGGTCATATGGCCAAAATCAAATCTTGGAAAGGCAATATTTGAACCCAGATCTTCCTAACTTGAAGATTGGCCCTCTATTCATTATACCCCACTGTCTGGTTGAGTATGAAGATAAATAATTTAACATTCTAACAAAATGTAAAAGTGGCATCTAATTTCTTGAAGCTACAAAACTCCACTAAGTTCTCAAATGAAAGGCTGAATCAACCCCAGATAATAGGTGGGTATCAATAAGAATATATCCTCTAAGAATTAGCTACAGTGTTGTTGTCATTTAGTTGATTTTTAGTCATGTCCTACTCTTCATGACCGCATTTGGAGTTTTCTTCATGACCTCATTGGGAGTTTTCTTGGCTATACTGGAGTGGTTTGCCATTTCCTTCTCCAGCTCATTTTATAGATGAGAAAATTGAGGCAAACAGGGTTAAGTGACTTGCCCAGGGTCATATAGCTAGTAACTGTCTGAGGGCAGATTTGAACTCTGGAAGATGAGTCTTCCTGACTCTAGGCCCCGCACTCTGTGCACTATGGCGCCACCTAGTGGCCCTATGGTAGCTAGCGTCTATATCACACTAAGGTTTGCAAAGCACTGGACAGCTCTTATCTCATTTGGTCCTTCAATAACCCTATGAGGTAGTGCCATTGTTATCTCCATTTTTGAGAGGAGGAAACTGAGGTAGAGGCAAAATGACTCACTTGTCTAGTGAGTGAGGTCGAATTTGAACTCAGGTCTTTCTGACTCCAAGTTCAGCACTGCGTCACCTAGCTACTGACTATTCTCCTTAGGCATGACCTGTCCAATGAGCTAATCTCCTTTTCTGGTCTTGGTGAAGGCCCAGAAATACTTGCTTTTCTGTCTATTATAAACTGTCCATTATATATCATCCTCTTCCAAAGTAAAATTTGATTTTCAATCTTGAATTTATTGAGACAGCTAGGTGGTTGATAGTAGTTGATAGAGTACTGTGCCTAGAGTCAGGAAGATCTGAATTCAAATCCATCTCAGATTCTGACTAGCTGTGTGACTCTAGGCAAGTCACTAGACCTCTATTTGCCTCAATTTCCTCAACTGTAAAATTGGGATAATAATAGCACCTACCTCCCAGGGTTGTTGTGAGGGTCAAATGAGATGATATTTGTAAGCCCTTAGCACAGTGCCAGGAACATAATAAGCACAATAAAAATGCTAGCTAGTATTACGATTATTCATAAAGATGGCTCCACAATAATGAGAGACGAAGAGAGATTTCTAACCAAGTGGAGTCACAACAGTAAGATAGGATTCTTTGATCTGATGCCCTATTAGCTCTTCTCTTCAGCCTTGGTATTTTGTTATTGGTCATGATGCCACTTTTTCCGAGACTGGTGTAATTCAAAGCAACTACTATTCCCTTACCAAAGACATACCCTGTTATTTCTTAATAAAAATCTTGAAAAATAAAAACTTGATTAATTAGAAATTTATTCCAATTTCTATTTCCTACCATCTTTCACATTTCAAACTGATGAGATTTTACCACAACCAAAAATAATAATAATAATAATAATAATAATAACAGAGCTGACATTCAGTGCATCTCATGCAGTCCCATAAAGAGTCTTTCCTTCACATACATCTGCATTCCTTTCAATATAATAATTGCCTCTGAACCACAACTATATCCACAAGCCTTCCAGCCATATCCATATCCACCATCTATTGGAAACCATTTCTTTTTGTTTTTACTTTTACCTAGGGATGTAAAATTCATGCAGTTCTCTGTGGATCAATCAGGGATATGAAGGTCTCTGCTTAGGAAATTCTGCCGATTCCCAGTTCTTCCTCTTTGTTGCCAAATACCATTGGCAGAAAGAGCTACCAACCATCAATTATTTCTCTTTCAAAGGATTTTTAGATGAATTTCTAGCACCAATTCTTAATGGCCAAGGCCTAAATGAATTGATAGCCTGACTGAATAAATGTGAGATATTTTCCCATCCCTACAAAAAGAAGTAACTTGGAAATATAATATTGCTAAGTCTATACAGTATGGCTCTGGGGGTTTTTTCCCTCTGCCTTATTCTTAACCAAGATAACTTCTAAAGGGTTATTTCTATAACAGTCTAGGGAACACACACACACACACACACACACACACACACACACACACAAACACAGATGGGTCTGTTATAGTTATTTAGACTTTCTTGCTGCAGGAAAGTCATAGGATTTGAAAGCTGGCTTTTTAGAAGAAGCAGAAAGTTACTACATGTAACTAAATAGCAGAAATAGAGTGGTAGCAAGGATAGAAACTGAGGAAGAGAGCTTAGAAAATGATTTTTCAGAGACTGTCATCTTTGATCACTCTTCCACAGCCCCCATTTCAACAATTATTAAGGGAGTTGTTAATAAGAACAGTGAAACTTTGTTAATTTGAACCCCAATGATTTGTAATTTATGATACCAGTCTAGCAATAAAGAGCCCCTGCTAGACCCAGGGGGCTGCGGATTGCAGTCACTCCTTATCCCAAAGGGCCTTTCTGCTCTGGATACAACCATGTGGTCTGGATTGGATTCAGTCCTGGGGGAGCCTGGCCTCTAATGAGAGGGGGGATAGATTCCCTTTTCTCATCCTTTTCAGCTCATTAATCCCCCCACCTCAGCACCCTGGGGCCAAATTATTTAAAGCTTAAATTTTGGTTCATGTCTAGGGCCTCCCCAAAGAGAGAGAGTAGAGCAGTACTTATTATTTAATATGGATCAGTTATGGGACAAGTATTTATATCCTACACACAAAAGAAATAATAAACACAGGACCCTAAAACGAGTGAATTTGACCAAAAAAAGCCAACTTAAAGCAGATTTCAATAACTTTACTTATAAATACTATTTTAATCTACTGGAAGCTATTACCTAAATCTCATCAGAACATAAAGCAATCTGTGGAATTGCTAATTAGGCATTTTATATTTTACCTCAGCTCTGCATTGTCCAAATAACACCAGTACATGTCTGCAGGTAAAATGGGCCAGCCTTGAGCCAATCCTCATGTCAATGGTTGTCTTCTATGAAAAAGATTCTATTGCAACTAAGTAGGCCCATTCATTGGACCTTAAGACCTCTCAAATTCACTAAGTTACCTCTAAGCCTAGATGAGTCCATCTCATCTTCCCAAGACTGATGCTAAATTGTCTACTTAGGAAAGAAAGCATAAATTGAAAAAGACAGCTAAGAGGCCATGAGAAAGTTTTCTGGGAATATTATTGTTGTTGTTTGTCCTTTGTTCTCAAAGAGGACCATGACATCAGGACTGTGATGCCATGAAATGCAAGTGAATTGATTTAAGTGAGGGAGGGCTGTGCAAAGTCACCAGCCTCACTCCCTCCTCCAGAGCCATCTGGGTCCAGTGGCAAGATATAGACCAGGACAACTGCAGATGGCCAAGGATGCAGTGAGAGACCTTGGCCTTTTTGAGCTAAGGTCTTTAACAGATCTCAATTTGACTGAGGCAACATCCACTCAGTGATTAAGATTAGATAAGAAATAAGGCAGAGAATGGCCTCTTTTACTTAGAGAAAAAAAAATCAATTTGGGAGGGAGGAAGGAAGGGGGGAAGGAAGGAAGGAAGAAAAGAAGAAACTTTGTCACACTAGAGGGTCAAAGAAAGAGACTAAGCCTGAAGCTGTCTCTTATTTTGACTGATGCAACACCTTGCTCCTCTGTAACTCTTATGGTAAGGGGGAAGACAAAGGGGGAATTCAGGATTTGCCACATCGCACCAAAATGCCAAGTCCTTTCAGCAGTGAGTCACCTGACCAGAAGCAACCAGGGAGCCTGTCAAACCCAATGTCTGCATCCCTGGTGGTTTGGCAGATTTATAGTCATAGATTTAACATTGTAAGAGAGCTTACAGGCCATCTAGTCCAACTCCCTCATTGACAGATGAGGAAACTGAGGCTCAGAGGAGTTAGTGACTTGCCCAAGGTCATACAGGTAGTGGCAGAACTATTATTCAAACTCAAGTCTTCTGACTCTAAATCCAGAGCCCTTTTCTTTGTACCACACAGCCTCTGAAAGCTGAGGTTTGTGTTTTTTACTCTCTTTAAAGAAAGGTTTTCTAGGAAAGTAAATAGTGTAAATAAGATGCCTGTAGTAATGCTTAAGCTACTTAAAAGAATCAATTATTTTCAAATATACTCAAATAATTTTTCATGCTCATCACTGCCACTTATTAAGTTGAATACCTGCTATATTCAAGGCACTGTGCTGGGGATTGGGAATTCAAAGAACCTTGGGCCCTCAGGGATTAATTGACTTGCCCAAGGTCACATGGTTAGTTAGTGGAAAAGATTCAGTGGGCTAGAACCCACTGAATTCAATGAAATGATTTGCACATTTGGACCATCCCTCTGGAATCTGGCTCCATATTTCCCGACTCCACCTAAAAATGGCTTTTATTTTAGACATAGGCAAGATGGTGATGACTTTTTCCAAGAATCTCCAGCCCATAAAGAGGAGCTTAATGAAGCAGGAGATTTTTAAGTGCTTTTTATTTATCTTGTTTGAATTCAGAAATGTCTTCTGAGGCCATTTGCTGTGTTCTTTCTCATTCACTTGGGAGACTTAAGCATAGCCACCCCAAGAGTGCTTACTGATTTGTCCTGAATACATCCTGTGCCCCTACCCTCACCTGCCAACCTCATTCCTTTCCCAGTCATCCTGCCTCACAGACAGAAAAAACTACAGAAAACTAGTCTAGTCTCTTTAGCAATTTCAGCCAAACACTCAAAAGAGAAATTTATTACTTTAATAAAATAAGATATTTCCAAACAATTTCCATTCAAGTATGCTAAACTTGATTGTATTTCAATACTTTGAACAGCCAATCATCAAGCATTTATTAAGCACCTACTATGTGTCAGACATTGCACTAAGTGCTGGGAATACAAAGAAAGGCAAAAGACAGTCCCTGCTCTCAAGGAGCTCAAAGACTAATGGGGGAGATAACATGCAAACAGCTAAGTAGAAACAAGCTACACACAGTTTAAATGGAAAATAATCACCAGAGGAAAGGCACTAGAATTAAGAGGGATGGGGAAAGTTGTTGAAAATGAGATTTTAGCTGGGACTTGAAGCAATCCAGGGAAGCCAGGAGAGTGACAGGTAGTGAAAACATACAGAGTCACAAAATACAGTGACTTATACAAGTCACATCAAGGAGGTCTTGTCACTGGATAGAAGTTTGGGGGTAGTATTAGATGTAAGAAGACTAGGATATCAGGGAGGATGGGTTATGAAAAGTTTTAAAAGTCAAACAAAGGATTTCATAGTTGATCCTGGAGGTGATAGGGAACAATTGGAGTTTACTGAGTTGTGATATGTGGTCAGACCTGCACTTCAGGAAGATCCCTTTCCCGAATAGACTACAGCGGAGAGAGACTGGTGGCAGGGAGACCAACTAGCAGGCTATCACAAGGGTTCAGGTGAAGGTGATGAGGGCCTGTACAAGGGTGGTGGCAGCGTTAGAGGACGGAAGGGTGTATGTGTTGGAGATGTTACAAAGATACCAGTCCTGGCAACAGATTGGATATAGTGGATGGGGTGGGGTGAGGGTAGGATATGTAAAAGGGAGCAAGAAGTTGAGGATAACACTTAAGTTTTAAGCCTGGGTGACTGGGGGATAGTGGTACCCTTGACAGGAATGGGAAAGTTAGGGGATGGTTTGGCTGTAAAGTTAATGAGTTTAGTTTCAGACATATTGAATTTAGGATGTTTCTAGGCTACCTAGTTTGAGATGTTCAATAGGCAATTGGAGATATGAAAATGGAGGTCAGAAGAGAAGGTGGGGGGAGATAAGTAGACTTGAAAATCATCAATGGAGAGGCATGATCCATGATCTCATTAATGTAGGGATCTTTTCAAATAATTCAGATCAAACCTCCCTAAACCTTCTCATCTTCTGTGAGACTCTTGTCTTAGACCCATCATCCAATTCTCTGTTCCTCTTGGGGAATTCTCAGTTTCAAGTCTTCAGGCCATAGCATTTCATCAATTGCAGTCATACAGTGTCACAAGAAGAATATTCATATTGAAATGACGAGTCTTTGTTTAAGGGGAAAACTTGAGGTTATCGAAAGAACTATGAAATTTCCCAAAGGTAATCCAGCCTCCTCTCCTCCTTGTGTTCAATTATGAGTCCAATTTATTGACCATCTTTAGTGTCTGTCTAAAGTGTGTATATGTGTATATGTATTCATCTATATCTCTGTGTACATCTGTATATAGATATATATCTTAAGATATATATTTATATATATATATATAC
Organism: Vombatus ursinus; assembly: GCF_900497805.2. Taxonomy (NCBI): domain Eukaryota; kingdom Metazoa; phylum Chordata; class Mammalia; order Diprotodontia; family Vombatidae; genus Vombatus; species Vombatus ursinus. The sequence goes on from NW_020941197.1 coordinate 16,202,327, forward strand.
ACATCTTAATAAGAGACATATAAAATACGTATCCTAATAAGATGTTGAGGATGTCAATCCAAGCATCCATGTCTATCCACCATATCATAATCTGGTCAATAAGCATTTTTCATGCACTTGTTTTTTATTTTTCTTTTTACTTTGTAAATAGTAAGGCAGAGCTACTTTGAATGATTATGGATCTCATTTATGAGGCTTTGCAAGGTTCCGGGGTTTGATTTAATCAACATAATCTCATAATCAGAGGGTCTAGAGCAAATTTATTTCTCTTGTCATTCAAAGGCTGTTAATAGTATAAGGGAGGAGGATTCCCCCATCCTCTATTTGAGAGATATTAATGTGTTAATAAGGTGATCACACCTGGTAATCCTTTTTCAAAGTGTGAACATATTTCTCTTGTTGAATTAAAGGGAACAATCTCGTTGGTTGAGCAAAAATTGAGTATGCTTTTACAGGTCTTTAAATAGTTAAGTCCAGAGCCAAGATGGCAGAGTAAAAGCAGTGACTTGCTTAAGCTCTCCCCCAGACCTCTCCAAATACCTATAAAAAATGGCTCTAAACAAATTCTAAAGCAGCAGAACCCACAAAAAAAACAGAGTGAAATAAATTTCCAGCCCAAGACAGCCTGAATGGTTGATCAGAAAGGTATATTGCGCTGAGATGGGAGAGGAGCGCAGTTTGGCGTGGGCGCACAGGCTGCAGCAACCCTGGAGCAGGCCTCAGAGGACTGAATTGTGGGCAGCTGGGGCGGTTTCCAGATTTCTCAACCCATGAATACCAAAGACAACTTAGAAGGTCAGTGGGAAAAGTCTGTGACTGCGGTGAGAGAAGGAGCTAGGTCTGAGCCGCAAGTCCCAAGCGTGCCCTCAGGGCAGTGGCTGCCTCCTGTGCTCTGGGCCCACAGACTGAGGGGGAATCAAGTGGCTGATCAGAGGGGGATTGCAGGGATCTCTCTGCTGGTGCAGGATTCTCTTGCTTTGCCTGTACTTGGATCTGGGTCACAGTTCTGGGTAGTGGTTCTAGGGCGAGGAGGAGCACTGGTGTGGTGGAGCTCGTAGTGGCTGTGGAGAGGAAACCCTCCTCACAGTTCCAAGGCAGAAAAGAGTGCTTGTGGTCACTCTTAGACCAGAGCACAGGCCAGGAAAGGAGTAAACACCTCGCTGTTGATCACACCACTTTGGAAGAACTGAAAATTTACAGGTCCCTAGAAGTATTTCTGAACACAGCTGCACAAAACCCCTGAAGCTTGGGACAGTACATTCTCCACACTGGAAACAGACTCTTACCTTAACAAAGAGTTTATAACTCAAGTAATTGGCTGGGATCATGAACAAGCAGTGCAAAAAGAGTCAGACTATATTATCTTACTTTGATGACAAAGAAGATCAAAACATACAACCAGAAGAAGACAATGAAGCCAGAGCTCCTACATCCAAAGCCTCCAAGAAAAATATGAATTGGTCCCAGGCCTTGGAAGAGCTCAAAAAGGATTTTGAGAAGCAAGTAAGAGAAGTAGAGGAAAAACTGAGAGTGATGCTAAAGGAGACCCAAAAAAATACTGAAGAAAATAACACCTTAAAAAATAGCCTAACCCAAATGGCAAAAGAGGTTCAAAAAGCCAATGAAGAGAAGAATGCCCTTAAAAGCAAAATTAGCCAAGTGGAAAAGGAAGTTCAAAAGCTTACTGAAGAAAATAATTCCTTAAAAATTAGAATGGAGAAATTGGAAGAGAGGGACAGAGAAATCAAGGCACTGTAACACTAATCAAAAGGAATGAAAAAATAGAAGAGAATGTGAAATATCTCATTGGAAAAACAACTGACCTGGAAAATAGATCCAGGAGAGAGAACTTAAAAATTATTGGACTATCTGAAAGCCATGATCAAAAAAAGAGCCTAGACAGCATCTTTCAAGAAATTATCAAGGAAAACTGTCCTGATATTTTAGAACCAGAGGGCAAAATAGAAATTGAAAGAATCCACCGATCACCTCCTGAAAGAGATCCCCAAACAAAAACTCCTAGGAATGTTGTAGCCAAATTCCAGAATTCCCAGGTCAAGGAGAAGATATTGCAAGCAGCCAGAAGGAAACAACTCAAGTATTATGGAAACACAATCAGGATAAAACAAGATTTAGCAGCTTCTACATTAAGGGTCCAGAGGGCATAGAGTATGATATGCCAGAGGGCAAAAGAATTAAGACTACAACCTAGAATCACCTACCCAGCAAAACTGAGTATAATCCTTCAGGGTAAAAAAATGATCATTCAATGAAATAGAGGACTTTCAAGCATTCTTGTGGAAAAGACCACAGCTGAATAGAAAACTTGACCTTCAAATACAAGACTCAAGTGAAACATGGAAGAGGTAAACAGGAAAGAGAAATCATAAGAGATTTATTAAGGTTGAACTGTTTACATTCCTGCAGGGAAAGATGATATTTGTAACTCATGAGTCCTTTGTCAGTATTAGGGTAGTGGGAGGGAAAAAATTATATGTTTGTATAGATAGATAGAGAGAGGACACAGGGTGAGTTGAAGATGAAAGGATATCTAGAAAATAAAATTAAGGGGTGGGAGAAGATTATACTGGGAGAAAGAGAAAGGGAGAAGTGGAATGAGGTAAAATATCTCACATGAAACAGACAAGAAAAGGTTTTTACAGTGGAGGGGAAATGGGGGAAGGTGAGAAGGAATGAGTGAATCTTATTCTCATAGGATTTGGCTTAAGGAGGGAATAACATACACAATGGGGTATGGAAATCCATCTTACTCTACAGGAAAATAAGGGGGGAAGGAGACAAGAGAGCAGGGGGATGATAGAGAAGAGGGCAGATTGGGGGAGAAGATAATCAGAAGCAAACACTTCTGAGGAGGGACAGGGTCAAAAAAGAGAACAGAATAAATGGGGGGTAGGATAGGATGAAGGGAAATATACTTAGTTTTTCACAACAGGACTACCATGAAGTGTTTTGCATGACTACACATCTATAACCTGTATCGAGATGCTTGCCTTTTCAATGAGGGTGGGTGGGGAGGGAGGAAGGGAAAAAATTTGTAACCCAAAGTTTTAAAAACACTTGTTAAAAATAAAAAAAAAACTTAAAAAAATTGCTAAGCCCTAGAAAAGTTTGGGCAATTCCTAGCTGGCAGATGGGGGTTCCCCTTCCCTATTCCCAGCACTAGCAAAAAAGCTGTGGTCCAAAAAGAAACATCCCATCCAGCAGCTGGAAAATCAGTTAGAGAAAGGGTTTAAGGCCCAGGTAAAGAGGCAAAAACATATCTATCAGATGTATAGAAATCCAAAGAGACAGTTACTGAGAGCTGGAAGCAGCTTCAAGGTGCATGACCCTGGGCCCCAGGGAGAGAAGAGAGATCAAGAGTTGAGCTTCAGAGAGGCTTCAATGGAGAGAAAAGATTTCCAGGCTTCTCAGTACCATGTACTTAATGAGTTGTGAGTTGCCTTGACACATATGTTCCCTACATGTGTGTTTCACCACTGTTGTCCTGCAAATTTAAATTTGTTCTCACTGTCAACAGGCAATCACAACTTCATGAAACTCGTGTGAAAACTAGGTTTATTAAAAGAGAAATGAACATGCATGTGGAACCCAAAGAGTTCACAATCCACATAGAAGTTTGCAATTTGATAACAGCAGGACAAAGGAAGGAGGAAAAAACACAAATCTCTACCCTAAGGGGCATGGCATGGGAAAAGAAAGATACAGTAAAGGTAGGAAAAGGACAAAACCCCTCCTGAAGGGGAGGAGCAAGGTGATAGCAAAAGCCACCTTCATTTCCCTTGGGAACTTCTAGATCATGAAGAAGAGGGTCTGCTTATCTACAAGGGTCCCAGCTGCACAAGCAATTTCTCAGCCTAGCGCAGACTGACTGGTTCCTCTCATGATGCACAGGGAGTCCAGCTTGAGGTGCAAACAACAAATTATGTCAGCTCAGGGTGGGGGGCTTCATCTTTGATACATTCAGGACCTCCTGCATGCTCTGGGTCCAGTGTTTCTGGAAAATAAGGCAACTCAAAAAGACAAGTTCAAGGGATCTCTTGATATTCCTTACCATCACTCATCATCATCATCATCATCATCGTCATCATCATCATCATCATGATGATGTCTTTATTAAGCACTTGTGTTCCAGGCACATCACTAACCATTTACTATGTCAGTCATTGTTGTTGAGTCATTTCAGGCATGTCTGACTCTTTGTGACCCCATTTCGGGTTTTCTTGGCAAAGATATTGTAGTGGTCTGCCATTTCCTTCTCCAGCTCTTTTTACAGACGAGGAAACAGGCAAACAGGGTTAAGTGACTTGCCCAGGGTCACACAACTAGTAAGTGTCTCAGGCCAGATTTGAATTCAGGTCTTCCAGACTCCAGGCTTGGCACTCTATCCATTATGTCACCTCACTGCCCTACTATAAGTCAGTAGCTCTTTACAAAGGCATTACAAAGACAGCAGAGTAAAACAGTGGCTACAAAATATTCCCATAAAAAACCTGGGGTTCACTTTCCCACAAATACATATTTTTAAATGTTATTTGGCGCTTACCATGTCTTGTGCCACCAGACTTATTTCTTGAAGCAAGTATTCATGATAATTAGTTGTAAGGCTTCTGTGTAGTTTACAAGCAATTGTGTCTCTCTTGTTTCCTGCACTTGAATTACATTTTCCAGGATTTTTTTTCATCATCCTTCTTTCTCACCACCTTTGCATTGAAGTCACTGAGTAGCATGTTGATTTAATCTGGAGGCTTCCTCCTCTCTCAAGTTCTAAGCTCTAATCTCTCCAACTACTGATGCTTCAATTATATTTCTTATGGTGATATTTTCAAAAATACTTATCATGAGCAATGCAATTTGAAATGGACAAACGTCCCATGAAGTGATATTTCTTCTTGCTCTTAGATGCATGACAAAACCCAATCCACCAAATCAAAGTAGATAGAATACTAAACTTGGAGTCAAGAAGAACTGAGTTCAAATCTGACCTCTGACACTTAACTAGTTATGTGACCCTGGATGAGTCACTTATTCTCATCTGCCTCAGTATCCTCATTTGTAAAATTGGGATAATAATAGCACTTATCTTCCAGGATTGTTGTGAGGATAAAATGAGGTGATATTTGCAAGAAGTTTCGTGAATCTTAAGCAAATAAATCTTAAATCTATAAATCCTAGCTGTTGTTGCTTCTGCTAACAGTAGTAGTAGTAGTAGTAGTAGTAGTAGTAGCAGTAATAGTAGTAGTAGTAGTGACGGTGGTAATAGTAGTAGTAGTAGCAGTAGTAGTAGTAGTAGTAATAGTATTGCCTCTCCAAGGAGAATCTTTGAACAGTTCTACCATTTTACTGCAACTTCTTTTAATCTTCTAGTTTCATTTATAGGGAAAATGTCAAGATTCATATGATTTGGTTCCTCCAATATTTGTCCACTCATTGGTCACTGGACAACGGGATTACATTTAGAGTACCAGCATCTAAATGAGTGTTTATAGATGGTTCAAAAAATTTTGATGGTTAGTACTCTCTTTCCTCTTTTCCACTAACCTGCCATGGTCAGAACAAAAAAGGGCCACACAGGACTGAGGACCACCTATATTTTTCTTTTCTTCTTGCCTTGCCATAGACAAAGTGATACAGTGGATAGAATGTTGGACTTAGAGTGAGGAAGACCTAGATTCAAATCCTGCCTCAGACACTCACTTAAAAGCTGTGTGATCCTGGATAAGTCACTTAACTCCTCTCAACTTCACTTTCCTCATCTGTAAAATGCAGATAATAAATGCACCTTTCTCACAGGGTTGTAATGAGGATCAAATAACATAACACATGTAAAGTGCTTTGCAAACTTTAAGGCTATATCAATGCTAGTTATTATGATGCTGATAATTATCTTCTCTATACATAATTAGGCTATCCTTAAAAAGCAGATACAGTCTATTTCCAGGGGTATACTCAAAGCCTTTTGAGATCTCTAGAGCCTGCAGGAGCTTCTGTTCCACTGTCACAGCCTTTGTGAGTTAAGGGCGGGGTCACGTTGGTAAATATTTAACAACCAGCTGGGGGTGGGGAGGGATGTACACTGACATACTTCTAAGTTTAATTTGTATGATTAACATTCTCTCAATCACTTTCTTAAGTCAAGGCAACCAGCCCAACGATAAATCAAGCCCTCATTTATGTTGCTTGCTAATTCCTGAGGTATAAATGCTCACTGAAAATTTAACAATTGGCTCTTGCTCCAGCACACCCCTGACTGTCACCCCACACCAGAATGAATCATTAGAGGAGGACTTCAGTGGAAAAAATGTGATTGTAAAAATAATTTTCAAAGCATTTTTATTCTGAACTTAAATATTATTTTTTAAAAATTTCCATACACACAATGCAAAAAGGGGATTCTATATGAAACCATGAATCTCCATACTGCTTGCTTCTTTAAAAGTAAATAGCAAATTCTACAAGCTACTTTTCAAAACTTTCCTGTTTTAAAAAAAAATAAAATTAAAATTTTTTTAAATCCCTTCTATATTTTTTCTGTACATTTATGTAAATGTTATGATTTCCCAGATACTGTGCTAAAGGCTGGCAGAACAAATACAAGCAGAAAGAAAGTCTCTGCAGTCCATGAGCTTACATTCTAATTGGTGAAGATAACACATAAAAAGCACTGGAAAGAGGAGTAAAGGAAGTGAGTGGAAGAAGTTATACTGCCTGGCAGTGCTTAATAAATGCTTGTTGACTGACTGACTAGATTTCAGAATCACAAATTGGGAGCTAGAAGGGAACTTATGGGCTATCTCATCAACTCCCTCACTTTACAGGGCCTAAGGACTAAGGACTTTGGGCAGCTAGGTGACGCAATGGGTAGAGCGCTGTGCCTGGAGTCAGGAAAACTCATCTTCCTGAGTTTAAATCTGACCTCAGATATTTACTAGCAGGGTGACCCTGGGCAAGTCACTTAACCCTGTTTGCCTCATTTTCCTTATCTGTAAAATGAGCTGGAGAAAGAAATGGCGAACCACTCTAGCATCTCTGCCAAGAAAATTCCAAATAGGGTCATGAAGAGTCTGACACAACTGAAACTACTGAAAAACAAAGGCTTAAGGAGGTAAACATGACTTTTCTCCGGGTCACACAGGAAGCCAGCAGAAAAGTTGGGATTTGAACCTGGTTCTTTCAACTTCAAAGCTACTACTTTTTCCACTGCTACCTCACAGGTGACCGCTTTCCTCTCAGTTCTAATTGATCATCCTGTGATCCTCTGATGATTTATGAGAAAAAAAGTGGTCTAAAGGATATTGTAATCTAAGAAACATATGATGGGTAAAAGGAAACAAGCATATACTGAAAGCAAAAAATAACCAGTAGATAAACCACTTTAATCGACCACGCATCTCCCTTTCACTCTCTGAGTCACCTACAATTTTGATTTGTTGCAGATCATTTTTCACCATGATTCATTACCGTGTAGCATGACTGAGAGAGAACACCGGCGTTGTAAAGATGAGTTTTTGTGTTAGGATGCAGCTGAGGATCCCCCAAAGTACTGTGCAATTTCTAAAATGCAATCCAGCTTCCTTTCACTCTCCTGTTCAATTCGGAGGTCATTATAGATGTTCTCTCATTATAGATGTTCTGAGGGACCAACTCAATGGGATGTCTATCCAACTGCATGTCCAAATTTGAGCCGTATGTATTCTTAACCCACTTTTTTCCCTCATGGGTGTTTTACTTTGCAAATCCTTTACTCTGCTGAATTTTTATATATTATTGTCAGTCATTTCAGTTGTGTCAGACTCTTTGTGATCCCATTTGGGGTTTTCTTGGCAAAGATGCTGGAGTGCTTTGGCATTTCCTTCTCCAGCTCATTTTACAGATGAGGAAACTGAGGCAAACAGGGTTAAATGACTTGCCCAGGGTCACACAGCTTGTAAGTGTCTGAGGCCAGAGCTGACCTCAGGAAGATGAGTCTTCCTGACTCAAGGCCCTGCACTCGATTTACTCTGCCACCTAGCTGCCTCTGAATTTCTATATAAGGGTTCCAAATTTAAATATAAAATATTGCTCCAATGTTATGTGTCCCATGCCACTTGGCTGGCGGGATTGCACTATTTTAAAATTCAATAAAACATTAAATGAATGTTTATTAAATGCCTACTGTATGTAATACATTATATTAAGCACCGAGGAAGAGACAAAGTTTTAAATGAAATACAGTCTCTGCATTTTTGGCATCTATAGTCCAAAAGAATATGCTTGAGTGAATACCACCAACGCACATTGTGGCTTACTCATCACTTAACGTTTAGTTAAGCTGAAATTAATTGAGTTGTATGAAATATACACTGGACTAGGAATCAGGAAACTGGGATTTTGTTCCAATTTTGCCACAAACCTCAATGAAAGTCCTACTCTAAATGTTTCCCTATGGGGTGGAGGTGATGAGGCCTTGCCACACTCCCAAATGGCCTGAACCAGATAAATTTATAATTGAGAAATGTTTAACAAAATAAATAAAAATACAATTAAACATAGATAACATTACATTTAAAAACTAAGTCACCAGGAGGCCACGAGAATCTCTCTGTATAAAGGAGTGGCCCCATCTCATTTTGACTTTGACACTACTGTCCTTAAAAGCTATACCATCAGAGGACAAGCTTTGATAGGTTCTATTAAACTGATAAAGCTTGAAATGTGGCTGGTAAGAACAACCACATAGACTCATGAGGATCAGAACAAGTACATGAAGAAAGTTTCATCACCAGTAGGCTGGCCACTCTTCAGCAACAGCAATCAATGAAACAAAGAAAAATTGTAAATAGCCCCAAGTCCTGTATCGCCCTCTTCTGCTTCCTCAGGGGATGCATGAATGAATAAAGTATTTACTGATCACTTACTATGTACAAAGCCTATGCTAAGCATTGAGTATACAAATAAAAAAGCAAGACAGTCCCTGAACTCAAAGAGATCACATTCTAATGGGGGAGACAACACATATTGAAGATTTTAGATGCAAATCAGAAAAAGGTCTCACCGTCCTTTGGGCGCAGATGTTAATACCTCTTCTTTAGTGTTGTTCCCACTGATAAGATCATACCACTTTCTGATGTTGAAGTATCTGATGCAAAGAACTTTCTTTTCTGGGTCTTCAGTAGCTGTAGTTATATCACCTGTAAGAGCAGTTACCAGGATCCAACTCCACAGGAGTTGTGTTCCTGGATGATGGCTATGAGATTTGTGCTGGAAGCAGGACCAGTATTCTCGGGGGTTGATGCTACTCCCAGGTCTCCTGTGCATCCATCTGCCTGTTGGTGGCAACTGGTCAACAGCTGTTGGTGATAATGATGGGGAAGGTGGGCCCTTTCTTCACAATGATTTCTCTCCTCAATGATGACTGTAGGACTAGGCAGGTCTGATTTAGGGTGTACTGATATTCCCAAGGTTCTTGGGCTCAGCATCCTGGGCTGTCTTCTTTAGGGTCTAAGGGAAGATTGTGATCAAAATGGTGATCGTTTGATTTGTCTGATATGTATTCCCTCCCTCTCTCTGTCTTGATGTTTCTGCTGGGTTAGTGATGATGGCAAAGCTATGAAAAAGGGTACCAAGGTGTCAAGAATTAAACAATTTTTTAGTTTTAACAATTTTTAGTGGAATGAGGTAGGAACTATTAACATTTTCGTTTTTGTATCCCTAATAGCTAGCACAATTCTAGAGACATTGCAAGTATTTAATAAGTGCTTGTTGAATTTAATAGTCCATCCATAAACATTAATTTAACTCTTGGTGCTCTAAATGGGACATTGTTGTCCATCAACCAATGAAGTTATATGTCACAGAGAAAATGAATCACATCAATATGGGCATTCTTATTGTAAATGGAATGGGAAGACATAAGAAAATTACAGTTTAGGTTGAAGGATGCTTCATGAGTTCTCTTTGGAAAGGCAAATGAAAAAGTTGGTGAAGTAGGTTTCATCATGTACCCCAAAGGAAAAAGGTACCCCAAAGGTCATTTCATGGGTACTTGGTCATTTCACCCTGTAGTCCTCACGATAAGCAAAAACAAAACAGACCACTATGAAGACAATTGCAATCTATTACAGTGGATGAAGGATAGAACATTAACAAAGAATTTAATGAGGGACTTCAAACCAAGACAACATTTATGTATCTGATGACATAATTGTAAAAGTGGACACAGGGATGATGGGGAAAAAATAAGTTAGAAAATATATTTCAGAGTTAAACAATGAATGAGGCCAAAAGATGAAAAGATTTCTTATAAATCTCTTGCCTTTCTACAGATCACAGATATTTTTTTCAATAAATGAATGAAAAAGCATTTATTGTGCACGTAGTCTATAAAGGACTGTCCTAAACACATGGGACACAAATAGAAAAGCAAGACAATGTCTGTTCTCAAGGAGTGCTACTACCATATTCACAAACTCTGAAGTTCCTTCATCTGAACACAATATATTGCCATTCTACCTCTTCTTCTGCCTTGCAACTCCTAAACCTGTCCTTTGTACTTGCTGGGACCATTAATCCCTCCATTCCTCAGGTCTTTCCCAGGCTAACACCACTGCATTGGCTATACTCTCCTCCCTCTGCCACGTGCACTCCTTGGTAAACCAGTGAAACTACACAGTCCTCTTCTCTCTGGTTCCTTGCTCCCTTATCTTATCAATGATCCTGACTTGCCAAACCTCAGCTTTGGATTACTCCCACCATCTGCTCCTTTCACTCCTATTCATATGCTGCTGAATGAAGCTGGAGAAAATCACGAAATTCTGCTGACTAGATCCACTGCCAATTTATGTTACATAATCTCTCCTGGGCACTCAGTAGCAAGGCAATCCTTTTACACCTCCTTAATTGATTCACTGTCCCACTCACTACAGTGGTTTTTCCAAACCTTTTCATGTCTTTTTTAAACCTTTTATATCTCTCCCTCTCCTCCCACCCTCTCAGTTGAAAACTTGTCTCGTATTTCACTGAAAAAAAATTAAGGCCATTTGCTGAGAGCTCCCTCTTCTCCCCTTTCCTCATCTCATATCACTCGGATGACTTTGGCAATTTCTCCTTCACTCCTCTTCCACATGAAGGGGCCTACACACATGTCCATGCCCAGCCCCACCCCCATGCCTAGATCTCCACTAGCTCTCATCCCATATTTCTCCTCCCTTCTGCGGCTAAACCTCTTGAGAAGGACATCTAAAAGAAATGCCTCTACTTCCTTTCCTTTCATTTTCTTTTTTTTTAATTCATTTTCTTTTTAATGCCACAATTTGGCTCCCAACCTCATCCTTTAACTGAAACTGCTCTCTCTGAGTGAACAATGATCTCTTAATTGCCAAATGTAATGGATTTTTCTCAATTCTCATTCTTTCTTCTTGACCTCTCTGAAGGCTTTGGCACTGCTGATCGCCATATTTCCTTGATACACTGTTCACTCTAGATTTTCATGACACTACCCTATCCTGATTCTTCTACTACCCATTTAACTACTCCTTAATCTCCTTTGCTGGATTTTTATCTCCGTCACTTTCACTAAAGGTGATCTTCTAATCTCTGTCTTGGGTCTCTCTTCTCCCTCTATATTATTTCACTTGGTGATCTCATCAGATTCCATGAATTCAACTATCATCTTTTTACAGATGATTTTCAACTACTTATCCAGCCCTAACCTCTTTCCTAACCTTCTCTCTCATATATTCAGTGTCCCATTACACATCTTAAACTCAGCATGTCTAAAACTGAACTCATTATTTTTATCCTGAAGCCCTCCCCTCTTCTGAACTTCCCTATTACTTCTGAGGGTACCATTATTCTCCTAATCATTCAGCCTCTCATTCTAGATGTCACTCACAATTCTTTACTTTGTCTCATCCCCCATATACAATCTGTCACCAAGTCCTATCAATTTTGCCTTTGTAACATCTGTAGCAGAGCAGCTAGGTGGTGCAATGGATAGAGTGCTGGGCCTGGAGTCAGAAAGACTCACCTTCCTGAGTTCAAATATGGCTTCAGACACTTACTGTGTAAGCCTGGGCAAAACCCTTAACTATGTTTGTCTCAGTTTCTTCATTTGTAAAATGAGCTGGAGAAGGCAATGGCAAACCATTCCAGCATCTTTGCTAAGAAAATTCCAGTGGGGTCATGAAGGGTCAAACATGACTAAAAACGACTGACAATAAAACATCTCTAGCACGCACCCCTTTGTCTCCTTTGATACTGCCACAGCCCTGGTGCATAACCTCATCCCCTTGCACCTGAATTATTGCAGTAGCTTGCTGGTTGGTCCTCTCTGCTTCAAGCCTTTCTCCACTCCAGTCTATATTTCATTCAGCTGTCAAAATGATCTTCCTAAAGAACAGGACTGGCTGTGTCATCCCTCTATTCAATAAACTCCATTGGCTCCCTATTAACTCCAGCGTCAAATTTAAAATCCTGTGTTTGGCTTTAAAAAACCCTTCATAACCTGACTCCCTCCTACCTTTCCAATGTCCTGATACCTTACTGCTCCCACCCCCCACATAATCTATGATACACTGGCACAGTCCTCCTTGCTGCTCTTTGACCAAGATATTCTGTCTCTGACTGTGGGCACTTTTTCTGGCTATTTTCCGTGCCTGGATTTCCCCCCACACCCCCCTCATCTTTGCTTCCTGGATTCCCTAGTTTCCTTTAAGTCCCAGCTAGAAATCCTATCTTCTACAAGAAGCCTTTCCCAATCGCCCTTAATGCTAGTACCCTTCCTCTGTTGATTATTTCTTTTTTTTTTTTTTAGGCAATTGGGGTTAAGTGACTTGCCCAGGGTCACATGGCTAGTGAGTATCAAGTGTTTAGTCTGAGGCCATATTTGAACTCAGGTCCTCCTGACTTCAGGGACCATGCTCTATCCACTGCACCAACTAGCTGCACCCTGTTGATTACTTCTAATTTGTCCTGTATATAGCTTGTTCGTACATAGTTGCTTGCATGTTGTCTCACCCATCAGATGGTAGGCTCCTTTTGTCGTTGTTGTTTAGTTGTGTCTGACATTGTGTGACCCCATTTGGGGTCTTCTTGGCAAAGAAGATACTAGAGTAGTTTGCCATTTCCTTCTCCAATTCATTTTACAGATAAGGAAACTGAGGTAAACAGGGTTAAGTGACTTGTCCAGGGTCACATAACTAGTAAGTTCCTGAGGCTGTATTTGAACTCAGATCCTTCTGATTCCAGAGCCAGCACTCTATCCACTGCACCACATAGCTGCTCTAGCTCCTTTGGAGCTCGCTATCTTTTGCCCTTCTTTGTATCCCCAGTACTTAGCACAGTATCTGGCACATAGTAAGTGCTTAATAAATGTTTATTGACTAAATGACTATGTTCACACTTTGATGGGAAGAGAATATATATAGGGAATTTCAGATGCAAATGAAATGGAAAGGGTACATGGTCTTTAGGATGCAGCTGCAAACAAGATGGTAATGCCTCTTCTTTAATGTCATTTGTATTGAACAAATCATACTTCTGATATTCAAGCATTTGAGAGTGTGGAGAGTCAACTCTGGGAACACCTACCAGATTCTGTTATCATATACAGTGCTAACCCATACAGGCTAAGGTAGTTTTGTTGTTTTTTTTTTCCTCGAAAGGCAGGAAAACTATTCTCAAGGCTTGCTTGGTTCAAGGGACTAAAGCTCAAGCTGCTCATGTAGCTCCCTGATCACCTGGATAGAAAAGACAGCACACAATATGTAGGGCTTCTGACCTTTCTCTAGCATCTGATGGGCAGTACAGCACCATGGGCAGCAAAGGAAAGGTAGGGTCATCTGAATCAGTGCTGTATCCTCGCTGAATATACATCCCCTATTGTGGCTAAGCAAGCCTCCTTTTGTTAACTGCTAAATGTTCCAGAAGTATACAATTTTGTTCCAATATTGAACCTGAAGTACCAGCCAAACTGAGTCAGGCCTGGTATTTTCAAGCTCCAATCTTCCCTCCTACCAGAAACTTCCCCTTCTTTGTTATATTGCACCGATCCCTAGTCATATGACATTGAAATAATGGAGTCACTCCCTAAAGGAGACAGAATAGGTTCAGCTATATGAAGTGTTTTACTCTCAGCTTAGGAACAATTGGTAACAAGTGAGAAATAGATATATAGATACAGATAGACATATGCACATACATATACACACATATACATATACAATGTGTGTATATGCATATATATACACATAAAATATTTATATATAAATAAATATACAAAATATAGAAATATACAGCATATAAAATATACATAAATAAAAATATATAAAATATGCATAGATATAAAGGTAAATACATAAACATAGATGTAAAGTATATGCAAATATACATATATAAAGTAAAATAAATCAATAATCAATAAACATTTAAGTGCCTACTATGTGCCAGGCACTGTGCTAAACACTGGGGATAAAAAAAAAAGAAGCAAAAGACAGTCCTTGCCCTCAAGGAGTTTATAATCTAATAGAAGAGCTTACAATCTACATAAATATATAATCTACATAAATAAATATATGTGTAAATATATGCATATATACACATATATAAGTAAATATTTTTATATACGGCCTTTGGCATATCAAAGCAATCTTCACTCACCTGCTTTGAACCTCCACTCTCTGGATTTGTTATATACTCTGTGAACACACCTCCTAAAAGATATTAAAAGAGTATAGATAACATAATAGAGTTGTCATTTGATATTTGATTCATTTCATCAAGTAAGACCAGTCATCAGTTGAATACTCAAGATCGTGGTATGGACTTCTGGCAAAGGTATATAGACTCAGGATCCAGTGCACGATAGAACTTTTACGGCCAATAATGTTTGGTCCATGCCCTGACACTGACAGCAACCTCCGAGTGTTTTTCTCCATAATTAAACCATCTACTATATTTGCATCTTTAGTGGCTAACAGTTTGAAGCAAATTGTTCAGATGACTAACCTTCAATACACACCCATGCCACTAGAGACTGACAAGCCTTTCTCCTTAGAATTCCCTCCACATGTGCTTGCTTACCCCAGACATGACTAAGCCATGCAAACCTTTTACTCTAATATTTTTTCCTTTTTTTTTTTTTTGGTGACGCAATCAAGGTTAAGTGAGGTTAAGTGACTTGCCCAGGGTCACACAGCTAGTAAATGTCAAGTGTCTGAGGCCGGATTTGAACTCAGGTCCTCCTCATTCCAAGGCCAGTGCTCTATCCACTGCACCACCTAGCTCCCCCTTCTACCCTAATTTTCACAAGGGCTCTAGAGCAGGGGACATGGTGTGGCAATTTTCACCAGCATTGGGTTGAGCCAAATTATCATTTGTTCAACTATAGTATTGACAAAGTGGATGTAGTCAATCTGTGGAGAGCCAGTAGTCTCTATGTAAGAAAACAATGGCTGCCTCTGTCTCATATTTGGGTAGTCTTTCGTTCTCTCTGTCTCTCTCTTTCTCTTAGAAGTTTTGACCTACTCTATTTCTGACCTGGACTATATCTTCCCACTTTAGGCAACCTGGTAATACTCCCTTCCCCACCCTCTGGGGCTTGTGTATTGGTGCCAGACTTAGTGAGGCCACTGGACCAGCTCTCGCTCTTCCAAGTCCAAGTGATCCACTAGCATCAGTCTCCCCCATCATCCTATTGTGTCATCATCCTATTGTAGTCTCTTGAAGTATCTTGTCATAGCTCCACTGGGATCCTCAGAGGAACAGGAATATGTTGGTTTGACAGGTTACTTCGATATGCCAATGGCCATATAGAAAAATATTTGTGTGTGTGTATATATATGTACACATATATGTATATATGTGTGTGTATCTATATTTTATGTTATGATATATATACATATATAAGTATGTTAGCATTAAAAGTCTTTTTAAAAATTTATTTTATTTTTAATTTATGGAATAAAATATTATTTCTATAACAATATCATAAAAAATGATTGCACATGACACTGCACATCTATTATGTGCAACTTGCTATTCCTTTTAAATATATAATAAAATTATCATCTAAATCTATTTTTTCTTTTTTTCCTTTTTTCTCTTCTTCTCCCCCCCAAAAAAGTCTTCTTTTCTCACTTAATTTCTAAGAGATTCTCAACTTTTTGGTCCTGTTTTTGGCTTGTTTTGCAGTAAAACAATCCCTTTTATACCCACACTGGAATCCTCTCAGTCTTAACCTAGAGGTTATAGGGCTCTTGTGTTGAGAGATCCTCAGTGAGTTGGCTTGATTCTAATTTGGTTCAGATTTCCCAAGTTTCCTATGAATTCCATCAGAATGATCTAACAGGTCTAATACTTTCCCATCCTCCTTAGACTTCTGTAGACATATCTTGCCTGTAGACTTAGAGGCAGCCTAGAGGCTCCTAGGCCTGAAGGTGTGCTGTCTGTACTAAGGGAAATCAGAACACAGTTTTCCTAATTAGGGGACTAAGATACCAGCATGTTTACTATGTGCCCAGGACTTTTGGAAGGGTACTTAGAGTAACTCCGAAGCTGTAACATATTTCTAAATATTTTGTATACCTATAACACAGAAGGCTATTTTATGTGCTTTGGGAGAAAGAAAAATGAAGAACAGTATTTAATTCATTCCACTCACATTTATTAAGCACCTACTAAGTGCTAGGTACTATGCCACAGACTGAGGGAGGGGACTGTGGGTGGGGGTGGGGAGATACACCAAAATCAATACCTGACCTCAAGTAGCTTACATCCCACTAGGGGGAAACAATGTACAGGTCAATACAAGATAAATGCAAAGTAATCCTGCTGTTAGGGAGGATTCAGGAAGGGCCTGGTATGTGAGGGAGTAGTACTTGTGCTGATTTTTTAGGGACTCGATGGATTTGAGGAAGGAGCATTACAGGAAAGGGGAGAGTCTGTGCAAAGGTGGAGAGATGGGAGACCAAATATTATCTAGGTGGAACTGCAAGTAGGCCAGTTTGAGCAGAAGGTAAAGCACATAAAGGAGTGTAATATATAATTATCCCAGAAAACAAAGGCTAGTTAGAAGTTGTGATGGGTTTAAATGCCAAATAGGAAAGTTTATATTTTATTCTAAGGCAATAAGAAACCATTACAACTTCTCAAACAGGGAAACAACATAGTTACGCTTATGCTTTAGGAATGTTAATTTGCTGCCTGTGTGAAGGATAGATTAGAGAGTGGAGAAACTTGAGGTAGTAAGACCAGTTAGAAGGCTATGCTAGGTGGCTCAGTGGATAGAGCACTGGGCCTGGACTCAGGAAGACCTGAGTTTAAATTTGGCCTCAGATACTTAGTAGTTGTGTGACATTGGGTAAGTCACTTAACCTCTGTTTGCCTTAATCCGCTGGAGAAGGAAATGGCGGACCAATCCAGTATCTTCACCAAAAAAAAAACCCACGGACAGTATTAGCCTGTTATGTTCCACAGGGTCTCAAAGAGTCAGACACAACTGAATGACTGAACAATGACAACACAATAATCCAGGGGAGAGGAGATGAGGACCTGGACTAGGTTTATGGACAATTAAGTGGAGAAAAAGGGACAAATACAAGAGATGTTAACGGAGGTAGAATAAGTCAAAAAAAAATTAATTAGTAAAAAGTTGGTAACTGATTAAAAACGGAATGGGAGAGGAAAAGAGAAGAATCAAATGCATAGAGTTCTAGAGAGTGAGTCAGAAAGACAGATACCTAATAGCTTTGTGACCTTGGTGAGTCACTTAGTTTCTCTATGCCTCAGTTTCCTCACCTGTAAAAAAAGAGTTTGGACTCAATGGCTTCTAATATCCCTTTCAGCTCTGATCCTGTAACTCTAAGATTATAGACCTCAGCACTTGCAAGAACAGTGGGATCCTCAAAGGAAACAGGGAAGTCATGATAAAGGTGGACTTTGGGGAAAAAAAATTAGTTCAGTTTTTTACATGTTGACTATGTGAATTTCCAAATAGACTTTTAGTTCAAAGCACTATGTCCTGATATATTGTTGAATTTCTTCCATAAGGCTCCTTAGATCAAAATGATTTCCAATAGCAACTTGCTCCATCAATCAATCAACAAATATTCATTAAGCATCTACCGTGTGCCAGGCCAAGCATTGTGCTAGGAGATACAGGCACAAGTACAAAGAATGAAAAACTCCTACTCACAAGGAGCTTGTATTATGCATTGAGTCCAACGATAACATATTCTAATGATGAGCAGGCAGACTTAGAAAAACCTGGAAAGATTTGTATGGTCGGATACTGAGTGAAGTGAGTAGAACCAGGAGAACGTTGTGCACAGTAACAGCCACATTGTATGATGACTAACTTTGATAGACTTACATCTCCAAAGGTCTCATGATGGAAAATGCTCTCCACATTCAGAGAAAGAACTATGAAGTCTGAATGCAGATGGAAGCATACTATTTGCTCTTTTTTTCCCTTTGGTTTTGTTTCTTCTTTCTTGTAGCTCCTCCTATCGGTTCTTATTCTTCTTTACAACATGAGTAATGTGAAAATATGTTCAATAGGAATGTATATGTATAGCCCATATCAGATTACACGCCATCTTGGGGAGGGAGGTGAGGAGGGCAGGGGAGAAAATTTAAAACTCAAAAGCATATGGAAGTGATTGTTGAAAACTAAAAATAAATTAATTAATTAAAAAAAAACAATAACATATTCTAACAAGAAGAGCCATAACTAGACCTGAACTACTAGGGCTTTGTTCCACAATGGGAAATTTAAAGGACATGAAAATTGAACACATGTACTCCTTCAGTGAAGTAGAAGCAGAAAATGAGAGTACACCTTCAAGCCCTAAGTAAGAATGGGCAAGAAGAAGTTCTGGTCCACGGCTCATCCTCTCTCACTTTGTTCTGGGGCAGGGCCTAACTCAAGCAGTCATTTGCATGGCTCAGTGGATAGAGCTCTGGGCTTGGAGTCAGGAAGATCTGAATTCAAATCTGGCCTCAGACACTTACTAGCTGTGTGACCCTGGGAAAGACACAACCTCAGTTTCCTAAACTGTGAAATGGGAATAATAATAATATTAATGCATATGATAATAATATTAAATATATTAATAATAATAATATTAATAATAGCACCTATCTCCCAAGGCTGTTGTGAGGATCCTATGAGATAATAATATTTATGAAGTGCTTAGCACATGTTGTTGTTTGGTCACTTTCAGTCACGTCCAACTTTCTGTGACTTCATTTGGGGTTTTCTTGGCAAAGATATTGGAGTGGTTTGCCATTTCCTTCTCCAGTTCATTTTACAGATGAGGAAACTGAGACAAACAAGGTTAAGTGACTTGTCCAGGATCACACAACTAGTAAGTGTCTGAGGCCAGATGTGAACTCAGGAAGATGAGTCTTCCTGACTCCAGGTCTGATGCTCTATCTAAGCTGCCCTTAAATGCTTTTTTCCTTCCTTCAAATCAGTCCCATGGTAATTTCGGTTTAATATTGGAACAAAATGAGATCCTCATGGTCGTTTCAACAGTTAACAATAAGAGATTTACTTAGCCATTGCAGAAAGGTATATAATAAGAACAGGCTTGGAGAACACCTCAGGATAATTCAGCTGAGCAAAGACCCCTTGCCTGAGTTATCAATTGTAATTCACCATTTAAAAATCAGAGATCGTGCCTGGCACTCTTTGTGTCTGTTTTGTACCCAGGTGACCAAGAAATGATGTCAACAGCTTGAGCTTTTAGTCCCCTCAAGATAACCAAGCTTTCAATACCCTTTAAGGAAAAACTAGCCTAACTTGCATGAGGCGAGGAGTTGAGATATTGATGCCACCACACACCCTTCATCACATAAAGAAATCCCCAATCTGTTCTAATAAGTCCCTTCTTCAAGGTTTCTTCTTTCCTACCTCCTTTACAAGTAGACCAGTCTCTGTGCAGCCTTCCCTCCAAAAGCAGTGAGAGTCAATAATAATTATCCCATGCTAGTTAAGGCTCGGACAGACAGACTCCCTGAGGTACTTCTTGAAGAGGAGAAAAAGTATGGAACCCAAGTCACATGAGTTGAATCAGATGGTTTCTAAAACATCCTCAAGTTTCTATCTCCTAAGCCATCATAGTTAAGTAATTTACTCTCCTAGTCAAATGAATTAGTCTTAATTGTTTCTGGTATTACTTTCATATCGTGAATTACAATGCTGATTGGAGGATGTATTTCATGTTGCTTGAACCAATTGGTTCTGCTTTTCCCAGGGAAGCTACTGTTTTGAGGAGGGTCAATAGATCTGAAAATGAATCACATTTTTGTGACTCCTTCCAAGATTTCTAGACTTACAATCGGATCATGTTAGTGTTCTGACATTCAAATACAAATTTACATTCTTATTAAGGCTTCTGACACCTTTTCACCCTCATTTTAGGTTATTTGGAGGCAATAGGAAATTCCAAAAAAAATTATTTTAGTAATTCTGTAAGCTCACACTAAGACAAACTCCATTACTTCAGATTCCAATAACACAAATACTTTTAATAATTAAGATAACTGATGTAAATGTTGAGTAAAACATTTAAAATATTTTTTCCTCTATGAAATTTCAGGGTCTTAATTATGAGTAAGGGGAATACAACCAAACTTAACTTTTTCAGACTCAAAAATTAATAACCTTTTATGTAAGGAAAGGAGGTATTTTATAATACTCCACCTCCAGTTCAGCCAATGTAGTCACAGAATATGATGATGTTTTAATGTAGTAATAAGGTGTAATACCCTCTGATCCCTTGATGGAGTAAGATCAACTCTTTGACTGAGAAGGGAATAATGTGCTTGGATGAGTAAACAAATGAGCAAAAAGCTCTGGGGGTTTTAAATAGCTAAACCTTAGAGGAATTTTAATAGTTGAAGAGTAGGCAGATTTCTAGTCAGGAACTGTCTATAGAGGAAATCCTTGAAGAGAGAGATAGGAACTTTTCTCTCCTTCCTACTATCATCTGCCATGTAGCTTTAACAGAGAAATAGTAGTAGACACTGCATCCAATGGGGATCTGAGACACGCACTCCAGAGAGACATACAGACAGACAGTTGAGGGAAGAATCAGTTTCAAGGAATGTTATACTTCACAGCAGAGAAGAGAGTCTCTAGGGAGAAGAGCAGACCCTGGGAATCCAGATGAGCAAATTTTCCCAAGGAGAGATGTATGTGGACTATACAAAGAGAGAAAGAATGTCCAGGTTCTGCAGTATCAGAGTTGTGAGTTGCCTTCGACACATTTGTATCCTACACATGTACCTTAGCACCATTACAAACTCTAAGTTGGAGTTCACTCTTCTCATTGACACTGTGTGTATTTGTGGAAGAGTGTACCCTAGATTTATGGGGAAAATGTTTTGTAGCTATTGTTTTTACTATGCCATATAACAAATGCCTTTGCTAAGATCTAATTGGGTATGCCATATAACAAATGCCTTTGCTAAGATCTAATTGTATCTACTGGCTGAATGATAATGAGGACTACATCCATGGGGGCTCATGAGTTAGCTATAGTGTTAGCAGTGTATATATATAGGGTTATCTTTACAACTCAACGTCATCGTAACTACACTCAGGGGCAGTAGTCCAGGAAGGGTGCTGCATTTATATTTAGATTTCTAGGAAAAGTACTTGATAGCTTCTAAAAAAAACTGTGGTTATACTCCAAGGGTCTGCCTTGGGCCCTCTTCTCTTTTATCTCTACACTATGATTTGCAGGCTACATCAAATCCTATGTGTTCAATTATCTTTTCTATGCAGATGATTACTATTGAGAGTTCTTTGAAGGCAGAAACTGTTTTTGCCTTTCTTTATATCCTCAGCACTTTGCACAGTTCCTGGAACATAGTAGGCACTTAGTAAATTTATTTATTGACTTGATTTGACTATATATTCAGCTCTAATCTCTCTCCCAATCCAAACATTAAGTCATGAACTATCTGTCCATTGGCCATTTTCAACTGTGTATGCCAGAGGTATCTTAAACTCAACACATCTGAAACAGGACTCATCTTTGGACTTAGTCCAAATATTGGCTAAAAAAATAAAAATTTTTAGTCACCCAAAGGGCAATGGAGAGATCACTATGGATGTAAATCTGTTGCATCATTTTACTAATGAAGAATTAAATGCAACAAGTCATATAAAGCATATCATCAAAGAGATTTATGGAAAAGTCTTTCTGGTCATTATAGTGAAGAAGAGTAAAGAATATGAGATGGGCAACTGGTGCATGCTACAAAGCTAGAAGATGGCCCCAGCAATTTGGATGGCACTCCTATGGAGGATTTATAGGAGGCTATGGGCAAGAGTCAAGAGGATAGGAGGACAAAACACACATTTCTCCTCTTGAGAGAGAGGCAGAATTTCAAATGCTCTAAACACATTTAGTTGTGGCATGATTATAAATTTATGGAAGAGACATAAAAGTTCTTCTAGTCCAACCCCCTCCATGTTCCAGATGAGGAAATTGAGAACCCAGAGAGATTAAATGACTTGCCCAAGACTACACAGAAAAAAACAGAGACAGGATTCAAACCCAGCTCCTCTGACTCAAGATATAGATAGATTGATGTGTCACACTCCACCCTAATAGCCAGACTTAACTGCTTTTCTTTGTTATAAGGAAGGGTTAAATTAGGGGCAGCTAGGTAGCAGAGTGGATAGAGTATCAGGCCTGGAGTCAAGAAGACTCATCTTCCTCAGTTCAAATCTGGCCTCAGACACTTACTAGCTATGTGACCCTGGGCAAGTCACTTAACCCTGTTTGCCTCAGTTTCTTCATCTGTAAAATGAGCTGGAGAAGGAAATGGCAAATCACTCCAGTATCTTTGCCAAGAAAATCCCAAGTAGGGTCACAGAGAGTCAGACACAACTGAACAACAACAAGAAACATACATTAGGAAATGATCGCAGTTTTTTTTTTAAGACATTAATAAGTGGGATTATAATAGATGATTTCTAAGGTCTCTTACAGGTCTATAATTCTATGAATGAATGGCAATCTTTTCATCTATTTACATGTTATTTATATAAATTAACATATTTTAAAATGTTAACTACACTTGAAATGTTAAAACTGCTTTTCAAAAAAAATTGTATAATTCTGTTTGTTCTGGCAGTGTTATCTAATTATTTCAGAGTACTGACACTCCCTGAATTACGCACACTTAACATGAATGTATCATCTGTATAACGGGCCTCAATTGACACTTTCTCCCCTACCACTCAAACATTCTAGGATCCTATTCGGCTACGTGATGAGATGACTTAGGCAGCTAGGTGGTATAGTGGAAAGAATACTGTACTTGGAGTAAGGGAGAAGAGTTCAAGTCCTACCTCAGACACTTACTAGCTGTGTGAAACTGGGCAAGTCACTTAACCCTTCTCAGCCTCAGTTTCCTCATCTGCAAAATGGACCTTATATTAACACCTACCTTAGAGGATTGTTGTGAGAACCACAAGAGATAACATATGCAAAGTGCTTTGCAAACCTGAAAGCACTGTATATAAATACGAGCTATTATTGTTATTGTTGTTGTTGTTGTTGTTATTATTACTACCCCTGAGGGACCTTCCCACTCTGAGAATCAGTAATTGTATAAGGCCCACCTTGTTTTCCCCTACTCTAAACGACCATGCTTTTTCTCGGTCCTCACTCTTCTGGATCTCTCCACAGCCTTTGACTTTATTCATCATTCTGTGCTGTTTGATAATCTCTTTTTTCAAGGTTTTCCCGACACTTCTCTATTCTGACTCTCCTATCTGTCTGACCAGCCTTTTCTTGGTCTTCTTCACGGGATCTTCATCCAGCTCTGGACTGCTCACTAAGGATGTCCTACAGGCCTTTGTTGTTGACTCTCTTCTCTTTTCTCCCTACACTATTTCACTTGGTGATCTCATCGGCCTCCAAGGATTCCGTTATCATCTCTATGAAGAGGTTCTTATCTATGTATCCAGCCCTAACCTATTCTGCATTTCTTACTGCCCATTGGATATCCCGAACTGGATGTCCTCCAGACAACTCCGTTATTGTTGTTGTTCAGTCATTTTAGTCAGGTCCAACCCTTAGCGAACCCATTCGGGGTTTTCTTGGCAAAGATACTGGAGTGGTTTGCCATTTTTGTCTCCAGCTCATTTTACAGATGAAGAAACTGAGGCAAACAGGGTTAAGTGACTTGCCCAGGGTCACACAGTTAGTAAGAGTCTGAGGCCAGATTTGAACTCAGGAAGATGAGCCTTCCTGACTCTGGGCCCAGTACCCTATCCATTGTCCCATTTTGTAGCCCCATAGATATCTTAATGAGCTCGTTTTTTTTCCTCCCAAATCCTCCCCTCTTTCTAACATCCCTGTTACTACTGGGGACACTATTATCTCTCCAGTCACTCAGGCTCACGACATAGATGTCATCTTTGACTCCTCATTCTTTCACCCTCCTTACATCCAATCAGTTGCCAAGTCCTGACATTTCTGCCTTCACAAAGCCTCTCTTATCCCTGCTTCTTTCTCTCCTCTGACACAGCCAACACTGCCCTGGTATAGGCCCTGATCCACAGCCACAGCCTGATGGGTGATTGCTCTGCCTCAAATCTCTTCCCATTCCAGAACATGCTCTACTCAGCTGTCAGAATGATCTTCCTAAAGCACACATCTGGCCATATCACCTTCCTATTCAATAAACTCCCTTGGCTACCTATTACCTCCAGGAAAAAATATAAAATCCTCCATCTGACTTTTAAAGCCCTTTATAACATTAATTATTTCATTATTTGTTATTGTAATTATTCATTTGTTATTTATAATTATATATCAATAATTTATTATAATTATAATTAATTAATTATTCATAACATAAAGCCCTTTCTTCCTTTCCACTCTTCTTACGTCTTTTTTTTTTTTTTTTGCGCGAGGCAATTGGGGTTAAGTGACTTGTCCAGGGTCAGACAGCTAGTAAGTGTCAAGTGTCTGAGGCCAGATTTGAACTCAGGTCCTCCTGACTCCAGGGCTGGTGCTCTATCCATTGCGCCACCTAGCTGCCCGTCTTCTTACATCTTAACCCCCCCAACCCTACCATGTTCTCTGTTATCTGGTCATGCTGGCCTCTGTGCTGTGACTTGCACAAGACAAGTACAACTCTTGACTCTAGGCATTTCCACTGGCTGTACCCCCAAACCCATCCAGAATTTCTCCCACTTTATCTCTGCCTTCTGGTTTCCCTGATCTCCAAATGTCAGCTAAAATCACACCTGCAAGAAGCCTTTCTTGATCCCCCTTAATGCTAGTGCCTTCTCTCTGTTGATTATCTCTAATTAATCCTGTATATATCTTGTTTGTATAGTTGTTTTCATGGTGTTTCCCCCATAGATTATAAGCCATTACAGATGAAGTGAATAGAGTGCTGAGCCTGGAGTCAGGATGACCTGAGTTCAAATTCAGTCTCAGACATTTACTAGCTGTGTGACCTTGGGCAAGTAACTTCACCTCTTTCTGCCTCCGTTTCTTCAAGTATAAACTGGGAATAATAATAGCATCTATTTCACAGGGTTGTTGTGAGGATCAAACGAGATAATATTTGTAAAACTTTTAGCACATTGCTTTGCACCTCGTAGGTGCTTAATAAATGCTTGTTTCCTTCCCTTCCTTGAGATCAGGGACTGTCTTGTTGACTTAATTTGACTTACCATCTAAGTTTGGCAACTGAGATTTCCCAAGCCAAAGGTGCTACCTAATTACTAGTTTCAGGACAGCATGGAGCAATAAGAAGAGTCTGGGTTTGGGGTGAAAGGACCTGGATTCTAATCCCAGCTCTGCTATTTGATCCCTATTTCATCTAGGACAAGTCTTTTCATCTCTGTTGGTTTCATTTTTCTGCTCTGTAAAGTGAGAAAGTAGGAATTAGAAACCTAAAGATCCCGTCGAGTCTAAAAGCTATGAATCTATCAACATCTCTTCCTCACACCTCTCCTTCTCCCTCAAAAAAATCATGTATACGTTCCCTTTTCTTTTTGTCATTTACCAATCTTTTGTTGTTCAGTCATGTCTGACTCTTCATGACACCCTTTGGGGTTTTCTCAACAGAGATACTGGAGTGTTTTGCCATTTTCTTCTCCAGTTCACTTTACAGATGAGGAAACTAAGACGAACAGGATTAAATGACTTGCCCAAGGTCACATGGCTAGTAAATGTCTGAGGCCAGATTTGAACCCATGAACATGAATCTTCCTGACTCCAGGTCTGGCACTCTAATCCACTGGCCATTGCCATTCATACCTCAGTTAATTCTACATCAGGCAATCTCTCTCACAGATCATCTTTTAACTTTCTTCAATCTCCTTCTCTCTCCAGCTCTGATCCAGTTCCCACAGGAAATCTTGCTCTCTCGTCATTATATTGAAAACAATAATAATAATACTACCTGAGCATAAAAGCAATGCTACTTATATGCATCTATGAAGGAACAAGAAAGCCAATGTTTTGAAATGAAATTAGACATAATGGCAAAAAAATGCCAACAACCACTTTATTTCTTGAAGGTTCCCAGAAAGCCTAGTTAGAATTTCTCTAAAAGGCTATATCCTACCTCCTTGCTTTCCTCTAAATTCGAGGCTTTTGGCCATTTTGCCAGGCAAAGACCCCTCTGGCAGTATGGTGCCACTTATGGACCCCTTCTCAGAATAATGTTATTATATGTATAAAATCAAATGCATAGGATTACCAAGGGAAACCAATTATCTTGAAATATAGTTCTCAAAATGTAAAAAAAAAGAAAGAAAAAGATAAAGAACCCTAAGAACACATGCTCTAGATAAACCTGCTTTCCTTCAAATACTTGCATTCAAGTTAAATAAAAGTCTATTTCTTACTCAATTTTCTTGTTTTTCCTATTTTGTTTTATTATTGTGTTATGACATTATTGTTTTCTGTGATTATTTCATTGCAAATATCTAATATTTAACTACATTGTGAATTAAATAGACTGTTTTGTTGCCTACCTCTCCTATCCCGGTCACTGTTTGAAAGGTCCAATAGTATAATGGGCTTTGAGTCCTAAGTTTTAATCTGTTCACTGCTAATTACCTTCTGTGAGGACCTAAGCAAATCATTTAACCTCTCAGAGCCTCAGTTTCCTCATCAATAAAATGGAGACAATAATCCTACCCACTTCATAAGATTCTTTTGAGGTTCAAATGAGATAATGCATGTGAGTATACTTCATACTGTAGCACACTTTATAATGTAAGCTATTTATAACATTGTTTCTAGGAGAAAATGTGTTCTGACTTCCAAGGAACTGATTTACCAAAGAACTTTTGAAACACAATCCATCTGTAAGTTGGGAATTGTTTACAGTGATGATGTCTCATTATATTAATTTGTTTTTTTTTTCCTATATGAGTATATGGTATTTTTGAATAAGCATTTACAGTAGATTTTTCATGGATATAGTGTAATAGAAAGAGTGATAGCCTAGGAGTCAGGAGGGTCTGGAAAACTGGTCCTGGCCATACACTAACTAGCTCTTTCATCTTGAGAAAGTCACTTGGAGATATCACAGTATAATGGAGTGACCATTAAACCTGAGAGTCAGAAGACCTGGGTTTACACAGCTTGTACTAGTCCTCTTGTGACCAGATATAGATCCCTTAACCTCTTAATGCCTCAGTTTCCATGCTTATAAAATAGAGGTAATAATACTAGACTAACTGTACTATATCATGTATATTTTGTTGTAAAGTGTATTGTAATATGCTACATAAACATGAGCTATTATTATTATTACTGTTTAGATCAGAGGTCAGTAAACTGTGGCCTGAAAGACAAATCCAGTCTGCTACTTGTTTTTGTAGGGCTCATGAGCTAAGAATAGTTTTTACATTTTCAAGTAAAGCCAGGGCTGTAGTTTGTTGACCTTGGTCTAGGCTCCAGTTTCTTCATTCTGTGGTCTCATTTTCCTCATTTCTAGGATGAAGGGGTTGATAATGATGACCTCTTAGGTTCAATCTAGCTCAAAGGTCACATGTTTTAATCAACTAATTCTTTCAATCAGTAGATTTTTACTTCAGCCTCATGATATAAAAGGATTACAAAAAAATTTTACTGTTTAGTTTTCTTGGTTGGTTGATATGTTTTCATTACACAGTTCTTTTCAGACCTCAGTTCTTCTCTTAGCACACTGATTTTTCTGCAGTAATCTCTCCATTGTTGTTGTTGTTCAGTTGTGTCTGACTCTTCATGACCCCATTTGAGGTCCCTTGTCAGAGATACTGGAGTGGTTTGCCATTTCCTTCTCCACCTCACGTTATAGATGAAGAAAATGAGGTAAACAGGGTTAAGTGACTTGCCTAGGATCACACAGCTAGTGTCTGAGACCAGATTTGAACTCTTGAAGATGAGTCTTTCTGATTCCAGGTCTGTCACTCTATTCACTGTGTCACCTAGTTGCCCCCAAGTAGTCTCTCCATAGGCTTCATATTGCAGCTCTTTCACGCATTCATTGCTTTCTTGTGGAATTGCTTTTATTCCTATGCCTACTTGTGCTGTGATTTATACATTATACATATTCAAGGTCTGTTATTTAATTTAAATAATAAAATAATGCTTAATCATTTAAGTACTCTTTAATGCATTTTTTAAAAAAATATTAGAAGTATTTGCAGTTACAACAACAGTATAAGGGAGACCTCATGGCACAGTGCAAAGTAAGCTGGCCTTAGAGATAGGAAAAACTAGGTTCAAGTCCTGCCTCTGACAAGAAACTAGCTAGTTACTTAACCTCTCAATTACAAAAAGTCAGTCAATCTCCAGGGATTTTGACATTGATGAAATTGTAGATACAGAACAAAAAAAGTATATGTATGTATGTGTGTGTGTATTTTGGGAATAACACACTAAAATGTGGTTATGACACTACTAACATGTTGTCTGACTGTTGTTGGTCTTCTTGGTTTTTATTCATAGTTACTGTTGGCTCTTGCTTTAATTGCTTTTTTTTTTAAATCTCACTATCCAGAGATGTAGCTACATCTCTTACCTCACCATCACTATATACTTTTTGTTTTCTGATTCTTTATCATTCCTAAACTCCTGCCTAGTGGTATTAATTTCAATTTCAATAAACAGGTTTCAATTCACACTAGCTCAATTCTGATAATCTATGCCTAGAATTGAAATTTTAGATTTGGGAGTAACCTTAGGTCATCTAGTCATTTTTTTAGAGATGTGGAAACAGAGGCTTAGGTAAATTAAGTAATCTAGCCAAGGTTACACATATAGTTAGCAGATAAAGTGGGACCAGAAGCCATGTTTTATGAAGTCTATTTCATTAGGCTGTTTGTTTCCCCACTATATATCACTGTCTTTTCCTAATCTTGATAATTCAAGATATTTGTCTTTATGACCATCTAATTGTAGCTTGATATACTGATGAATTCTCAGTTTAGTTTGAAGGTATATGATTTAAAACTAAATGCTATTAAAATATAATTTCATTTAATAAAATGTCTAGGTTTTAGTCTTCTATGATGGCTAGCTCACTACTATTAGCCAACAAACTTAGAGATACCATAGTTGTTGGTCTTAGATGTGCCCTATTCCCTGTGGTTTCCGGCCAATGACAGTCATATTCACTCCATTTTCTACACTAGGAGGTCAGTTCTCACTATAGTCTAAAACATTGGTGCCATGCTCAAAGTACACATTTAATAAATATTTGCTTAATTGTTATCTGCTATGATGTCATGTCTATTCTCTTTTTACTTAATGCAATTATTTAGTGTTTCTAGTAATCTACTAATATATCCTTTGGTTACTGGAGACCCCTGGACAATCATAGTAGCCTTTGCCCATCTGACACAGAGTTGTTGGATTTAGGTTGCTGAGGACCGCTTGCACCAAAGTCTAGTCACTAAAGTGGGATGGTCTTTCAAGAAGTATAATTCTGAGAACTTTATGCAAAATAGTTTCACATACAGTAAATATGGATTTACAGGATGCATTGTCCCTAGTCTTATGATAACAATGACACAGACTTCAGCACATCTAGAGAGGTGGTTTTCATTTGTCACAGGTGAGAGCATGAGCTGCAAGTTACCCTTTGTTTCTTTGATTCCACTGCATAATGTCACCCTCAGAATAAAACATTCACCCCTGCCTGATGAAGTCCAAACTCCTTAGCCTGGCATTCAAAGCACTCTACCATTTGGCTTCAAGGCACTTTTCCAATCTATCTCTTACTATCCCCCTTTACATACTCCCTGATAACACTTTGTGTGAAAGATCTATCCATGTTAGTGAACCACAAGCTAGATGACTCAATAATGTGACATAGCTAAAAAAAAATTTAAAAGCAAACTTGATCTGAAGTGGCATTAAAAATGCCATATTGCCCAGAAGTAGGGACATAATAGTCCTACTGTTCTGGGCCCTGGTCATAGGTCTATTTCATTTAATATCTGTGACATTTGTTTAGTTCCTCATTCTAGGAAAGCCACAAGGAGAGTAACTAGGATCGTTAGGGAGATTGTACTGAGATTGGTCTACAGATCAATTTAAGGAGCTACAGATGTTTAGCCTAGAAAAAAGAAGAGTGGATGAGAGTAGACTCCATAGCTGTGTAGAAAGCATTGTAGTACAATGGAAAGAGTGCTGGATTTGGAGCCAAGGTGTCTAAGTTCACATCCCTATCTCTTCTACTTATTATCTAGATGCCCATGGACAAGTTGCTTAACTTCCCTAGGCCTCATTTTCCCCCTCTGTAAAATGAGGGGATGGTGATTGGACTTGATGGTATTTAAGTGCACTAAGCTCTAAAACTATGGTTTGATGAGAAGTATTTAAAAGGTTGCAATAAAGAAGAGGGATCAAACTTGTTCTTTTTAGCCTTAAAGGACAAAGACTGATGTGATAATCAGAAGTTGTAATGAGACAGGTTTTAGACTCAGTATAGGGAAAACCTCTTAATAAATAAATAAAGCTACCCATGGAATGGACTACAAGAAGATTTGACTTTTGCTGATGGTTTTCAAGCAGAGTTTGGATGACCACTTTGAGGGATGTTGTTGAGGGATTTCCCCACTGGGTAACAGTTCAACTAGATGATCCCTAGGGTACCTTACAACTCTGATATTCTGTGATGTTGATTTTAGGCTTCTTCTTGCCAAACTAGACGATTCCTTATACCCTGATCTCATCTCAGTGCCTTTGCTAACACTCTCCCCTGTGCCTGAAATGTGTCAGAAGTATGCTGGAACTATCCTCCCTGATTGTTAAATTTTCAGTGTGAAAATATCACCTATTTTTCTGTTGAGTAAAATGTTTCTCTCTACCTAACTGTGTGTAGATTCTTTCCTCTTGTGAGGTTCAAGTATCATTGAGTACTCCCATCCTTTCCCTCTTATTTCTTTAAACCTATACTTGAGGACCCCAATTAGATGAGATAATTTTCTCTAACTTTCCCACTCCAGTATATTCCTCTTCTCCTCCCTTTCTACTCTTCAAGTTCCTTAAAACATAAGAAAGTGACTCCCAGGGCTTTTGTCAAATCAGAATCTCTCTATGACCTCTGGTGATGATAGAGCTTAAAGGGTAAATATATGTCATCTCTCCACATTAGAATGCAAGCAAGTTATACTTGTTTAGTCTTTTATTATTTGTTAGTGTTTATCTTTTTATGTTTCTTTGAATGCCTAGATTTCAAAGTGTCTGTGTATCTCTGATCTTTTCATTAGGAATGTATGGAAGTCCTCTATTTCATTTAAGATCCATTTTTCCCTCTGTAGGATCATTCTTGTTTTTGCTGGGGAAGTCAATCTTGATTCTTAAGCCTATATTCCTCCTTCATGGAGAGAAATGTAACGATATTGCTCCTATCACAAGCAGCTGGTAAATGGAACTAATTTACCATTTTTTGTCTCAATTCTTACCTAGCCCTTAGTCATTGAATAGGCGTTGTCTCAGACAAACTGAGGCCTGGGAATGATCTTAATTTAGAAAGTTCAAGTCACCCACTGCATCTCAGGCCATTACCAGTCATCTTGACTTTTATCTGACCTCTGGACTTTGATAACTATGGAGGAGAGAGTGAGGCTAACAACTTTGCCCAGCTCTGCCTCACTTAAATCCAATTTACTTGGGAGTCAAGACATCACCCTCATGATATCATCGATCCTCTTCAAGAATGAAGGGCCAACAACAACAAGAAGCCTTCTGGAACACTGTATTCCAAGCTCTCCGCTCCTCCAAAGTGGTGGCTGCTAAGTCACGTGCAAGACTGACTGGCCCCTCAGTACTTTAATTCTGTCTTTCCAACTGCTTGGAGTATTTTTTTTCTTTGATTTGGAAGCTCTGTATTTTGACTCTATTTTTGGGGGAGTTTTCATTTTGAGGTTTCTTTAAGGAGGCAACTAGTTGATTCTATTTCCAATTTGCGTTCTGGTTCTCTGAGATCCAAACAGCTTTCTTTTAAGATTTCTTGAAATAAAATTTTAGGGTCTTTTTCTGGTTATAGCTTTCAGGTAGTCCAATAATTACATTATTTTTTCCCTCAATCTGTTTTATGTCAAATGTTTTTACTATGAGATACCTTACATTTTCTTCTTTCAGGCTTTTGACTTTTTGTTTTAATGTTTCTTATTGCCTTATGGAGTTATTGTCTTCTATTTGGTCCACTTTAATTTTCAGGGAGTTTGTTACTTGGGCAAGGTTTTGTACCTCCTCTAAATTGTTAATTCTCTTTCCAATTTTTTCTTCTATAACTCTCATTTCTTTTCCATTTTTTCCCTCTAGTCATCTCATTTCATTGACAAAAACATTTTTAATTTTTTTCAACTTCTTACTTTATCTCTTCTAGGAATTCTAATTGAGTTTGTATCCAATCTGTATTTTTCTCTGAGGCTTTCTTTTATGGAGTCATTCTCTTCTGCATTCTTCAAGCCTACTCCCTGACTTTGGACTTGATATTAGGGCTGGGTTCTGCTTCTGGAAGAAAGGACTGGATTAGCCTTGTTGCTGCTTTCTTGGCAGGTATGCAGTATTGTGTTATTCCAAACTCTTAAGAATATCTGAAGCTGGAGAACTGCAAGGTTCCAGTGCTTCCACAGCAGTTTGATCTGGAGTAAAGTCTGATCACTGCTCCCCACTCCTTCCCTCAGTTTGAGCTTTGCAAGTTCCTGGCCTGGGTTTGGATCTGATCAACAGTATTGCTCCTAGACTCAGCCATTATCAGTCAGCTGGAAAGCTCTGCTGGTTCAGAGTGATAAAACTACAACCCTCCCTTTGGTTTGAGATTCCTGTCCTGTTTATTCCCCTTATGGCTTCAGATTGAGCTAGAAGCTGAAATTGTAACTCTGCTCTACTCCTGGAGGAAAAGTCATACTGTTGCTGTGTGCTTTTGAATTTGCTCTCTTGGTTTGCACTCCAGGGCCTATGAGCGCTCCCTACCTCAATAGGCCACCTCCAGGTATGGGTCCCATATTCAATCTGCCCTGGTTTTGTGACCCAGAATTAATTGAGTATTGAGCAACAGAGCAGCCAATTTATACTCTTCTTACTCTGGTGCACAGCCTCTTTCTACAATGGAATGCTCTAAAAGGTGCACTCCTGACCAGGCCCCATTCTTGGCATCCACAAACCTCTTTGTCTATCTCCTTATGTCAACTTGAGCTGGAAAAATGACTCACTGTGAATTTTTCTTGGATTTTTTCATCAAGATTTAGAAGAATGCGTTTTCTATGTCTGTTTGAAGGTGTTCTTCCTGCTATATTCTACCATCTTGACTCCATCCCAATCATCCAGATTAGACTGAAAAGTGTGTCGAGTGTACATCCCCTCCTATTTACGCCCCCTCCCCTGCAAGTTGGTTGTTAAACATTTACTAGCATATACCTGAATGGGTTCTTCTACTCTGTCTCTGTCAATTGAAACCTTCCTACTTTTCAAAGTCCAGTTCAAATGTCTTCTCTTTTGTGAAGTATTTCCTGCACCTTCCAGTTGAAAGCTATCTCTCCCTTCTCAAATCTCTCATAGCAAGCTGTAAAATATTTTCTCTACACCTATACTATAATTTGTATTACATGACTGTTATTTTCTTACCCTTCATTCTAGATTATAAGCACCATAAAGAGGACTGTCTTTTTTTAATCTTTCACAGCACCTAGTACAATGCCTCCCACATAACAGGTACTTAATAAATGTTGTTGAATTGAATTGTATGTAATAATTACAAGACTTTTGGCTCTACAATGTGTTTCTTTTAATGACCATTAAGAGATATAAAATAAATAGACTCAAAAACTGTTAATTAAGAAATATTTTTATCTATATGATTTTTTTTTTGAGGAGGTATTACTTCTGCAGGTAGGTGGCCCAATGGATCGAATGTTAGGCCTGGGCTCAGGAAGACCTGAGTTCAAATCTAGCCTTAGATACTTGCTAGCTTTGTGACCCTGAGCAAATTACTTAATTTCTGTTTTCCCAAGTTTCCTCAAATATTAAAGGAGGATAATACCAGCACTTACCTCATAGAATTGTTGTGAGGATCAAATGAGATAATATTTGTAAAGCACTTAGTAAAGAGCTTGACATGTAGTAGATGCTCTGTAAGTGCTTAATTCCTTCCCTTCTCCTCCTTCCCTCCCCAAGATAATTAGTATACAATTAATATACAATGAGATGAAGCAGAGGGAAAAGAAGGTCATCAAAAGATATAGGAGGTAAAAAAATATTCTGAACCAAATAGAAAAGGTTACACATTGGGTGAAAACATGGGAAAAGAGAGGCTGTATAATGCAGAGTGATGGGTGAAGAGAGGTATATGTAAGGGTGAGTGTAGCCTATGAGGACCTGGTAACATTTAGGGTGAAAAAGTCAATGTTTCTATTTGCTTCCCAGTGTTTTCCCTCTGTTACAATAATTAGCTCATTTTAAGCCTAAAGGACAATATAATGGCTCCTAAGGTTCACTGTGTTCTTTTCTTCTTTAGCTTACTGAAACAGGGTGTTATATCCTGGTTTCATAGTGTTTGGAAAAATTGTTTACGTGTGTGTGTAGTTCTTTTCTTAATTATTATCTCTTCTGTAACATTCAAACATTTGATACACATTTTATCGCCATTAAAGCATTTTCTTTACTCACTAACTTAGAGGTAATTTTGAGAATTTTAAAATTGCTTCTCTAGAAAAATAAAACTGCCATTAAAAGACAGCATATGTATTTTGTTTTATTCCTAACAATATATTCTAATTTAAAAATATATTTTCTGATTTGACCTTTTGTTCAGTGACCACAACTAGTCACAGAGAAAATTCATCTTTCAGGTGAAGAGTGGACTAGATGACCACTAAGATCCTTTTTCAATTAAAAGACTCTATGATTCTATGAACTACACTGTGTAAATTTCCCTGAATGAAATATGTGTGTATGTGTGTATGTGTATATATATATATAAGTACATACACACACATATATACATACACAAAAACATATATTTATACACACACTCACGAAATTGATCATCCAGTAACTTTGTTACATTGCATATCAGATGCTCTGGCATCACTTATAAGCGTAGATTTTTAATTATAAAAATACAAATATGTCAATAGTTATCTTGAATAAAGTAAGTTATTTTGTGATACCAACTATAGCTATGGTCCAATCATTTTGGAGAGCAATCTGGAATTATGCTCAAAGAGTTAATAAACTGCCTATACTCTTTGAACCAGCAATACTCCTAGTAGGTCCATTGCCAAGGATGATTAGGGAAAAAAGAAAAGAACCTATATGTTCTAAAATGTTTATAGCAGCTCTCTTTGTGGTGGCAAAGAACTGGAAATTGCAGAGATGTCTATCAATTAGGGAACAGTTGAACAAGTTGTGGTATTTGATTGTGATGGAATACTACTGTGACATGGAAAAACAGAGTGAAATGACCAGAACCAAGAGAACATTGTATATAGCAACAGCAATATTGTTTTAAGAACGACTTTGAGTGAATAAGTCATTTTGACTATTACAAATATCTGAACACCCTTTTGTAGAAACAAAAAGGATATGGTTGTTTGAATTGGAGGGAAAAAAAGGCTTTAGAATTGGAAATGTGAAAGGTCCTCTACTTCAATTTGTCCATTTTACAAATAAGGAAACTGAGACCCAAAGGGAGAAACTCACTTGTTCAAGGTCACTTGGGAAGGTAGTGACAATAACAGGATTAAATCCTAGGTTTTCTGATTCCATAGCCAATATTCTTTCCACTACATCATACTATTTTTTCATCAACACACACTTAAACATATATATATATACATATATATATGTCTTTGTGTGCATATATGTGTATATAAGCACCCACTCATATGAAAAACATACCTTGAGATAACGATAATTCAAGGAATTCCTCCATAGATGATCTACCTAGTTCATTGGAGGCCTTCTGGGAGGTGTTCAATATTCAGTGAACACAAAGTCAGCCCTCAGACTGTCCACCGGCTATCCTTTACTCTTGCTACCCGACTAGCCTGACTCCTCTTCTAATCATACATTTCCTGGATATCTTTTTTATGCCACTTCTTTCACACAAGTATTTGCTGTTAATGTGTATCTACTATGCATCTCCCCATTGATTGACTTTTTGATCACCAGAAATTTTGAGGTCTACGCAACTATAGTATTTTTTGTTTGCAACTATGGAACGGAAACGTGCATACATCCTTGTGATTTCAGAAACTCTAAGGACTCCTGGAATGGGAATTTCTTCCACCAACACATATTATGACCCATTTATGACTTATTAGATATGTGATAGTGAGTTATCCGAGGTACATGGAGGTTAAAGGACTTGCCTAGTATCACTGCTGTAGTCAGACATGGGATTTGATTCCAAAGCATCTTGATGTAGGAGTCAAGACTCTTTACTTTGCCATGTGAGCTGCC
Source organism: Vombatus ursinus (assembly GCF_900497805.2). NCBI lineage: Eukaryota > Metazoa > Chordata > Mammalia > Diprotodontia > Vombatidae > Vombatus > Vombatus ursinus. The sequence continues at coordinate 16,239,283 of NW_020941197.1, forward strand.
TCTATGACTGGATGAATACTGATAAAAAACGATGGGGGTTTTGTGTTAGGGAACAATTTAGGATTATTAAAAAGAGTTATTCAAATTAAATTAAACACAAATTAAATACAAAATTAAAATTAAATACAAATTTAAATACATTATTTAATTAATGTATTTAAATTAAATACATTAAACAAAATTAAATACAAATAAAATACAAAAAATTAAATACAAAAATTAAATACAAAAATTAAATACAAAAAAGCTTATTGTTAGTATATTGACTAGTAGGTTGTGGATTATTTGGTCACAGCAACTCATTAGACAAACAAAAACAGATAAAGACCTGCCATCTGATGTGGTCCTCCTCTGCTTCCACATCCCTATTTCTAAAAAGATGGTAACAGAATGGTGGGAAAGGGTGCCAAGAATTGGACAATTGGCATTCTAAATATGAAATATTTTTCCAGTGACCAAATATTCATTATATTACTAGTGGAAATGAACTATCAGAATGTGTTTCTATTACTATAGATGAAATCAGAAGACATGAGAATTTTAGCCAAAAAAAAAAAAAAGTTGGTTCATAGGTTCTCCTTAGAGAAGAGCTGATTTCACTGTGTGCCCAAAGGAAACAGCAAACATTCACAGATAGTGCATTTATTTTTAAAAAATTAAAATTCGCCATAAAAATAAAATATTAATATTATTTTTTAAAAAAAGAAAATGTGGCATAGTGGATTAAGAAAACTTGCTGTGGAGTCAAGGAAACCAAGATTTAGGTGCCATGTGTTTCTCACACATCTGTCTGTATAACCTTAGTCAAGTAGTATAACTTCTTGGTACCCACAGGCAGCTCTCTAAGAGTATAAATTGCAGAACAGGTTCCTCATTGGGAGTCCGCTATACCACTAAAAACACATATCCCATCCAAACAGATAAAAAGATACAAATTAATTTTTAACTTAGAAAGTGGTAACTCATGAGCACATACTCTACTGATTTCAATCAAGTAGCATCTATATTTGAAATTTCATTATGTCTTTAATGAACAAAAAATGTATTTTCTCCTCCTTTTGCTTTTCCCCTTAAAAGTACTTACAACAAATATATTATGTTCTAGCAAAAAAAAAATTTCTGCATGGATTATGTACATAAATATTTATCTGTCTCTTTCTGTATCTTGTATTCATTACCTGTCTTGAGAGATGGGTAGTAGGCTTCGTTTTCATTCCCCTGGAATCATGATCGGTCATTGCAATAATCTTAGGTCTTCCAAATCTGTAAACATTGTTGTAACAAAGTTGTGAATATTTCTATTATTACATAAATTATTCTCCTGGTTCTACTCACTTCATTCTATACCAGTTAATACAAATCTTCCCAGTTTCTCTGAAACTTTCCTTTTGTCATTTCTATTAGAACAGTGGAATTCCATTATTTTATGTACTATAATTATGTACCATAATTTGTTTAGTCATTCTCCAACTCACGGGTACTCCTTTAGCTCCCAGTTCTTTGCCACTATAAAAATAGCTGCTATAAATATTTTTGTACATTTAAGTCCTTTCCTCTTTCTTTGATCTCTTTGAAATATAGGCTATAGTGCTATCACTGTGTCAAAGGGTATGCACAGTTTCTTAACTTTTGGAACATGGCTCCAAATTGCTACTCAGAATGAAAAGGTAGACTCCCAAGTATTTTATATAGTCTGTAGTTATTTTAAATGGAATCTATCTTTCCATCCTTTCTTCCTGGTTTTTGTTGGTAATACATAGAAAAGTAAATGATAGTATAAAATAACATTTATTAAGTGTTTACTATTGCTAAGTATTATACTAAGTGCTAAGGATACAAAGAAAAATAGGAAAAAGCCCCTGACCTAAAGGAGCATATATGTATAGAGGTAAAGAAACATACAAAAAAAAATACAAGGTAAATTTAGAGGGGCAGGTACGAGCATCTGCGGTTACTGGAAAGGACTCCTACAAAAGGTGGTACTTGAGCTAAATCTTAAAGGAAAGGGATTCTAAAAGACATCAGTGAGGAGGAAAAACAATACAGGAATGGGGGACAGCCAGCACAAAGAGCAATGATTATTGTGTGTGAGGAATAACAAATAGGACAGTATGGCCAGACCACAGCATTTGTGGAGAAGAAGCACGTGCCAGAAGACAAGTAATGAAAGGGTTTAAATGCCAAATAGAAGAACTTATATTTGATCCTAACAGTAATAGGGAACCACTAGACTTTATTGAATAGGGAAGAAAGGAAAGAAAGAAGGAAGAGAGTATTTTTTTATTAATTTATTTTGATTTATCAACAATCACTTCCATAAGCCTTTGAGTTTTAAATTTTTCTCCCCCTCCCTCCCCCCTTCCCTTCCCAAGTCAGCGTGCAATCTGATGTAGGCTATACATATACATTCCCATTAAACATATTTTCACAATACTTAAGTTGTAAGGAAGAATTAGAACCAACAGGAGGAACCACCAGAGAGAGGAAACAAAACAAAAGAAAAAAATAGCAAATAGTATGCTTTGATCTGCATTCAAACTCCATAGATCTTTCTTCAGATGTGGATAGCATTTTCCATTATGAGGCCTTTGGAGATGTCTTAGATCCTTATATTGCTGACAAGGGTTAAGTTTATCAATATTAGTCATTGCCCAATGTGGCTGTTACTGTGTACAATGTTCTCCTGGTTCTGCTCACTTCACTCAACATCAGTCCGCACAAGTCATTCCAGGTTTTCTGAAGTCTGCTTGCTCATCATTTCTCATAACACAATAGTATTCCATTACATTCATATACTGCAACTTGTTCAGCCATTCCCCAATTGATGGGCATTCCCTCAATTTCCAACTCTTTGCCACCACAAAAAGAGCTGCTATAAATATTTTTGTACATGTGGGTCCTTTTCCATGATCTCTTTGGGATATAGCCCTAGAAGTGCTACTGCTGGGTCAAAGGGTATGCACATTTTTTAGCCCTTTGGGCATAGTTCCAAATTGCTCTCCAAAATGGTTGGATCATTTCACAACTCCACCAACAATGCATTGGTGTTCCAATTTTCCCACATCTTCTCCAACACTTATCATTTTCCTGTTTTACCATGTTGCCCAATCTGATAGGTGTGATGTGGTACCTCAGAGTTGTTTTGCTTTGCATTTCTCTAATCAATAGTGATTTAGAGCATTTTTTCATATGACTACAGATGGCTTTAATTTCTTCGTCTGAGAACAGCATGGAACAGAGTATTTATTAAGTTCCTACTACATGGTAGGCACTGTGCTAAGCAATTTACAAATAATATTTCTTTTTTTTAGTTAAACATTAAAAATTTATAAAACTTTTTGATCAAAATAGTTGGACAAGTATATATAATCCCATTGTGTTAATAATGAAATGTTAAGAACAAGGTAGGCCACTGCTTCTACGACCCAGCTCCACAACCTAAGACTTGCTAATGGTGTCACAACCAGGATATAGGAGTAAGAAGTACTTCTTTTAGAACCTCAATTTAGTAACAGCTTAAAGGGGGGTGGGGGTAGGGGCTCTATGGACAGATCTAGCTACACAAAATGAGATCAATGAGACACACTTTTTCATTTGAAATATGAGCAGAATTCGAAGCTCCTGCCTGCATCAAGATATCCTAAGACTAATTAGTTAAACGTGCAAATAATATTTCATTTGATCCTCACAGCAACTCTAGGAGGTAGGAGCTATTATCAGCCCTACTTTACAGATGAGGAAACTGAGGCAGTCAGTAGTTCCATGACTAGCCCAGGATCATACCAGCTAGGAAATGTCCCAGGCCAGATTTAAATTCAGGTTTTCCTAAACCCAGGCTCAATGCTCTCTATGCATTGCACCACCTAATTGTTTCTTGGGGATGACAGGGTCATATCTATGCCTTAGGAAAATTGCTTTGGCAGCTGTGTGGAGGATAGATTGGAGTAGGAAGAGACTTGAGACAAGGAGACCAATTAGAATACTATTGCAATAATCCAGGTGAGAGGTGGTGACTGAATGAGTGAAAAAGACGCGCACTAGAAGTATGGAAAGAGAAACAAGATTTGACCACTGATTCTCTATGTGGGGTGAATGAGCATGAAGAATTGAGAATGACACTGATGTTGTGATCTGAGGTAACTGGAAAGCTCGTGATGACTTCAACACGAATAGGGAACTTTAGAAACAGATTTCGTTTGGAAAGAAAGATGAGTTCTATTTTGGATATATTGCATTTGTGATGCTTTCAATGGGCAGTTCACGTAGTGGAACTGGAGCTCAGGAGAGAGAGTAGTGCTGGATGTTCATTTGGGAGTCATCTGCAGAGAGATGATAAATGTACCCTGTGAAAGCTGATGAGATCACCAAGGGATAGACTCAAGAGAGAAAAGAGGTGAGAGCTCAGGAAGCATTAGATGAAGAACCACCAAAGGATACTGAGAAAGAGCACCCAGGAAAGGCAGGAGGAAAGCTCGAAGAGAGCGCTGTCCCAAAAAACTTGAGAGGACCGAGTTATTTAGGAGAAGGTGGTCAATGGTGTTAAATGCTGCAGAGATCAAGAAGAATGAGGATTGAGAAGAGATCATTAGGTTTGGTCATTAAGAGATCATTGGTAACTTGGGAGAGAGAAATTTCAGCCAAATAATAAGATTGGAAATCAAACTGCCTGGGGTTTAGAACAATGAGAGGAGAGGAACTGAGTATAGATAGCTTTTTCTTTTTGAATTAATTTTAAAATGTTCTTTTAAATTATTTATTTAATATTTTATTTTCCCCCAGTTATACATAAAAAGAATTTTTAACATTTGTTTTTAAAATTCTGAGTTCCAAATTCTCTCCTTCCCTCTCATCCTCCTCATTGAGAAGGGAAGCAATTTGATATGTTATACATGTATAGTCACGTAAAACATATTTCCACTAAAGTCATGTTGTAAAAAATAAAATTGACCCAAAAAACCCCAAGAAAAATAAAGAAAGTTTAAAAAGTATGCCTCAGTTTGTATCAAGACTCCATCAGTTCTTTCTCTGGGGTTGGATAGAATTTTTCATCACAAGTCCTTCAGAGTTGTCTTGGACTATTGTATTGCTGAGAATAGCTAAGTCATTCACAGTTGATCATCTTACAATATTGCTGCGAATGTGTACAATGTTTTCCTGTTGATACTCATCTCACTTTGCATCAGTTCATGTAAGTCCTTCCAGGTTTCTCTGAGAGCATGCCGCTCTTCATTTCTTATAGCACAACAGCAGTCCATCACAATCATATACCATAACTTGTTCAGCCATTCCCTAATTGATAGGCATCCCCTCAATTTCCATAAATAGCTTTTTCAACGAGTTTAGTTGAGAGATGGAGGATGATAGCTACTGGGAATGCTCAGATATAGTGAGTAGTTGTGTGTATGTATGTGTGTGTGTGTATGTGTTTTAAAGAATGTGGGAGACATGTTTGAAGGCAGGAGGAAAGGTACTAGTTGTTATGAAGAGATTGAAGATTAGAGAGTCAGTACAGGATAGTGGGGCAATTTGCTGGAGAAAACAGGAGGGGATGGCAGCAATGGTGGGCTGGCTTTGACAAGGAGAAAGGCCACCTCTTTATAAGAGATTGAAATAAAGTTCTATTTGGTTTTAGGAATCATAGAACAGTGTAAATATTCAATAAATATTAATTAATGATGAAACTGAGTATAAGGCAAAAATGTGTTTGGTAGGATAACACTGCCTTCTTATTTCAGAAAGATAAGGGAATGTAAATAGCATGTAGAAGGTTACAATTCCATCTCTCAGTTCCAGTGAACATGAATAAATCACTTTAATCACAGTTTTCAACAAAATCCCTGTCAAGAAATTATAGCCCTACACATTTGCACATGCTTTCATTTTTGGGTATAAGATTTCCTTGGAGATTTTCAAAAATCATACTATGTTATAACTCCCTTGCTCAAATTTAGATTCTTTTATGGACTAAGATGTTAATCAGGTGGTATCTCAATTCATTTCCAAACATTTAAGTCATGTAAAGATAATGTAAGGAGCTATAACATATTTACTGATAACACAATATCATAAAGGGCCCAGAGGGCTGAAATTATGAGGATTTAGCTCTTACCTTCAAACGCTATAGGAAGAGAGGAATGGATGAGTTGGAAAAACAACAGCAGCAGCAACAAAACCCAACCCTTGTCATTTGAGGGTTTTCCTCTTTGCTGTTCTGTCCTAGCTGTCAAGAAGTAGAGAAAGGCACCAAATCTCACTTGTTTAAAAGCAGCACAAGCCTCCTCTCTGTACATAAAGCTTGCCCTGGTGTACTAACCCTGTTCAGCACAACTGCCGTGGTCAGATAGGAATTTTCTTCTTGTGAGTTTGAGTAATCCTAAAAGAGAAAGTTGGAAAAAAAAAAGAGTGGTAAAGAAATCTAGTTTAAGCTAAATACTAAATATCAAATAGGGCATGTACAGAGGAAAAGTGAAACCAAGGTGTTGGAAAGCACTTGAAGAAATTATCGTAACACAGAGATCTGATTTTACACTGGTCCCCAAACTTCTGCATACATTCATTTTTTGGATCATTTTACTTTCCTGCGGTGAAAGAATACCGTAATCAGAAGGCAGGGATTGTTTCATTTTATGTTTGCATCTCTACAGTCTAGCACAGTGAATTTATTATATATCATAGATGATTAATAAATATTTGTTAAACAACTGAACGCATGACTTTAGAGTCATAAGACCTAGGCTCTAAATCCCAAATGTCACTTACTCTTTTATGACATTGGGCAAATCATTTAACTTCTTTGGCCTCAGTTTCCTTATCTATAAAATGAGTATACTGAATTAAATAATCTCTGAAGCGCCTTCTAGTAGCTAGGTGGGACAGTGGATAGAGTGCTACAGCTGGATTCAGGAAGACTTGAGTTCAAATCCTATCTCAGATGCTTACTAGCTGTGTGACCCTAGGCTATCACTTAATCTCAGTTCCTTATCTATATAATAGGGATGATAAAAGAATTTATCTCTTAGGGTTATTCTGAGGATAAAATGAGAATATTTGTGAGTGCTTTGAAAACCTTAAAGCATCATATAAATACCAGCTATGAAATTCTGCAATTCCTATAGTCAGTTCTGAGTTTGCAAGAATTTTTAAAATGTCTTTTTATTTTCCTGAAAGGTAAGTGAAATGGATTTTTTTTCATCAAGAGAAAATTATCATGGCCTTCAAGCAATCATTTGCCCAAAGCATTTCACTTAAAATACCAGAATTCTTCACATTGCCCTGTTTGCCCTGTTTTGGAAAGTGCTTAGAAAATTAAGTGCTTACAAATTTACTTTCCAAACACGAGATGATGCATTTTCCTCTATTGCTAATTTGTCTCCTTGCTACTATTGCTTATTAAGTGTAAGAGATAATGCTAAGAACTTCTCCCATAACTTCATAGCCAACTTTCCTTCTTTTTTTTTTATATACATCTATTCTCCAGCATCATTTCATTTTTTCCCATCAATTGGCAAGCATGTTTTACATACTTTCTAGGGACCTGGAATAGATAGGTTCAAACCAAAACTCAGGTTTTCCCTCCTTAATGGTTAACTGTACCAGGACATAAAGACAGAAGGAAATCTGTTTCTGTAGCTACTGTATCTGGCTGGTTTCAATCCGAATAGATCTTAGAGCTAGATGTTTGGTTTCACTATTTTTTTTTTCTCTTGAGCTCAGGAGGTGCTTTTTTTTTTTTAAATTAATTAATTAATTTTTTTAAATTTATGGAATAAAAAAGTCTTTCCATAACAAAGTATAATAAAAAAGATGATTGCACATGAAACTGAAAATCTATTATGTAAAACCTGCCATTCCTTTTAAATATATAAAGTTATCACGTACATTTTTCCCCTTTTTTTCTTCCCTCCCCCCACGCCAGAGATGCCTACATTAGACACAAATAGGTGTATATGTGTATATACGTATATGTGTAAAATTATTCTATACCTACTTCTGTTTATCACTTCTTTCTCTGGAAGCAGATAGTGTCTTTCTTCATATGTTTTTTATAATTAATTTGGGTATTTATAAGACTCAAGATGACTTATTTGCTCAAAGTCATTCTTAAAACAATATTGCTGGTACTGTTTACAATGTTCTCTTAGGTTTTACTATTTTTGAAGAGCTGTAGGGTGAGGGAGGACAATTGGGGGAAACTGATGCTCAGAGGAACCTAGATTTGATGTTAAGATGTTAGAGTTTGAGTAAATAACTCAACAGCAAAGTTGCTGGTATAAACCTGGCTCTCCAAGCTTCTTTTCTGAATCTGCTCTGTTCATGCTTTCAACAAAATGTCAGGTTGTTGTTTCAATAACATGGTTAAGTTAACATTTAGTAGCACAGCAAAAGAGAGTATTATTTAGGTCTATCAGAGAACTGGAATTTAAATGCATCAAAGTGACTTGGAAATGGGATGAAAAAATACACAGAATAATCCACCCTTTTGTCGTATAGTTAGAATATGTCTTATAAGTATTTTTTTGGGGGGTGTGGGAAATCTCTATCAGTTTTTTTTAAGTACAATTTTGTGGTGTTTTGAAAGCATTATGCATATTTACTATGAATAAGCTCTTCGTTTGATTCAAGGAAACAGATTATAAAACATACTCCCTTACTCTCACACTTACTATGAATAAACCTTTTATCTGATCCTTGGAAACTGATTATAAAATATATTGTTTGTCCTTCATTTTTGAAGGGGATCAATGACATCACAGGTGATGTCTTAACTTGTGTGTAAATTGTATTTAAGTAACGCAGAGTAGCACAGAGGTATTAGCCTAACTCTCTCCTCCAGAGTCATCAAAGTCCAGCGGCAGGACAAAAGTCAAGAGGACTGGCAATGGCTTGGCACCTTTGATGTCTGACCAAGCCTGCTTCAGCTGCCTTCATGGCCTTGGAACAAATTGTCCTCATCTGCTCTTTCCACCTGGGGAAGTCTTCAATTGCTTAAGGTAACATTCCCCTAACTGAGGTTTGAGGCCTGTTGGTTACCCTCAACCTGGTTTAGCCTATCTGCATGCTTTTCTATTCTCGACAGAGGAGTGGGGGGCTAGGGATATAGAATGTCTCATAGATATCAAAGAATCAATTTCAATGATATGTGGCAAGAATATTGGGGAATGACCCACAAAAGTCCTTAATAAGTTAAAAAAAACTTTTAGGTTATATAAATAGCACAGATAAACTAATATTCTAGAATGAGTTATTAGCTTCATAGACACATAGCTCAGGAAAGTTCAGGATTCTGGGCCCATTAGAATTCTAGCGTTAAAGCTGGAAGGGACCTCATAGACCACCCTCTTCATTTTACAGATGAAACAGAGACTTGGAGAAATTAAAAAAACTTGCCTAAGATCACACCTGTAAGGAAATATGACAGGCAGGATTGGAAGTTAGTTTGACTCTAGAGGCAATGATCTGTCCACTGACCTATACATTTCCTTTACCCTGTGTCCCAGGTTAAATTCCCCAGAAGCCAGCAGCCTTACACAACACTTCAAAGTCACTGATGCACTTCAAGTTTCCTAATCTGTAAAATGAGGAGAGTAACCTAGATGATCTTCGAGGTCTAATCTAACTCTAATATTCTATGATTCTCTACATAACCTAGACTGGTAAGTCTTCTCTCTTTTTTGAAAGAAAAGAAAAGGAAAATTCAAGTTTTCTCTTATTGAACCTAAACTTTCTCTACATTGCGATGTTAACTATATCTCCCAGTCCATGGTACTGTCTTTTTGCTCACATTCTATAGAAGTTAAGTTCCACTCAAGTCTCCCCAGAATTTTCACAAAGCCATAAAGCCATCCTTACTTTACATATACTTTGTTGTTCAGTCATTTCAGTAGTGTCAGACTATTTGTGCCCCATTTGGGGTAGTCTTGGCAAAGATACTGGAGTGATTTGCCATTTCCTTCTCCAGCTCATTTTATAGATGAAGAAACTGAGGCAAACAGGGTTAATTGACTTGCCACATAGCTAGTAAGTGTCTGAGCCTATATTTGAACTCAAGATGAGTCTTCCTGACTTCAGGCCTGGAGCTCTATCTACTGCACCTACTAGCTTCCCTCCTACATATATTTAGGTGTCCACAAATAAAAGTCAGTGGCAATAAGGATTCTGTGGAGGACAAGGTACAGGTCCTAGAACAGGTAAATTTATTTCTTAAACATTGGGCCATAATCATGTGAGAACACTGTCTCATTTGAAGAGAACTAGGAGGCATTAGGGGCAGTGAGGTGGCCAAATCTGGGCTCAGATACTTACTACCTATGTGACTCTGCGCAAGTCACTTAATCCTGTTTTCCTCAGTTTCCTCATCTGTAAAATGAGCTGAAAAAGGAAATGGCAAACCTCTCCAGTATCTTTGCCAAGAAAACCCCAAATGAGGTCATTCAGAGTCCTACAAAGACTGAAAGGACTGAACAATAACAACAGAGTCATTAGGAGTCATTATCTGCCCTCTACCCAGGTATTTAGGAGGTATAGAGACATATTCTAAGTAGCAGTATGAAGATTTATTTGGTGGTGCAGCAGATAGAGTGCTGAGCCTGGAGTTAAGAAGACTTTAGTTTAAATCTGGCTTCAGACACTTATTAGCTGTGTGACCCTGGGCAAGTCACTTAACCTCTGTTTACCTCACTTTCCTCCTCTGTAAAATGGAGATAATAATAGCACCTACCCCCCAGGGTTGTTGTGAGAATCAAATGAGATAATAATTGTAAAGCATTTAGCACAGTGCCTGGCACATAGTAAGCACTATATAAATGTGAGCTATATAATGATATCGATCTCTGGCATTTGCACAGCAGTAGCTGGTGATTTGCATCCTCATTCAGCTTCCCAGGGCTTTTTTCTTATGTTGAAATAATAGATGAGAAGGAAGAAGGCCCAACAACTGTTCACCAATGTTCCTGAATCCCTCGGTGTCTTTCAGAATCAGGCTAGCCACCAATGTCCATCATTTTAAACCACTGCTCTTTGGCCTGATACTGTGAATGTTTAGCCATCTAGTGAAAGAAAGAGCACTGGTGGAAAGAAAGAGAGGAAGTATTTTTTCCCTCCAATAGTAAATTCCACTTTGTGATTGCATATTTATGTGTCCCATAACTATTTCTAGTGTACTAATGCACAAAATATCTGTGGAAACTCCTGCTAACAAGTAACAGTATAAGACTAAACTTTCATCATATGCATAAAATAAGAATAACAAGAGAAAATGAATCAGAAATAGAAAATTAACAATATCATGTGTTTGCCACTAATCAGACATACCCTAAATACACAAATATTCCAGAATATAAACTTTTTTATTTAGTATAGTAGCCACCAGAAATCTAAAGCCTGTAGTATTCATTGTTATACTTTCTTATATAAACAAATACTTTTTACTTTGTTTTTCCAATTAAATACTCTTGATTCATTCATTCTCCTTTAGAAGTTTCTGCAGCAAGCTAAACAATCTCTCTCCCCATTCTCATACTACGGTGCACAAAAGTATATGTAGTAAAAAGAATATGACCCAGGAAAAAAAATCATGAAGTGTATAGATCCAAAATGACATTTTCACTCATTTTAAACATATACCATTAATCTCACAGGATCCTTTAAACCATAGTACATACTTTTTTCATATGAGGAGATGAAAGAATGTTTCCTCAATTCCCCAAGCAGCACAATTCCTTGACTTCACTGCTATATCTTTAGCTCCCAATGTTGGTGTCCTCCTTTCTTCTTCCACTTTTAGATTTCATGAAGCTCTCTCATGTTAGGATCTAGGATCTTGGATCTGTTTCCTTCTATCCCTCGGATTTAAGGCCCCCACCTGTATATATGGTATATCATAATGTAAAAAACACTTTGGCTTGGATTAGGATTCAGGAGACTTGGGTCCTAGTTCCATTTGTTATGGATTCTTTGTGTCACCTTAGGCAAGTCATTTAGACTCCATAGGCCTCAGTTTCCTCATCTGTAAAGTGAGGGGATTAGACTAAACAAATCTCTGAGATTTCTTCCAGACCTGGAATTTCTTGTCATCTAATGTGATAAAGCTCTGTGTCCCCAAACACTTACTCCTTATGACTCGACCCTCACTTCTTTTCCTTTTTTGTTGTAGCAGAAATTCTGGAGGATGCTGGCAAGCACCAAGAAATCTTAGACTCAGTATTCCTTTTTTGTTCAGTGTACTCCACTGTTATACCATGAGACTCATAAATGATTGCTAAGACCTTAGAGGAGATTTCCCCACTTTCTCACTCTGAGATACCTTCCAAATCAATTGTTTCTCTCTTCCTTGGTAGGCTAAAAGTGGATCTGAGCTGTGAACCATCTTTGGGTACAGGTTTAAAGTCTTTTAAGGACTACATGCACCCTGAAATGGAAGAAAAAAGAGGTGTTCGGAGAAGGGATGTCTCAGTGTTGGTATGTGGCCTTGGGGGATCAATGGGGGGATGGGAGAGGAGGGAAGATGAATAAAGAAGGAAGCTTCTACTAATTGTTATTCCAAGCATATGCAATTACTCTGGTCAGGGCAAGGCAGGCAGTGAGTCATTGAGGGGAAGGTATAGCCATCACCTCAGACTTCAGGGAGCAGAGACCTAGGAATAGAGTAACAAAGGAAGGGTTCAAACTTACCTAGATTGTTCTGTAACTGTTACCCTTACTGATTCCATTTAATAGATGGCAAGGAGTGGATCAAACTCCATATGCTAGGCACCCAGAGGAAGGAGAACCCAGTAGAGTTATGCTCTTGGCCCCCAAAGTTGCCCTTGTAAGATGAGGCAACAAATCCACTCTTGCTTCTATCTTATCTCTGATCTTCCCTTGCTAAAGTGACCATGTGTACCCTAGATTCAGTCAAGGGTAGATATGTAACTTGTTGGGGGTGGGGTAAAATTAATAATAATTAGCATTTATAAAGTACTTTATGATTTGCAAAGCACTTCATATCTATTATCTCATTTGATTCTCACTACAACCCTGTGACATAGGGGCTAATAGATTGGAAGGAGGTTAATCGCCTTGCCCAGGGTCACACAGCCGGTAAGGGTTTGGGGTAGGGTTAGAGCCAAAGTTTTCTAGAATGTAAGCCCATTGCTTTATTCATTGGGCCATACTGACTCCCTAAAACCCTGATGGACTGGCTTCTTTTGCATCAGACTCCTTTTGACAGAATATAGGAGCATAGATTTAGACTTAGACGGGACCTTGGAGGTCATTTAGTCCAACACCCTTCTGCAGTAGATGACAGCCAGAGAGGTTGTGATTTGCCCAAGGTCCCATAGGTAGTAAGAACATGGCAAGAATTAGAATGGAGTTCCTCTGATTCTAAATCCTGGGCTTTTTTTTTTTTTAACTATACCACACTATTTGGCTATTTGTCTTCCTTGAAGATTACTATGCATGTCATGGGGCAGTGGAGGAGTCAGGAAGACCTAAGTTCAAATCCAGCCTCAGACACTACTAGGCAGGTGACCCTGGGCAAGTCACTTAACCCTATTGTCTCGGTTTCCTCATCTGTAAAATTAGCTGGAAAAGGAAATGGCAAATCACTCCAGTATTTTTGCTAAGAAAACCCCAAATGGGGGATGACAAAGAGTCAGACAAGATTGAAACAACTGAACAACAAACATGAACATTATAAATTAAAAAACAAAGACATCTTAATAAGAAACTGTGATTCCTCTGTCCTATGAGGTCAGCACTATTGCCCTAGAAAATCTTTGGATCATAAATCTAGAGTTGGAAGTTTTCAGTCTAATCTCTTAATTTTACCAATGAGGAAACTGAGGCTGAGCAGTTAAGTGATTTGCCCGATATTACACACATAGAAAATATCTTCAATGGTTTTCTTTTTATACTCACTTAACTATTTTAATAGGGTCTTCCATTAATAAGTAGACTCCAACTTATTCTCACAATATTTTTCTTCCTTATCTTCCCCAAATTCCTTAGTCTTTCTTCCTTCCTCAAAAAGCTGGCTTCCTTGACACTTACTAGCTGTGTGACCCCGTGTAAGTCACTTAACCCCAATTGCCTAAAAAAAAAACAAACCCCCCCAAAAAAACTAACTAAAAAAAAAAGCTGACTTCCTTTGTTCTGTTGTTTCCTCTCCCAATTATTGAGACTGGAAGTAGGTTTTTCTTTCTGACTGCCAGTTATACATTTTGACAGTTTCTAAACCTCTTCTGTTTGGCACTTAGAGCCCTCCATAATCAATCAATCAATCAATCAGTGTGTATGTATTAGCACCTACAATGTGCCAGGTTAATTGCTGGGAATATGAAAAAGGGGCAAAAAAAACCACATCAGCCCCTCCTCTTAAGACATTTATATTCTATTGATGGAGACAACAGGTACACATATTAGTACATCTAATCAGGCTCCAAAAGATCTTTGTATCCTTCTTTCATGTCATTCCCCTTCACATACTTTATACTCTAATCAAACTGGACCGCTAACTTGTTCCTGAGCATAATTCAACATATATTCATGATCACAGTGTCTTATACCTGGAATATGCTCTCTCTCATTTCTGAACCCCAGAATCCTTATTAGCCTTCAAGGTTTAGCTCAGGGGTCAACTCCTTTGTAGGGCCTTGCATCGTCCTTTCAAGATATTAGTGCTGGATCCATAATAACAGCTAGCATTTATAAAAGTTATCCTTTCCACATCACGGGAGTTAGGGGTGTGGTACCCCCCCAACATCTAGAAAATCCATGTGAAAACTTTTGGCCCTCCCTTTGTACCAAAGAACAAGCCTGAATTTTTAAAAAATGTTTCCTTTATGTGGTGTTTACAGTGCCTTATTGTAAAATTTGAGTTAAGTATTTGGTCATAGGCTACATTTTGTATACTACACATATATTATATATATACATACATAAAAATAAATATAAATAAAATATATAATAATAAACATATAAATTATATATAAATTTAAAAATAAATATATATGTATATACTATATATATTTATATACCATACATATGTTTTACACATTTCTGAGTTTCTAAACTTTTTCTGTTGTCTGTTGGCCTTCACACGTCATCTGTGACTTCTACAAAACTCCTCCCAAATTCCCATTTAATTTCTTATGCCAACCCATAATATATTGAAACCGCAATGAGGAAAATTGTGATGTAGAAGGGGCGCCTGTATAGCACTTAAAGGTTTGCCAATATTATCTCATTTGATCCCTCCAACAACACTGGGAGGTAGGTGCTGTTATTATCCCCATTTTACAGATGAGGATACTAAGGCAGAGTGGTGAAGTGACTTGCTCAGGGTCTTACAGCTCATAAGTATCTGAGGTCGGATTCGAACTCCAGGCTTTCTGAATCCAGCTCCTATTTCTCTATAGGAGAAAATGCGCCACCTAGCTGCCACATTCATCCTCAAATTTCCTTGTATTTAGTCATCTATGTACATCCTCCCAGGAGGCTGTAAGAAGCTCTTTGAGAGCAGAGATCATTTCCATTTTGATTGCATATTCCCAGTGTCTAGCACATAGATGTGTACAAAGTAAATGGCCTCAGGCATAACTGTGAGGGCTGGAAAAATCTGTCCTAGGGAATCAGCCACTCCTCCTTTCTGTGCCCTTTAACCTTCCCCCACCAAGTCCACACCCTCATATTGCCCTCCTTTCCTCTCCCCCCATCCTATTACTTAATTCAGTCTTCTTTGGGATAACACAATGTAAAAAAAAATATTAAATTACTATTACAATGTGTTACTTTGCCCAGGTTTGAGAGAGAAAGGGCAATTTTTGGACTAAAAGAATATCTAATGGAGAACTTTTTGGCATTATAACATCTAAGTGAGTTGAGATTTGGGGAACATAGGATATCCTTCCTATTGCCCCTGAAACTATTACACTCCATTGAGTAAAGGTAGATCAACTTCTTTTTTTTTCCCAATTATTTATTTATTTATTTATTTTTTAGATCAATTTCTTAAGGGCCTACTTCAGTATTATGATTCTTGCTTGACCCTCAGCTGACACATGAAGGCATCACAATATGATGAAAAATACACTGAAATAGGAGCCAGGAAACCTTGGGTTTTGTCCCAGTTCTGTAAACTTCCTTTGCCTCAGTTTCCTTTGCTATAAAGGGGATGCAGGATCTAATGAGATAGCAGAGGTGACCTTGCTGTGACCAGGGCAAAGGTCTATGCCAGTATAAGACAGTATATTCTGAATCCTGGCAAAAATACCCTCTCATCTAACTGTCCCTGAGGTTCTGCTTGATCCTGCCCCAGCCCTGGATTTAACCTAGTCTCCCTGGACCTGGGAATTCATTCATTCTTTGAGCAAATATTTCCTGAAAGACTAAGGGCAGTTAGGTGGCGTAGTGATGCTTACCAGCTGCGTGACCCTGAGTAAATCACTTAATCCTGTTTGCCTCAGTTTCCTCATCTGTAAAATGAGCTGGAGAAGACAATGGCAAACTACTCCAGTATCTTTGCCAAGGAAACCCCCGAAATGGGGCCATGAAGAGTCGGACACAACTGAAAACAACTGAACAATGATGATTGAGAGACTACTGTGTATATATATAACACACCCTGGGAGATTTTGTGTGTGTGTGTGTGTGTGTGTGTGTGTGTGTGTGTGTGAGACACTACCAAATGATGTTCATTCAACAAATATTTTTAAAGTGCCTACCGTGATGTATACAGCGTACCAGGCCCTGGAGATAAAAAAACAAAACAAAACAAAAATAAAACAGCCACTGCCCTCAGAGATATTAGGTTCTATTCTATATGTACAAAGAAAATAAAATGAAAAGCATATACAGAGTAGCTTCAAAGGAGAGGTGACTAGCAACTGGGTGAATCAGTACAGGAAGGAAATAAGTATTTATTAAGCACTTACTACGTACTAAGTGATTTATGAAAATTGTCTCATTTGAGCTTCCCAACAACCCTGGGAGGCAGGTGCTATTATGATTCTCATTTTACAGTTGAGGGAAATTGAGGCAGAGGTTGAGTGACCTATCTAGGGTCACACAGCTCAGAAGTGAGTGAGGCCAGATTTGAACTGGGTCTTCTTGGCTTCAGGCCTAGCATTCTATCCAGCCACCTAGATGCCTCAAGCGTCCTATGACACAAATAGAACTCTGAAGGAATCTAAGGATCCTAGGAGCTGGAGGTGTGGGAGGGAGGAGGGATGGGGACAATCTGTGCCAGGGCACAGAGACAAGAGAATGAAGGGCTGTGTGTGTGGGAAACTGCAATAGGGCCAATTTGGCCAGAACATCAATTGTGTGAGAAGGTAATGTGAAAGAAATCTGGAAAGAGAGGCTGCAGCCAGATTTTCAAAAGGGCTTTGAAAGCCAAACAGGAGTATGATGTTTTATCCCAGAGACAATAGGGAGCCACTGGTCCTTCTTGAGGATGGGAGTGACAAGGTTAGACTTGAACTTCTGATAATAACAAGTTTCCCCCCAATTTTTTATTTTTGTAAGATGATATGTATATATAGCCGAAAGGAATAACAGAAGACAT
Source organism: Vombatus ursinus (assembly GCF_900497805.2). NCBI lineage: Eukaryota > Metazoa > Chordata > Mammalia > Diprotodontia > Vombatidae > Vombatus > Vombatus ursinus. The sequence continues at coordinate 16,256,828 of NW_020941197.1, forward strand.
CTACTTTGATTATCTCATTTTACTGATGAGGAAACTGAGACCCAGGAAGGGCACGACTTGCCCAAGGTCACACAGGCAGGAAGTTTGAATTTTATATAACTGAAAATGACTACTTTATTTTCTATGATCACTTCTACATGTTGTTTTGTTAAGAATTCTCCTCTAGCTACAGTTATATAAGATACTTTCTTTAATTCTCCTCTACATTTTATAATATGACCCTTTATATTTTTGCTTCCTTGGTCTGTTTCATTGATCAATACTTCTTTTTTTGACCAGCACTAAATAGATAATATCAGTTTGATAGTGGTGAGGAGGACAAATTTGAGAAGGGCAAGGCCAGGGGGTGGGAATTCAATTAACTGGGTATTACCTTAGGCCCAATGTAAGTGATGTGGGCCTGGACTGGGGTCTTGACGGTGTGAGTGGGGAAAAGCAGACAATGTGAGGTATTCAGTGTCCCAAAAGTCTTCATGCACTTTTAAGCTGCAAAAAGATTTGGGGATGCCCTGCCTTGTGGAGGAAGAGGGAAGAGTCACAGAGTTCTAAGTTACAGGCCACTGTGATGTAAATCCGGGTGACTAAAGAAATGATGATGTCCGCAGCAGAAAGAAAGTTAGGAAAGAGTGAGTTCTGAAGGAAAGATAATAAGAGATGTTTTGGACGTGTTGAACTTAATGCCCATGAGACATCCATTTAGTGATGTGTAGTAGGTGGTGATGAGGGACTAAAATTCAGGGGAGAGAATGAACTTAATACATAGACCAGGGAGCAATTTGCATAAAGATAAGAACTGAACTCCATGGTAGATGATGGGAGAATCAAGAGAGAGGAAGGCCCAGAATACGTTTTTTGTTGGGGGGAGAGAGAGGGTGGAGTGTCATTGTTGGAGCCTGTGATTGCATTGGTGAAGGGCATTCCCACTGTAGGAACTCCCTCACACAATGGAAATGAGCAACAACTCAAGAATCTTAATTTACAGTTTCATGGTGCACTTAAAGTTAAGTGATTTATCCACAGACGTAGAATGAGATGTGTTAGATGCCAGGATTGTACCCAAATCCTCCTGACTCCAAAGCAGGCCCCTTTTCCCCCTATTTCTGTTACTGTGTATAGGGGGCATGGGTAGGGGGGAATGTGAAAATGAATAAAACACTTATAGATCTTAAAGCCTAGAAAGAAAGAGAAGTTGTGAAAATCACTTCAACAAAAGAAAGGATTGAAAAGTGCTAACAGACATGAACAAATTGCCAGAGGAACTTAGAGGAAGATTAGCACTCCTAACTTCCATGAGGGAGGCCTTGTGTGACTCTGTCTACTACCTCCTGGGAATGGGAGGGTATCTTCTTTTCCTTCCTAATTGTCATGGAATCCATCAGTCAACAGGCGTTTTTAAGGCTCCTCTTAACTGTCTTGCAGGGTGCTAAATCTGGGGCTTCAAAGAAAGGTAAGAGACAGTCACTCCCTGTCCTCAGGGAGTTCACAATCTAATATGTATTTATCTGGAGTCTAATAGTGATTCTCTCTGGGCTATTTCTGACTCTTGGTCTTATTTTCATTAGTTCCTAGGTGCCAATAATTCCCAAAGCTCCCTTAGAGAGGAAAGGTGGCATAGTGGCTAGAAAGCTGACCTCTAGCTAGGAAGACTTGTGTTCAAGTCCTGACTTTGACACCTACTGTTTGTGTGACCCTAGACAAGTCACTTGACCTCTCAGTGCTACAGACAATTCTCTGAATTGCAGAAAAGGTGCATTGGTGAGAGAGTTTTGTCACACAGGCATTCCTTCCACCAATAAAATCACTGGTCAAGTTTCTTTTGTATCCTTAGAGAAAATGAGGCCTTAGGTGAGAGGCAAGTAGACAATTGTTATAAATATTGCCTATAATACAGAAAACAAGATGTGTTCAGAATGGGCTATTTCAAAGAGTGGACTAGAGATTCTATAATTTTTGGTGCTAAAGAATGACCACCCCTAGACTTAATCAGTCAGTAAATATTGATTAAGAAATAATATTTATCATTAATGTGTCAGTCATTGTGCTGATAGCAGGGGATACAAAAAGAGGCAAAAAACAACCCTTGCCCTCAAGAAACTGACAATCTAATGGGGGAGGCAAGAAGCAAATGACTATGTACAAACATGCTATATACGGGGAAAACAGAAAATAATTAACAGGGGGAAGGCACTAGAAATAAGAGGGGCTGGGAAAGGCTCCTGTAGAAGATAGGGTTTAAGGTGGTACTTGAAGGAAGCCAGGAAAGCCAGTAGACACAGGTGAGGATGGACAGCATTGTATGTAAGGGATAGAGGAAATGCCCCTAGCGGAGAGATGGATTGTTTTGTTCATGAGATACAAGAAGGATGGAGTCACTGGATCAAAGAATGGAGGAGTAAGGTCTAAGAAGACTGAAAAGATAAGGAGAGCCAGGTTACGAAGGGCTTTGAATGCCAAGCAGAGGATTTTATACTTGATCTTGGAGGCAATAACAGGGAATTGGGGGGGTGGGGGTGCCACCACATGGTGGGATCTGTGCTTTAGGAAAACGCTGAATGGAGGATGGATTGGAGCAGGGAGACACTTGAGGCAGGCAGACTCACCAGCACGTCACTGCAATGTGTGAGGTGAGGGTCTATCACAGTGTGGTGGCAGTATTAGAGAAGAGAAGGGGGCCCATCTTAGAAATGGTGCAAAGCTGAAATCAACAGACCGTGGCAATATAGGGGGTGAAAGGTAGTGAAAAGTTGAGGATAGCATCTAGGCTGCACAAGTGTGAGGGACAAGGAGGTTGGCGTTGCTCTCTACAGTAACAAGGAAGCCAGAAGGAGGCAGAATTTAGGGGCAAAGACAATCAGTTCAGTTTTGGACATGTTGAGTTTAAAGTATCTATTAGATATCCAGTTCAAGATATCTGAAAAGCAGATTGGAGGCCAGTAGAAAAGTCAAAGCAGTGGAGGTAGATTTGAGAATCATCAATATAGAGATGGTGATTAAACCTATGGGAGCTGATGAGATCACCAAGCAAAGTAGTATAGAGGGAGAAGAGAAGAGGGCCCAGGACAGAACCCTAGGGACATCTATGGTTAGAGGGTGTGATCTGGATGAGGACCCAATAAAGGCAACTGAGGAGTGATCTGATAAGTAGGAGGAGAACCAGGGGAGAATGGTGTCCTTAAAACCTAGAGAGAAGAGAGTATCAAGGAGAAGATGGTGATTAATAGTGTCAAAAGCTGCAGAAAGGTCAAGAAAGATGAGGAATTTAAAAAAAAAAAGAAAGATGAGGAATGAGAAAAGGCTACTGGATTTGGCAATTAAGAGATGATTAGTGACTTTGAAGAGAACAGTTTCAATGGAATAAAGGATTTTAAAGGGTTAAGAAACGAGTGAGAGGAGAAAAAAGCAGAAACAATTATTATAGATGGTCTTTTCAAGGAGTTTGTCCACAAAGGGTAGAAGAAATATAGGACAAAAGTTAGTACAGATGGACAGATCAAGTGAGGGAAATTTTTAGGGATAGGTGAGAAATGTGCCTATTTTTAGGGAAGGAATCAGTAAAAAGGGAGAGATTGAAGATAGGTTATACAATGAGGATGACAGAGGGGACAATTTGTTGAAGGAGACAAGATGGAATGGGATTCTTGTACAGGTAAGAAGGGTTTGCCTTGGTAAGGAGTAAGGCTACCTCTTCATGTAAGACAGGTATGAAGGATAAGATAATGGCAGAAGGCATCTAATTTATATGAAATGAGGAAGAGGGGGAAAGAGAGAGATTATGGTGAATGGCCTCAATTTTTTCTGAAATATGAGGTAAGGTTCTCTGAAACACCTACTAAGTTGCCACCCCTTCTACGTCCACTCATGCTGAAATCTGGTCCTGAGGTGGTTATGAGTAAACCATAAGCCCTTGGCAAGTAGAGTACAAAACTCTCCCACTCCATCATCTGAACAGACTGGATGAGAAGTTACTCCTGATAAAATCTGTCTGAAAACGACATATAAGCAAAAGGGTAGACACTGTGCCTATCAATACCCTTTTTATGCCTGTTTAATATCAACTGGGTAAGTGAAATAAGTATTTCATAAATATTTATTTCATAAACATGTATTATCTTAATGAATTGCATGGCATGCCAACTAAGAATATTTCAATCTGTAGTGTTATCTTGAAATTGGCATTCACTCTATTTTTTTCCCCCAAGACTAGATTTCCCCGTTTTCCCCAGGCAGGTGGTACATTAACTACTCTTAGGCCTAATTGCACAGGAGGTTTGACCTGCTCTGTTTTTTACCTGCTCCTCTTTAGTCAATCTGGTCTCCACTCAACATATTGGTGCAAGACAGTATAGACACCTGATCTGCTTAGCCCACTGATGCTGAGAACTTGAAAGCTCTCAAAAGATAAGATATTCATCAGTCTCTTCCTCCCCAGTAGCAGGGATTACAAAAGTGAGCAACCATACCTGGTGACATTCACTCTTTAACAATTTTTTTATTTCAGTATAGTATCTGGTATCTGACTAGTGCTCAATAAAAGCTAAATAATGGCATCCTGTCTATACAGTGATGACATTATGGGTCTGTGATTTTTCTAGTAGTAGGGACTGGTTGTTTTGAGTCATGAATTCATTCTTCCCTCAACCTCCTTGTGATCACTAACATGCTTGTGCAAAGGCATAGTGAGGAAAGGACTTTTTTCTACATGTACAGCTACTGTATGGGGCAGCTAGGTGGTGCTGGGACTGGAGTCAAGAAAACTCATCTTCCTGAGTTTAAATCTGGCCTCAGAAACTTACTAGCTGTGTGATATGCAACCCTGGGTAAGTCACTAAATGCTGTTTGCCTCTGCTTGAAACAAATGAACTGGAGAAGAAAATGGCAAACCACTCCAGTATTTCTGCCAAGAAAACCCCAAATGGGGTCATGAAGAGTCAGACACAACTGAAAAAAATGACTAAACAACAAAAAAAAGCTGCAAAGCACACAACCTTGATTCTATTAGCACTATAATGACAATAAATGAACAAAAACTCTTACAAAGGCATAAAGGAATCAATCAATCAACAGTGAATGAATGAATCAACAAGTACTTTTTAAGCACTAACTATACCAGGTACTGTGCGAAGTACTGAGAAAACAAAGACAAAAATTAAATAGTCTACTATCAAGAAGTTTACAGTCTATCAGGGGAAACAACAGGTACACCTGTGAATAGATAAAAAAATAAATACAGGATAATTCAGGAGGTTGGAGGAAGGCAGGAGAATCTAGGGGTATCAGCAAAGGCCTGGTGGAGGAAACAGAGTTTGTGTGAGCTCTGAGGGAAGCTGGGGTTCCTGTTACTTATTACAAAAAAAAAAGTATTTTTCTACAATAACTCACTTTATTCTATATTTCTGAGAAAATAAATATTAGTAATAATTCCCAACACTCCCCTTACCAACTGAATTTATTGATGTGTTAATCATTGTTCTTATACAAAGAAAAGAAAGTTTAACAAAGAAGTTCTTAATGATTCTCACCATCATTGCCTTTCTCTATTGAGTTTGTCATTTAAAAGGAAGTATTACTGAGTTGCTAAAGCCATGATACTACTGTGTATCATGTGTACTGTGGAGCCATGTGTACTGGCTCCAGTTTGACCATTAGCATTCTGGGTCATCTTGGGCAGGTTATTTAATTTTTTTGTGTCTCATTTCCTTTATGTGTGAAATGGAGATAACAGGGCTCAGCACTTACCTCATAAGAGTGTAACAGGGATTAATGAGAGAGTGTTGGGTCAAGCACATTATTCCTTTGATGGAATACACACAGAATATCATTAGTATAATTTTTAATATTTTTTGGGGGGGGGATTGGACTTGTTATTTCATTGTTATAGGCAACTCCCAGGTAGAAAAGTCCTTCTACCAGTGTAAGTCAGCAATTGTTCTGTCACTTACAGACTAAGAGAGTTACCTGGGCCACTCACTGAGAATTGAAGGTATTTGCCCAGGCTCAGTCAGTTTGTATCCAAGGTAGGACTGAACCTAGTTATTCTTGACTCCACAGCTAGCTTTCTGTCTGTTACAACATACTGTCTAATTTTTAATTTATCAATTAAAATAGACACTGTGATTTTTTTTACATTTTTATTTTACTTTTTAAAAATTGTAAGTAAAGCATCACATTTCCAAATATATTTTTTAAAGAATTGTTTTAAAATTTTAATGTTAAAACAAAACATCAATAAAACTTAAAAGAAAATGAAAAAACAACATAGTCTTCTCTTTACATCTCCCACTTCAACCCTAATTTTACAGATGAAAAGAAAATTAAAGGAAATAGTCAACAATGGTCAATAAACATGTATTAAAAACATGTATTAAGCACCTACTATGTGCCAGGCTAAGTTGAAAAATAAAAAAATTTAAAAGTGATTTTATGTAATTATAATGAAAAGCTTTATTTAACTCTTAAGATTTGTCATTTGTTTTAGATATACATTTAGGCCATGAATTCATGCTATAACTTCAGTTTCTAATCTGTTTGGCATTAAAAAACAGTTCACTGAATACCTAGATGTGGAAGAAACCAAAAAAGATCATCTCTTCTAATCACCTCATTTTAAAAGATGAGGGAAAGATATAACACTCATACAGGTTAAGTGACTTGACCAAGGTTATTAGTGGTAGGGACAAGACTAGGTAGGACCCAAGTCTCCTGCCTCTCATTTCAGTCCTCTTTCTATTAAACTAGGTGACTATTTTATATGTACCTGTCAGTTTCAATGTGCCAAAGATAATTCTCTCCTCTTACCCAACTAACAAGTAGCCTAGAAAGAATTTATCTTTGGCATTTTTTTTTTTTGATAGATTGTGCCATCAAGGAGGCCAGCATTTTGCAAGGTAAGTTTATAAAGTCTAAAGAGCATTCAGGTGGTTAGTACCATTAATAAGTAAACTCAATTAAAAATCAATTAAAAAAAATTTAAAAGCAAACAATCATCAGAAAGGAAGAATCTCCAGAAAAAATAAAACTTAATTTCATCATCTACACAAATAAGAAATCATAAATGAGATGTACGAAGCATATATAATGCATGCACTGGACTGACACTGACCTTTTAGGAACGAAAGTTTAATAACTCAACATCTTAAATGACTTTCTTTACCTTGCACCTCTGTGGAGGCAAGCATACAGGGTTGTCTTAGATGTCCAGATTGTTAGCTTCTATAGTGTAGGACTATTCTAGTAAAAAGTATATCTTTATTGTTTCCTGTTTTTTAAATTGATTTTTAAGTGAATGTACTTACTAATGAGGTACTGACAACCTGAATGCTCTGTGTTCTTTATAAACTTATTTTGCAACAATCTGGCCTCTTTGGTGGCACAAGCCATCCCTCTCCGACCCCCCCAAAAAAAGGTAAAATGACAAATCCTTTCTTGGCTACTTGTTGGCTGGGTCAGAGGGAGAAATCATAGTCTAATACAGCCCCTCTTCAGTGGGGCACTTCAGAGTAGTAATAAACCCCTCCACTTCCACATCCAGTGGAGTTGTATGTAGTTTATTACCATAGCCCTCCCAAGTCAAATGGACACCAGTTTCCAGCCTTGCAACTAGTGCAGCTGGGGTTTCCTTTGCTCCAACCCACTTGGCTGTGTCTTTCTACCTGTCCTTTCCCTGCTGTCTACAGGTCCTGAATGTTATAAAATAGAAAATGTGATGATCTTTGTGTATGAGTGTGTGTCTGTGTAAAATGTGTGTATGTGTGCGTGTTTGGGTGTAACGGGCCGTCTGTATGGCTGGCTAGACTGTCCCTCAATCTCTTGGCCAATGGCAGGCTGCCTTATATAAAATTAGTGTTTTCAGTCTCTCCGGGTTGCATGTACTGTATGTGGAACAGTGTACAGTGAAAACGGAGGCAGAGCGGCTCTGAGAGCTCCTCTCTTCACTTTCCCATAGAGAAACACTGACTGGCCACTGAGAGAGACACACACACACATTTAACACACACAGGGAAAGAGGTAAGTGCCCACCATCCCCAGCCTCTCCTTTGCGAAACGAGCGAGAGAGGTCCCTTTCCCGACACTTTCTTTTTTTAATACTCACTTGAAAACAGCCGGGCTGCAGCCCCAAGGACTCTTCCAGCAGTAGCAGCAGCAGAAGCAGCAACAGCAGAAGGAGCAGCAGCAGCCGGTAGGGTAGGGTGGACTTGAGGAAGACCGAGGGGGAGAGAGGGAGAGAGAGAGAGAGAGAGAGGGAACCTTAGCAAGTCCTGTGCTGCTGCTACCCCGGCCACAATTCCTAATCACTCCCCCCCCCCCACACGAAAACTTTGGATTGGGAGAGGTTCGGGGGAGATGTTCGCCTCTCTTCTGTTCCCCTTGGGGCAGGAGGGGGAGAGGTGAATGCAATGCAATGCATGCAAGAGGTTGGGGAGGGAGGGGGGGAATAGTAGGCCAGCCAGTGCCAGGCTGCGTTTGAAACCAGTACCTCTCACCACACAGGCAGCAGCAGTGGAGAGAGGGGCAAAAAGGGAGAGCGAAGCAGACCCGGGAGGAGGAGGAGAGGGAGGAGGAAGAGGAGGAGGAGGACTAGGAGTAGGAGGACGAGGAGGAGGAGGAGGAGGACGAGGAGGAGGAGGAGGAGGAAGAGGAGGAGGAAAAACAACAACAGAACCACCACACTGACTGGCAAATTGTGGCTGCCCATGAAGCCCCCAAACTTCATTACGGGGGAAAGTGCGTTTATCTGAAGGTTGGTTCATGGTTTGGGAGGGGAGGGAACGGGAGGACGAGGAAGGAGGGGGAGGGGGGAGAGGGGTCAGAGGGAATTAGAAGAAGGTATTATTAACATGGGGGGTCCCCCCCCCAGTTTATTTATTTATTTTTCTTGGTTTGGTGACCAGGAAAAAGCAGCTTAGTTGTTCGTTCATCTTGAGAGTTGGAGATTTGGGTTTTCCGGCTCCGCAGATCTAATGCCCTCTCACCCTCCACCCTTAAGCAAACGTGCAGTTAGTAGAGAAAGTGGTGTTTCAGTGCGAGAACAGCCGGGAGGAAGGAAAGAGAGGGAGAGAGAGAGAAGAGGGAGAGAGGAGGGGGAAGAGGAGGAGAGAGGCTGTGTCAGGATTTTGCATGAATGTGGGATTATGTTGTGTCAATAAGTTTAAGGTGGAGAGAGCGAGGCTGGGGGTGGGGGTGGGGGGGAGGAGGAGGAAGGCCTTCGCTGTTTAAAGTCTTATTTCTGAAGGTAAGTTATGACATTGCATGGTCGCGATGACAGAAAACTTGGAGATCATTTATCCAGGGATGGGGCTGATGCCTTTAGCAAGGGTTTCTCAGCTCTCAGAGGCCACATTCGTGTTACACTGTTATTTGCTGTGATCCGGGTCGCTAGTAAATTACAGAAATCAGACCCGAGCTTTCTTTTCCTTATCCACCTCTTCTCCCTCGCTCGCTCTCAAAAAAATTTTTTTGGGGGGTATTGTATGAAACTTACATGACTGAGAAAACCCAAGTCCTGTAATTTACAAAGATCATTAATTCGGGGATATGTGACACTTTTATGTGTGAAATATCTGTAATCGTTTTAGCTAAATGAGGAAGGTAAAAATGAAACGATGCAAAAAAAGCTAAGACACAACATGTACGACAGAGGGGGGGGGTGGAGAGAGAGACGGAGAGAGAAGCTATTTTTTGCTTTCCTTTCTGTAGAAAGGGGAAAAAAATAAAGCGTGCATTCTCCTTCCCTCGCAGTGTGCAGGGTCTAGTCAATATTTTAAGTGTCTGAGGACAAATTAGTCCAGGCGGATCTAGTTTAAAAGTTTCGAGAGGTGGGGTGGAGGTTGGGTTGGGGGGGGAGAAGTGAGGGAAGGTGGGTGGAGGGTGTGGGGGATGGGGACGAAACAAGCTTTGCTCCTGCTGATGGTCACTGGCCTGGGGCTTTGAAACCATTGCCTGTCCTACTAATGACACGTTCAGTTCACTTCTCCCAGATCCACACACGGGGTTACCTACCTTCCCCGATCTGAGCTAACATAGACGGGTACTTTCCCCATCTGGATAATCGCACGGGGAGAGGCGTTTTCCCCTTCCCTTTAGATTAACCTAGTCTGGGAGTGTGGGGGGGAGGAGGGAACTTGTCCTTCTCCTCCTCCTCCCTCCACCAACAGCGCACCACTACCACCGCCTTCCCTGTCCCTACTTTTATGATAACCTCCCCAGGAGCATTCCTCCTGGTCTTTTAATTCTCACCAGTGAACAGCACCGCGCCCGCACACCCCACCCCCGCACTGTGGGGGCACTCCTCCCCCAGCCCCACATTATCACATGCGCTGTATAGGGATGGTCCAAGCAGGGAATGGTATCGCTCATGTGGTTCTAGAAGCAGCACCACCTCCCCGGTGGCAGTAGAGGCAGCAGCGGCAGCAGCGGCAGCAGCAGCAGCAGCAGCAGCAGCGGTGGCGGCGGGATCATCGCCGGGGCCCGCGGGGAGGAGGAGGAGGAGGAGGAGGAAGAGGAGGAGGAGGAGGAGTAGGAGGAGGTGTTTTCTGCCCTGATCACAGCCAGTTTGATTCCCGACATGTCGTTTGAGAAGGCGGAGAGAAGGGGGAGACCCCACTCGTTGCCTCTTCCTCATTGAAAGGTGTTTTGCAGACTTTTACGCCGGGAGTGAGATTTGCACTTCATTTTTTTCCTCTTCCCCAAAGCAAGATGGACTCTATTCTGTTTCTCTTTCTCTCTCTGTCTCTGCCTCTGTCTTGTCAGCCTTTAAGATCGACATTTTGTACTAAGATGCAAACTTGATGGTGACCAGCAACAAAGCCTGGGTTAGATCTCTCTCCATTTTAATACTTCCCCTCAATCCCAACCTAGCAGACCCCGATGGCCCTGCACTTGCCACGATTTTGGCGAATGTGTTTTCCTTGCTCGATTCAGATCTCTAATCCGTGGATTGCGATGGGGGTGGGGGGAAGAGTTGGCGTTTTGACGACTGTTGTAGCTGCTCAGGTCTGCTGGGGAATGGGCAGTCGTTACCTGAACAACTGTGAGGCACAACGTTGCAACCTACAGCTTCTGTGGACGGCGCAGTCTTGGGGCTAGCTATCGATTGCTATGATTCTGTTTCTGGTTTATTTATCCTCGGTGGTGGTGGTCACTTGGGCAAGTTGATGAATGATCGCGGGGAGGTTTTGCGTTGGCAAAATGGATCAACTTTCTGCTTTGTACATATGGGAAGTAGAGGAATGGAGAGAAAGGGGGAGGGGAATCAGGGTGGTGGAAACCAGCTAGATACCAACAAATGATTGTTGGTCTTACATAGCCCCTGTGCCCTTTGGAGACGTTAGTGCATCTTTTCCCTTGCTGCCTATGATTTCTTTTTCCCTGGAGAAGGAAGGTCGCTTGCTGTTTAATAAGAACCTCCTTTAAGAAGCAAGCCTTGAGTTTTGGGGGCTTCTTCACTGTTGATATTGTGTCGATTCGGAGATATTGCAAAATGATGGTATACTGATGATCTGCCTTTATTTGATACTTTATAGGTCACTATCACATGACAAAGGCTTCGAGACAGCTTCTTCTTCCCCTGCCTGTAATTTCCATTTGCCTTCCTAGGTAAGTATGCAAACTGTTCATACAGGAAGAGAGAGTGATTATTAATAATAAAATGAGGGTTCTTAATAGTTTCTTGTAGGAAGATGCTTTGTCAGATTTTAACATCCCCAAGAGGCATGTCTGTCCTATGTTCCCCCAGTGGATGTTAATTTATGATGCTTAAGGTTCAGCACTTTGGGGGTGGGAATTTTTTAAAGATGGTGACTTTAAATGTTATGTTCTATTCTCCCTTCCCTGGAGCAAGTTTAAAAAAAATTTAAACATCTATTGAAACCTTGATTATATGCAAATAAGCAATTAAATTGAGAAACTTTTAGCACAATAGGTGAATGAGTAGGATATGGAAAGACTTAAATATCTTAAATTAACTTCTTAAATTCAGATAACACTTCTGAAAGACAGGAGGCCATCAGTTGAAACTGTTGGTAAAATTTCTATTTGATGATTCTCCAGAACTCCCCCAAAACTCAAAGAAGTAATTTGTACAGGATCTGTATTACTGTAGTGATTGACATTTGCACAGTGCATCATCCACCCCGTCCCTCTTTCTAGGTAATCTATGTCATTTGTGAAAGTAGCTATATTTATGAAAAATAGTTCATCTAGATAGAACAGTGTATTGAAAAGCAAATGCAGGTGACCATATTATTGGAACTTACCTCACATACTGTGTATTTGGAGAAGTTTCAAACTTTGGGGCAATGTGTTAAAAAAACAAACAAACCCAACTTTGAGGTTATATATATTTTTGAAGCATCTGTCATCCCTACTTTCTCACCAAAGAGAAGAAGCAGTAGGTGGTTGGCTGCAAGTTTCTAGTGGCCGAGTTATAGTAGTACAATGTGAAAGTTAAGGATTCATTGAATATTTTAAGTTAATATAGTCATCCCAGTTGCTAAAGAACTTGATTATAAATCTATTCCTCCTCCAACTCATCCTAAATAATAGCATAGGAGACTATATTATCTTTAAGTTGTGGTTAAATGGAGATAAGTAGTTCCTCAAAACTGTAAGACAGAGTTTGGTAGTTTATAACCCCCTAGAGTGGAGAAAGAAGTGAGATTTTGTCAATCAAAAGGAGATTTTGAGCTCAGTTCTTTAGGAAGGAAAAATCTGTGGCCTATCTTGCTTCATTACTTAGCTTCCAGAACTTTGTGTATGCCAGTGAAACTTTGTGTCTTAGTGTTAAGAAAAACTGTTTTCAAAGATTGGGTTTTCTAATAGCCTTTATCTAACAGCAAAATAATGGTGACATTATTGCTGGTTTTTGTAGGTCATAAGGTCTGTGCACTGCAAACCCATGTTCACAATACAATGAAATGTTGTGGAATGACAAATGGTGAATAATTTAATATAATCAGTGGTAAAAGTTGGTTAAAAAAAACAACAACCCAAAAATGATGGTTTCTGCATCCTTGATTTTTAAAAGCCTATTTCAAAGGACAGCAACTTTTGAACATAGGGCTGGAGTATTGAGAGTGTATTCCTGGTTACTAAAAGACATCACATTTGTATATGTGAGACTTAGGATTTTTTTTTCACTTTAGCTAACTTTTAATATGAGTTCTTTTCTCAGTAGAAGTATATTTGACCATCTCAGACATGAATATGCAGATCATTAATTTATTGAATAAAAACTATCTGGATGAAATATTCCATTTCTCTAGAATATCAAATAAGTAGCTCATCAGAAAAGATTTTAAAAGAACAAATATGAGCTTTGAATTCAGAATAGCAGCACTTGTGATGAGATATAACAATGATCTAAAAAGGACTCAATGAATTATAGACTTCAGAGAATCCAAGAATTGGAAGGAACCTCTGAGGCCAACTAATCTAGCTCCATATATGAGTAAGGACCCCCTCTATAGTGTATACAAGTCATTCAGCTTTTTCTTGAAGACAGGTAGTGAAAAGCAACCTCCTACTTCCTGAGGACACTTACTCCATTTATTAGATAGCTCCATTTAGTAGGAAGTTTTTCTTTACATTAAGGAAAAATCTGCCTCTATAGTCTCTACCCATGTCACCTTTTGGATATTGTTCCCTAAGTCTTCTCTTTTCCAGTTTTAAAATTGCTAGTTCCTTCAATTTGTCTTCTTATGGCATGAACTTAAGACCCTCTTCATTATGTTGGTTATATCTAAAATACATTTATCCCAGTAATGATGAACCAATTGTAGTCTTTACTAGAAGTTTAGTAAAGATGTTTAATTGCTTCTGCATAATGAAGAATTTTCCAAATTAATGACTAAACTATTGGTCAGAAAATATTCTGCATCTCTATATTGATTACTAAAAGTATGATCTTTATATACATCTTAAGTTTAATTTCAATTTATGAAAAAATAGATTTGTATCTGATATCTCTTTGTGCAGTGTTTTTAAAGGCATTCTGTCAATGTTAGGGAACCTTTCACCCAAGACTTCATTGCTATTTTTTAAATGATCAGATACTCTCCCTATTTCATTAGTTTAGGGCCCAGTTTTTTGTTTTTTGTTTTTTTTTTTTACTTTTCTCTTTATAGTTGGCCCCGTATAGCCTATAGGTAGTCTTCTTTCCTAAGATGACTTTCCATCTACTTGATATGTGTTTTGTAAGTTCTAATTTATTTACATGTTGTCTTCTAGATTCGTACATAAGCTCCTGGGGTGGGAGTGGAGGGAGAAATTGTTTTTGCCCTTCTCCTTAGTATTTAGCACGGGGCCAGGTAAATCACCAGTACTTAATAGATTTTTGTTGGTTGATTGATTGAAGTTGGGGGAGGGGGAGGAAACTCAAGTGAAAAAGTATATGGATTCCAAAATATATCCTGGCTTTCACTTATGATTTAAAAAGTTACTTAGCACTTTTAATCTCGCTATCTTTCATCATTATTCAGAATTTCACCAAGATAGATAGGAGATTTCATTAGACATTAAAGTCAAAATATGGGCTATATAAGAACTATCTTGTTCAAGTAATTTTTTTGGGGGGGGGTGTCATAAGTAACTATGTAATTGATTGTGTTTTCTAAAAAGAGTTACAAATAAAGGGAAACAATTTGAAATAGTGTTTCACAGTTTATAAAAACTTACCTGTCATCTAGAGTATTAATAAATGTTATTTTATATAGAATTTGAAAATTAATTGCCAGTACTAATCATTAACCTAAGTCTTCTTAAAGTAGACTTTGTTCTTATACATGTTAAGGTGCTAATATCATGTTTTACAGTGGATTAAATTATGAACAGTAATTTCTGTCATGTTAGTCACTACAGTAGAATTTTAAAAGCTTCTAATCATTACTTCCATTAAAGTGTTCAGAAAATAAACTTCTCCCAAATATGAATATTCCTTAAAATATAAAAGAAATCTTTTCCATGATGCTTGTTTCTAAAAGGAAGAAAAATGTAAGAGAATGTTGAAATTCTTAAATAACCAAAATCCATTAGCTTCATTTGGGCATTTACATTGCCATCTGTGAGGAATAGCTACCTTTAAAGTTTTAAAATTATATTTTTAACTTAAATAGATCCTGAACTTATGAAGCAGATTCTTTTTTTCTCTTGAATTATAATGTTAATGCCAAAACCATCCTTTGGCACTCCATCATTCAATATTTACTTTTGAAAGTCTTTGTTGAAGTTCACATGGCCTATAAGTACTTTCCAAATGTCTTAGCTAAAATCTTTCCTCTCATTTTCATTACCTTTCACTCCATGCAAGGAGTTAGAGTCAGGTTCAGTGTGTTTAAAAATAAACAAAAGGAAACTTGTTCCGAAAAAAATACCGTTTTTTCCTCTGTTTTGTCAATGAATGTTCATGGGTACTTCTTAAGTGTTAGACTTTTGAGAGTATCACTCCCTAAAAATTCCAGTGCAAAGATATATTCAGGAAATCTCCATGGATATACAGTAGTATGTTTTCATTTGAATTTGAAGAAAAAAGCATCATAAGTACTGAAATAATAGCTATGAAGAAATATAAGCAAATGCCTCTAGCAAAGAATTGTATACATTTTTAACATGTTCATCAACAGAAGAGAAATTGGAGGGAAAGAATCAACATTGGCAATAAAACATTTACATACCTACATATGCAGATGATTTTTAGTTTTAAAATCACCATAAACAAATAAGCTATTAAAAAGCAAGAAAGATGAAATATTTAAGTAGTTACATAGTATCAGAAAGTGAAAAGTATATGGAAAGCCAAAATGAAAATCGGAAAGCAAAAAGTGTAATCTTGTGAACATTTTATAAAACAAGAGACTTGGGAGCATATATCAAATAATTTGTCAGGCAATGAAATGAGTAATCAAATATAGACCTGAGGTGAAGCTTTTAATAAGAGAATCAAATCAAAGAATTAGATGCATTTATTTTAGCAGGCACATAGAGAAAACCACATTTTTCTTCTTTTGCATTGAATATGAGATGCCCACAAATCATTTTGATATCTTGTAACTCTTGAATGTACTTTTTATATAATTTTGTATATTAAAGTTGTCAATTTTTGTCTTATACCCCTAAATAGACCATAAGGCCCAATGATGGGAGGTATTTTATCTTATCTTTTTATTCATTCATTCATTCATCAATCATTAACTGTCTGCCATGTATAATACACTGTGCTAGGTGCTAGAACATAGAAACAAACACATATGGCTTCCCTCAAGGAGCTTACATTTTACTGAGGAGAGAAAGTATATCCACAGATGGGTCAATACAAAAGTATACAAAGTAAATACAAAATGATTTTAGGTGGTAAACTGCAATGATGGATCAGGAAGGCCTATGGTAGGGGACTATGCTTGAACTAAACATTGAAGAAAGCTAGACTTTCTAGGAGACAGAGGCCAAGAAAGTACGTGTGAGGCCTAGGTGAGGGCTGTGTTGTACAGGAATGGAGGTAGGACATGGGATACCATGTACGGGGAACAGTAAGTAAGCCAATTTGATTAGCGTATAAACTGCATGAGGGGTAGTTGGAAAGATAGGTTGGAGTAAGTGCATTCTATGTGCCACGTACACTGTGTTAAGTACTGGAGATTGAAAGAAAGGCAAAAATGTGGTTTCCACCTTTCAGGAAGTCACATTCTAACGGAGGTGACCAGGTACATGTATATGTACAGTGTAAATGGAAGTTACTGTCAATGGGAAATCACTCATGGAGGGGAGGTGGAAGTAGGACCAGGAAAGGTCTTTTGTAGAAACAGTAGGAACTTGAGCTAATGCTGTAAGGAAGCCAGAGAGCTGGGAGGGAGAGCATGCCAGGCATGTGGAATAACGGTGAAAAGCCATGGAACTGAGACGAAGTGGTGTGTGTGAGGAACAGCAGGTAGTGGGAAGAAAGCATGAGAATACTGGAAATTTAGGGAAGGACAAGGGTAGGCAGGGCTTTAAATGCCAAATAGAGGTGTTTCTGTTCTATTCAAGAGATAGTAGTGGAGGACTGTCAACGAACACCTAACTGCCTCAGGTGTTAGTAATTTCACTTTAGAAGTTGAGTGGAGAAAGTTTGAAGGCAAGAGCAGTTAGCAGACTACTTCAATATTAAAGGCAAGAGGTGATGAAGTCTGGAATCGGGGTGGTAGCCTTGTGACTGGACAGAGGTGAATGGTTGTTAATATTCTAAAGGTATGTTTGAAAAGACTTGGTAAGAGAAGGAGCAATGCAGAGAGTTGAGGATGAGTCCAAGCTTGCAAACCGGAACTGGAAAGATACTGGTACCCTTGACTGAAATAGGTTAGTTTGGAAGAAGGGTAGGTTTGGGGGAAAAGTTAAAAAATTTGGTTTTATATATTCAATGATAGATATTCAGTAGGCAGTTGGTAATGCAGAAATACATTAGGGCAGCTAGGTGGTGCAGTGGATAGAGTGGCAGATCTGGAGTTAGGAGGACCTGAGTTCAAATGTGGCCTCAGAAACTTAATAGCTATGTGACCCTGAGCAAGTCACTTATACCTGTTTGCCTCAGTTTCCTCATCTGTAAAATGAGTTGGAGAAAGAACTGGCAAACCACTCCAGTGTCTTTGCCAAGAAAAACCCAAATGGGGTCACAGAGTCGGACGTGACTGAAATGACTCAACAGCAAACAACAAAAAATGCAGAAATGAACTTCGGGAAGGGCAGAGACTAGGGCTGGGTGTATGGATCTGTGTGGTGCGTAGAGATCAGAGTTGAACCCTTGGGAGCTGATGAAGTTGCCAAGAAGGATGAGAGGGAGCCCAAAGTTAGGAGGTGGGACATCAGTGATTATACAACAACAACAAACAACAACAACGACAAAGAATTTATTGAGATGGAATTATAGATGAGTATCTGGGCATTATTATATTAAGAATCGATTCAAATAAAAACTAATTAATAGATTGAAATTGTTAGATTATAGTTGAGCAGGTGTGCACAATTATTTCTTTTTCATTTCTGGTCAATGGGACTGTCTTTCAAAAACTTTAACACCTTTGATTGAGATTCTCGTAGTAGATTGAGTAGGTCATCAACTCTCATGTTAGCAGTATGGTTTCTTATGGCATTTTCAAAACACTGAATCATTTCTAAATTTTATTTCCACCTCCAAGAACCAAGAGAGAACCATGAATTCAGAGGATCTGTGACCTGTGTTCAAATCCTGCATCTTACCATCTTTCTAGGCCTCATTTTCCCCATATGTAAAATGAGAGAGTTGGACTGAATGGCCATATGTCTTCATGTTCCCTTTTATATCCATGTGGAACCCAAAAAGGTGAGAGTATTTCCAGGAGGGCAAGAGTGGTCGTGTTAAATGTTGCATAGCATGAAAGAAGTCTGATGGATTTGGCAATTTCAATTTGTGGGTCATCTTGCAGAGAACAGTTCAGTGAGTGATGAGTCTTGAAGCTAGGTTGGAATGGGTTTAGAAATAATACAAGAGGAAGGGAAATAGAGGCTAAGTATAGATGGCTTTTTTTCCCCAAGGAGTTTAGCTGTAAGGCAGGGGGTGTTGATATAATAAATAATAATAATAAATATTTAAGTAGTACTTGAAGGTTTGCAAAGCATTTCTAAAATACCCCATTTTATCCACACAGCATGAGTGCTGTTATTATCTATATTTTACAGATGAGGAAACTGAGGCAAACAGGGGTTAAATGATTTGCTCAAAGTCATATATCTAGTAAGTGTCTGAGGCCAGATTTGACTTCAGGTCTTCTTAAATCCAACTCCTGTGCTGTATTCACAGTGAGACCTCTTAGTATAGTATTTTGTGTCTTTCCTAGGATAGCAGGTGCTTAATAAGTGTTTGTTGGATAAAATGAATGAAGTAGGGAGGAAAGAAAGGAAGATGTATGAGAGCTTAATCCTCAACAGGATATACAAAACTTGATTTAAAAAACAAACAAAAACAACAAACCCCAAACAGACAGACCTTAAGAATTGTAGATAATACCAGAGGACATGTAATTCATAAAGGGGAAATAAAAAGATTATGTAGATGAAGTGAGGCAGTAAAGAGGGATAAGCTGGGTTTGAACACAATCCTATTTTTTCCCATTGTAGCACATACTATCTTATGTCACAGCTATTTGTTTATATTATATTGTCCCTACTTATCCTGCAAACTCCTTGAGGCCTAGGATTATAGCATATTCAGTCAACTCATCAAGCCCTAATTAACTTCCTACCCTGCAAGGCATTGCGCTAGGCACTAGAGATACCATGACAAAAATGAAAGCAATCCCTGCCCTCAAGTAATTTATATTTTACTACATCTCCCTTATTAATTAGCAAAAAGCCTTGATTAGAATAGAAACTCAATAAATGTTGGATATTATAATGACTAAAAAGGTAGATCCAGGGGTAAGATTCAGTTAAATTCAGTTCGATTCTACGTTTATTTACTGTGTAGTTGTTGAATTCAAGTAGAGTGGAATATGAAGAATGCTGAACAGATTATGAAGGATAGAAGAAGAGAAGCTAAAAGATGTCTTATGTGGAAAAGTGGAAAGCTTAAAAAGGCAAGAAATCCCAAAGTTAGGGTTCTTAATAGCACTGTCATACTGTTCAAATAATGTTATCCAGTGCATCTGAGTATTTCTCCTATTCCATCAGGAAACTAAGTATAAAAAGTCACTGTAGGGGGCAGCTAGGTGACGCAGTGGATAGAGTACCAGCCCTGGAGTCAGGAGGACCCGAGTGCAAATCCAGCCTCAGACACATAACACTTAATAGCTGTGTGACCCTGGACAAGTCACTTAACCCCAATTGCCTCATCAAAAAGCAAGAAAAAGAAAAAAAAGTAACTCTATCTATGGGAACATGAATATAGATTAAGTATCTTTCTAGTTCATATTTTTTTTGTCTTTAATGATGTTTTCTATGAAGGTTCTCATCACTTTTCTCTTTAAGAAAGTCATGTTGAATTGTCTGCCTAGAACTTTCCCTTTTGTCTTAATTCCTCAAGAGAAAATAGAAAAGAAGAATAAGCATAAAGGAAAAAATGATTATATAGAAAATTTTTAAAAATTATAGATGATATAAATTATGTTGCTTATGGAATTTATTGAGATAGAATTATAGATGAGGATCTGGGCATTGTTATATTAAGAATCGATTCAAATAAAAACTAAGTAATAGATTGCAATTGCTAGAATATAGTTGAGCAGGTGTGCAAAATTATTTCTTTTTCATTTCTGGTCAGTGGGACTGTCTTTCAAAAACTCCTTTGATTGAGATTCTAGTAGTAGATTGAGTAGGTCATCAACTCTTAGGTTAGCAGTATGGTTTCTTACGGCATTTTCAAAACGCTGAATCATTTCTAAATTTTATTTCCACCTCCCAAAGCTATCTGAGTGTGGATGAAATTCCTATTGACAACAAAGGGCACTTGGGAAATGTAACGAAATGAGAAAATAATTCTCCCTATCCAATTGTCAAGTTTTGGTTGCTCTTGGAATTATCTGCATAGTGAGCTAGTGATATACATCTAGATTCACATGTATCCATATAAAATCTCTTGTTGTCTTGATGAATTTGCTGCATTGATATGCCCTGTAAATATTTGTGAGTATTGATATTTGTAGTTTACCTTTTCACTCCTAATTGATTTTTAGGGATAGATATATAGGTAACAACTAAAACATAAACTTAAATTCCACCTTGATGCTAAAATTGTTTTAATGTGAATTTGATTCTTGCAGAATTCCTAGCAAGTATGTTTTGCAGCTGGGATTTTAAGGCCAGAATGACTAAAGATGCCAGTAATCTTTATGAATTTTCCTGAAATGGACTAAGATAAAAGCAGTATTTGTATAGTTTTGTTATTAGAATGATGGAAAGATTGAAAAGTTTCTTAGGAGTTGTATCTAATGTGATTTATTTAAAAAATCTCATGCTGAGAGTGTGTCTCTCTATACTTCTTAGGGAGGTGTGACAAAATACTCTTTTAGTGTTTGGCTTTCTATACCAATAGATATTCCTCCAAATAATTTTTTTCTTTTTGTAATAGAGGTCCTTCTCATTTTGATATTGGGAATTTTACCAGAAAGAATTGATGGAGCTAGAAAGCTGTTAACATCCAGATGCTTTTCTAAGGAAAGGAATAGAGAAATTCTCCCATTAGTGAGAATTTCTGAAGACCCTTTTTGTAGGTTATGAACTGAGTTAGGTACCAGGTAGCAAATGAGGTGCCCAACTCTTCCTAGTTGGTACTACTAGATAAAAACGTCTCAATAATAACATATCATCTTAATATTTATTGATTACACTGGCACACTACTATAAAAGAACCATTTTTTTTTGTGGAGTTATTTCCTAGCTAATATTCTGTCATCTGTGTATGATAAAATTGATGAGCATGATTACCTGAGACTAGAATAATTGAATGATACATGAATGTTGCTATAAAATAATTTTCTGCTATATTTATTTGTAAAAGTAGTCAGTTATTAGAAATAAGAGAATATTAAGTTTATTTTTTTACTTCTCATTAGCAGTATATGTTCAAGCCAAAAGTTCATCAGTACTGAAAATGTTTTGCAGGGATTTCTAAATCACTGTATAGATGACATTCTCCACAAATATGTTTGGTAGATAATATTTTATGAAGTGTATTTTTGGACACAAGTACATAAATCATTTTAATAATACAAAGTAACATGCCACTGTTTTGTACTGTCACTGAGGCCCCTAGTCCACTGAAATTAAATTTATTTTGTCTTTTCTGATTTGTCATCATCAGAATCAAGTGCAGATTTAGGAGACAAAAAAGTCCGTCTTCCTTGTCTGTGATTTTTTTTTTCCTTAATGCACTTTATTTCCCACTTTCCTTCTTGCTGATTCATGGAACAAGATATAGTTTTCCTTTATCTATTTTTGGAAAGTAGTTTTTATGAATGATGATTCTAAAATGAACACGCTTTCAGAGCCATGCAATTGGACAAATAAAGATGTTTTACAAAGATTAGTTCAGGGACCAGGAGCTTAATTAGATTGTGAGTATTTACCCCTCCCCCACTTTTACTTTATATTGTTCTCAGATAGTTTGAGACATTGAAACTCTTAACCTTTTTAATATATTCAAATTTCATCCTACTCCTGAATTTTCCTTGAGTCACACATAATGGAGAACATACACTCCGTTAAGTACTTCTGTAAATGTTGTTGAGATGTAGAAATGCATATAAACTTTATTATATGGGATGTGGTCTGTTATAGCTCTGTATTTACCCTGACTGCCACTGCATGGATCTCTAGGAAAGATTTGGTCTGGACAATGGGATGATTTTTTTTTAAAAGTATGCATCTGTTCCTAACTTTGTTTTATTTAAACCCTAGTGGCTCTGTTTGACTTGGGGGAGACATATATATATATAAAAGTCTTCCGTGCTATTTTCTGCTAAGATTTTTACAAAATTTTACAGGCATTTGTAAGTGCTTTCCATTAAATTAGTTCTATCAACACGTGTGGCTTAATTTACATTTATTGCCACAAAAAGTCACACTTTACCTTGGTAATGTGAATAAAGATGAAGAAAAAGTATTTTATTGCAGTTCTTTAAAGGGGATAACAAATCTGCTAAATAATGTTAAAAATGTATTTAATATGACACCTCTGAACCAAATATTTGGGCCTATACAGTTAGGAATCAGGGATATAAACAGAAAGAATCCCTACTCACAAGAATTGTACATTTTAAGGAGAGAGAGAGAAGTCTATATGTAAACATATGGCAGAAATATAAAATTAACAAGTACAAATACATAGAGTTAAATATATAGTTAATAATAAATAAATAAAATATAGATAGTTAAATGCAAGGTCACTAGCAAAGGGGTTACTCGAGTTTGGGGGATCAAGAAAGGCTTCCTACAGGTCATAGTGCTTGACCTGTCGTTTCATGGAAGAGGAGCCGGACTCTGAGGGGGACGAGGTAAAGAGGGAGTACATTCCAGGCATGTGAGACATCCTGTACAAAGAAACAGAGTTGACACATGGAATGTCATGTGGGGAACAGAGACAAGGCCAGTTAGCATTGGGAGGAGCAACGGCCCTGGAACAAGGCTGAGTTAGGGCTAAGTTGTGAAGAGCTTTAAAAGCTAAATGGAGTTTATCATTTTATCTTGGAGGTAATGGGAAGGCTAACTATGGTTTTTTACTCTTATGGATGCATTTTATTTTTACATTACAAACATTTCCAGAAGACCCCTATCCCATGTATACTGTCTTGTAACAAATTAAAGCAGTTAAGCAAAACTAAGAGTACAGTGACCTCATCTGAAAATGAATGAAACATTCACACCTGTGGCCCTCTCTACTTTTTTTTTATTTTTTAAAATTATATTTCATTTTTTTGACTCAGCAAAAATCTGCCTTCCCTCCAAGTTAACAGTACTGTCATGAGCCAGGTAGGTGTTACGGTACATAGAACACTGAACCTGGAGTCAGGAAGATGTGAATTCATAATCAGCTTCAGACATTTACTCACTCTGTGACCCTGTATAAGCCACTTGTATCAGCCTCAATGTCCTTATCTTTAAAACAAGGACAATTGTATCTACCTCCTAAGGTTGTTATGAGGACAAAATGTTATAATATTTATAAAAAACATTTGCAAATCATAAAGCACTGTATAAATGTTAGCTATTGTCGTCATCATCATCATCATTATTACTGAAGTCCTTCTTTCCACGTGGTCCTCTTTACTTTCTTTTACTAGTCTGGATATGGCTGAATCGATTTCCGCTTACTCTGAAGTGTAGCTCCTATAAGGACTTCTTCAAAGTCGTGGCTAATATATTTATGTTTGGGTTATTGTATCTTGACATTTGTGCATTTTCACCCGATTTTATTTGCAGCTCTTTTTTTGGCTGGTTTTATCTGGATACTAGCCCAGTTTGGAGTCCAACTTTGTTTTAAAAATATTGTGTTCAGTGTCCCAGATACCGAGCCAGGGGGAGCTTTAATAACAAACAAATACATTCATGAATCCAATCATAAAGAAGTGCCCAATCTGGGAAAATATTTCTCCAAAAGCTAACATCATCTATACTGACCCTTTCATTTACATCAAAGGGGGAGGAGATGGAGAAATAAATTGTGAAACCTCTCTTTGCTCTTTCCTTCATTTGGGTCATTTAGCATCAAGGGGCAAAAAAAAAATCAAATTTAAACTTTTGATCAGTTCCCATGAGCTTTGTGAAGTTTAGCTCAATTCACATGTATTTATTTTGCACCTGCTACGTGCAGGCCATATGTTAGGTGCTGACAGGGATACAGAGTTTTAATAAGATATTGTCCCTTTCCTAAAGGGACAGTCGGTGGTGGGGGTACTTTTAGAAACTTTTCCTATGGATATTTGTCCTTATGATTTCTTTAAATGGACTTTTACTGTTCTCATAGAATAACATGTAGCAATAATTTTAGTTGTAAAAATGGTAACACTAGTTACTTTATCATCTGTATCAACAATCATCTGTATCAACTCATAGACAATGGAGAAGGATGGAATAGTTCTCTTAACAGCTAGAAACTTTGCTAAGAGTGGGCACAGACAGGCTTTGGCCATTTGGTCATTGAGGCACAGGTACAAGCATGTGGATATACGTGGAGTGCTAGTAATTAGTGATATGACAAGTTGTGAAGATTGAGCAGCATGTCAGAAAATCAGTTGGGCTACATTGTCGCTCCCTCTGCTTTCATAGGTGGGTCATCTGAAATGAGGACAGACATCGTGTCCTTTTCATCTTTGCATTTTCAGTGCCTGAGAAGCAGTGTGGTATAGAAGAGCACTGGCCTTAGGGGCAGGGAGAGCTGGGTTTGAATCCCTTCTAGGATGCCTGCCTTGTAACTATTGGCAAGTCACTTAACCTCTCTCTTAAGGTCATCAACTTAATTAGAAAAGGGTTGTAATCTATATCAGTGGAGGAGTTTCCACCTGATTGATCTGTTGAAGTGTTAATTTAGATACAAAACACCTTGCAAGGCACTGAGTATATGTCAATACACCATTGGTGCAGATTGCCACCAATACATGCATCTGTTGCACCTCTTGGCACCGTTCCCCCCATAAATCCTCCACAGGAGGTCCTCACAATACACGGGGACTGTCCTCTTACATCTTGTGACGTGATCAGTGTGGCATGCTGTCATACCTCACTCTTGATACAAATACATTCTTGCTACTTTTCTTTTCCAGTCGCGCATTTCTTTGATGATTTCTTTTATGCTGCTTTTTGTCTACATTTCATTGTTGGTATTAAGCTCTAGCCTACTTACACCCACCATGCATTTCTCCATTGCACTTTGAGTGACTCGCAGTTCTGATTCTTCAGAGATGGCGGTATTCCACGATTCACAGTTACATGCTAAAAGCGTAGATGGATTGCTGTGTTAGAGAGAAATCTGGGTTCATTGAAAGCACTGATCAGTTTCCTAGATGAAGTCCCACCCAGTTTTTTCCCCTCCTATTCAATTCTGGGCCCAGCCTATTTTCTCTTTGAAGGTGCCTGGTCATGTTGGCCTAGCTCTATGTCTTGTTCATCTGGCTGCACATCACAGTCTGGACAATAGGCATTCTTTATCCGCTTGATTTTCTTTGTGTGGATACTTGGGTAGAATAGTGCTTCTGGATCTCATTTAGAAGCAGTTTGTAGTGTTGTAGGGACTTGATATAATGAACACAATGCCATCCTCCAACAGGAACATCTGTAATACTCATCATCCATAGGGAATCCCTCCTCCTTATGGACTCTGCCATGGACATCCGCTATGACAGTAGCAAAAACCTTTAGCAAGCATATGCCTTCTTGTTTTATTCCTCACTTGATATAAATATTTAGAATATTGCCAAACAAAAAATCATTTCTCTTATGTTTATCAAGGAGTTTTTTATGATCTTAACATATGCATGGGAGACCCATATGCCTACTTTCCTATCTCTATAAAATTCCTATAAGAATAATTTAAACGTGTATCATGGGCATTTTAAATGAATATAGAAGGGAACAGGCAAGTTTCTGCACATCATCTTCTGCAATGGACTGCATTATTACAGTCACACAGTTGCCCAAAGGGTGAGGTGCGTATAAGCTCCCACTGTTATTTTAAGATTCTCCTCCAACAAGATGTCTTGTACATAAAAGGTGTTTAATAATGTTTGTCAAATTGAATCTAATAGATTTAATATGTTTGATTAGCTAGATGTCTAAATGGTTAGACATCTTGAATTAGGAAAACACCGATTCAGATCTGGGCACAGACACTTTCTAGTTAGTTACTAGTTGTCTCAGTTTCCTTATCTGTAAAATAGGGATAATCATAGAACCTACCTCCCATGGTTGTTTGTGAGGATTAAATCAGATAACA
This sequence comes from Vombatus ursinus, assembly GCF_900497805.2. NCBI lineage: Eukaryota > Metazoa > Chordata > Mammalia > Diprotodontia > Vombatidae > Vombatus > Vombatus ursinus. The sequence continues at coordinate 16,283,250 of NW_020941197.1, forward strand.
TTTGTAAAGTGCTTTTCAAACCTTAAAGCTCTGTATAAATGCTAATATTATTATTACCTATGGTAATAGATGGCAGCTAAGTGGTGCAGTGGATAGAGCACCAGGTATAGAGTCAGGAATATCTGGGTTCAAATCCAGCCTCAGATACTTACTAGCTGTGTCACTTTGGGCAAGTCACTTAACTACTATTTGCCTCAGTTCCTCATCTGTAAAATGGGGACCCATGGGAGAAGGAAATGACAAACCATTTCATTATCTTTGCCAAGAAAACCCCATGGACAGGTCCATGGGTTCACAAAGAGTCAGACGTGACTGAATAACAACAAGATAGTTGAAATGGCAATGCTAATATTATTAGCTATTGTTAGCTACTATAGTAGATAGTATAATTGTTACAGTAGATAGATATTGTTAGCTACTATAGTAGATAGTCTAAATTGTGGGGCTTCAGAAATGGGGATAATCAATGCAGTTGTACCTTTCTTCATGTGATTGATTTATTCCTGAAAAATTATTTAGAATTTAAATTTTTAAAATTGGATCATATTTCTTATTGATGTATTTTAGAATGTTTTATATCCCTTTCTAATTGATCTTTAGTTGTTAATGGTTTATAACACTTTAAATTCTTCCCTTTCTAATCATTCACTGTCAGAAATGAATGTATAGTGGGGCTACTAACATAGGGAATCTAGTAGTTATTTCTCTGTAAAGTGAAGACTTTTTTAAATGCTGATTTACTCTGTAGGTTAACTATTTAGTAAGTTTGGATTTTCATAAATTATGCATTATTAAATTGGGGTTCACTTGTACAGAGATTTACAGTGGCATACTTCAATATTCAGAGAATAGGTAGATTGTACCAATGCAGTATATTTGAGTCAGACCGGACTTGTGCTAGCTTCATGCTTTTATTATGCACCAATTTGATGAATGATCTAATTTATCAAGTAATGCTGTACTTTGAGTCTTACTGCTTCAGGTGCTAGGTTTGGGGTGGTAGGAATGATGATTATTATGATAATAACTCCTTTGTATAGCACTTTAAAGTTTACAAACTATTTTCCTCATGAGAACCCAGTAAGGTTTATATTGCATATTTACAATTCCCTTTCTAGAAATGAGAAAACTGGTACAAAGACAGATGAAATAGATTTCCCAGGGCCAAAGAGCCAGTTAATGTTGGATGAGGGATTTGAACTCAAGTTATTCTGACTCTTTCCATTATACCATACTGCCTCTCATAGGACAAGACTGTGTAGGACCAAGAACCCAACTAAGTGGGAGGGGGCATGGTAATTGCTATAAGGTGAGGCAAGCAAGGGCAGCTAGGTGGCAAAGTGGCTAGAGCACCAGGAGATTTAGCTTTCTGAGTTCAAATGTGGCCTCCAACACTTAGTAATTGTGTGACCCTGGGCAAGTCATTTAACCCGGTTTGCCTCAGTTTCTTCATCTGTGAAATGAGCTGGAGGAGGAAATGGCGAACCACTCTGGTATCTTTGCCAAGAAAATCCCAGATGGGGTCACGAAAAATCAGACACCACTGAATAACAAGAAGCACGGGCCAGAAATGGCGGGATGAACATCTATATAACAATTCAGAAAGCATTTATTGAATATCTATTATGTGTTAGGCATTGTGCTAGATACTGAGGTTACAAAGAAAAATAAAACTAATTCCTTTGCTCAAGGAGTTTACATTCTACTGGTACAGGCAGGTGCCATGAGTACAGGCAGGCAAGCAAAGTGCTGAGTCCAGATTAGAGATTATTAGCATTAGTGACATTGTTGGTAACTTCTCTCTTGGGGGGGAGGGTGTCATTAATTGTTGTTCAGTCGTATCTGACTCTTTGTGACCTCATTTGAGGTTTTCTTGGCATAGATACTGGAGTAGTTTGCCATTTCCTTCTCTAGTTTACAGTTGAGGAAACTGAGGCAAACCAGGTTAAGTGACTTGGCCAGGGTCAAATAGCTAGTAAGTGTCTGAGGCCAGATTTAAATTTGGGGAGATGAGTGTTTCTGACTCGAGGCCTGGCACTCTCTCCGCTGTTACAACTAGCTGCCTTATTTTGTGCTACATTTTGGGTGTGGATAGTTCCAAGCACATACCGAGTAGTGATGGGTCTGAAGGAGTTTGGAGGTCTACAGGTGAATCTGAACCTGACTGAACAGAGATACTAGAATCTCTTCTTAGAAGTGGTTTGAAGACTCAACAGTGTTTCAGTAGGTTCTCTTGGTGACAAACTACAGCAAAATTAGTTAGATATTTATTTCCATAGGACTTTATCAGGTGTATTTTATTACCATTATATAGGCAATCAATAAAAGGTGTATGCAGTGGCCCTGTTTGATTTCTTTCCTGATCACACTTACCTTCTCCATCTCAGTCTCTCCTGCCTTATACCATGAGTATCTAGCAGTTTACATCATTAGAGTTAGAATTCAAGTTACAAAGAATAAAAGGTAATTTGTCTTTTATCTTTACTTCTTGGTATTTCTTCCTTTAGCCTTCCTCTTTTAAAAGTAGAGGGAATGTCTCATTCTATCCTCAGAAAACAAATTTGTCAGTCATTACTGAATGACCGAATGAGGATTTAATAAATATTTACTGAGAATGATGCCATTATTTTTCAGCCCTTATTTTCAGACATTAGTCAAATAAGTGTCTTCCTGAGATTCTGGCAAACATAGTCAGGTAACTTCCACCTCTCTTCCCTAACTTCCTAAAGATTAGCTTCACTTGCTTATTTAATGCATTTCCTAAACCAAGTACACCATTTGCATGTGTGCGTCTCTGATGCCTTGCAATGAACATGAGAAAGTTCCCCTTTATCCCTGTAAGTCACAGATTATTTTGGCATTGAAGGGTTTTTTAAAAAGATTCAGAAATCTCTGCGGGCTCTTCAGGCCTGTTGATTTCCGAATGAGGGTTAGAACCATATTTGTTCTCTGCCTGTCTAGGTAAGTCACTAAGTTATCAAATTTGTTTTTAGGATTGTCACATTTAGAGGGGCAGTAAAAATGTTAATACTTTGTACTTACAGAGCGTTCTCTATCTTTTAAAGAGCTTTACAATACATTATTGTATTTGGTCCTCTGACATCCCGGTAAAGGCAAGCAAGGTCAATGTTATTTATCCCCATTTTACAGTTGAGGAGACTTGAGGGTCAGAGAGATTAAGTGGTTTGTGCAGGGTTAAGTGGCTTCTGAGGGATGGTATCTAGATTACGATTTAGTCCTTCTAACTGAGGCTAGTGCTCTGCCCACAGAATAAGTCAGGAATGACTTTTTCCCCTGAGTTCTTGTTGCCTTTTTTCCCTTTCAGAGATATGGTAAATATGCAAAACAACAGAACTGTTGGAGTTGTTTAAACATTTAAGCCTCATGGAGTTAGTGAGAATGGAAAGTAGCCCTGTAGTTTTCCTTAAAATATATTTGTTCAGTTAGCTGAGTTTGCCAGGATTGTATGGGGCATCCATTTGATAAACTTTGCATGAAGAATCAGAATTTTGGAGCTTAAGGGGCCAGAAATAATAATACTTTATATGTGTATACACTATTAAGATCATAGATTTACAGGTCTAAGTGATCTTAGAGACCAGTGGGTCCAAGATGAGGAAACTGAGCCACAGAGAGGTTAAATGACGTACCAAGCATCACACAGCTAGTCAGAATTTGAACCTAGATCTTCCTAACTCAAGGCTCAGTGCCCTTATCTACTATACAATGATACTGTATATTTTTAAAGGTTATTTATTCTAGCCTCTTTGTTTTATAGATAATGCAGTGAGGTCCAGAATGATTAAATGATTTGCCCAAAGTCACCCGGATGGTTAATGTCAAAAACAAGCATAGGAAAGAAAACTGACTCCTCCTCCTAGACCCCTTCCCTTATATACTTTTCTATAAATTGCATACCACATCTTGATAAACTGGGATTTAGAGGCAGAATAAACAACAATAAGAATAGCTAATATTTATATAGCCCTTACTATGGGTCAGGTGTTATGCTTAGTGCTTTACAATTTTTCTCTATTTTGATCCTCACAACAACCATGGGAGGGAGGGAGGTGCTGTTATTATCCTCATTTTATAGATGAAGAAACTGAGATGAACGCTACAGGTAAAGTGACTTGCCCAGAGTCACACGGCTAGCAAGTGTCTGGATTTGAGCTGAGGTCTGCCTCAGTCTGGGCCCAGCGCTCTATCCATTGTGCAACTTAACTGTTCTCAATATAAGAGAGGCTTTCAGGAATGAAATTTCTCCTTTGAGATTTAGAAATAGTCACATTAGTAACATCCGTGGGTGTTTGTCTAGGTCACGATATTGATCCAAAGAAACAAATTAATTTCTGTTGTTTTGTAGAGATTGTATATGAAAATGAAATAATACGCATTGTACATTGACAAAGGTAGGATGTTTCTTAGTGTTAACATTCCTTTGTTGAGAAACCTCTCCTTCCCAAATGTTCATACAGAGTATTTGTGCTCCACCTATGTTACAGTTGGAGCTCGTATTGGTTTGATCAGTCACAGTTGGACATACTGTACATTTACCCCAACATCATGATGTCATTTTCATCCTCTTTGATTACAAGGACAACATTATGTATCAGGATCAGATTTTTTTTCTGACAAACACATATCTGAAATCATAACAGAAGTCAATATGAAAATACACTTCTCTTCACAAATGCTTGCTAATGGATATTCAAGATGATAAAAAGTTTTGCTCAAATAACTTAATTTTCTCCTATTTACTTTACATTAAAATTTTTATTTGGCACCCTGCAGAAAGGGAGATCTTTAACCTGGCTTAATATTTATTTATTTATTTACTTACTTACTTATTTTTTGGTGAGGCAATTGAAGTTAAGTGACTTGAAGTCACACGGCTAGTGAGTGTTATGTGTCTGAGGTCGGATATGAGCTCAGGTCCTCCTGATTCCAGGGCTGGTGCTCTATCCACTGCACCTGGCTTAATATTTAGATGTCAGAACATCTCAGCTATATCTGTATATATCTGTATATCTACATCAATATCTCAAAGAAAGTACCTCTTTCTCAGAAAAAAAAAAGTATCATGATGGATTTTCAATAAAAATTGCTATATGGTAGAGGACCTTATTTTTTGAAATCTTACCTCAAAACCCCTAAGCAAAGAAGCCTAATACTTATTTTATTTTTGGTGATTGATAATGTTTTTAAAGGAATTTTAACATATTAGAATGAACCAGTATTTTGGAGGTAGAAGGTATATTAGAAATGAACCAGTACAACTCTAGCACTTCACAGGTGGGAAAATGAGGGCCAAAAGTCCCACAGCCAGTGGCAGAGCTGAGGTTGGGATTTAGGTCTGGCAGAGTGCAGGAGCTGATTGATATTTCCTCCATACTGTGTTACCTGATTCCAAAATACCAGCAGCAAAAACATTAGGTGGCCCTGATTTTGTGGCTGGATATGATCAGAAAACTTAAAATATCAAGCATTAAATTTTAATTAAATGTAAATAAACTGTACATAACAACTTGAAATTTATTTTATTGTTTACTAGAGAATTTCCTTACCAGTTGATTACCAATTTGTTGGTATTATGAAAATAATTGCAACTGCAAGTTAATGATAAGTTCCAACATGGCTTCAAGTTTTGTTTTAGCATTTGATTTAGCATTTGTAAGATAATTCTGAATCTTATTTTCAGTGGATTTGGCTTAAGGAGGGAATAACATACACACCCAATTCGGTATGGAAATCTATCTAACCCTATAGGAAAAAAGGGGGGAAGGGGATAAGAGATCAGGGGGATGAGAGAGGGGAGGGTAGTTTGGGGGAGGGAGTAATTAGAAGCAAACACTTCTGAGGAGGGACAGTGTCAAAAGAGAGAATAGAATAAATGGGGAGTGGGATAGGATTAAAGGAAATATAGTTCGTTTTTTACAACATGGCTATTATGGAAGTGTTTTGCGTGACTACAGATGTATAACCTGTATCAAGTTGCTTGACTTCTCAATGATGGTGGGTGGGTAGAGAGGAAAAGAGAGAATTTGGAATCCAAAGTTTTAAAAACAAATGTTAAAAATTGTTTTTACAAGCAACAGGAAAATAAGTTATACAGGCAATGGGGTAAAGAAATCTATCCTGCCCTACTGGAAAACAGAAGGAAGAGGAGATAAGAGAAAGGGTGATGGAGGAGATAGAAATGAGGGCAGATCGGGGGAAAGGGTATTCAGAACTTAGGCCATCTTGGGGTGGGAGGAGGGGAGAGATGGGGAGAAAATTTGGAACCCAAGATCTTGTGGAAGTGATAAATGAAAGAAGATAATTCTGAGACATTAAATAGCATTGTTATGTTATAATGCATAATAGGCTTATTAAAGAGTCTAATCTTTGTAAAAGGTAGAGAAACCTAGGAGTGGCTCAGTATTTGAAGGAGACCAAAACAATTCTAGGTCTGCAAAACTTCAGGGAATCAGCTATGAAGGAAGGATTATCTCTCCATCTCTCAGTTTAAGCAAGAGCAGCTGTGATGATTTACACTGGTCATATCTTTCTATTCTGACCTATTTCACTCACTGGTGAGGAGTGGTGCAGGGCATAGATCAAAACTAAATTTTTAAATTCCTCAACTGGGTTTCCAGATGATATTTTCAAGGTTTATATTCTTGTAAATGACTTTTTTTTTTTTTCTGCACCTGTGATTTCACCAGTGTAGGGAATTCCCTGGGGAGGAAACTCCCTTGAACAATGCAGAACAGCAACTGTCTGCAGCTTCCTGGGGGCAGTCAGAGGTTGAGTGAGGTACCCAGGTTCCCAGGACAAGTAAATTAGATGCAGAACTTGAACCCAGGTCTTCTTGACTTAGATACTAATTTTCTAGCAGCTGTGCCCTAACTCTTTTTGGTATTTGTTGGTTCTGGAAAATAGAGAGGAAGCATAGGATGCCTGATGAGACATTCAGTGCCACTTGTGAGGGAAAGGCTTCATGGCTAAATGCGTAGATCAGATTTGAGAAAGAACACTTTGGGGATGAATACATACACTTTATAGCTGCCTCACTCTGGGACTTCACACTTAACTTAACCTCAGTTTCCTCATCTGTAAAATGGGAATCATAATAGCACTTACCTCATAGAGCTGTTGCATTCAGTGAGATGTTTGCAAAAGCACACTGTAGGCCTTAGTCATTATTATCATAAAGAGATGTCACCAGAAGTGCTGCTCTGTATTCCAGCTTTGTAGCTTTCGTGGGGTGACATCCAAACAGCTACTCATTAAGGGATTATGTCCTTCAACTTCAGAAATCAGACTCTTTACAGATATAACTGTAGTTCTCAAAAATGAAAGGCAAGGTATTTATAATATGCCATATGGAAATACATTACATGAAAGTAATAGACACTAAATTAAGAAAGTAGATACTGGAAATATTTATTTACCATGTTGTGCTCATAAAAGATATATCCTTTTATAAATCTCTTGACCTACCGGTTCTCTTTATTTTGAGCTAGCCTTTGTTTTAGGATTTTAATTGAAATTTAAAATCTGTTTTTGGTAGAGGGGCATCTCTTATTAGATCAGTATATTAAATGCAAAGTATCATTAAGCACCCACCTTTGTTGTCTTATCAGGTAATTGGAAGTTGATGGCATTTCTAATTGATAAGATAAACTTATAGCAGGTGATAAAGCACAGCATGCTATTTGACGACTTTATTAAGAAAACAGAAGAAAATTAACATTTTATAAATCTTATGGGGCAGCTGAGTGACAGCAGAAATTTTAAGTTTTGTGAGAATGTAATAGCAGATAAATGCCTTATAACAATAATAGCTAGCATTTGTTTAACATTTTAAGGTTTTAAAAGTGCTTAACAAATATTATCTTATTTTATCCTCTCAGCAACCTGGGAAGTAGGTACTGTTATTATTTACATTTTACAGATGAGAAAACTGAAGCACATGGCAGTTAAGTGACTTGCCAGGGTCACACAGCTAGGGGCAGCTAGGTGGCAGAGGAGATAGAGCTGTGGGCTTGGAGTCAGGAAGATTCATCTCTGTGCGTCAAATCTGTCCTCAGACACTTAATAGCAGTGCGAGCCTGGGCAAGTCACTTAATTCTTTTTGCCTCAGTTTCCTCATCTGTAAAATGAGCTACAGAAGGAAATGTAAACCACTCCAGTATCTTTGCCAAGAAAACCCCAAATGGAGTCACAGAGAGTCTGACACAACTGAACAACGACAACAACACAGCTAGTAAATGTCTGAGGCTGCATTTGAACTTGGGTCTTTCAGATACCAACTCCTGTGCTCTGTTCCCTGAAACCACCTGTCCTATGATTCGTTGGAGCTAAATTATTAAGAATCCTACCCATTTGACTGTAAACCCTAATAGGATGTCACTCCAGTTTTGTTGATTTTTTTATCACCTAGGAATTTGGGGAAAGATAATTTTACATTCTCTTGATACTATATGGAATTATTTATCAGAAGCAGTAAATTGGTCTTCTTTTAGGAGGTACAACTGGTAGAATATTTAGCAGGAAATTCAGGCTCGCAGTTTGTAGTTTGGCTAGCTGGGTCTGCATGCTTCACACTTCCTTTGCCCTTTTTTTGTCAGATTTGATAAGGATGCATTTACTAGTCAGAATCTTAGTTCTGATGGCTTTTACCTTTTAGCTCAGTAGCTTAAGAGTAAAAAAAAATCTAACACTCCAAATAAAAGATATGGAATGCTCTTTAACCATTTCATCTACTGCTGAAACTAGTTTGAATAAAACAGGTCTTCTGTTGACTGTAGTTAACAAGGTGCTAATTGTTTCTAATGATAATATTAAACCTTTGCTAAGTGTCTCAATGAGCCTTATCCCCCTGCTTTCTCTCTTTTAATGTCTTAACTCTTTTCTGTCCTTTTATTCTATTTTCTACTCTGTTGCAATATTTCCACCTCTTTTCTCTATCATGCCTCTGAGAGTGGAGACTATTTCATGATAGCTTAAATTTATGTTTACATATTGCAGTTACAAAGATTTTTCTCTTCAACACTTTCTTTAATCACTTAGGAAGTGGTAACTACTTGTTTTAAAATTCTGCCACCTGTGTAGTTGTTTGGTGTGAAGACACCTATTCCCCATCTTAGCTTGGGTTCAGGAATTGTAGTGATCAGGTTTCCACTGTCATCATAATTTTAGGATTGAGTACTTAAAGAGTATAGCCTTAAAATTCCTTTGACAGATTACTGGAATTCATTTCTTTTGGCAAAACCTAGAACAAATTTGTTATATTTTGTGGCAGGCAAGAACCACTTCATTGAACAAGCCTTTTTCACCACTGGTGAAAAAAGGGCAGAATTTCTTCAGGCAAGAATCTTCTCTGAATCTTACTGGCTACCTTGACAATTGTCAAGGACAGAATTACTCATAACATATTTCAGGCGAATTTCTGTTGCTTATGTATCAGATTGGGAAAGGTAGGTTGTTGTTTCATTCTATTGAGGGGAAAATAGACTGGCTTTAGTAGAACTTTGTAAAAACTCAGACTCAGTGGTTTCATTCATACATTTCAATAAGATTTCATAGTTGTGACAGAAGAGGACATTTTGTATTTCAAGGTGCTTTTTTATTGAGTTGTAGTGGATTCACAAACACTTGGGTTTGAGTACTACCTCTGAAATAGTACAAACTATGTGTCTGTTGGTAAGCCATTTAATTTCAGTGGCCCAGGTAACTCTAAGACTCTAAGTTACAGGAATTCTGAATCTTCATCAGGAGGGGTAGATCCTATGTTAGTGAAATCAAGTCAGGATCAACTAAAAATAACAACAATAATGATAATAATAATAATCACCTCACTGGGTTATGAAACTCAAGATTTAAAAAATGAGCTTACAGTAGTAGAATATAAGATGATTATATAAACTTACAGTTATATAAAAGTACAAATTTGAATTACTCACTTGTATTAATAAATAAGCAATTTGTCAAGGCCCAAAGTAGCATACTCGTAGTGAGTAAATTTTTTTTTCTGATGTAACAGTAATTTATTATGTCTTTTCTGAATAGCCTCTTACCTCAGCCAAAGTTTAGTGACAGTCTGTTTACATCTTCTTTGATCTGGAGATAATTATTTCTATATTCTTATGTATCTGTGATCTAACAGATATGGGCAACCTCTTTTCTGGTACAGATATCAATCAGCTTTGCTACGGTTTCCCATCCTATACCATATTGACCATGGCTTCTTGTAGATCCTCCATGGAGGATCCATACAGAAGGCTTTCCCATTAAAAAAAATTATGAATACTAGGAAATTAGTTGGGCTTTCCATTTGTTATCCTTCAGTCTTGCTCTGTGATAATTCTGCTTCTCATTCCAGTCATAGATGCCATTGATGATGTCTGTAGTACTGCATGTGGTACACATATTCTGTAATAATAATAGCAATAATAATAACAGTAACAATAATTAGTATTTATGTAAGGTTTTAAGTTTTGAATAGGGCTTTACAAATATCTCACTTTATGCTCATAACCACTGTGGGAGGCAGAGGCTATTATTAATAATAACTAACATTTATATAGTGCTTACTATGTACCAGGCAGCGTGTTAAACACTTTACAATTATTATCCCCATTTTACAGTAAGCTATAGTCTCCTCATACCCAGTTTATATCTCTCCATTGCCCATTTTTCACCTCCAATTTTTATTCTTTTGTGATCATAGTATTCTATAATTCACAGCCATATAGAATCACCGGGGAAATATAGATGTTAAAAAGATAGATTTTTGTGCTGTCAAGCAGCCTGGGATCATTAAAAATACTGCCCAGTTTTCCAAATGAAATCGCACATTCTGTCTTTCTCTATTCTACAGTGCCTGTCTAAAATCCTGGTGGGCTAACTCAGTGACCAGACCATCCAGCTTGGTGTCATAATCTGGGCAATGTGTGTCCTCTCAGCCATTTTTTGGTGGTAGAGTGTAGGTGCTTAGGTTGCTATGTGTCCGATGCCTATAAATTTCATTGAGAAAGTTTTATAGATTTGGGGGGCTCAATGTAATTAGAATAGTTTGTACCCACAAATAAGAGTATTAGGAGAACCTCACTTTATGTAGAGAATCCCTTTTCCATATGAATTGTGTTCAAGATGTCAAGACACAATACAGGTGGGCAGTTTAGTTGAGCCTATATCTCTGTTTAAAGTTTTACTTGATGTTGATACTCAACAAACCATTGAACAAAGTGATCTCTTTGGATACATCTATGTTCAAATCTTGTGTGATTTCATTATTTACATAGGAAGCAGAAATGACTTTTTCATGCTACACCTCAGTTCATTGTGTGACTGAAGAGATATAGCCTGATATAGAAAGTCATCTGTCAAAATCTGTCTGGTTCCTTGTCTTGTTTTCATCAGTACATACTTATAAAAGATTTTCATAGAGATGGAAAAATAGATGTAGAGGTCGAGATTATCTTCTTAGTCGTCCTTTTATTTGGGGGAAAAATGCTGCTCATAATCATTTCAGTCTTTTTGATATCTTAAAAATTGATTGCTGGCCTTGAAAGAACTGTCTTGCTTCCAACACAGATTTCTTCTTGAACGTATTTAGATTGAGCAGGTCTTTCCATCCATCTTCTTCCACAAAAGCTCATCTTATTCCTATGCTTCACTGTAGCGCAGAAAGGACTCTAAAGTGATGATTTCTTCTTTCATGACAGCCTGGGAAATGTTAATGAAACAAAATATCAGAGGACCTCAGAAAGCATCTAGTTTGACCCATTATTCATTGTAATAAACCCCTATATAACGAGAAGATAGGTATGCTTTCCTTCCCAATTCCTTTTTTGGGAATATCATCCCTTCCCATGTTGAATATCTACCATTCCTTTAAATTTCACCTCTTCTGTGAAGCCCTCTCTGACTCTTCTAGTCTTTCTTCTTCTTCCTCCACCTCCCTCAGATTCATGTTTGTTTTTGTTTGTTGTTTTTTCAGTCTTGTCCAACTCTTTGTGACCCTATTTTGGCTTTTTTGACAAAGATACTGGAGTGGTTTGCCATTTCCTTCTAAGGCTAAATGACTGGCCAGAATTACACAGTTAGTAAGTGTGAGCCCATATTTGAACTCAGATCTTCCTGGCTGTAGGCCCAGCGCTGTATTCATTGAGCCACCCACCTACCCCACATAGCACTTAATTTTCTCCTTTTTTTTTTTTTGTTTTTTTTTTTTTGGTAAGGCAATTGGGGTTAAGTGACTTGCCCAAGGTCACACAGCTAGTACGTGTCAAGTGTTTGGTCTGAGGCTGGATTTGAACTCAGGTCCCCCTGACTTCAGGGCTGGTGCTCTATCCACTGCACCATCTAGCTGCCCCAATTTTCTCCTTTCTAATGTGTATTGCACGTGTTATTTGGTTTTTCAGTTATCTGTGTATCTTATCTCTTTACCAGACTGTGAGGTCTCTGAAGGAGAATGGGCTTTGTCTCCCCTACCCTACCATAGTGCTATGCAGTGTTTCATAAGTGTTTGGTTGAATTGCATTGAAATGTTCACTCATGAGTAATAAAGAGTAAATAAAGAGACAGCTAGTTGGCACGGGTGGGTAGAGAATAGGATCTGGAGTCAGCAAGAACTGAGTTCAAATCCTGCCTCAGACATTTATTAGACAAGTCATTTAACTCATTTATGCCTCAAATGTAAAATGGGAATAATATTAGCACCAACCTCCCAAGGCTGTTGTGAAGATAGAATGAGATAACATATGTGAAGTGTTTCACAAACCTTAAAGCACCATATAAATTCTAGTTATTATTATTTATATAAATGTATTTGAGATGCACAGACAACTTGAAAGAATAATTGGTGTTTATGTCCATTGCTAGATGGCTCACTGAGTCACTCCTGGAAAAATTAACCATAAAAGTTATTTTCCTCTTCTGTAATGCTTGAAAAATATTTGCTTTGACAACATGAAACACTAGCGCTGGAAAACCGCAGGAGTTATTTGTTGCAGGAACCTGTAACTTAGCTATAGCCAGGAGAGTAATAAGAAATTTCTTGTGATGCTATAAATTCTAAAGATAATTATGAAAAATGTGATAATCTTCAAAGTCTCTTTAATATAATAAGAATGTCCAGTGGATAGTCTACAAGTTCTTGTTCACTGACAAAATGTTAAAATTTTCTTTTTAATTTGCTTAGTGATATAGCTAGATAGGTAGACACAGATTTCTTTTTAGGGAGGAGTAGAGGAACTGGACCATGATTTACCAGTATCAGGACTTTGTGGTGAGGATCTTGTTCTACTAAGGCAGGTCAGCACCTTCTTTATAACTTTATAGTCTTAGAGAGTGGTCTGTGTGGCCCCTGAGAGTATTGTCATTTGCCTAGAAACAAAAACAACATGAATAAGTGTTAGAACTGGACCTCTGGTATTCTTCACTTCAAGGCCAGCTTGGTGTCTCAGTGGATAGAATGCTGGGCCCAGAGTCAGGAAGAAGACCTGAGTTCAAATCTAACCTCAGACATATACTAGCTGGGTGATCCTGGGCAAGTCACTTAACCCTGTTTGCCTCAGTTTCTTCATCTGTAAAATGAACTGGAGAAGGAAATGGCAAAGCACTCCAATATCTTTGCAAGAAAAACCTACAACGAGTCAGACACAACTGAAAAATGACTAAACAAAAAAGAAAGGTTACTTTCATTGTTTTCATGGGGACAGATCTATACCCTCCCTTTTTCTATCTGTAGTACCTGAAATAGCTTCTATGTTTCCATGGCTTGGCTGCTTCTCTCTCACTATTCAAAGTTGAGTTCTGGACCCATTTACCTCTTTTCTAATAAAGAGTTAATGGCTGGGCTTTTTTCTTCTTTTTGCTTGTCATGGACATGTGTTTAATTAAGCTCCTCACTATATATTTATAGGTACAAACACAAAAGTTAATCTGGAATATAATCTTTTAAGTGCCTACTCAGTGCCAGGTACTGTGCTAAATGATTTTTATAAATATTATCTCATTTGATCCTCTCGAAGCAACCCTGGCACACATATAGGTGCTATTATTATCCCCATTTTACAGTTGAGGAAACTGAGGCAGACAGGTTAAGTGACTTGTCCAGGGTTATATAGCTAATAAGTATCAGAGCCTTGATTTGAATTGATGTTTTCCTCACTCTAGGTTCTGCACTTTATCCACAGAACCACACAACTGCTTAATCTTTGTGATTAAAGCTCATACATCTTATCTTTAATCATAATCATAATTATGATCATAATGTACCTAGCATTTATATATCACTAAAGAGTAATTCAGTTGATCCTCAGGCCCTTGAGAAAAAAAGAGATAAGTTGTTCTGTTGCATGAACTATCCCACTGAACTTAGGATAATGTCATATACTGGAGAATGCCATGGGGGGTGTGTGTGTGTGTGTGTGTGTGTGTGTGTGTCTGTGTGTGTCTGTGTTGTGTGTGTGTGTGTGTTTCATTTTTTTCATTGCCTATATTTTCCCCTATGGCTTTCTTCTCCCCCCCACCCCCAGCCATCCCTAATAAATTAAAAATTAATAAATAAACAAACAAATAAATAAATGGATGAATGGATGAATAAATTAATACCATGAGGAAGAAAAGGGAAAAAAATTTCAGCAATGCCAATCCTTATATCAGACCAATCTAATAAGTTATATGTGATATTTTCCATTTGTATATATGAGCTCTTCAGAAGAGCTGGAGGGAAGTGTCTACTCATTTATTCTTTGGGGCCAAGTTCATTCTTTATAATATCACAATTTTTACATTAAAAATTTTTTTGTGGTGGTGGTTCCTTCTATTTACATTATTGCAGTTGTCACATACATTGTTTAATTGTCTTTTTGCATATTTCACTTTTTATTAGTTCTCACAACTTTCTGGGCTTCATTATATTCATCAAGTTCATTATTTCTTTTGCTGTAAGTGTTAGGTAGATTCAAGGATGCATCTTAGAGTAAAGTTGACATACCTCCAAGCCTAGAAGAAAGATACTTAACCTCTTAGTGCCTTGGACAAGTCTCTAAGACTACCTGCAGAGAAGGTACTGACCTGCTTCAGTATAACAAATGAAATCACAGGTCTGGTTCTGATTTGAGAGTAACGTTTAACCTTTAGTAAGCGGGCATTGGACACCACCCAAATATTCAGTAATTTGAAAATCTACTTAAGGTTGATAAACTTTTATCAATGAGGAGGCATTACAGGAAATACAGGATATATAATTTATAAGTGTAACTAAAATAACTTTTTTGGTTAAATTGAAAACCTGTGTTTCACTTTTGAACAGCATAATGTTGTAATCATCCAGAGGGACATGGTACACAGAGAATACTCTTGTGAAACTTGCCCATTTTGAAGTAAAATTGGAGAATTTATAGTAACAGTGCAATAGACTGCTAAAAGGTATAGTGTATAGAGCAGTGGTTTAGAGTCAGGAAGATCTGAATTCAGATCCTACCTCTGATACTTACTGGCTGTGTGATTCCAGGGAAATCACTTAACTACTCTGTGCCTCCATTTCCTTATCTGTAAAATGTTAGGCCCACGTATAAATCTATGATCTCCTAATGATGTTAAAAAAAAAAGGCAGTACAACCTTCAAATTCATTCATAGAAGTTTAATGTTCAGAAAAAAGAGAGGTTATAGTTTATTTCTCAGGGTACATCAGACCACACCTGGGGTACTGTGTTCAGTTTTGGATATCACATTTAAAGTGAGACATTAACAGGTCTCTAGATGAGGGCACACAGTACGGTGAAGAGGTTTAAAATCGTGTCATGAGTTTGGTTGGAGTATTTAGTTTGAGCAAAAGAAAACTTGGCATGGGAGCACAAGAAAATTGTTTATACTATCATATGCAGGGTGGCTAGATGGCACAGTGGATAGAGCACTGGGCCCTGGAGTCAGGAGCTAGTCACTTATTAACTGTGTGACCCTGGGCAAGTCACTTAACCCCGATTGCCTTCCCAAAAAAAAAAAAAAAGAAAGAAAGAAAAGAAAAGAAAAAGTTACCATATGGAAATGGAATTATTAGATTGGAGACTGGGTTTGTAATACAGAATCTACCACTATCTCTGTGACCTTGGGATCATTTTTAGAAGGAACTTATGCAGTCATTTAACCTCTCTGGGGCCTCAGTTTCTTCCCCTGCAAAATGATGGAATGAATAGATGATCTGTATTTCCACTCTAAAGCCTCTGATTCTGCTATTATTCCTGTAGCCCCAGAGGGCAGAATGAGGACCAGTGTGTGGAATTTAGGGGGAGATATATTTTTGGCTCATTATAAGGAAGAACTTTCTAACAAATAGAGCAATCTAAAAATAGAGTGGGCTGCCTTGTTAGGCAATGAGTTCCTCTTACTGAAAGCATTCAAGGGCAAGCTGAACAAACCTGTGTGGTTAGGGATGCTTTAGAAGGGATTCCTGCATTTGATGGAAGGCCAGACTAGATGACCTCTGGGGATCATTTCAGGTCAGAGATGCTGTGATTTTAGATGCAAGCTAGTCTAATAACCGATATCTGAGCTAAGTAATCGAACATCTGGGTAAGTTGACTTAAGTATTTTTGAAGTAAAGATAAGCTCTGTATTTCACACCACAATTTCTCTGTTCCATTCATTCAAAGCTGCCCAATTAACACTATTTTCAATAGGAAAGATATTTGCCCCTTAGAAAACTGAATCATCCATTGTTTCCTTCTCCTAATATACATTTACAAGGCTCATGGTGCACATAAATAAATATTAAAGTACCTGACTGTGCCTGGATGCCAACAGAAGGAAGAGAATTGAACAAAAATTGGTAAAACTTAACATTTTTAGATCAAAATCACATAGTATTCTTTTTTGGTTCCTATTCTGTGCCTTTTTGGGGGGAAAAAGGACAACGGGCAAAATGTCTTTTGTAGAAACAAAGCATTGACCTTTTTAAAGTATACTTCCAGGTACTTAGTAGGTATCTGATGCTTACCAAATGACAGATGGATTGATTTTAATTGTAATAGACATTTGTATGTGAGAGCTAAGGAATTTCTACTAGGACTTATACAAATGATGGTTTTCAATGATAATTTGATATATAGTTTGCCCTTTCCAGCATAGAAATAGAAATGAACACTTTTTTTGTGAATGGCAAAAAAAAAAAAAAAAAAATTCCATTTAAATCTGTAGGGTTTATTCAGGTAATTTGTGACCAATTTTTAAAAAATTCTAGGGATTATAACACTGTCAGAAAGTCATTTAGGAAGTGTTGCCAGATTCTTTAACAAGTCAGCCTTAATGATTGATTTGTCAAGTTTATATAGCTTAAAGGTTAAGTGTGTTTAAAAAAACAAATCATGTATAAGATATGGAAAAACATTATAAAAATCTAACAATAAAAAAATGGAGTCAGTAATTTTCTGTTATCTTCCTCTGGCTGGGCCTCTGTCTAACAGTCTTTGCCCTCTCTAATTCACACCCTCTCAGTTTGAAAGTTAGAAGAAGAAAATGAGATGATATCAACCTAACTATGCAGTATGATTTGTAAATAATTTTGCATAGCTTTAGCCTTAAAAAGTGCAAAACATTAACTCCTGAAGGAGTTCTTATAAATCTAATGAAGCTTTCTCAAATGTAAGGCAATATCCAAGAGAATAATAGTCTACACTCACCTTAGTAGGATGAGTGACTAGGGCAGGGGTGGGGAACCTGCGGGCCTCGAGGCTCTATGTGACCTTCTAGGTCCTTGGGCGTGGCCTTTTGACTGAATCCAAGTTTTGCCAAACAAATTCTTTTATTAAGGGGATTTGTTCTGTGAAGTGTGGATTCAGTCAAAGGGCCACACTTGAGGATCTGGAGGGACACATGTGACCTAGAGGCTTCAGGTTCCCCACCCCTGGACCAGGGAAAGGGACCCAGTAGGCACTGTAATGCTATCCAGGAGACACTTGTCCGGTATTACTGCTTTGGAATGTCATAAAAAGCTCTTCATCCTGGAGGTGAGAACTGGAAAGCAGATCAAAGGAGTCATCCCATACTCAGATGCCCCAAACCTCAAAATCTTTCTTCTTGTGATAATCTTGTCTCTTGTAGTTGTTGCATCTTAGAAGGAAACATAGTCAAGTAGGAAAAAATACAGGAAAGGGCAGCTAAGATGATTTTGGGAATGGTTCAACTGATTTGAGACCAGAGTGAAAAATTTAGAATGTTTAGCCTGGAAGATTGAAAGCTGAAAGGGAAGATTAAAGTCTCTAAAATCCCAGATGGGAGGGAAAGTGGATTTATTCATCAAGTCTGAGAGAGTGAGTTGCTGTGGAATTGTGGTCAAGATCTGGTTTCAGACCTTGGCTCAGGCATTTATTTACTAGCTATGTGACCCCAATAGCTCAGCTAACTTCTTTTTTTTTCCTTTTTTTCTAGAGATAATCGGGGTTAAGTGACTTGCCTAGGGTCATACAGGTAGTAAGTATCTGAGGCAGGATTTGTCCTCCTGACTCCAGGGCTGGTGCTCTATCCACTGAGCCACCTAGGTGCCCCTTAGTTAACTTTTCTGAGCCTTACTGAGTTTCTTTATCTGTAAAACAGAGATAAACATAGCAACTTGTGTCAGGATTATTGTGAGAGAATGATCAAGTGACAGGATTATTCACTTTGCAAGCCTTAAAGCATCATATATATATGTGAGCTATTACTATAGTGAACTAGGGAGTACTTGAGTCCTGTCCACTCTCATTCCTGCCTCCCTCCAACCTGAAGGAGCTTGCAAAAAATCAAGGGAAACAGTTTTGGTGGGTGGTGTAATGGATCGAGCTCTTGGCTTGGAGTCATGAAGACCTGAGTCCAGATTCAATCTGGAACACTTAATAGCTGTGTGGCACTGGTCAAGTCACTTAATCTCTGCTTGCCTGTTTTCTCACTTGTAAAATGGGGATAATAATATTGTCTGTCTGCCAGGTTGTTGTAAGGATCAAATGAGATAATGTATGTAAAAAGCTTAGCATATAGTAGGCACTCTATAAATGGTAGATATTATCATAGTAGCTAGTGAATATATAGTTACCTTATAGAGTGACTGCTGTATGAAAATTGTTTAAATATATTCATGAGTGATGGATAAACAATGGGCCATTAAGGTTAAGTAGGAGAATTTGTAGTACAGGCATATCTTGGAGATATTGTGGGTTCTGTTCTAGACCACTGCAATAAAAGAACTTTCTTAATAAAATGATCTTTTTGGTTTCCCAGTGAATATAAAAGTTATGTTTACCCTACACTATAGTTTGTTAAGTTTGCAATGGTATTATGTCTAAAAAAAAAAACTCAACAATGTACATGCCTTAATAAAAAAAAAACAACTTATTGCTAAAAAATGCTAACCATAGTATGAACCTTGAGTGAGTCTTTTTGCTGGTGGAGGGTCTTGCCTAGTCGGTGTTGATGGCTGCTCAGTGATCCAGGTGGTGGTTGCTGAAGGTTGAGATGTCTGTGGCAATTTCTTAAAATAAGACATCAATGAAGTTTGCTGCTTTGATTGACTCTTCCTTTCACTTGAATACTTAGAGGCCATTGTAGGGTTATTAATTGACCTAATTTCAATATTGTTGTGTCCCAGGGAATAGTGAGGCCCCAAGGAGAGGGAGAGAGATGGGAACAGCAGATCAGAATCACATAATGTTTATTAAGTTTGCCATTTTATATGGGCATAGTTCATGGTGCCCCAAAACAATTACAGTAGTAACATCAAAGATCACCATAAAAGATATAATAATAAAAAGTTTGAAATATTGTGAGAATTACAAAAATGTGACACAGAAGACATGATGTGAGCACATGCTATTGGAAAAATGGCGCCGACAGACTAAGGTGGGCACACACAAAAATGGAGATGGCTTAATGTTACAAACCTTCAATTTGTAAAAAACAGAGTGTCTGCGAAGTGCAATAAAATGAGGTATGGCTGTATAACCAGGTAGAAGGCATTATCTACCACAGTCCCTTGCTTATGGGGTTACAGTCAGAATCTAGGGCTGGATATTTTTTATTCTCTGATATAAAATTATTTTCTGTTATTCTGCCAAGCATTTTGTTTTGTGACTCTGTCATTCATTTCTCATATGATATAGATTATATTTATATGTGCTAGTTCCTTAATCTCTCTTCTAATTTGTAAACTCCTTGAGGGTAGGAAAGGTGTCTAAGTTTAATTTTGTATTTTCTCAGTACAGAGCTCTTACATTGTATTTGCTTAAGAAATGTTGGTTATATTTTACTATCATATGGTAGTATGATTTACATTTTGTAGAATCATGGTTAATAGAATGGAGAATTATTGTTTCCCTTTGGCAATTCAAAAAGTATTTATTACACTCCCTTATAGTCATATGTTTTTGGGTTATGGAATTGTGATTTTAATTTCTGGAATTAGAGCCTATTTACTTTCTGGCATTAAGCCACATCTGCACACCTCCAGAACCCTTTGTAGTCCCAACTCCCTGCAGAGGAGTATTGTATGTAAATGCTGTGATGTATGGAATCTTAACAGGCATGTAGTAAGTTTCTCCACTTATCTCTTTAGTTAACAGAATCAGCGGGCTATTTAGGGCTATTATGGATTCTTAGAGTATCCTATGGAGGTGATGAGTGACCACTCTTCTCAAGGCTCCAAGGCTAACAAAGAGTTGATAGAACATGTCATTTACATAAAATAACCACCTTAAGCACAAAAGTTTCAGGATCCAAACAATTTCTGCAGGACTTTGAGGTCCCTAGAGTAGGACCAGGAAGTCATAGGATCTTAGCCTGTGGTTCTTCTTAGTCAACAGAGGACAATTGAATAGTTATCAAAGACCTCTAAGTATTGTGCTGTGGCTATTGCCCTGCATTAGCCTGAGAGACCAGCTAATTTTCACTGTTTACCAAACACTGGAAAATATTGCTGCTTGGGATAGGAACAGCTTAATTCATTTAGTGAAACATGAAAGCTATAATGGTAGATAAATTTACACTGCACTTTGGCCATTTTCTGATGAATGAGTTTACCTTAAGTCCTTATTTTTAGCCTTGTCCTACCTTATTTTATTAATTCCTTATTCTGATGTAGACAAAAATGCAGGGCTATCTAGGTAAAGTTTTGTTTTATTCAATGTCTCAAGCTTGAAACGTTGCCTCTTAAGGAAAGTTACTGGTATCTTTCTTCCCCTGGGATCCTCCAGAGGGCAAAAGAGAAAGTCTTAGAGCCTCAGTGCTGTCCATCACCACTTAAAGACAGTCATTTCCTGTTGAGGGCAGTTGGGAGCCATCCAGCTGTAGCTAATTAAGGGAAACTGGCAGGCAGGGCCTTAAAAATGTATATGTCTAAAAAGAAACTGAGGGCTGCAAATGGTGTAAAACTCCAGACAGAGCTCAAACTGTCTCTGATTTTCTGGTACCAAGTCCCTTAATTGAATCACTGCCTTATTGCAAATCTTTTAGCTCAATCCTTGGGACTTGATTCCTGATACTGATCCCTGATTCTTCCACTTTTCCTTCATTCTGCCATTTTTGATCTCTGGTCCTTTAGAGTAGCATCCTGCCCTCCCAGGACCTAGCTCCAACTTGGAAAAGTCAGTCTGGCTCTTTTTGGGGAATTTTCTAGCAATGGCCCTTTCTCACCCACCCACCCTCTCCCACCTTGGAGATGCTGTGTGTACCATGGAAGGCCATAAGATTAAGTCTATTGCTTCTGTCTAGGGGAAGTGCTACAAGGAACAGTACAACAGAAGACTTAGGTATTACAAGGAAGAGTAAGTTCTCGTTGTGTTCAATGACTAGCTCACTGTCTGTCTACATTATATCTAGCTCTTATTCCTGAGGATGTCAACATTTACACTTTGCCTGGACTCACTGCTTAATATTTAGCATCCTCCCACACCCTTATACTACCCTTATCCCGCTGGCTTTGAATATACAAACACTGTTTCCCATCCCCAGCCAATTGCTTCCTTCCACCTTTATCCTACCCACCCCCTCTTTCTCTATTCCAGATCTGTCTACCCCTTCCGCTTTGCTCTCATGTGTGTCTACTCCATAATGAACAAATTTCCTTTCATCTTCTTTCTTCTCACTCCTTCTCTCTTATGGTATTCACTGAGACGTTTCCCTTATTATCTTTCTATTACTGGCTCTACATGTACTTTCTTTAATTATCTCTCCCCTATGGGTCTCAGTGAGGGAATCACAATATTCCCTGTTCTCCATTGCCATTTCCAGAATCTCCCTCCATCATCATCATTGAGCAACCTCTTCTCCTTTGAGCTTTGTGCTATGCCAATTTATTACTGAATCCAGATCCCCATTATATGTCAACCCCTAGGACATTCTTCTTTCCTCAGTTAGCTCAGTGTCTCCTGTCTTCATACTGTGGGATTTCAACATATATAATGACACTCTCCCAAACACCTTAACTCTGATTCCTCAACTTATTCTTTTCACATGGCATCCTCCAAATGATCCTCCTCAGCTACGTATAGAGATGGTCATACCTTTGATTTTGCCATTACCCATAGTTTTCCATATCCATAATCAAGAACTATGATATTCCCTTACCTGATGACACTTTCCTATCATTCCATCTCTCCCTGTACCTTATTGTTCTTAAACCTATTCTTTGTTCCTACCATGACCTCCAATCCATCCACCCTTTAGTACTTTCCCAGTCCATTATGCTTACCTAGTTATGCTTTCTTGCCTTCCTAGTCTTGTCCGTTTAGTGAACCTGCTCTCTGCTCTTGAAGCCTTTGCTGTCTTGTGCTATTGCTGCTCATGGCCTGCTAAGTGCCAACAGTGGATTATTTTTGCTACTTATCATCCTCCTGAATGGAGCTTGAGGAAGTCACACAACTACGGCCACTGTGTCTTTTAAGAACTTGTTATCTAGTATCGGCTGAATTAGTACTGCAGGAAGTAATCCTTTTACCCCACAAATGCAATTTGTCATAGCAGTCATCCAAAATCTTCTTTCCTCTCCTCAAATGGCATCCCCTGACCCAACCCTCTTAGCTAATGGCATCACTTCATACTTTACTGAGAAAATCAAGGCCATTTTCTGTGAGTTACCGTTCTCCTCATCATATATTCCTTTGGCATCATTCCCCCAGAATTTCCTACTTTATTTCAGTTTCATGAAGAGGTAGCCCTTCTACTGGACAAGACCACTATGTACCTTTGATC
This sequence comes from Vombatus ursinus, assembly GCF_900497805.2. NCBI lineage: Eukaryota > Metazoa > Chordata > Mammalia > Diprotodontia > Vombatidae > Vombatus > Vombatus ursinus. The sequence continues at coordinate 16,306,462 of NW_020941197.1, forward strand.
TTATCCTTTCCTGTCTTCAGCAGATTGCCCCAACTATGATCTATTCTTTTTTCTCTCTAATTTTTGATCTCTTCCTCTCTATTGATTTGTTCTCTACTGAATACAAATATACCCAAATCTCCCCCATTCTTAAAAAAACACACTCACTAGATCCTACCATCTCTGCTAGTTATTATCCTACATCCCTCTTTCTTTTCTCAACCAAAATCCTTGAAAAAGCTGATTCCACCAAAATCCTCCAAAAAGCTGATTCCTTCTTCTGCTCATTTCAGTCTCTTCTAAAACTTCTACATTCTGGTTTATGGACATATCACTCAACTGAAACTGCTCTCCCTAAACTTACTAACGATCTGCTAATTTCCATACCTTTTCTCATTCTTCATTTTTCTTGACCTCTCTGCAGCATTTTATACTATTGACCACCCTCTCTTCCCAGATACAGTCTGTCAGGATTTTCATGACACTGTTCTCTATTGGTTTTCCTCTTAATTCCTTTGCTGGATTGAGATCATCAAGCAAATAACTATGGATGTACTCTCAAGCCTTTGTGCTGGGTCCTCTTCTCTTTTGTCTTTCTATTTTCACTTGCTAATTATCATCAGCTCCTATGGTTTAAATTATCATCTTTATGCAGATGAATTCCAGATCTACACATCCAGTCACCAACTGTTGTCTCCTGGGTATTTCAAATAGAATGTCCTATAACCATCCCAAATTCAATATGCCCCAAACAATTCTTTTCTCTAAAACTTACCCCTCTTCCTGCACTTCTCTGATATTGTTGAGGGTATCACCATCCTTTCAGTTACCTAGGCTTGCAAATTTGATGTCATTCTTGACTCCTCACTCTTATTCATTCATATCTAATCAGTTGCCAAATCTTGTTTATTTTTACAATATTTCCCATATCTGTACCCTTCTCTTCATTCACACAACCATTTTCCTAATTCAGACCTCCCTACTTATCGCCTAGAATAATGCATCAATGTTCTGATTGTTCTTCTATCCTGAAATCTTTCCCTATTCCAATTTATCTTCCATTCTACTGCCAAAGTGATTTTTGCCAAAAAAACATTTCTTCTGTCTACTCAGTAAATTCCAGTGATTGCCTACTACTTTTAGGATCTAATATAAAACTCATCTGTCATTTAGAGTTCTTGAGAATCTTACACTTTTCTTAACTTTCCAGCTTCCTTACACATCACTCCCTTTCATGTACTCTATGGTCCAACTGACCTTCCTGCTGTTTCTTGTACATGACACTCCCATCACCTGTCTCCATGCCTTTACATTGGCTTTCCCTGTGCCTAGAATCCTTTACCTCTGTCTCTTAGAATTCCTAGGTTTTTTTCCAAGACTTGGTTTATGGTCCTGCCCCCCCACCCCCTGCCCATTACTAATGCCCTAGTCAGAGGCTTGAGTTGAAGTCCTTCATCTGATAGAAATAGCTTTGTTAACCTGGGTGTGTTATCTAAATCACGGTGCCCTAAGCAATTGTCTATAAACATTTCATCAGTGGAAGGAGTTTCCACTCTAAGAGTTCCCTTAAGACACAGGACTACAGCTCCAGAACATTTCTCTTCCCCATCTGTACCCCCAGACTGGGTATTTCTGGTGTTCTTGGGTATTCACAAATACTTCAAAAATAAGAAAGAAGACACATTTTGAAAATGTGTCTCAGGAATGATTTTAACTTTTCCATCTAATTTCTATTCTACGTTGCGGATGAATTGTTTATTTATTTATTTATTTTTGACTGATGAAAATACTAGCCTAAATCGAGATGGTCTCTTTTTCTCAATTTTCTCTCCATTTGGTTACATTTTCTCTAGAGGTAGGAGATGTAATTAAGTGTCTCAGTTCTAAACCCTATCCTTCTAGCATCTGCTAGGGTGAAGACTACATAGGGAAATAAGTTAAATGGTGATAATGTCAAGAGAAGAGTTAAGTAAGCTGATTAGGTCATAATGTCAACAGAGTTGAAAGACAAATTTACTTCTCTCAAGATAAGCCAAATGTCTGAAAGTTAATCAAATTTTCCTCTTTAATGATATGTGGTTTGAGTTTGCATATATATATATAGAGAGAGAGAGAGAGAGAGAGAGTGTCCTCAAAGCCTGAGATTTAGTCTTGTCCTTTTGGGACACTCAGTATTGCAGATATAAATACAACAGTACATACAGCTGAGTAAAAAGAATGTTAAGCAATAACTCACCCAAAATATTATGTTCTGCTGCTTCTTTTCTTTGCTCTGAGTTCAAATGTTTAGTATTTTGCTGATAACACTAAGCTGTGGGTGTCAGAAAGCACTTGTGTTTGAAGTAGGCACTATTATTTTTTAAAGAGTAATTTTGGAGGCAAAGATTTATGGTGTCTGTTCTTGGTCAAGAGGTAAAAACATTCATGTGTATTACCATGTTGGAGATTTTCTTTTAACCTTTTTAGGAGCTGATGTTGGGGTAAATTGAGGTTTGGTAACAGGTACATTACATGACCTTTAAGCTCTAAATTTCCTCTTCAGTGACATGCTGAAAAAAGCTAACATGGGTTATCAGGGATAAGTGCTCTGATTTATTCATTTTCATGAAGTAAACCAGGGTTCTATAGTTCATTCTTGCAAAAACATGTATATATGGATTCTCACACATTGAAATAAGTGCAGCTGTGTTTATTTCAGTGAAATTACATTCAAATAAACACACATGTGATTCCTTATGAGCATGATCCCATGAAACACTTGTTGATTTGGATCTGAAATTGTATGTTCAAATAAACATTTGTTTTAAGGGAGGTTTTGCTTTACCCAGATTCCCATGCTTTGAACATGTGTTTGCCAGTGGACAGCTGTGGAGAAAGAAGTGACTTGATCCAGTCTCCAGTTTACCGACCCTGTAAATTTATGTTTTCATATTTAATGATTTTAAAATCGGGGAAAGATGAAAATATGGAAATTTTACTAGGTAAACATGGTAGTATTAGTTACATTTATATTTTTTACTGAAACTATTGTCATTGGATAATTTGAAATTAAGTTATTTCACTGCATGATCCAATCCCTTAAAATATTTTGTCCAAATAACATTTTAGCTTTATTTCAGAGTACTGAATTAGTAATTATCTATAATTTCCTTTTTGTTGCTATGTGAACAGGAGGCAAAAGTTGTCCCAGATCTATTTTTTTATTTTTCAAAAAGAAGGAATTTATGGATAATACAGTATAAATATTTAAGTAAGAATGAACTAAATCTTGAGTTGATAGGTTAGTTAAAGGATTTTCTTAAATTACATATGTTTTTCTCATGCCTTATCCCAGCTTCCATTTGGAATTCTTGGGTTCAGAAATCTACATGAAAAATATAATATGACTTTTATGTTTTTTCCAAAACAATTTTGTTCTTTGTTTATCTTCAGGAAAAGACACCTAATAATGTAGTCACTTTCTTTGAAAGAAAGACAGATAAGTTGATTTGTCTTTTAAAAAAATTGGAGGGGACTCAAAACTGTGAGATAAAAGATTTATGTATGTTTGGGGTATTGTATAATTTATAGGTTGTTACATATTTATTTAAATTACCATTGTGTTATTATAGACACAAATTTCGGTAGCCATCAAGTAGATTTTGGATTAGAGTGGATCACTGTGCTATAAAACTATTAAAAGTTAACTTGTGACCACTCAAGTTACTTTCTTGAGACCAAACCGTAATGTACCCAGATATTTATTCATAGATTACTCTCTTTCTCTCTCTCTCTATACGTATATGTATATATGTAAATATGTGTGTATGTGTATATATGTATATATGCATTTTATACATGTGTGTCTATAGGGAGAGAATATATATCTGAGTGTGTATGCACACACATATATATGCCATATGTTTTGAGAGAAGGGGATAAATGCATTATATATTGTAGAGGTAGAACTAATAAGTTTTTGCCAATTGATTGCATATGTGGAGTGAATGGGAGTGAGGAGTTGAGGATAACACTGAGGTTACAAACCCAGGTGACTGGAAAGATTTTGGTGCACTCCACAGAAATAGGGAAGATTGGAAGAGAGGGGTAGGTTTTTGGGGTAAGCTAATGAGTTCTATTTTGGACATGCTGAGTTTGAGATACCTATGAAATATGCAATTTGATATATAAAAGGCTGGTGGTGATGTGGGAGTGGAGCTTAGAGATAGTGAGGTTGTATATATAGATCTGGGAGTCATTTTCACGGAGATGATAATTAAGCCTATGGCAGCCAGCAAGGAGAAGAGAGTGTAGAGAGAGAAGAGGGCCCAGGATAGAGGCTTGCATTCAACCTCCAGTCAGGGGATCCAGTGAAGGAAACTAAGGAGTAGTCATTTGAGAGGAGAACCAAGAGAAAGCAAGGTTAAAAAGATATGAGGAGAGGATGGTAAACAGTTCTAAATATTGTAGAGAATGTAAGATTGAAAGTTTGAAAAAAGGCCATTAGATTTGGAAATTGTGGGATCTTGTTAACTTTGGGGAGAGAGACAGAGACAGACATAATAAGGCAGACAGAGACTTTTCATAGTGATGAAGTTAGAGGTCATGTTGCAGAGGGTTTGGAAGAAGGTAAGAGTTGAGAAGATGGGGGCAATATGTATAAAAAGAGTTTGGCTGAAAAAAAGGGAGGAGAGATAAAGGATAATAGCTTGAGGGGATGGCAGGGATAAACTTTGCAGAGAATAGAGATGATCTGGTTATATTTGTAGGTAGCAGGTCTAGTGCGTAAAGGGAGATGGAAAATTAAAGGGTGGATATTACCAAGAGAGGAGATCTTGAGCATAAGTAGAGGGATTGACTTAGGCAAGGAAAAGAGCTACTTTTTCCTCAAAACCTGGAGCAAAGAGGGGAGAATTGGTGATGGTGTAGAGCTGTTGATGTTGACCTGTAGAATTGGGAGAAATATGGGGTTTATGATCTAAAGCCTTCATTTTTTCCAAAAGTTCTCAGCTGAATGGGACATAGTGGGGATGGAAGTTGTACAAATGGTTTGGGGACAGGTGAGAAGGCTTGCTATAGATGTTACGATGAGTCGGATAATCAGGCAAGAGTAAAAATGTATGTATGTGTCTGTAAAGGTTCTGTTGCTGTTACAGTGTATAAATTTGTAGTGGGCCCAGTTAGGAAGGCTGTCTAACTTTCCTTAGTTTCTGTTCAGCAGCATATGCTGAAGGAAGAAGAGGGGTGGGGGAGGTAACCTAACAATGAGGTATAGGAAAGGAGGAATAACTATAGGACGGTAGGATCAGAGATTTTCAAATAGTGGACAGTATAAATAACAGAGGACAGCATAAGTTGGCTAACCGTGGGATCAAGATTGTGAAGGGAGGGGAGAGGAAGAGTGAGGCCAGAGCAGTGGTGATGAACTGGGACAGCAGGAAGGAATAGAGTTTGGAAATCACTATGAGGATAAAGAATAGGTTTAGAAAGGGTTAGGAGAGGATAATAAGTGATGACTTGAGGAGAATTTCTAAGTTAAACATACACAAACATGTATATCTAGAAAGTCATAAGGACAGTGGTAAAGGTAGAGAAGACTGTGAATCAGGTGTCTGAGAAAGAAGGAAGAAAGATGTGGTTGTTGGTCACTAACAGCAAGTAGCATCCCCATAAGGTGATGTATCTGGATTGAGAGGTATTCATAGGAGGAAGGATCACTCACTGCATGATGGTGGAAGAGGGAGAGTCTAGAGTTGGCAGTGAATATGTACTTGCTCTTCCTCCTGGCCCAGCAGGTGAGAGAAATGAGAGAAAGGACATCATTTATTGGAAAAGGTGGCCAGGAATGTAATGCCCCTGAGAGGAACCAGGTTTCTATGAATGTAAGAAGATGGAAGAAATGTAAGAGGAAGATGTCTAATATGGGGGCAGCTTGTTAATAATAGAACAGGTTTCCGAAAGGTACAATGTAGGGAGACGGCTGAAGTGCTTGGATGTAAGTGAGTAGTGGGAGGAAAGTTTTTGCCTAGGAAGCCTTTGACTGTGAATCTGTTATGTAATACAGATAGTCTATTGAAAATATAATTTTAGAGTAGAATGATGATTGAGTGCAGATTATTAAAATGTCTTTATTCAAAATCTAAAACCGCAATCATTGTCCCACCAAAGGATAGAACCTATTCAGTTAACTTTTCTGTCTTAACAGGAGTTATGATCATCTGGTTTACTCTATCACTTTTTTTTCCCCCTTTTGGTCTAGATTGAAATCTTCTAAAAGTTGGAGACCATGTCTTAGTTGTTGTTTGGTTGTTTCAGTGATGTCTGACTCTTCATGATCTGGTTTGGGGTTTTCTTGGCAAAGAGACCGAAACTGTTTATTTCTTTCTCAAGCCCACTTTACAGATGAAGAAACTGAGGCAAACAGGGTCACAGCTAGTGAGTGTTAAAGGCCAGAGTTGAACTCAGGAAGATGAGTCTTCCTGACTCTATCTACTGTGCCACCTAGCTGCCCACCATGTCTTGTAATTCTCATTATATATTACCTAGACCTCTATCCTATGAATTATAACATTAAAACATTTTGTTTTTTCTTTTTTGTTCCTTTTTTCTGCTGCTCAAACTGCTGCAGATTTTCTACTTTCTCCAAGGTGTAGGGAATGACTTTCATTGGTATGACTTTTATGTGAAGTAATTCCCTCTTATCAATACAGGTCAGCATCTAATAGTCTTAGAGAGTTGCCTCAATTACTGAAAAGTTAAGTGACTTGCCTAGGGTCACAACAAGTACCTATCAGAGGGAGGACTTGAATGCAGGTCTTCCTGGCTTCAAGGCCAGCTTTCTCTATCTTATTATACCACAGCACTTTTCTCTCCATGAAGTTACTGTGTTTTTTCCATTTTGAGCTTTAGAATGTGTCCTTACTAATTTTTCTGACTCTGCATCTATGCAACATTAAAAAAAATAGAAATAATCAAAATTCAATGACAGTTTTGCTGTGATAACATCAAATAAGTGCTTTGTGAGTTTTCACCGAAATGACTAATAAGAATACCATGCATTTGTGTAGTGCCCTGCAGTTTTCAGATACATACATTATCTCATTGTCCTGGGAGGCAGACAGAGAAGGTATTATTTTTCTAACTTTTTTTGGATAAAGAAACTCTGGCTATAGAATCACTGACTTGACCCAAGGTTACATGACTACTGAGTATGGGGCTGGAATTAGAATCTAGGTTTCCATATTTCTACTGAGTATTTTACTCACTGATAAATAAATGCTGCCTCTATAAAATATCTGAATCAACTGGTTTGGCCGTGGTGTAGGGCGGGAGGTGATAATTAATTGAACATGTGCCAAAGGTTGTATACAGGCTGGTTTTCCAACATTCAAAAATGTTAAGCAATTTTCCCCAAAGTAAAACTGAGAATAAAAAAAGAAATCTTAACCGTATTTTTTTTTTTTTTGTTACAAAGCTGGGTAGTTCTTTCTTGTAATGGTAATAATAATTGTTAGCATTTCTATAAGGTTTACAGAGTTGATCCTCACAACTGTCTCGTAAGGTAGGTGCTATTGATATCCCCATTTTACAGATGGGGAAACAGGCTGAAAGAGGTTAGACTTGCCCAGAGTCACATAGTATGTGTTTGAGGCAGAATTTTGAACTCAGACCTTTTTGATTTTTGTGCCACCTAGAACACCTGAGATCAGTAGAGATTATGACAGTTTGAGAGTGTTTCCATGTAGTCTTGTTGGATACTCACAACAGTCTTGTGAGTTGGAGAAAGAGAGATTAGTTTTTTCTTCAGATAAAGAAACAGAAACTCTTCAAGGTCAAGTGACTTGCCCAGGGTTATAAAGCTAGTAAATGTCAAAAGCAGAACTAAAATCCAGGTCTGACTCCTTGGTCTAATAACCTTTCTTATGTCACTCGTGCTTCTAGCTATCTTATGTATCTGTTTCAGGGAGAGGAACTAACAAGGGTAGTTATTGAAGGGATTCTCCTTCCCTCCTTGCCCCAATATTGCTTCAGAGGGTATCTTGTATCCTGTAGTGCCAACACAGGAGAAGCCGGCAGACTGTTACTGAAATAACAAAATGAACAAACTCATACGTTATTAAGCAATCAGAGAATTGTGTTGTTCAGTCTTTCAGTCATGTCCAACTCTCCATGACCCCATTTGGGGTTTTCTTGGAAAGATACTAGAGTGGTTTGCCATTTCCTTCTTTAGCTCATTTTATAGATGAGGAACTGAGGTAAACAGGGATAGGTGACTTGCCCAGGGTCACACAGCTAGTCAGTGTCTGAGGCATGATTTGAACTCAGGAAGATGAGTCTTCCTAATTCCGAGCCCAGTGCTCTATCTACTGCACCAACTAGCTGCCCTTAGTGAATTTAAAAAGTATTTAAAATTTGCTTCATATGATGTTATATTTTGGTAATTATTATCTAAATTCTCCCTTTTGTGGGTGGGAGGGCAGCAGGAATGTCTTCTTCATAGCACATACTGCCAAAAGAAATGTCTTTTTTTTTTCTTTAGAGCATTAGTTGAAGGTGAATCAAGTTGGAATAAATTTGGATATTCAGTTGTACAAACATCTAAAAATCACCTCTATTATACTCTATTTCATCAAGAACTTGTGTATTTGAAGAATGTCATGAGGCACAAGAAAGGACAGGATTGCATAATATTCTAATCTTAGGTGGTTTGCAGTATAGGATAGGTTGGAATTGGAAATTGTTGCAGAGATTTCAAAATTATTTATTCAAAATTATTACCCAAATTATATACCCAAAATTATTATCAATAACTGTTTCCAAGAACTCCAGATCAGATAGCTTTTATGAGTTAAAACTTCACTTTGAACAGAAACCGTTAGTGATTCCAAATATCTTTGATAACACTGTATTTATTTAACTAATGTACAGCAAACAACAAAAAAAGGACTATTTTTTATTCTTTCTCGAGAATTTTATGACAGTCCTTGAGATGAATGAATGGTGACATGAAACCATGTAATGGAGAAAAATTGGAGGAGAAAATTATTACTATGGGTTTTGTTTTTTTTTCCCCTTTAAAGAAAGTGGAGAGGCCTGGGTTTAAATCCCACTTTCTAGCTGTGTAACCTTGGGCAAGTTACTTTACCTCTCAAAATCTCAGTCTACTTATTTGTCAAATAAAGGGGATTGCCCTTCTATGATCTTAAGCTATCTGTGTCTGTTTGAAATGATGCACATACATTTAAGAGCAGTTATGCAGAATAGGGTAGTCCTTACACCTGAATTCACTTATTCATTCACTCATTCAACAAATGTCACTGAACTCCCACTGTTTCTTCCTGTCTTGGCAGCCCTTTCATGCTTAGTGTGTTTGTGAGTACTTCTGTACAAAGGTTAAAATTAAAGCCAATGTGGTATAATCGTTTCTGTATTTAGGATACATACTTGTGAGCATTGAACTAAAAATAGTCTGTCATCTAAATGATCAAATGCTAAAATAGTAAATGTAGACTTACTAAAAAAGTAGAAGTAAAAAAGCCAATCTTTTCTGAAAACGATCTGCCCATATGCTAAGATTACATTACTGGCCCATTCTAAAGAGGCCTGATTTAAAGATACACTTTGTTAGCTGGTGCTGCTTTTAAGTAAGTCACCCATGAATTGTGTGTGTCTGTGTGTGTGTGTGTGTGTGTCTGTGTGTGAGATTATGAAGTAGGCACTACATTCTGAGGTTAATAACCGAGGTACCAGTAAATGGCATCTTCTAGTTTATTTGGAGGTTTGCATGTGTTTTGATTTGAGCTGCCATTTATGTGCTAATCTTTGATGCTACCCAAATTAAGAATTAACAGTTTAATCAAGAAGCACATTATTAGATCTCATCCTATCTTTGGGTACATTTAGATATATTATGATGATTGGAGTAAAAAAATAAATCTTTTAAAAAACAAAAGCACTTTTATCGCGTCTCAATGATTCCCCTCATTGGATATACTCTCATGACAAAGTAGTACAGTCAATCAAAATAAATGAGCACATTGACCATATCTGACAATAAAGGCCTTATTCTACACCTATAGCCCACCACTTCTCTCTGAGAGGAGGGCAGCATACTCCCTTCCCCTTCCTCTTTTAAAAAAAAAAAATCAGATCTGTGATTTCATTGGTTTAGGGAAATTTCTGTGATGAATCTTCCCCTGTCGAAAAAGAATGGCATCTACTCTGCAAATCTTACAGCTGCATGATACACAGAGGTTAAAATGACTTGTTCAGGATCACATAGACAGCATGTCAGGGACTTAACTTCATGGCTCTGAAGCTTGCTACTCTATCACCCATGCCATGCCACCTTCATAAGTGTGCTTCATAATTGGTATTTTAGAAACAACCCGAAAAAAAACCACTGAAAGTTTTTGGGGTAGTTTTCATGCAGATAGACATCCCACTTCATCCTAGCATCTAGCCAGAATATTTATAAACTCTCAGCTCACAAATCAAATATTTCCTGAGAGTGACAAATGATTAAAGAAAATATCTATCACAATTTCACCCTTTCCATGCAAACCCTTTGAAGGAGAAATAAAATATAGTTTAAAAGTAGATAGCACTAAGCTGTGTGTCTTACCATTTATACAGTCTGTTAAAGAGAGAAGATTATAGCTTTAGGTGCAGAATTCAGCAGCTCTGCTGTAGAAAGTGGTATCATATTACACTTTGAGAAATGTAAGTTCAGCAACACGTAAGGTTCTTTCACTAGCCTGTGTTGGAGTTTAGGTGTCTCTGGGGACCTGAAAATAGTTCCACTTCGGTAAAGGAAATTTCCCAGTAGGGAAGTGATGCATAAAATGGCACCAGCCATAGCCAAAGAAATGCAGTCAGGTCAGAAATTTCACCTTTTAGGCCATTAGCTTCAATGTGACTCAAAGGTGAGGCCCAGTCTGAAGGCAAGTCTTTGAACCGCTCAGTGTTCTTCCCCGACACAGTCAGCCGTCCATATTGACAGAATTACAGATTCATTCTGAAGGAAAAACCAGAAAAGGCTGTAGAGGGCAGTGTAAGCCAACTCGATCCTTAGGTTTTAGCAGTCGGGCTAGCTGCTAGATCGTGTAACTGCAGTTGTCCAACTAGCCAGTTAAAATGCTGGCGTCTCTGCTTCCTTGACTTTTACTTAGCCTAGCCCCAGAAATAGGAATAATAAGTTGAAGGGTATATTAAGACTAAGGAATAGCACAGGCAAGAAAGCTAGGAAGCACCAACTAAACTCAATTTACATTCTCCTTCATAAAGTGAAAATCTGCGCATTAAGATAACGTAGATAGTAGGGGTTGGAGCCCTATGGTCTCTGCTGCTTGGAAGGCTGCGAAGGCGGTGACTAGATTGACTTCAAGGGTTCAGAGCCTCAGCAGATCTCAAGACCTGCCACAAGGAGGGGAGAGACCCTAGGCTTCCTAAGGAGGGGCGAGCCAGTCTGGAGCAGGTTACGGCTTCCATGCCCATCTGTATGGGGAGTGGCAGCTGTGCTTCCAGCCTGGGCGAAGATAGGGAAACCCAGTCTTAAAAAACAGACCATATGAATAGTACAGGAGTAGGAACATTTTTTGTTATTTTTTGTTAAAAATTTATAATTTATTAATTACTTCAGTAAAGTTTTCTTTTTAAGAAATTTAGAAAATTGCTTCACTTCTCTTTTTTTTGCTGTTGTTAGATTCAACCGAAGCAAAAGAGAGACACCCCCCTCCCACTCCTACCTACTGTAACTTTCTTTACAAAGAAAGATGGGGTTCTTAACCTAAGGTCTGGAAACCTGTATTTAAAATATTTTGATAATTGTATTTTAATGTAGTTGTATATAATAATATGTAATGATTATATAATTTCCATAAACTTGATTTTCTTTGTAATATTATTATTTTATTAATTTGAAAACCTTCTTGAGAAGGGTCCATAGGCTGTACCAGATTGCCAGAGGTGTCCATCTCTCTCTGTCACACACACGTTAAGGACCCTGACCTAAGCCATTCTACTTTTTAATCAAAATCTGTTGCTCCTCTCAAAAATCGAAAAACATTCCAGATAACATTTGGTATAAAATAAGCTTCACATGCTTTGTACAACTCTCCAGGCTGTTGTTCATGCATAGTTAATATAAAATAATGTTTTATCCTCCAATACATAACATTTGTATGAATTTTCTAATTAGGCTGGTGTCTCTTGACTGTATTTGCACTATGAGCTATACAATTTTTCAAAAATAGGCCACGCATATTTTAGCAGCTACCAAAACTTCACTTGCTTTACTCACATTGGCCATCTCATGGCAGTTAACATACATCACTTAAGGAAGTAGTGAACAGCCTACGATGGGTCACAATTTCAGTTTTATTGAAATCTTAAATTATGCACAGCCTCAGTTCAGTTAGGTGCTACTTATCAGTCCATGCCAGTTTGCATGGCCAAGACTCAGTATAAGTTAGGTCCATTTCTTTGAACATAGCCCGTGGCAAGGCAGATATCTACAGATCTGAAAAATTATCCTTTAAATTCCTAGTTATTAAGAAACAGCATGGTGTAGTGAAATGTATAATGGTCTCAGACACACTGGCATTATCTTCTCTGGTTACCTGCTAAAGTGGTGCAGTGGATAGAGCCTTAGTAAGTCTATGTGCCTCAGTTTCCTCATATATAAAATGGGGATAATGATAGCACTTATCTCTCAGGGTTGTTATGAAGATCAAATGAGATAATATTTGTAAAGCACTTAGTACAGTACTTAGCATATAGGTACTTGATAAATAATTGTTTCCTTTCCTCATCTATAAAATATGGGTAATAATACTTCCACTACCAACCCTCAAAAGCCTATTGTGAGGATCAAATGATAAAATATATTTCAAGTGTTTTTAATCATAAAGCACTATATAAATAATAAACATTCATGCTAACATTTATTTCTCAGAGCATATAATAAAAATTTTAAAAATTTTACTTAAGAGCATTTTATTTTTTCCAATTTACATGTAAAGATAGTTTTCAAAATTCATTTTTGTAAGATTTTGAGTTTCAGATTTTTCTTCTTCCATCCCTTCCCTCTCCCTTTCCAACACAGCAAGCAATCTGATATAGGCTGATGTAGGTTATACATGTACAGTCATGTTAAACACATTTACATATTAGTCATATTGTGAAAAAATAATCAGAACAAAAGGGAAAAACCATGAGAAAGAAAAAGCAAAAAACAAAAGTGAAAATAGTATGCTTCAATCAGCATTCAGACTCCGTAGTTCTTTCTGTGGATGTGGATAGCATTTTCCATCATGTCTTTTGAAATTGTCCTGGATCATTGTATTTCTGACAAGAGCTAAGTCTATCATGGTTGATCGTTGCACGGTGTTGCTATTACTGTTTCCAGTGTTCTGTTCTGCTCACTTCACTCAGCATCAGTTCATGTAAGTCTTTCCAGGTTAAAAAAAATTTTTTTAAAAGAACACATAACTGCCCAAAGTAGTAGAAAAAACTGGCAGTGGTTAGGTGCCACTGGATTGGCTGTGTGTTACTGAAAGTGGCTTCCCTCCAGAGGGAGTTTATAGAAATGACCAAGATGCCAGAGTGGATCGAAAGATCCTCTAGGGGCAACCTCTACAAGAGCTCCACACTAAATATGTTAATGACAGAAAATTGAACCAATGGCTGAATCATGGGGATTTGTTTACAGAAACAGAGGGGTTTATGACAGTGATTCCAGACCAGGTAATCATCACCAGAAATTATAGAAAGGTTTGATCTGTAAGGCAGGATGACTTACTGATCAATGTAAGGAAACAGTAGAACTTGTGCACGGTATCACTGCAGGTTGCAGAAATTGAGTGCTTACTTAGCAAGACCTGGTGGCCAAAGTAATTCTGCAAAGTTCATTGTCTTTCACAAACTAAGCTAATGGAGCACACATTCCTGTATTACAAATAGAGACTTCATAATATCCTTGAGAAATTAATAAATGAACTATATTAGAACCAAGGCATTATCAGATTCTACATTGATCCAGAAAAATTAAAGAATGCAGTTTTAAAAATAGATAACCTCATGCCAAATACTTACAATCTTTAAACTGTAAGGAAGGAAAAACTTTAAAAATATAGAAATCTAATGGAAAAAGTCAAAACTGCATGGAAATAGGACAAAGTACATCCTATTCTATCTTGTGACTAGAGTTGGCTTGAAGATGCTTTCAGTGATCCTGCTAAAGGTAAGCTTATATCTCAGTACATTTATTCAGTTACAAAAGCAGTGATATCTGCCTAGGCAATGATAGGAAGAATATTGAACATAAAATTAATAGCAGGATAGTGACCTGTTCCAGGACAATTTCCATTTGAACTTTATTGAATTAAAATGATAAGAATGAAATACTGCTATGATTATGATTATCTGAAATTTACATAGTGCTTTAAGCACTACAGAGTGATTTCTGTTATAGTTCTCACCTCATTGAATAATGATGTATATTTGATATTTAAAATAAAGGGCACAGAACAACCTGAGAACTATAAAAAATTTTTTTAAATAAATACTTTAAAAAAAAGTTTTTCTGAATGAAAATACATAGAATTTTAAGGACAAAAACAAGGTGAAGAGGAGAGGGGTGCTGTGATGAGGCCAGATACTTGATCTCCTTTATATGATTGCCATCCAAGTACAGGGAGAAGTTGGAGGACTGAAAAACAAAAGGACTAAAAAGTTCAGGATCTAAGGTCCTATTACATCCATCTCTTACTTAAATCCTGATAACAAAGGCAGTTTTATACTAAACAATTAGTCCTATGATCTGACCATTTATTAAAGCACAAATAATTATTATATAAGAAATTAAACTGGTTGCTTTATTTTCATAATTTAAAAATAATCACTAGCATTTTAAATGAAAACTTTTACAAGTAATTAACATTAAATATGGTTTAGACTTTTTTAGTTTGCATCTTAGTTTCACCATCTATAAAAATCTCTTTGATGCCACTTCTGATTTTTAATTCCATTATTTTCATTAAAGTATTGTTAAGACTTGTTTACTTTACTATTTCATGGTTTCCTGTCACAGGAACAATTCCTCAACCTATGTAGGTCTCATACCTGAGAATGAGGCAGCTAGGTGGTACAGTAGATAGTGTGCTTGGCCTTGAGTCAGGAAGACAAGTTCAAATACAGCCTCAGACACGTAACTAGCTGAGTGACCCTGGGCAAATTACTCAACCTCAGTTTCCTCAACTATAAAATGAGGATAATAGTGACACTTACTTCACAGGGTGGTTGTGCTGATCAAATGAGATAATACACATAGCATAGTGCCTGGTACATAATAGGCACTTAATAAATGCATGTTTCCTTTCTTAGTAGAAGTTCTTCATGAATTGCTAGGTCTGAAAAAGTACATCATCTCTTTGGATGCTCTTAGTGTTTACTTATGCTGTCCTTACATAACAGAAATACAACCTGTTGCTGTCTTGAACTCAAAGTCTTTTCGTCTTGGTAGGACCTAGTTTAATTAGTACATGAAGAAATCCTAGGATGGGCAGTGGAGTGAGAAGTGATGAGAGCTCTCAGCAACATGCTGCATTTTATGGCAGTGGAAAAGTGTTAGGGTCTATCCCTCTGCTAAGCTAGGTTTTGTGGTCTAGCCTAGTAGAAGAAGATTGCTTACTTTTTTTTTTTTTTTTAGAGAAATAAACATTCTTGCAACCTGTAACCATTTAGGAAGTTACCAGAGCATTAAATGATAGGTTACTGCTGGAATACTAGGTGGTGCAGTGGATCAAGCATTGGATATGGACTCAGGAAGGTTCAAATTTGGCCTCAGATAATTACTAGCTATGTGATGGTGGCCAAGTCGTTTAACTCTGCCTCAGTTTCCTTATTTGTAAAATGAACAGGAGAAGGAAATGGCAAACCACTCCAGTTTCTGTACCCCCAAGTGGGGTCATGAAGAGTCAGATAGGACTGAACAATAACCATACTTTTATCTTACTTCTTATGTAACTTGTCAAACAGATTATCTCAGCAAATTGAAAGGGCTTTGGGGAGGGACACAGAGAATAACTCATGAATTTCTTTAAGTCATTTTCATTTCGAACTTATTGAAGAGATAAAGACGGCTTTGGATTTATAGTCAAGGGACATTAGTTCAGATTCCATCTCTACCATTCACTACCTGTGTAACTGGGGGCATGTCCCTTAAGCCTCCCCAACGTGAGTTACCTCACCTGCACACTGAGGGGGATGGATTTGACAGTCTTAACATCACATTGTTTAGTGTCCTTAGTTTTTGTAAAGCTTTGTGGTGAAATGAATTTATTCTGACTTTCAATTCTAAGGAGAAGAGCATCACTTTTTCAGCATCTGGTTGTGTGGTTATGAAAGCTCTGTATCACAGTTCTAAGTATCATGTAAAACAACCAGACTTTCTAGTAAGAAGAAGAAAAAAAAGAAAAACTGATGTTTATATTGTGCTTTAAGATTTGTGAAACACTTTATACTATCTTGATCCCTACAGCAACTCTGTGGGTCAGACTTTACAGGTATTTTGGGTAGCTCCTATAGGATTCCACTCTAGGAATCACAGGGTTGGTTCAAAGGGGAGAGACATGCGGATGGAAAGACGTTTCTGTCCTCCTCTGGAATTAGAAAGGTTTTATCTGAGAGGAATACAGAATGGCTTTTAAAGTCAAGATCTGGCATTTTGCCGTCTTGTATTCTGTCCAGATGGATAGCCCAATTTGATCCCAGAAACTGGATTTCCATGTCTAATTAGGACAAGATACATAGGATCATGGGTCTACAACTGCAAGAGACCTTAAAGGCCATCTTGTCTAACCTCCCCATTTTACAGGTGGAGAAACTGAGGCCCAGGGAGGTTAAGTCATTTGTCCAAGGTCACACAGGTAGTTAAGCAGAAGATCTAGAACTCAAATCTAGATACTATGATTTTTAAGACTGGCACATATTATACTGTGCATTTCCCCATCTCTTAGTTGCAAGAGACCTTTTCTTATTCTGCGTAGTGGTGTAGCTTAGTATTGTATATTTTTATTTTTTAATTTTTTTTGGCTAGGCAGTGGGGTTAAGTGACTTGCCCATGGTCACACAGCTAGTAAGTGTCAAGTGTCTGAGGGTGGATTTGAATTCAGGTCTTCCTGACTCTAGGACCAGTGCTCTATCCACTGCATCACCTAGCTGCCTAAGTATTATACATTTGATAGCCAACTTTAGTATTGTTATTGTTTGAACATAGGAACAGCTGCATTTCTTGTTCTTCTCATCCAGAAACCCAGGGCTTTATTCCACTGTATTCTCTCCTCTCACTAGTTGGTGACTGTACAAAAAGAAAGAGAACTCAGAGAATATTTTTAGGGAAAACCCTTTTACTCCTTATCTGAGGAAGAGGGAGAAGGTCAGCAACTTCTTGTAGAAGTATAATACTTCCCTTCTTCTCTCCCGTAGCAAAAGCAGAGAATGTGATTGAGGAACCTTAGGGGGGAAATGAGCCGAGTAGAGCAGGTGAAGCCACAGATACTGGATTCGTCTTCTGTTAATGTTTTAACTCCCTGTGTTTATGCACTGAAGTGCAATGGAGTCCAAGATTTTTAAGCACAAAGGCAGGCCTTTGCAGATGGCACCTACACAGTTAGGGTCAGTAATGAAGCTTTTGGCATAAAGGAGTGTTAGTGAGTTTACGCAGTTTAAACATCAGGTCCCCCCAAGTGAGGTTTTGCAAAAGCTATTGCCTGCTGTCTCCTCTCTCTTCCCCTCTCCCAGTACACTATTATCAAAGCAATAGTTAATAATACATGCTCTCTGATCATCCTCTCTGACCATCATGAAGCTTACAAGTTCTTGCAGGGGCCACTTGAGTGGTCTTAAATATTTAGGGTAGGTGATTCCTAAAGAAAAAAGAGCCTGTGGGGAATAGGGAATGCATTGAATGTCTACTTTGTGTTTTTCTCAGTTTCTCAGTTTTGTATATAATTCCCTAGAGATACCAGACACCTAACTCTTTCTCCAAGATCTAATTTTTTTAATTGTTTTAATCAAAATTGAGCTTATCAGTTTTGTGAAGAATGTAAATCATGTGATAAGGCTTATAAACAGGGGCAGATACACACCATGCACTGGGATTTATCCTCTGAGCATTCCTAAAGGGGAAAACAGGTGCTTTTATTTACGGAGTCTGAATTGAATCGTTGGGCAGCTTATGCATGCCTGCAAAATACTTCACACTTAAACACACAGTGGGTTACAGTGTCTTCTAACTTAAGAAACAAATATTGGGAGGTATAAATATTCAGTATGTCAGATCTTTTTAAATCTTGTTGGATGTTTGCTCTACTTAAATTTAGCTCTAAGTCTCACGGACTTGTTTTAGTTTTTTTGTTTATTTTTTAAAAATGCAAACCCAATTCATATTTCATTGCTTCTTTGATTATTGTAGGGAAAAAATTAGGAAATGTAATCTTTAATACTTATACAGTTTGTTCTTTTTCCACTCGGCTTGTAAAGCACGGTCTGGGCAATTCTCACTTTTGTTTTTAGTCAGATGTCTAACCACATCATTTTCTGAGAATGCCTGAATGCTGTCAGAATGCTCAATGGGGAAATAGATATTCTAAGAAAATATATAGAATGGAAATCATATATTAAACAATATACTTTTATTTCTACCACATTTTCTTTATGATGATGATTATTTTTTTAAATCTAGATTCTGGAATGCTAATAAAATGTGACAACTACTTTTTAAGCTGTGAATGAATTATGCAGTTGGTCTTGGGAGAATTTAGTTAATTTAATAATTGAATAATAAGTTCATGGCAGTGTTTTTTTTTTTATATCATCTCCTGAATAATCTAAAAACAGGAAAGTCAAAAAGGAAGAAAATACTATTTTGTACCAGGTTTGAGGTGTGTTTGATAAAAAAAGAACTTGAAAAATTTTGCCCAGTTTTGTAAAACAACTGTAGTTTGATTTCAGAAATTCTTAATGTCTCTCTTGTGAAAGATGTGTATTACAGAATTCTTAAGTTGTTAAAAAAAAATCCACAATTTGTTCTAAATTTCCAGGAGTACACAAATAAATTATCAACAGTGGATTTTGAGATATACATGTATGTGTATATGTGTGTATATATGTATGTGTGTGTATAATACATACACATGTATATATATATATTTTGTTGTTGTTGCATTTATTGTTAAAGTTATGCTTTTGATGTGCCGTGAAGCCTATGTCCAAAGTTTAAAAAATTGTTCTTCCTGTCTTTATTCATCTTCACCATAATAATGACATAATAATGACAACAAAAGAAGAAAAATGACATACTAATGAAAAGGCAGTAAATAGTTACCTTAATTACTAAAAGATCATATACCTTCTATGACAGAATGTTAATGTGAAAAGTCTGATGAAATTTTTGGTATTTCTTTTAAAATTTAAAGACGTCTCTTAATTTAAGACTTGGCTACTAAGGGTAACTAATATATTTGTAGAACAGAGGCCCTTGCATCATTTTTAGATTTCTGCCTAAAATTCATTCTCAAATGTGATTTCAAAGAAAGTTGATGAAATCATTATTTATAAAAATTTAACATATAATCATATGCTCATATACATGTATGTGTATAAAGTGTATTTTTTTTTTTTTTGGTTGGACTTTCAACTTCATTGATGTAGGGAACTCCCAGTAAACAAACTACCTACCAGTCCAAATCGGCTACAACTCAATTAGTCAGTCAGCAAGTATTTATTAAGCATGTTCTATGTGTCTGACACTGTGGTAAGAGCTTTACAAATACTGTCTCCTTTGATCTTCGCAACAATACTGTGAAGTAGTGCTATTCCGCGTTTTACAGATGAGGAAACTGAGCTAGACAGCTTAAGTCAAAGGTGTCAGACTTGCTACAAACAGCCCCCAACTCCCTAGTGCCCAGGGAAATAAATTAAAATGTAATTAGGAAATATTTAACAAAACAAATAAAAGTACAATATAATTTTAACGTGTAGTTTTTTAAATCAATATGCAGCCCACAGCATTCCATTTCTATTCAGGTTTGACACCACTGGGTTAAGAGACCTGCCCAGTCACACTGCTAGTAAGAGTGTCCGAGGCTGAATTTGAACTCAGTTCTTCCTGACTCCAGGCCCTGTGTTCTTTCCACTGTGCTTTCGACTTCCTCTTGGACAGTCTTTAAGAATTGATATGGAGGACTGACCATAGGCATGGAAGTAGAAAGATTCTCAGAATCTATCTAGGCCAACCTTCTTGTTTTATAGTTGAAGAAACTGAGATTTGTAGAGGTCAAGCAGCTTACTAACTCATGGTTAGAGAGCTGGCAACTATAAGGGACAGGATTTGAACCAATATAGCATGCAGCATTTCATTCACAGGTTAAGTGACACCCATGTAGCCTGCATTTGTCAGAGACAGTACTTGAACTCAGGACTTCTCCACGCTGAAGCTATTTCATCATGAATAAAAAAGACCCTGTAGTTTTTGGAATATGAAATGGTCCATTTTAAGTGATTGGGAACAGTTGTACAAAGATACTGATTTAGTGTTTTCTGAATTTTTAGTGAATCTCTGAATTTAAGGAAAGCTAAAATTATACTCACCAATATTTAAATATGGATGATACATGATCCACTTATTTCTAAGTCTAGAACTAACTTATATAATTTTCCCCCTTATAATTATTTGAATATATACTCCTTAAAAATATCTATAGTGGACTTGGAAGACATTTAGTGACTAAACTATTGGGTTATCTGAAAAAAAAATCATAATTTAAAATCCTAATAACAATAAAGTCAGTCAGTGTTGTTCAGTTGTGTCCAATTCTTCATGACCCCATTTGGGATTTTCTTGGCAAAGATGCTGGAGTGGTTTTGCCATTTTCTTCTCCAGCTCATCTTACAGATGAGGAAACTGAGTCAAACAAGGTTTAGAGACTTGCCCAAAATCACAGAGCTACTAAGCCTTTGAGTTTGGATTTGAACTCACAAGATTTAATGAGCCTGACTCTAGGCCCACCATTATCCTCTGGCACCATCTATCTGCGGTAAGCATATGTTAAGTGCCTACTATGTGTCAGGCATTGTGCAAAGCATTAGGGAAACAAAGAAAAACATCCTGCTCTCTAGGAGCTCACACTGTATGTATAGAACTTATTTTCTGAAGAAGTGGTCACACTTTATAGAATACCCTTGGCAAGGAACATTTAATTAGTTAATTGTGTTTCTCTGTAGCCTTCAATTGTCAAAGCTAATTATGTGTTAAGTTAAAGGTTAGGGTCTGATACACATTATTTGTAACCTTCACTTGTCATTTCCTAAGCATTGGCATTTCATAAACCTTGAATTTCAAACAAGGAAGCTAAGCTCATCAAATCTTATTTTTTTTCCTACTGTAATCCCTGTGTAATCGTTCATTTATTCAACAGATATGTGTATCTAGAATGGTGCTTGGTGCTAGAAGTGACACTAAAGAATTAGAGATATGGGGCAGCTAGATGGCACGGTGGATAGAGAATGGGCCCTGGAGTCAGGAGGACTTGAGTTCAAATGTGGCCTCAGACACTTGACACTTTGTAGCTGTGTGACCCTGCCTGAGTCACAGCCCCCATTGCCTCCCCAAAAAAACCCAAAACAACCCCCCCCCAGATTTGGAGATGTGATTCTTTACCTCTAGGAGTTTCTAGCTTAGTTGAGGGGCACAATAGATCCATTAAGGCAGATTTAACAACAATAAAAGGAGGTTGGCAGAATTGTCACCAATTGTTTTTCCTGATATTTAAGAATAGTTAATATTTATATAGCACTTTAAGGTTAACAAAGTGCTTTACATATGTTACCTCGATTGATCTTCTTAACAACCCTGTGGGGTAGGTGCTATTCTTTATTTCTGTTTTACAAATGAGGAAACTGAGCCTCAGCAAGGGTAACCCAGACAAATGGCTGAGGCAGGATTTGAATGCAGGCCTTCCTAACTCAAGTCTAGCTGTATCCAATATTCCCTCTAGCCGCACATGATAACTGATATTTAATATGCATACAGTTTATATAAAATATCTTCATAAGGTTATTGATCTCATTGTACAAATATGACAAATTGGATCAGAACTATCAAGTGGATTTTCCAAAGCTAAACAGCTTATCAGTAATTGGTTGAGGTTATCTTAGGATACAGGATGCCCATGCTGTATTCATATAAGTTTTATTCTAAATCGCTTTCTTCAAAAATGATAATTTATTGTCATTATTCTTTAAACATTTTAAGACTCTGTTAGATGACTTTAAACCATATTATAAGGTGAGAGCATTGTTGAAGTGTAAAATGTATAATTTAGATTATTTTAAATTAAAATTTTCATGTAGAAATAAAATCTATGCAGCCAAGAATAGAAAGAATGCAGAAATTGAGGGAAAAAAACTTTCATAGACAATATCTCAGACAGAATATGATTGGGTTGGAAGATTGCTGTGGTGTAGGAAATGATGAGCTGATTGATTTAGAAAAACATAGAAATACCTGGACTTATGAAGGTGCTATCCACCTTCAGAGAAATAGATGACAAGTACAAATAAGCGTAGTATGATCTTACATATATGTGTATGAGTGTATATGTGTATATATGTGTATGTTTATAGATGTGTGTGTGTGTGTGTGTGTGTGTGTGTGTATGTAATATATCCAAGCTTAACTGTAGTCATCTTGGGGGGGGAGGGGAGGAAGTAAAGTAAAAAGTGCACAGCAGAGACCCAAAAGAAAACAAACCTGCAAGGAAGCAAAGGAAAGCTAGACAGCTTTGAAAGCAATGTATAGTATTTATTATATAGGTTTTCTTGAAATGGAAATTCATTGCTTTATAGTGAATCCTAATGTTCTACTGTGTACATGGCATTTTTTTCTTATTTTGTATTTGTTTAAAATAAATTTAAAAACTTAAAAGACTTTATTGGAAGTATAAGATGTCTTGTATATTAACTCTTTCAGATTGTAAGCCACACTTGAGACGTAAATTTTAGTACCATTTTTGCCACTAACTGGGTTGTACCTTTAGAGAAGACACTTAACCTTTCACATCCTCAGTTTCATCATTTGTTAAGATGAGATTTTTCAGGCTAAATGATTTCTTACTGCCAATCTAGCTCTATGTCCTATCATACCATGATTTCTTAGTGTAAATACATGTATCCTGGCAAACTTTATCAGTCAGCATTCATTAAGCAACTACCGTTGTGTGTACCTATACTACCTACCACCGTTGGTAGGTCCTGGGGATATACAAAGGCAAGCCGAACAGCCTCTGTCATTGTTGTGAAGGAATCTACTTTCTGATTAGAGAGACATGTTTTTACCTTGATGGGGGGTCACCAACCGCTGGAGGGACTGGGGAAAGTCTGATCTGGAAAGAAATCAGAAAGTCCTATTATCAATCAGCCCATCAGTCAACAAGCATTTATTAAGTGCCTACTGTGTGGCAGGCACTGACACTGCTAAGCTCAGAGGCTATTTGTCGTTCAGTTGCGTCCAGCTCTTCATGATCCCATTTGAGGTTTTCTTGGCAAAGATGCTGGAGTGGTTTGCATTTCTTTCTCCTCATTTTACAGATGAGAACACTGAGGCAAACAGGGTTTAAGTAACTCGCCCAGGGTCACACAACTAATAAAGAGTCTGAGGACAGATTTGAACTCAGGAAGATGAGTCTTTGAGACTCCAGGCCCAAGGCTGTATTCACTGAGCTAGAAAGCCCGTAGGAAGAGAAGTCCCTGCTTTCAGGTAGCTCACAGTCTAATCGGCAAGTCAGTATGCAGACCATGAACAAACAGCATATATGCAGGATCCGCTGAAGATTAAAGTGGGTTGTTGCTGTTGTTTTTTTTTTCCGCTGTCTCTATCGTCTGTCTTTAGATGTAAAGAAATACTCTGTAATATGGAGTTGACCTTGGGTTGTCAGGTAATATGTCACTGGAGGGCACATTTTGGCTGGCCTACCAAGCAGATGAAAAGGTTTTAGGGACTGTAGCCTTCAAGAGTTTGTAGAGGATTTTTGTTTTCACTAAATCTGTCTTAATATTTATATTGTATCCACAAACAATTAAATCAGTGAAGATTTATTAAGCACCTACTATGTGCCAGGCACTGTGCTGAGTACTAGGAATACGAAAAGAGGCAAAAACCAGTCCCTGTCCTCAAGGAATTTACAATCTAGTGGATTATAAATAATTAAGTAAGATTATAATCTAATACAAATAAATATATACCGAGCAAGCTGTATACAGGCTAAATAGGAAATAATGAATAGAGGGAAGATGAGAGAATTAAGAAAAGGTTGCAAAAGGCTTCAATTAGACTATAAGTTTATGTAAGAAAAGAATCACACTTAGAATTCTTTAATGTCACTTTAAGAACCCAGCGCAGTGCTATATATAGCTAAAAATATACTTGTGCAGTAAATGATCACTTCTCTGATTCTTATTGTAAGAAAATGCAAGGTTTGATTTGTGCTACCTTATCCTTGTGTGAAATGCAAGGCCTCCGAAATGACACCTGTGTGTCATTTGTGTACCCGTAATTTATCTCGGACCACAACCTTTAAAATTTTTTTTTTGAGAGTTCCACGTTTTCTTCCTCTTTGCCTCCCATTCCTCTCCTCCCCAATGAGAATGCAAGCTATATGATATTAATTATACATGAGAACACAGTCTTTAACTTAAAGGGATAATTAGCCTTGATAATAGAAGTCTCCATAGAATTTTTTAGCTACGACAGTTCAAAAGAAACACTCCCCTGAGGTATAGAGGGATCATAGGATTTAGTACTAGAAAGGGCCTTTTGGTCATTTAGTCAAATCTTTTCACTTGATGCGTGGAAAAAATGAGGACCAGAAAGTCTGTGTAACTTGCCCAAGATTACACAGGTAGAGGATTTGGGATTCAAACAGGTTTTCTTACTCCAAATCCAGCACTCTTTATTCTACATGACTAATCCCAGATTATGTTCTGCATTTGCCCCTGTGAAGTTATACATCTTTGAAATATCGTAAGTATAAAAACGTCCTAAAACCACCATTTCTTGTCTAAAATATTCTCTGACAAATATTTCAGATTTGGAACTTTTTGTTTTGATTATCTAGACCAGAGATGTCAAATTCGTGGCCCACGAAATTCAACTGCATGTGAACTAGATTAAAATGTAACTGAGAAATGCTTAACAAAATAAATAAAAATACGGTGCAGTAGAGATGATGTTAATTTGTGGTTTTCTAAGTCTATACATATATATGTGTATATATATGTGTGTGTGTATACACATATATACACACACACACACACATATATATATATGTATATGCAGCCTGCCTTCTGTCTGACACCACTGACCTAGACCAGTGATTTCCAAGCTTTTTGGTCTCCAGATCCCTTTAAACTCTTAAAAATTATTGCCCCTGCCTACCTCTCAAGAACTTTTGCTTACATGGGTTATATGTATCAATATTTACCATATTAGAAATTAAAATATCTTTGTATTATTATGGCAATAGTTTTCACCTCGGAGACCACACTTTGAGAAACCACTGATCTAGATAGATACCAAGCTTTCCATTTAAATACAAGATGTAAAGTCTAAGTGCAATTTTAAGCTTACTAAATATAAAACCTAAAACTGTAGTAAGATTTTTATGACTTGCTGTATTTTGGTTTGTTTGTTGTTTTTTTTTTTTTAGTCAATTGGGGTTAAGTGACTTACCCAGGGTCATACAGCTAGTAAGTGTCAAGTGTTTGGTCTGAGGCTGGATTTGAGCTCAGGTGGTCCTGACTTCAGGGCCGGTGCTCTATCCACTGCATCACCTAGCTGCTGCTTTTTTTTTTTTTTTTGCTTTTTTTGATGAGACAATCAGGGTTAAGTGACTTACCCAAGGTCACACAGCTAGTGTCATGTGTCTGAGACTGAATTTGAACTCAGGTTCTCCTGACTCCAAGACCAGAGCTCTATCCACTGTGCCACCTCGCTGCCCCAACTTGCTGTATTTTGGAAAGTTTTCTTTTCAATGAAGTGGTAGCATGGCCAATTCCTTAAGGAAATGTTTCGATAGTTAACAAAAGGTTTAATAGAAAAATGTCAAACAATCTGAATATATAATTTTGTAAAGATAGGGGCAGCTTTTACCTTAAGTGTTTTCCAGTATAAATATGCCTTATATCTGATTTAACTCCACTAAATATAGTCAGTGTTTGCAAAACTCTACATATTTAGGTAATTGATTTTTTAAAGGCCTAGAGAGTTTATTGTTTTTGAGTATGTAGTCAGAGTATTGACTATTTTAACAAATAGTCATTGATAGGAGTTTTTGTCTTTTGTAGAGGATGGGAGTCATGTCAATTAATAGTCATATATCATAATCTATACCATAAGACGTCTAAACTATTCGTTCTAATTATAGGATTCCTTTAAAAAACAAACAGCAATACAAAATAGTGTGCCTTGCCCTAATTTTTTTCACTTGTTAGTATAGAAAATAGTCATTTCCTTAATCTATTTATTAAATATTTTATTATCCTATATTAAAACCAATGGCATATATAATGATCTAGTATTTTTTTTACTACACTAATGAAATGTCCTAGCTTATGGTATTTTTCAGATACCTGTCTAAAAAATAAAATTTTTCTATCTGAACTGTATTTGATGGAAATCTTTCCAAAATATCTTATACACTTACATGCTTTCTTAACAATGTGTAGTTCCTTAACTTTTTAAATTAAATGTCAACATCATAAAACTCAGCGGACTATCTTGTCCTATGTGTAGGGTTATTTTGCCCCAATAATAAATGGCACGAGACTGTTTACTTTTATTTCTTAGATCTCCTTTGTGTGGCTTTTCTGTCTCTTCTTTGATTTAAATTGACACTTTTTACTGTGAGTTTCTTGGCCTTAATATTTCTCTTACCTTCCAATTTGTTGCTTTTAATCTGTTGTGACCTATGAATCCATATACCATAATGAATAAAATATGAGTCAATTTGTTCTGATTCAGGTTCTGATGTCCTGCCTTGCATTTTTTAATTCATGAGCTTTGTTACAGCTGTTTAGGTAGTTGGAGGGTTTTTTTTTTATATTCATGTTCAAAGCTACATTTTAATGGGTCCTATCTTCTTTAAGACACAGTTCTTTCAATATATTTATATCTTTTAACCATAGACTTCTGGAGCAGAAAATGTCTTTAGAGATTTTTAAAACTCTTTTTAAAGATGAAGAAACAGAATACTACTCGTGATCTCACCTTTTGATAAGTCTAATGTCAACTATAGCAATAGCTAACATTTATATAGTACTTCCTATGTGCCAAGCACTCTGCTAAGCACTTTATAGTTACAGCATAACATATATGATAAATTGAATTTAAGAAATTTTGGGGGAACAAGAAATTTTTAAATAAGTTAATTCTTATCCATCTGTATTATATATATATCTCTTTTAGCTTAAGAGTCTTAGGGTAATTGCTTTGCAAATTTGTTCAGCTTTTATACTAAATCAAGTTGACTGATAGAAACAAATAGAAATGTTAACTCTGGTAGATTATATCCTAATTTATGGTTATATCATAGGAGTAAAAGTCTGATTTGAAGTAAATTTCAGTTATAGAAAGTTAATCAGTGATTTGATAAAACAGTTTTGATTTCTAGAAACATATTTTCATATTACAGTGGATTTGTTGTCTTGTCAATGTGGGTATTCCTTCCAGTGACACAGATCCGTAGACATTTAACTCATCCATAGCAGCCTAACTCATGTAGCTGTTACCCAGGTTTCTTCCTAAGTTTTCCACTGTTAATTCATCTGACCTCTCTTAGCTCTGTTTTTTGTTTTCCAATCATACATTTTTTGATGATACTCTTTACATTTCCAAAATTCTTTGCAATGCATTGTGACTGATTTATGTGACCACACAATCTTTGCCCTTTGGGTGATACGTTTAAAAAGATAACTTGATAAAAAACGATTTTGATATCTACTACTGTGGATGATGCATAAATAGTTCTAATGTGAATATTTCTTTATTTTTCCTTTTCCCTTATGTGAATATTTCTTTATTTCTCCTTTTCCCTTTAAATGCAACATCACACTCAAATTGTATAATTTTTCTTTTTCCTTTTCCATTCATATACTTCCTTTGGCAATATACTGGCTTTGTGACTTTTGGCAAGTCACTTGGTGTAGGTGACTCCCTTAAATCTATAAATTGCAGAGATTGTACCAATTTTCATTGGTTGGAGGGGCTTCCTCACCTCAGTCAGGAATCCTTTTACCAATGTAATCAAAACCTATTCCTAGCCAATCATACACCTAGTAGAAGCAGTTAAGGATTGCCTATAGCACTGAGAAGCAAGCATGATGGCATTTTTAAGTGTCTGCTATGTACTAGGCACTGTGCTAAGGACTTTACAAATACTGTCTCATTTGATTCTCACCATAACCTTGAGAGGTAGGTGCTATGAAAGTAAGAGATGTTAAGAGACTTGGCAAGGGTCACACAGTTAATAAGTATCTGAGGTTAGATTTGAACTTAGGTTTTCCTGACTCAGCCCTAGAGCTCTCTGCACTATGGTGCCACCTAGTTGCCCCTAGTGACTACTTACCCAGAGTCACAGAGCCAGTATATGTCAGAGCTGGGACTTGAACCCAGGTTCTCTTGCCTTTGAGGCCAATTTCCATCCACTACATTTTGCTGTGTTTCAGTTATGTTACCGGGGGACAAATTTCTTTTACAACTTTCAGAAGCTTTTATGAAAGAGTAGAGGTCAAAGTTTTTATATATTTTTTGGAGGTGAGCAGTAAAACTTCATTATTATATAAGTAGTTTCACTTAAAAAAGTCAGTACACTGTTCAGAATCTCAACTTACAAAACAAATATAGGTGTGATAATTCCAATTTCAAAAGGGTTCACTCATTTGATTTCTTTAATTAGTAGCCCTTTTCCATGCTTAAGTGTTTATTGATGGATTATCCACTAGCATGCTTGACCATAGAAGCTGGAGGGAAGAGAAAATTAAAGCTAACGTTTAGGAGCAGCAGCCAGTTGAAGATTAGCCAAAAACAAAGATTTCTGAAATTGCAACATAGCTCAACAGAAGCACATTACTACTAATGTTAGCAGAGCTGGGAACCTGTGATTTCATTGATGGATAAGGAAATACTCTTTACCAATGCAGGTTGGCACCTTCTCTGTGACCTGTAGCCTCAGTGGGTTGTTGGAAAAGATAAATGATTTGCTTAACATTTTGTAGCCAAGATGTGTCAGATTTGATCCCAGGTCCTACTCTTCCTTACCCCATCTGGGATTTTCTTGGCAAAGATCCTGTTTGTTATTTCCTTCTCCAGTTCATTTTTACAGATAAGGAAACTGAGGCAAACAGGGTTAAATGACTTGCCAATGGTCACAGTTAATAAGTGCCTGAGGCCAGATTTGAACTCAGGAAGAGGAATCTTTTTTTTTTTTTTAATAATTAGTTAATTTATTTTTTGTTTTCAACATTCACTTCCATAAGATTTTGAGTTTTAAATATTCTCCCCCTCCCTTTCCTCCCCTCTCCCCAAGATGACAGGCAATCTGATATAGGCACTACTTATAAATTCATATTAAGCATATTTTCCCATTAGTCATGATGTAAAGAAGAATTAGAACTGATGGGAGGAAAGTACAATACCCATTCCTATTAAAAACACTAGAGAACAAGTAACTCAAGCAAAAAAATTAAAAAGTAACTCAAACAAAAAAAAGTAACTCAAGCAAAAAAAACAAAACACTAGAAAGCATAGGAATAAATGGTGTCTTCCTTAAAATGATAGGTAACATCTGTCTAAAACCATCAGCAAGCATTATATGTAATGGGGATAAGCTAGAAGCATTTCCAATAAGATTGTGGAGGGGAATGAAACAAGGATGTCCATTATCACCACTGTTATTCAATATTGTGCTAGATATGTTAGCTTTAGCAATTAGAGAGGAGTTTTCTTGACTCCAGGCCCAGGTACTCTATTCACTGTGGTACCTAGCTACCCATAAAGTATTGCTCCTAGTGTAGCTAATGAGAAGCAAAATATTTAGGAAGTGTGATCACAGGATCATAAAAGTTTAATGCTGAAAGGGACCTTAGAGATCACTTATCTGATATCCTCATTTTGTAGTACTTAACCATGGTTCCATAGACTTTTAGTCTCTTTTTTGGAAATTGAAATTTATAAAAATTAATGACCTCATAAAGTTTTGCTTGTAAGAAAAAAAGTGGAAACTTGTGAAAAATATAAGATTATCTTACAGAAGAAAAATTGTGCTTATAAAATAATTCTTTGTTGCACTCACATAACGTCATAGATAGAAGCTGCAGTTTTAGGAGTGTGGAGGAAGAACCATTGACTTTCAAGACCAGTGCTGGGTGATTTCAGTTTTTGATCAAATGATGACTTTATTGAACCTTGAGGTTATGTATAAGTTAGTTCATTCTTTTCAATAATAACTCACATTTTTATAATGTTTTCAGGTTTACAAAGTACTTTCCTTACAACATCCCTTGTGAGGAAGGTAGTATAAGTATTATTATCCTCATTTTATTAATGAGAAAACTGATGCTCAAATAAAATGACTAACCCAATGAGTGTTGGAACTAGGAACTAGTTGGAACTAGACTACTGAATCTCTAGGCAATGAGGTGTAGGGGAAAGGACACAGATTTTGGAGTAAGAAACCCTCTATTCAAATTCTGGTTTGCTTGTTGTTGTTTTTAACTTGCTACCTTTGTGACCTTGGAACATGAGCTTGATTTTCTAAGATGTTTAAGATTTGAATGGGTGGAATTTAGGGAGAAGAGCATTGAGGCCTGACAGTAGTATAAACCGTCAGGAATAAGCATAGTGTATAGGTAGGGTGGGGAGCATTGAAAAGCCTGATCAGGATGGGGCATTGGGTTTGTTGGGTTCTGGAGTAGGGGGAGGAGACATGTTGAAGATTTGCAGCATTTGTTATGCTATTGGGTAAAGGGTCATAGGGATGGGAAATAAGGCCGGGGAAATGTGGAATGACAACATAGGCTAGGGGTGGGGAACCTCCAGCCTTGAGGCCCCGTGTGGCCTTCTAGGTCTTTTGACTGAGTCCAAATTTTACAGAACAAATCCT
Organism: Vombatus ursinus; assembly: GCF_900497805.2. Lineage (NCBI taxonomy): Eukaryota > Metazoa > Chordata > Mammalia > Diprotodontia > Vombatidae > Vombatus > Vombatus ursinus. Next base: position 16,337,637 of record NW_020941197.1, read on the forward strand.
TTTATTAAGGGGATTTGTTCTGTGAAGTTAGGATTCAGTCAGAGGGCCGCACTTGGAAGACCCAGAGGGCCCCATGTGGCCTTGAGGCTGCAAGTTCCCCCCCTTGATGTGGACCAAAGGGAGACATAAGCGGGTAAATAGAAATCAGCGTCATAGCTGTGGGTTAATACTAGAGGAAAAATTGCTGCAAATTTTTTTTTTAATATTTTACTTTGAAATAATTTTTTTATCCTATCTCTATTTTCTTCGCTTTACGGATTTAAAAAAAAAATACACTGCCTCAATTGACACAACTTGATCCTTGGAGATGTTCATAAATTCCACATCTCAGTGAGGGAGGAAGAGCCGGTCTTAGCAAAGCAACGTGTGAAAAACGCCAGGAAGGTGACCTCCTTCTGCTAAATAAATCTGATCAGCAGAGCTGAGACCCCATCTCAGGTGTCCTGATGTCTCTCAGTGCTCTTTCAACTTGATTTTGGTCTTGCGGATTGGCAGAGTGGGCCCACGGGAGCCATATCCTTCCTGCCTGCTGTTTTTGTATAGCCTGCAAGCTAAGACTGGTTTTTGCATTTTTTAAATACAATAAAACTTAAGTTTTTAAATTTAATTTATATATTTATTATATATTTATTTATTATTGATATATAAAAATATATATCAATAATATATTATATATATTTAATTTATATTGCAGAGTGGTAGAGGGGGCTTCCGGACCTGGGAGTTCCCCAGACCACTGAAATCATCATGCTAACCCCTCTCTATATATAACTTAATAATTCCTTTTCCTTATAGTTCCTTTGTATTTGTTCTTTTAGGGCAGCTAGGTGGTGCAGTGGCTAGAGTTCCAGCCCTGGAATCAGGAAGACCTGAGTTCAAATCTGCCCTCAGACACTTAGCAAGCTGTGTGACTCTGGGCAACTTACTTAACCTTCTTTGCCTGAGTTTCCTTATCTGTAAAATAAGCTATAGAAGGAGATGACAAACTACTTCAGTATCTTTGTTAAGAAAACCCCAAATGGGTCACAAAGAGTCAGATATGACTGAACAACCAAAATCTACTCTTTTGCATATTTTTATTTTTTGGAGTTGGTTAAATGTTTGGGCATCATCAATCTCATGGGAAATAAAGATCTAGTTATCTGGTACCTAAGATAAGTATTCAAGGGCTAAAATACAGTGGTTGAAGAAATAACAACCAGTTTTAGTCTTCCCAGCTGCCAGAAACTTATCAATATCGTTTATCAGTCCATTCAAATACTCCTTTCTTGCAGAATCTCCGGGATTTTCAGCCATAAGATCATGAAAACCTAAAGGCATCATCTTGTTGCTGAGTAGCAACCCTCAGGGGCAGTTCTTTTTAAAAATCCTCATTTAAGAAAAGAGCTTGGTCACAATTTGCCCTGTGAATGTTGGAAAGGACAGCTGAGGTTTGACCATATTGGTCCAATGGTATTAACAATTTAAAATTTTCTTATGTCCATTTGGACATTTTTGCCTTTATTCTTGGACTGACATCTCCTGCTTTATGTTGAAATTACCTAGATAGTATATGTTAGGAAGTGAAGTAAGATTAGGTTAATTCAGCTGATATTCAGATGGCTTTTTGACTTGGGCAAACAAAAATAACAATTTTTAAGCTTATTTTTCAGAGTTGACTAGAAGTTGTGTTTCATGCTTCGTTAATATTGGTGAATTTTTTATCTTTCTCTTTCCTTGCCTCCTATCCCTCTTTAGGCATTAGTAATGTAGCTTTACAATTTATATAAATCTTCATCCTGAAGTTTCTTTAATGATGTCTCCTATGCCTATAGTTTAACTGTAATTCTTCATGTATGTTTAAAATACCTCATAAAAGATACACATTATAATATTTTAAATATTTTCTTCTTTTAAAAATCTATACACTGTGTCCTTTGTTAGTAGTGTTGGATCTGATTTCACTCTGATCATTTTAGAAATCTCATAGTAAGTCATATATGTCTTAAAATGTATTGAAGATAGAACAAGAATGCAAAGGATTTGGTTTCTGGGCCATAGTTACTTAAATCTTCAAGTTATGTTAGGCCCTCTAAATATTGCTTAAGGTTTAGGGCTTTTTTTTTTTTTTTTTGCATGTGTTTGACCATCTAGAGCTCACATAGCCTATGCGAGGGACTTCTCATCTGTTTTCTCGCCATGTTGTTCTGTCCTCCCACTCTGTCTCTCAGTCTCTTCTGTTCCTAACTCATTATTTGCCATGCACTGCTGACCTGATACTTAGGTTAAGGACAGATAATAGGAATTGAGTTCCTTTGGAGTGCTAGGTCACAGGCCCCAATCATCAGTACCAAGCAAAGGCTGTGTGAGCTGAGGCAAAGTCACAACTCAGTGTGTCCTGACATTGCTGGAAACTTAGTTATTGACCTTCTTTGACCCTTTCTTCCTAACACCACTGGGAATACAGCCAGTTTCCAGGCATTATCCACTCCTGGGAATTGGCCAATTTCCTAAGGGTTAATGCTCTTCAGGATAGATTCTGAATAAATTCATACAGTGTACAGGCCCATCACTTATTAGCTTTTAAGATATAATTCTGGCTATGGAGCTAAATCTTTCCTGCTGGTTGTTCTTGTTATTTAAAGGATAATTTTTTTTAAAGTTGACAGATCTACCTTAAGAGAGAAATGAACTTTGACCAATACCCCAAAACAAGAAAAATTTTGATGTTTTCAAAAAATGATTTTATCAGTGCTTTTTATTTTTTACACTATCATTTCACAATATACTCCTCTCATGGTTCCTTTTAATGAAGGTGATCAGTTAAGTAAAACAGTTACATGTACTAAATCTGATAGTGTTATTCCACACTGGTAGCCTACCACTTCTCTACTAGAGGGGAAAAAGTGTCTCATCATTTTTGGTCCTTTGGAATCAATTGGTCTTTGCATTTAATTTGAATTTTGATGTTATTTTAATCTTGTTTTCAATTGAAATATTGTAGTCATTATATATATATAGTTCTCTTGATTCAGCTTCCCTTTGCTCCATATCGGCTTCATACCATGTGTTGCTAGATTTTTTTTTTATTCATAGATTATGATACAATAACATTCCATTGTATTCATATATCAAAATTTAACCCATTTAGCAATTAATGGTCACCCACCTTGTTTCTAGTACTTTTGCTACCGCAGAAGAGTTTCTGTCAGTATTTTGTTATATATTGGACCATTCCTTTTGTCTTTGACCTTCCAGCTGCCACAAACTCATCAATAAAACAGTAAAACAGTATCAATCCATTCAGATATTCCTTTCTGGCATAGTTGCCATAGGAAGGTACATTTCCGTCCACCAATAACAGATTGGCAACTCTTCAGCCAGTTAGAGTATAAGAGAGTTACCTGAGGTACTGAGAAGTTAGATGATTTTCCCACCTATGGTTAGAATAGCCAGTGCATGTTGGAGCTGAGACTCAAGACTCAGATCTTCCTGACTTTGGACCACTTCTCTACCCATTATGCTACGTTGTTCTTTTCATGTGTGTTTTTAGTGCTTACACATAAGCCATAAAGGACTGTGCTATAGAATATTCCTTCTCATGGCTACTTTCTCTTCTCTTGGATTTGGAGACATTAATATCTTGGTTTTCCTCTTACCTCCCTGACTATTCGTATTCTGCTTCCTCTTTCTCCTCTTGACCCTTAAAGTGGGGTTTCCTCAAGGCTTTGTTCTACTGATCTTTTCTCTTTTCAAACTCTTCCTTTAGAGTTTTATTTACTTTCATGCTTTTATCTATCCTCTCTACAATATGACTCTCAAATTTATATCTCCATTCTTGAATCCCAGATGTGCCTCACCAGCCGCCTACTTGACATCTCTATATCACCAGCACCTCAAACTTAGCATGTCTGAAACCAGCTTCATTATTTTTTCACTAGACCCTACTCTTTCTTCCTTTTAACGGCTCTGTTTGTTAGTCGCAGAATGATTCATCTAGTCACGCAGTTCAGAACTTCCCTTTCCTTCACCTCTCCCATACAGACAGTTAACAAGTCTTGTCAATTTTGCCTACTTTCCTTTATTCCTTTATGTTTCTAATGCCACCGCCGTAGCATAAGCCCTTATTATTGCCAGCCTAGATTAATGTACTAGCTTCCTAACATCTCTTCCTGTTTCTCTTTTCTCCCTCTCATTCAATCATTCCTCACTGCTGTTGGCCTAATCCTATCTATTTGTAGACCTGGTTTTGTCTCTCTAATCCAAATCCTACTATGGTGCCCTCTTGCTAATAGAGTAAAGCTTATCCTAGCATCCAGGGCCTTCTGCAATCTGTCAACATTGTACCTTTCCGGACTTATCTCGTACAAATCCCTTCCACATATTCTGCCATTCAACCATCTTGGGCTGTTTTCTTCTCTTTGTAACTTATTGACTCTAGGACTTTCCTGATACTGTTCTTGATGCCTGTAATGCCCTCTGTATCTGACCTGTTGAATTCTTTACAATCTTTTAAAACATAACTCGCATCCTGGAGGACTTTATTAATGACTTTTCTTTCTTGAAGCTTCACATATCACTTTGCTTACATCTCCCTTATGCATTTATCTTGTACTATGATGTTGGAGTGGTAGGTAGGAGCCAAAAATTGGACACCTTTTAATTCTAATCTAAGGATTTTGCATTTTGTTTTAGAGACTATAGAGAAGAATTGGAAATTGAGCATGGGATTGACTTTTTTAGATATCTGTTTTAGGAATATTAACTTGGAAGTTTAATGGAAGATGAATTGACTAGGGGATAGACCAGAAGAAGCAAGACTAATCAGGAGACAGTTGTAGTCATCTTTCTGAGAGGTGATGAGAGTCTAAATGCGGACTGAGGCTTTATGATCTTAATAAGATTTCCAGTAGATAATGGAGAAGTGGTTGAATAATCCAGGGTATTTGTATGAGGTGTTTAGCTTTAAATTCAATCTTGCTATGAAAACCTTTTATTGTCCTTAAAAATGGGTGGGACATAAAAAAGATTTTAGGGTATTTTGGGTATGTGTTTGGAATGAAATTTATCTATAAAGCTGACAGTGGTATTATGTTAAAGAAATTATCCTCACCAAGATTTTTATATTTGGGGAGAACTTGTAAGCATGTAAGAATGAAAAAAAAATAATACAAATATCGTTCAATATTTTTCTTTCTCTGCTGGGTTACGTAAGCAGTAGAGAGGTGTTAAGTCAATCAATTTATGTTGTCAGTGATTTAAAAAAAACTTACACTGTTTCACGTAGTAAATATTTATTAACAGTATAAGGAATGGTTTATCTATATGTTACTTGATGTCTCTGAGTGTAAATGTAAGGGGGGAAGGGATGTTTATCCTAGAAGCAAGAAGGAAGAGAAAAGTTTGCTAGTATGGCAAAAGTCTCTTTCTTCCTTTAATAAGAAAATCTTTTAGGGTAAAAATTTTAAAGCATAGCTGTGCAATAAAACCTCACACTTTTGCAAGTGCATTTGCCTAGACAAAAGAATACAAAGGAGTATTTTCAATGTCATGAGTGAATTTTTGTCCTGTGCCTCAGGCCAGAGTTTCATGAAATATTACTATTAAATTTGAAAGATTTCAGAAATAGTGAGTTACTTTTTTTTTCTTAAAGAACAGCAACTTAATCAAATCTAATTTATGAAAGAAATTGGATTTATCAGGGTTAAAGTGAAAAGTTGTCTTAGTCCTAGGGATCTCAGCCTAGCTATATGTGTGTATGGACAAAATAGAAGAACCATGTTCAGGAAGTTTTTGTTTTATCACTCTATGTAGTCATGAGACACATTTTTTGTAGTCATTGACACCTGGATTTAAGTCTTGTTGTTGATAGATATTGCTATGTGACCATAGACAAGTCACTTAAACTAGGAGTTATTGATCTATAACCATGGAGGGAACTTCCACACTGGGATTCCTTATACCCATAAAATCTTAATTGTGGCCAAACAGCAACAACAACAACAATAGCTAGCATTTACATAGTGCTTTAACTTATATTATCTCATTTGATGGGCCCTATTATTATCACCATTTTATAGATGAAGAACCTTAGAGAGGTTAAATGACTTGCCCAAGGTCTGAGTGTCTGAGGCAGGATTTGAACTTAAGTCCTTCTGACTCCAAGTCCAGTACTCTATCTATTGTGCCACCTAGCTGTCCCAATAAATAATACTAATAAACAATTCTAATTTTTACGTACTTTATGGTATCTCAAATTTTGATGGCTCCTAGATGGTCAAGATAAGAGCATATTGACCTAAAACATTTATTGGGCACTTATTGTATTCAGATTAGATTTATGCTAGGAATTTGTGAGGGACACACATAAAATATCATAGGCTTTTTGGTAAGCATTAAATAATCAAAACCCTGGAACATACAAAGAACCTCCAACAGTATTCTATGAATTTATTAAGCAAGGTGTAGACCAAATTTCCATTCCATTGGACTTCCTTTTCACATTTCTTCCTGCTTAATTTTTTCCTACTTTCCTACCTAATACCTAGTTTTTCTTTGCTCTTCCAATATTCAGATCTTCTTTTGGTCTCTCTGTATTTCTGTAAATAATTGAGTTCCATGCTTCTTTTTATTCAGAATATACTTTTCTATCCTTACTATTGATACCATCATCTATTTGAACTGTATTCATTCATGTGGCAGTCCCTGTATCTAATCCCCAGCACTGTCTTGAATACCTAAGGAGAATTTCCAAAAATCTCTGTATAGTTCTTGAGGGAAGTACAGTAGTAGATCATGTTGTCTCTCATTCTATTACACTTTCTTTTTTTTTTTTAAACTATATGAGTTATGTCTCATACTTACTTTTCTTTAAAAATTCTTTTAATACAAACTTCACAAATACCCCTTGTTATTATTATTAACAACAACAATCATAACTGATATTTATGTAGCATTGTAAGTTTTGTAAAACCAAAAATAAAAAAAAAGTTTAACCCTTCTTTTTCTTTTTTTTCTTGGGGTGGGGCAATAACACTTGCCAGCTTCTGACCCTCTCCCTTTCTCAATGAGTTGCTTTCCATACACATCCTTCTCAGCTCTCACGCTGCCATCATCCACGTGAAGGCTCAACTCACCTGTTGTCTGGACCACAGAAATAACCTGCTGATCTGTCTATCTGCTGCAAGTTTTCCCACTTCAGTCCATCCTCTACTCAACTGTCAAATTATTCTAATAAACTGGAAGGCTGATTGTTTCATCAACCTGTTCAATAAATTCCAATATCTCCTTACCCTAAGAATCGAATATAAAATCATCTCTTTGACCCAAAGCCATTGATAAACTGGCCCATTCCTTCCTTTTCAGTCTTCTTAGACTTTATTCTCCTTTGCAAACACTACAATCAGGTGACACTGGCCTCTTTGATCTTTCTTATAGAAGACACTCCATCTTTGAACTCCAAGCATTTTCTTTGGCTATCAAATGTTCTCCTTTCTCATCTCTATGATCTTGTGGCTTTCCTGACTTCCTTTAAATACTAGCTACAGGAAACCCTTACCTATCCCCCTTAATTCTAGAGCCTTTTCTCTGTTGATTATCTTCAATTTATCCTGTATATATCTTGTTTGTACATGTCGTTTATTTCTTGTTCAACTGTTCTGTCTCCCAGTAGACTGTGAGCTCCGCAACAGCAGGGATGGGTTGTTTTTCCTCTCTTTTTTCTGTGCCCAGTGCATCAGCCTGAACATACTAGGTGCTTAAATGCTTGTTGACTTCACCTGTTGGTGGTCAATCCTAAAGAAACATAATGTGGGCTGTTATTTTTTTCTGTGATTTTTTTTCATCGTTTGCAATTTGTGGTTTGGTTTTTAAGATTTATTCCATATGGTAATTCTTTAGCTCTATGTAATTTGGTTATCTGGCAACCATACCTCTCCAGAATAAAGCCAAGAACAAGGAAGTTAGCTAAAAGGGTCTGTGATCAGCAAAAATAGTGGTCACAAAGTCTATTCATCAACTCATAATAGATGTCCCAGGTCTTCACAGTGTGATATAGGAGAATAAGCACTAGATGTAGAAACAGGAAACGAGGGTTCAAATCCCAGACCTGTCAATTCCTTGCCGTGGGACTAAGCCATTTATAACCTTTCTGAGGCTCAGTTTCTAGAAATGGAAACAATAACACTTGCATTGCCACCCAGGGTTATTGTGAGGAACTAGCTTCATGAACTGTGAATAGTTGTATGAATATGGCAGATTGCTATAAGTAACCCACTTGATCATCTGCATTCCAAAGGAAAGAATAGATAGGAAGCTGTGACTAAGAAATGGAGAGGGGGTGTTAGGAGTAGAGAGTACTAATAGCCGCAAGAATAACAGCCTAGATAACAGCTTAATAGAAAGGAATGAGACAGAACACTATAAACAGACATACAAGGACTCAGAAAGCACTATGAATGGGGTCATTTAGTGAGGGAACAAATTAGCTGCGTGTCTCATAGATGGTATTAAAGTGCTACATTATAACTGAAATTCACAAGGGTTAGTGTGAGTCATTGAGAAAATAAATTAGGTTGAGTATACATAGTTAAAGAAAGCCGGGAAGAATGCAATGTGTTTTTGTAGTAGTGATACATTTTAAAAATTATTGATGTATTTTATTTTGGCATAAAGTAATAATTACAATGTGGTGCTTTAAGATATACAGTGGGACTTTCCATATATTATGTCATTAAAGGAATTTGAATTTGAACCCAGGTCTTTATGACTCCCAAGTCCAGTGTTCCGTATTGCTTGGATACTTGCCAATAGTTACCTGTTACAAGGTACATTTCCCCCAAATTTGTTTAAGTAAAATCACTTAATAGAGTGCTTGTGATTGATAGCACATACCCCCTTTAAATACTCATAGGATACAATGTGTTCACTGAAAGAAGAATGTGTGCTTTAACTTGAATATTTTGCTACCAACATTGTCTGTTGTATTTGATTTAAGGGTTTTTATTTTTTTATTTCAACATTGTGTTAATTTGCATTATTTGTAGTCGTTGATTTTTTTTTTTGCTTTTTTTTTTTTGGTGAGGCAATCAGGGTTAAGTGACTTGCCCAGGGTCACACAGCTAGTAAGTGTCAAGTGTTGGAGGCTGGATTTGAACTCAGGTCCTCCTGACTCCAAGACCGGAGCGCTATCCACTGTGCCACGTAGGTGCCTCTGTAGTCATTGAGGTTTCAACCAGCCTCAGTCACTTCCTAGCTGTCTGACCTGAACAAGTCACTTAACCTTTGTTTGCCTCAGTTTCCTCAATTATAATATGATGATGATGATGATGATGATAATAATAATGCTTACCAAGGTTTTTATGAGGATCAAATGAGATAATATTTGTAAAGCCCTTAGCATAGACTTGACACATAGTAAGTGCTTAATAAATTCATGTTCTCTTCCCTTATATTTTTCTTATAGTTCTGCTTTTTTTTTTAAATCCTGAATCACTTTATTCAAGCCATCCCATCTTAACCCTGAATTCTTTATATTCATCATTCTTTCTTGTGCAGTATTATTCCATAATTTCCATGAATCAGAATTTGTTTAGACTTTCCCTAATTGTTGAGCATATTTTTGTTATCAATTATTTGTAATTATAATAATTCTATAGTTTTGAGAACTGAATCATATCAGAATTTATCTTTGTATCTCCTTTATGGCTAGCACAGTCACTTGCATAGAGTAGGTGCTCAGTATTTGGTTTCTGAAGATTTTCTAGTTTGGCAACGAATAAAATTATGAATGAATATGGAAAAAACTCAGTGCAGAAAAAATATACATACAAACACATATATACATACGTATGCATGGAGAGACATATATATGTTAATTGCTTATGCATAAATGTTTTAGAAGTTATTTTAAACAACTACTTACTGTCTATTTCATAGAAGATTTTCTAATTTGGTTAAAATTTTAAAAATAGGTAATGTTGATATACGTGCATATGTTATACACATATACATACGTAGTATATGTGTGTATCTGATACACACACACACACACACACACACACACATACACATATATAAAACCTATTGGTCTTGTCTTGTTTTCTTTAACCTCTTCAGTGTATAATCCAAGTAGTTTGACTGTGGGATCACAAAGGTTATGAATAATTTAGTAATTTTTCTTTAAAATTTCAAATTGTTTTCTTTTCACCTGTAAACTAGTATACCTGTTTTCCTACAGTCCCAAAATATAATTTGTCCATCATGTACCATATTTTCTAATTTTATTGATGTGCGTATGTAAGTTATTTAAATTTTTTTCCTTTAATAATGGTAATTTTGAATATTTCCCAATAATTGCTAACAGTTTGTATTTCTTCTTTTGAAGACTTTTCCTATACATTGACTATTTACCTAGTAGTGAATACATCATTCCATTATTGATTTTGCATCAGTTTCCTTTTGCATTTGGATAGCAGATTTTTATCAGAATACTTAATATAATGCTTTTGTCCAGGTGAAATGCAGCCTATTATTGTAATTGCATTGATTTTGTAAAAAGTTTTTTCTTTAAAAATTTATGTAATCAGAATTATTTATTTTTCTTTATATGGTGGTCTGTCTCCCACATTGGATTAGGAATTCTTCTTCTATTCTTTGTAGTAAGAGGTATAACCTTCTATTCTCTTCTGAAGTTTTAATGGTGTTTATCATTATTATTATTATCATATTTTATCCATTAGGAACTTGTAGTATGTGATGTGATTCTTTTAAAAACTTATCTACCACTAGTTTGTTCATTGATTGACTTATTGTTCCTCTATATGAATTTTCATGCTATTTTGTCAAATTCTATTAAATATCCTGTTGGAAATTTGATTGGTATAATTTAAAATCTGTGAATTTTTTTGGTGTTGACCTAGATCAAACAAAAAAATTGGATGACTTTTAGTTTTTTGTTTATTTCTGAGATTGTTTTATTATTATATTTTTGTATGTTCTATGTTTATTGGGTTGACTTTGAGATATTTAATGTAGTCTTTTGTTATTTTGAATACTTTTTCTATATCCTTTTCTATGTTTTTGTGGGTAATGTGCAAAAATGTGAATTTTTTTCAGTGCCTTTTTTGAATCCTGCTATTTTCCTAAAGGTATTGACAATCTATTAATTTGTGTTGATTCTCTAGGGTTTTCTAAATAAATAATCATATTACATGAATATAGAAACAATTACCTCCTCTTTGACCATGCCTATTCCCACAATATTTTAGATCCTTTGATTTTATTTTTACTATTAACATTTCCCTTGACCATCATTTGCTCTGAAAACTTCCATTCTCTGACCCCAATTCTTTGTTTGAGCGTTGTTAAATTGTAGTGATTTGCCTCTAAGTTACTTATTCATTGACCTGTAGTGATTTGGTTCTAAGAATTACTGATTCACTTGTTCATGAAATGAGAACAAAGAAGTTCTCTCTTTGTTTTCGTAATGTCTCTTAGACAAAGTGGGATTTCCAAAGAATATTTGTGTTATCTATTCTTTGCTACATAAAGCACTGATTTATCATAGTCTTTTTCATGGCTACAAGAAATTTCCTTTGTATCTGGAATTTGTTTGTCAAAGGCACCACTCAGCTCTGATTTTCTTAGGAGGGATAATTGGAAGTCAGTTATCCTATTGAAATCTCATCTTTTCTCATTGAGCATACCTTGCAACTTTACAGAGCAGGCTATTTTGAAACTTAAGCCTATTCTTTTGCTTTAATTTCTGGTCATCTGTGAGTAGCTCTGCATGGTTTGAATTCTTGATAGGTGAATTGCCTCTTCTTGGCTCTTTGCAAGACTTTTTTTTTTTTTTTTTTAAACTCTGACCTTATGAAACTTTGTGACTTTCTGGATCAGTTTTTGGGTTTTTTTTCCTTGATGGAGAAGTGTTCTTTCTTGATTTCCTGAAATAAAGTATCCAAGCTGTTTTCATTGCATTTTTTTCTGAGAGAGAGTAAATTTCAGATTGTCTTTGCCTACCTCTTCAGGCTCTGTTACTTTAATTTGTAAAGAAGGCAAGTGTTCTATCAATTTTGCTGTCCTTAATTTTGTTCTAGTATTTATTCTGCTTTTGCATTGTTGTATTTTGATTCTGTCACTATTTTTCAAAGATCAGTGTTTTACTAACGTATTCATTATTTTTTAGCAGTTCATTCTCTATTTTTGTTGTTTTAAGTTCCTTGAGCCAGTTTCCTTCTTCACATCTTTCTTTAAGTCTTATATTGGAGAGTTTTGTGATTGATCTCGCCTTATAGGAGGAAGGGGAAAGACAGGTCTAATTGTAGGATTATAGATCTAGAGTTGGAACGGTCATCTAAACCTCCTTCTTTTATAGATGAGAAAACCAACACCCACGCAGATTAAGTAACTTGCTTAAGATCACACAGGTAGTAATGGTCAGTGGCTATATCTGAACTTTAATTAAAGGTTTTATACTAGCTATTTCCTCTTGAGATTTATTTATTACCCCCATAGTATTTGTTCATTGTATCAGGGCTTGGTTTTTGATTGTTCATTTCTTCACTTTCTCTTCTGAATTTTCTGCAAACTTAATGAAGAATTTTCTTTTTCCATCTCTTTTTTCTTTTTTTTCTTTCCACTTTTTTTCTTTCCTTCCTTCCTTCCTCCCTTCCTCCCTCTCTTCCTCCTCCCTCTCTCCCTTCCTCATTATGTAGGACTTTTTTCTTAACAGCTCCTTTCCTTTTTTAAATTTTTTATCCACAGGGATAAAAACTTTCATTTTTGGACCAAGATAAACTTATTAAGATTATTTGGTATATAATTTAAAGTCTCAAAACCACCAACTCATAATTGTATAAACATTTCTTATTTAAACTGTCTTATCTCCCTTTTTAAAAAGTTAACAGCATTTTCCTTCTTATGAAGTTTAAGCTTGATCCTTCTATAGCATTTTTCACCATCATCCTTTTCAGCAACTGTGCTCACATTTGCCAGTCTTATAGCATTGATGATACATGATGGTAAGGTCTCAGTAGTTTGAAGACATATAGAAATGCAAGTCATAGTTCTAATTATGGATTGAAAAGTACTTTGTGGTATTATTTTAGTCTTAGTCTTATTTCTTTTGAGTTTCTGTCATAATCATAAAATTTAGAACTGAAGGGGATCGAAGAGTAGTTTGACTCCTTGTTTTACAAATCAGGAAACTGAGGCTTAGGGGCTGGACTAAAATGAAGGTTTCCTAATTCCCATTCCAGTGCTCTAGCCACTAGACCCCACCACCTACTATCTCTTGATAATTTACATGCGTCACAAACTCTTCTTTATAATATTTTTCCACTCTGACCATCGCTACTCCCTTTTGGGCTTAGAGTGTTGTTTCATGAAATGAGGTCATTTAATCCACTTCTGAAGGCATTTTTCTTTTGAAATATGTTTGTAACCCTGTTATTACGCCCTTATAATGCATAGTGGGCACTTTATGCCACATATCAGAACATAGCTTGGTAAGATTGGTAGGCTTTAGTCACGAGAGCCCAGGGATTGGAGGAAGGGGTGTTAACAGGTCAGAGTTGAGGTGGATTGGCAGAGCTGGGGACGGTGGGAGGTGGGAAGCTTACATCATTTCCCTGCTTTATAAAGGCTCTCTCTGACTGGTGCTGTCAGGCCCGTACTTACAAGAGTGCAATTAGTTTACCAAATGTACTGAGATTCATAAAAGAGAAAAGGAGATGACAGAGATTCTGCTCCTATGTTCCTAAGTCTGTGATATTAGACTAGAGATTGTCAATAAGTAACTCTATGCAATCAGAATTGTCACTGCTTCGCTCTCCCCCAGCTCAGTGCCTTTCTGCTCCGCCCCATCCCTGCTCTTTCTCCGCTGCTCAGATCAGCTTCCTGCTTTTCATGAAAGCTGTGATTCTATAAAGCTAGTGTTCTTTTACTGAAAGAATTATTTTCATAAGTCTGGAGCGGGTTTTGTGGTGGTGGCCGTGGGTTTTGCATTGGCTTGTTTTTTTCTTGGACAAGGTAAAAAAACAAAAACAGAGGCTGGGGGAAAAAAGGCAAAATCATCCTGAGGTTTGTTGTCACATCGTGCTGGTGTTATAACCACCTCTGTAGACTGCTGCACTGAAAACATTTCTGTGAGAGGTATGTGCTTGAAAAACTGAAAGGTGTTTGAATGATGGCTCCCTAGGTTGAGTGAGTCCTAGCATTTCCTCAGACATGTTTAAGGCCTTTGGGGTTTTTTCTTCCCTAGGGATTTGATAGGAAAAAAGGCAAACATTCCATGGGACACAGTGGAGTTAACCAGCTAATGCTAAAAGATGAGCTTCATCCATACTTCTGCCGTACTCCTGAAACCCTAGTCTTAGTTGTGGTGTGAGGTAATGCAGTACGGTCAAATCCATGGGATTTTTCCAAGTTACTTTTGGATATTGGTGTGGGTAAACAGGAGAATGATTTTAATACTTAACTCATTATTTATGAGTCACCTGACAAAGATAAATAAAATATTGGCACCATATAGCCTAAAGAATCCCACAGAGTAGTTAATGTGGAGTTTTTCAGTTGGCAGATGGCTAAAGTGAAAGGAAATATTTGGTGCTTTACTTTTACCTAGAGAAGAGTTTTGAAGTTAGAGAATGTTAAGTTTCAGTGGAAAAATTTCAAGGTGCCACCAAAATTTAGAGAGATATCTTGCTATATCTGATGCGTGTCATCCTACTTAAATAATTTTTAAGCCTGGAGGAATTGGCACATATGTATATTTATCTTTCCAAAAGATATAGGAATGGGGGGTAAAATGTAACATTTTTATGAGATTAAAACCTAACACCAAAGGAAAAGCAGAGAATAGTGATTTAGATATAAATACCTTCATCCTATTCTACTTATAAATAATTTGTGGAAAACACTGATCTTTGAAAGTGGAAAAATATGTTAACAATGTAACAAGGAATATTGTGGTTTATGTAGAAAAATAAACTATCAATTTTATAGAGAATATTTAAAAGGAATTCAGTAGATTCTGAGTTTAAAGTATCACCTCCTGAGAACTTTTCAAAAGTTGATCTTTTTCCTTCATTTTTGAAAAGTTTGATTTTAAGTCATACATTGCTAAAAATTAGTTTCTATATAAAAGAGAAAGGAGGATTAAGCTTCTTTTATAGCCTTTTCCCAAGAGAAAGTAGCCCTTCATCCAACAAATGTCTTAGACACAAAGTGAATATGTTGGCTTTTTTTAACCTAATTCTCCCTCCCTTTCTCACCTCCCCCAAGCCGAAACAAGAACCTGCTTTATGATATAGCCAACAGGTGGCTGTCCAGGCTTTGCTCAAGGGCCTCCCAAAAATAGGAGCCCACGGCCTATGAAGGCAGTGCATTCCATTTTTGGACATTTCTAATTGTTAGGAAGTATTTCCTTATATAATACTGAAATCTGTCTTACTACATCTTCTACCTGTTGATCTTGATTCTACTCTTTTGGACTAAACAGAACAAGTTTAAACTCTCTTTCACATGACAATCTTTCAGATAATTTGAGGACACTTATGTTCCTTTCTCCTCTGAGCTAAATATTCCTATTTTCTTCTGTTTGTCTTTACATGGCATGGTGGTTGTTCTACTCTGAACCTGTTCAGGCAATCACTCTCTTGTAAATGGGTGACACCTGAACAACAATATTGCAGATGTTGTCTGGCCAGAGAGCAGTAGAGTGGAATGGTTTTCATCCCTAGTCCTGAATACTTTGCCTCTCTTGATGTAGCCTAGGCTACATCACCCTCTTGCCTCATCTTAAGCTTACATTTCACACTGAGATCTTTTTCAGACCAAATGCCATCTAATTATGCCTTCTTTAACCTGTACTTGTGATATGCCTAAAAGATTCTGTATTACTTTTTCCGTCCACTTGGGAATTTGTCTTTAATTTTTTAAGAATTTTTCTTGAGCCTTCATTTCCTTACCTTAGTAAAAGGGAAAATTCGTGAAAAAAAAAATTCCAGATTTTAAAAGGATGATTACTATTGCTATAAAAACATTTGAGTTTTATAGAAAACTAATAAAACCTCAATGAACCAGCTTTAGTTTTTTCACACTTGACTTTTAGAAGAAAGAGCTTTTCTCCTCCCCCACCCTCTGCTGCCTTAAAAAAAAAAAAAAGATATCAGGACTTTTAAGTTTTTAAAAAACAACTTCCTGGGGCCCATCCTGTGTTTGGCACTATCCGAATTCCAGCATTTTCAGTACGGTGCTATGAAAAGTCACATTCCAAATGTTATCCCAGAAACCTTGCAAGATTCTTAATCACCAAGGAATAACTCTGTTATATGCATATACTTTACTTAATGAGACAAGCAAGCGGATTAATTAATATATTTTAGAAAGGTTTTCAACAATAAGGATTAGGACAAAAAGGATTTGAGAAAAGTTAACCGGAATTACCCATTCCTCAAATGTTACATTTAACCAAGGTTTTTACTGTACTAGTTTCTTTTCATTTTTGAAATTAAGTAAACACTTTATTAACCCTTTCCTGGCATTGTACTGATAACAGCCTCTTCAGTGGCAACAGCAGCTTTCTTAGCTAACTAGCTATTAGACTATGGGAAGTCAGTTTTTTACTCTGGGCCTCAATTTCCTCATCTGTAAAATGAATGGTTAGGACTAAAAATAGTAACAATCTGATATTCCAATTCAACAAGTATTTATTTATTTATCTATCTATTTATTTGTTTATTTAGTAGTCCAAACCAGATGGAAATATAATTGGGAAATACTTAACAAAGTAAATAAAAATCCAATAAAACATAGATAACATTACATTTTAAAACTAAGACAACATGCAGCCCTCTGGGATCCTTAGGTATGGTTTAGTGGCCCAATTTCTGTTTGACATTGACACCGCTACAGAGTATCCAGAGAACAACCCGGATGTTGAAAGGTCTTGAGATCATTTGAAGGAACTGGGGATGTTCAGCCTGAGGAAGAGAAAACTTGGGGTGCAGGGATGGACGTGAAAAGGAATGATATTTGGCTTCAAGTATTTGAGGGGCTCAACAAGTATTTATTAAACACCTACCATATGACAGGCACTGTGCTAGGTGCTAGGGATACAGAAATAAAAGTCTTACAATATTTTAAGGTTTGCAGAGCACTTTATACACGTTATCTTGTTTGATCCTCGTAAAACGTGTAGGTGTTTACAGTCTTGCTGTTGTGCCCATTTTACAGATAAAGAAACTATCCCAGAGAGGAGCTGATAAGTGTTAAGAGGCAGGATTCAAGCCTGGGTATTTTTTCTCTCACTCCAGCACTATTTCTACTATTCTAAGCTGCTTTTTGACAATTTCTTTATCTGTCAAAATCTGTGCTTCTATGATTCTAGAGCATAGCCAGATTAAAAAAAAATAAAATCGTTATGAACTTCCATTTTGAAGAAATGATATTCTATTTGAAACTGAAAGAACTATTAATATCTCTTATTAGAGGTAATATGGAGTAATGAATAGATGGGTGGTTTCAAAGTCAGAAAGAGGTACATTCAAGACCTACCTGTGACATATACTGGCTGTGTGACCCTGTGCTAGTCACTTAATATCTCAGTGTTCTAGGCAGCTGGGCAAATGAGACCAGAAGTTGTAGAAAAGGTGCCAACTTGCATTAGCACAAGAGGTTTCTTGATCTCATAGTTCCCCGTACTAATGAAATCATAGGTCTAGTTGTTAACCTTATTCCTATTAATAAAGTGAGCATCTCTAAGAAACTGAAAGTGTTTAATAGAACTTGCTTATGTTACCTATGGCAACTTCAGAACATGCAGACTAGAAAAGTGACATAATATAGGCTGTCTTATTTTACAAATGAGAAAACTAAGGCCTGTGCAGGTTAAGTGACTTACCTAAAGTCATGTAGGTAGTTAAGGTCAGTGGCTATAGTTGAACCTTAATCCACTGTTGTTATTAAAGGCTTTATATTATCCCATAAAGTTATAAGAGAATATGGTAAAACAGAATTAAGGGTAATTCAAAGCCAAGGGAAGAAAAATTAGCTTTGCTGTTGTTCAATCGTATCTGACTCTTTGTGACCCCTTTTGGAATTTCCTTGGCAAAGATACTGGGGTGGTTCGCCACTTCCTTCCCCAACTCATTTTACAGATGAGGAATCTGAGGCAAACAGGGTTAAGTGACTTGCCCAGGGTCACACAGGTAGTAAGTGTCAGAGGCTAGATTTGAACTCAGGAAGATAAGTCTTCTTGATTCCAGGCCCTGTACTCTTTCATTGTGCCATATAGCTGCCTCCAAAATAGATGAACTTAGTTAAATATGGGATTTGGGGGGGAGTAGAAGTGAAGTAAAACTAGAATTTATTTTGGGTAAAAATAAAACAAATAATAGGCATACGTTAATGTGCCCATAAGTATCACCAACTGCAGATGTTAAACATGTGCTCTCCTGAACCAGATTAAAATGTAATTGGCAAATATTTAACAAAATAAATAAAAATACAATAAAATAGATAAAATGTTAACATGTGGTTCAGCAAGCTAATATGAGGCCCACAGGGATGCTTGTGTATGATTTAGTGGCCATTATTTCTATGGTGCTTGACCCTTTGTTGATTAACTCATAGACTTCTGGAGCACTGTTTCCAAGGGAATGTTAAGGTTATAGGAATTAGGGTTTTAATTCTATAAATCTATGTAGAACTTAATGAAGAAGAACTCGGGAAAATTGACAGGCCTCTTGCAGAGGTCAGTAGCATATTGTTGGTGGTCGTGCTCATTTGCCTGGCACTTATAAGTATCCATTCCCTGCAAATCTAATTCATATCTGTTTTAAGAAAAAAAAAACTATTCAGCTCAATAAACATTTATTGAGTAGCAGCTGGTCAAGGTAGAGAGGGCTAGGCACAGTGGAGAAAACAAAGAGTAAATGAGAACCTCTTAATTCTGTTACTCTAATCCTTGCCCCCTGAAAATGTGGTTCTTAGTGACCCATATCAGCATTGATGGGACTTCCGAATGCCACTTGGAAAGATTACAGGCCCTTGACCCAGAGAATGGAGAGCAGAAAGTTAGTGACATAATGGGGTCCTCACAGACCCAGCTTTGGCCTACCCCCACATTCAACATACTTTTATCTCTAGCCTCATATTCTCAGCTCTTCCTTAGTTTTTGTTTTTTTTGTGAGGCAATCAGGGGTAAGTGACCTGCCCAGGATCACATAGCTAATAAGCATCAAGTGTCTAAAGGCAGATTTGAACTCGGGTCTCCCTGACTCCAGGGCTGGTGTTCTATCCACTGTACCGTCTAGCTGCCCCCACCTCTTCCTTAGTAAGTGGGGGTTAGGAGTGATTGTGACTAAAATTGATTCTATAAAAACTATTAAAATTTTTCTTCCTTTTTAATGTATGTAGTCAGAAGAAGTTAAATAGATGAAGAATGTCCCTTATCCAAACTATGAGTAGGTTGTTGTCGTTGAGTCATTTCAGTCATGTTGGATTCTTTGTGACTCCATTTGGGGGTTATCTTGCAAAGATACTTGTCTGGCTTGCTGTTTCATCCTCCAGCTCATTTTACAGATGAGGAACTGAGACAAACAGAGTCAAGTTACTTGTCCAGAGTCACACAACTAATAACGGTATGCAGTCAGATTTGAATTCAGGAAGATGAGTCTTCCTGATTCCAGGCCCAGCGCTCTATCCACTGTGCCACCTAGCCGCCCTGATGAGAATGACATTAGTCATATAAAAAGCATTTATTAAGCATCTGCTCTATAAGAGACAGTATGGTCTAGTAGACAGAGAGCTGGCCTTGAAGCCAGGAAGACCCAGCTTCAAGTCTGTCCTCTGACACATGCTAATGGTTTGAGCCTGGATAAGTCTCTCATTGCTCTAGAGTTAGCTAGGTGACACTATGAATAGAGATCTACGTTTGGAGTCAGGAAGACCTGAGTTCAAATCTGGCCTTGGACACTTTCTACGTGTGTAACTTTGGACAAGTCACTTATTCTCTGTTTGACTGTAAACTGCAAAACTCTGTTGTGAGGATCAAATGAGGTATTTTTTAAATGTGTAAAAAGCCCTTAGCACAGTGATTGGTACTTAGTAAGTGCTCTATCGGTGCTTATTCCTTCCTTCCCCCCACCCCCATCTCTCTGGGACTATTAAGTTGTTCGAAAGCACCGATTTAAATTGGTAAAAAATTAAAAAAAATAAATAAATAAAGGACTTTCCACAACCCATGCAAATGAAATCACAAATCCCGGACCTATCTGTACTACATGCTAAGCCCATGCTAAACACTGAAAATACAAAGATAAAAATGAAATAGTTCCTGCCATCAAGGAACTTATATTCTATCTGGGGAGGCTATCTATCTATGTATTTGTCTATCTGTCTGTCTGTCTGTCTGTCTCTTTGTCTCTGTCTGCCCCTCTATCTATCCTATCTATCCATACATACACACAGGCGCGCGGGCACACACACACACACACACACACACACACACGCATATGTAAATGTATGCAAAATAAATGCAAGATAGATTTGTGATACTACCAGGTAGAGGTGGAGAGAGGCTCCCCATAGCCTACTGAGTTAATCTATCAATTCATATATCTTGTACTTTTAACTGCTTCTTCAGTCGCTGTATGGGGCCAGGAAATTGGGCAGGAAATTGAATAGGAGAAAAGTGTCAGGTAGATTGCATTTGGGAAATGGTACTTTCCATAATCCTAAGATGCTCCCTGACACAAAAGTTTGTCTTTATATTATAATATACCACCATTCCTCTGTTGAAGCTATATGGCTCTGAATCAGAGCACTTTGCTCTCTGGAGAGTAAAAATTTCAGGTGTTCCAAAGATCAAAGGAGAGATACATTGTTGATGTAAGTAAGGCACGGCATCTTTAGGGTGACTTGTCCTTGGGAAGTGACATGAAAGTTAGCTTTCAGGGAATATACAACTAGAAAAAAGGTGGACTTGATATGGAGGAAAGGATGACAGACAGACAAAGGCTGCTTTGATCCTCTTGGGATGTTGAGAAACTTGAGGAAGAACTCCAGCTTACTGGTAGATACTTCATGGAAGACTTGTGGGAAAAAATTATTAAAAGTTACACAGGAAGAAAATACATGAATGTGTTTTTGTCTGTCCTTATGGAGTGGATACCTGTAGTAATGAGATCCTTGATCCATTGAAGGATTATGCATATGCAGCCTTAAAATTTAAATACCATAGTCTCATTGGGGACCTTAGCAGTCAGCAGAATCTCACTATAGCTGTGGTCTGACTGGGTTGGACTGCTGCAGTACAGCCAGAGTTGGGCTTTGTATTGACTCTAAATATTCTGCATAGAAACAAAGCTATAGATACTGACTCTAAAGGCTGTTCATTCTTTGCTGAAAATTTTTAGGCTCTTAAGACACGAGGGATTGTTATTTCTGAGACTGTTTTAGAACGTTAAATGTAGCACTGTACAAGTTGGAGCAAACCACAGTGACACCTTAATTTATAGACCCTCTGAGAACCAAGCTTCTTTATAATGAATTTGGATTTAAAAAAAAATCTATAAATCATGGGAAGAACTGCTCTTGCTTTTACCTACCCATGCATAATAAAAATATTTCCACAGATAGCTCGAGCACTCACTGACCTTAACCAACCATTTTCCCTGCCTTGGAACCAAGGGTCAGACCTCACTTTGTCACATCCACTAACTCACCAACTCCTTATCTTTCTTTGTCTGAAGACTCTCAGGTGTATGCTTTTTGGTTAGCTCATCAGTTACCATCTTGTCATTTCTATCTACACAACATCTCTCATGTAGATTGTTTTCTCTTCACTTACACAGCTGGGTAGGCCCTCATCACCTCTTGGCTGAATTATGGCAGTAGATTCCTAATTGGTCTCTCTGCTTCAAGTCTCTTTTCACTCCAGTCCATCCTCCCCACAGCCTCCAAAGTGATTTTCCTATAGCCCAGGCCTGACCATGTCACCCCACCCCCCTAATAAACTCTAGTGGCTTCCTGTTATTCCTAAAATGATGGCCAGATAGATGTCTATTTTGTTGTTGCTGCTGTTCAGTTGTTTCAGTCTCATATGACTCTTCATGACCCCATTTGAGGTTTTCTTGGCAAAGATACTAGAGTGGTTTGCCATTTCCATCTTTGGCTCATTTTACAGATGAGGAAACTGAGGTAAACAGGGTCACACAGCTAGTGTCTGAGGCCAAATTTGAACTCAGATCCTCTTAACTCCAGGGCTGGCACTCTATCCACTGTGCCACCAGTGGCTCTCTAATTAAGAATCTCTTCAGGAAATTAATTGAAAACACAAGAAATTAGGCAGTATAGATATTAAATGCTGTAATTTTAATATTTTTACATAGCAGTACAGTTTAAACTCCAACTAAAGAAAGATTTGCAGATGTAGAGGTTGCTGAAGTAACACAAAAATTTATGCTGTACTTATGGCACATACTACTTTTCAGAGACATTTGAATCTTAGAGTTGGGAAGAAACTCAGAAGTCATTTAGTCTAATCATTACCAAAATCATAAATTGTATTTGAAACATTCCCTTCAAGAAGTGGTTATCCAGCTTTAGCTAAAAATGGAGTGCACGCCACCATGTAGTCTATTTTGAATTCTATTCTTCCATTATTCATGGGCTAAACATTTATAGCCATCAGTCCCTGATGGAGATAACCCAGGGCCCTGAACCCAGCACTCTGGGAATAGTAATACTTCCAGTCTGGTGCCCTGCCCTCCACCATCATCCTTGGAAGCCACCCTTGTGGAGTTGGAGCCTGGCAATTTCTATAGGTGCCAACTACTGAAGAAAGTTCTTGCTGCCAAAGACCTTGGTCCTACTGTTGAATGGTTCAGCATCAGAAACGGATAAGATTTTATCAGTGGAAATGACATTAAAGACAAGGCATTATAATTTGCTTTGCCATTGAACTCTAAGGACTATGAGACCTTTCTAACTGACTTTTAGATGAAACTTTCCATATTTGTTATCTCCATCATTAGAATGTGAGCTTCTTGAGAACATGGACTTTTCTATTTGTATCCCCAGCACTTACCACAAGGCTTTGCACAATGTAATTGCTTCATAAATGCTTCATTCATTCATTCATTCATTCATTCATCATTTGTTCAGTCTTTATTCTGTGTCCCTTATATAAGGTAGGGCTTCTCTAAGAAAGTTGTGTTCCCTTCTATTCCAGTACTAAATTAGTACATTTATAAATATAATCTTTATTTCCCCATGTTTTTCTTTGTTGCATATACTTTTTTGATGTACCTTTTTGTGTTGTGCTTTACTCTTAGAAAAATCAATTTATGAAGGAGGCAGGATTGTATAGTGGGAATTACCCTGTATTCTGATGAGGACCAGTAGACTGTCTGTTCTTATTATCATGACTCACCTCTACTGAGGTTCATTTGTCCTACCTCTCTGGATCTAGTTCCTCTTTTCCATATATATGCTATCCACCCTCTTTTCTGATGTTGCAGTATTGGGAAATATGACATTTCCCTGAAGAAAGATGTCTCCATGAGACATCTTTTCCCTAAAACCAACCCATTATGAAGCCCCTGTCCCTCCATCCTTGTCCTTTTAATTGAAGGTCCATCTTTTTTTAGTTTGACAATTAGAATCAATTTTGTTAAATACAGTATGTTATTTGGGGGAGGGGATCTCAATCTTATTTGCTTCATAGAATAGCATATTCCAATCACTTCTTTGGCTTCTAATAGATAAGATAGTCCTTGGCTATTTGAATTGACTTTGCTTCATAGCTAACGGCTTTTTTTTTTTTTTGGCTTGCTTACTGTATCTGTCATTTGGCATTGAAGTGCTAAAATTTATCCACTACATCCTCTTGTATTCTATTCTTGCAGTTTATCCTTGTTAGTAATTTGTGTATTTTTTCAATCAGTTGCTTTTTGTTTTTAGTTCTTCTGGGGAATTATGTTATTCAGGCTTATAAATTCAGCTTTTTTTTATTATTAAATCAACATATACCCTGATCTTCAGTGATTTTTATGGGATGGTGAAAAAAAATTAAGAATGAGGAATCATAGTTCAGGGTAAAGGAATAAGAATCCAAATACTTGCAGACTATATCTCATGCTTTTATATCATGAACACTTTCTTTTAGAAGAGGATTGGTAGATGTTGGTCATGGTAAACATCATTGCAAAAAAAAAAAAGAAGAAATTGATTATATTTAATAGATAAGAAAAGACTTCTTAGTAATGTGAGAGTTATCCCTGAATCATGCCTATGTACAATTGGATCACTGATTTGTAAAGGAAAAGATCAGAATTAGTAAAAAGCAAGAAGACAGATTTAATAAAGAAAAAAAAAGATTTGACATACGTTAAAACAACTCAATCCTGAACTTTAAAAATAGATAATCAGCAATGTGAAAGGGAAAATGGAAATCTGAAATAACATTATCTGTTGCAATTTTTATATACAGAGGTTCAACTACTGACACTTTATTACTGTTAACAGGAAGACTGAAAGAATCCAGAAAAGATGTTAGCAAGCAAACATTTGACTTAGGTGACAGGAGTGTGATATCAGCCTCATATTTACCATTTAACAATGCATTAAAAGATGTAGAGATCCCGTTGTACTTCTAATTTGTTGATTATGAAAAAGCATTTGAATCCATAAAACGACATATCACTTTACAGGTCCTTTGTGGACAAGTTGTTCCACATCCATGCTTTAAATTATCCAAGAGTCCTTGGATGTGATAACAAAAATAACCCAGTTCAGTGACTTTTCTGATCATAACTATCAGGTGATACATAAAACAAGGAAATGTATGCTTGCTAAAGGTATTTAACACTGTGATAAAGGAGATAAACCACACAGAGTTCATGATGAAGAAGGATCCCTTGTGGATAGTAATATTCTCTAGATATTCCTGTTTGTGAATGATACTAAGCTGATTACATCAAACCCCAGAATACTGCAAGGTTTCATCATTGAGATCTGCAATTCCTACCTGCCATGTATACTGGATAGACCAAGTGGATGAAAAATGAATTATTTGTCCGGATTACAGCATTCATCAAGATGAACAACATACAGAACAACAACCCTTTAATGTGTGATATACAGCACAGATGAACAACAGCTTAGGCACAAAGTTGAACAAGAGGGGGAAAGGAGACTGGATTGCTTTGGATAACTACAGTCTTTTTTAATGACCCTAAGCATCCCATGAGAACTGTGGCTTATCTTTTTAATACCAGAATTCTACTAGTTTTGCTGTATGAAAGGAAGACATGGAATATAATAGTTTTCGGTTACTTAAGAATGACTATCACAGGTTCTTGGTGTTTGTGAGCAGACTGCAACACATAATCATTGGAGAATTACAGCTGACAGTATTAGATGAAGAACTGTTAACTCAACCTGATGGTCAGCTTTTAAAGAGCCTGGAAGGTAGTGCAGGACCTAGAGTCATGAAGACCGAGGGTCAGACTTGACCCCAGATACTTACTGTGTGACCCTGGGCAAATTAATTCACTTGCCTCAGCTTCTTATCTGTAAAACGAGGATAATAGTAGCACCTACTTCCCAGCATAGTTGTGAGGACAAAATGAAATAATATTTGCAAAGCACTTTTTAAGTCTTAGGGCACAATATGGGGCTATTTATATTATTTGGTTCTTTTCCACAAAATGTAGTCAGTTTCATATTGTGGACCTTAAAAATTCTTCAGAGTCTTTCACATTTAGAGTAGCTGTTCTTCTTTCATAGCAGCCAACTATTTGTAGCAAATAGTGTCCGATATTAAATTTAATCTATCAATTGGTAAGCATTTATTAAGCTCCTGCTGTAGGACAGCCACCTTGCCAAGTGCTAGGAATACAAAGACAAAAGCTAAATAGCTTCTGCCCCTCAAGGAAGGCAACAAATATGTATACAATGTGTATATATACTTATATGGCTATGTATATATTACAACTATATACGTGTACATATATACATATACACATATGGGGCAGCTAGGTGGTGCAGTGAATAGAGCACTAGGCTTGGAATCAGGAAGACTCATTTTGTGAGTTCAGATCTGGCCTCAGACACTTACTAGCTGTATGACCCTGGGCAAGGCACTTAACCTTGTTTGCCTCACTTTCTCATCTGTAAAATGAAATAGAGAAGGAAATTGCAAACCACTCCAGTATCTTTACTAAGAAAACCCCAAATGGGGTCATAAAGAGTTGAACACTACTGAAATGACTGAACAATATTCATATGTGTCTACATACACATACACATATACATACATACACATGTATATAGACACACTGCACAGGACTTACGTAAATCAGACAACAAAGTAACACTGGAAAGGAAGATACTGGTAGGAGGTGAGGGGATAGCCAAGGAAGGCCTCCTGCTGAAGGCATTTCTTGAGCTGAGGGAGAGCATGGATTTTAAGAGGTGGAAGTGAGGAGGAGAGTGCATTCTAAGCATGGAAAATAGTGCAAAGGCAGAAAGATGTGGGATGAGGCTTTATGTGTAAAGCCAGCAACAGCTGGCCAGTGTGGCCTGTGTGCACTGGACTAATGTGTGAGAGGAACAGAAAGGTAGGAAGAGACCAGGTTTCCCTGTTGGTTGCACAGTGTTTGATTAACAGCATTATTTTTAAAGGCTTTCAGATTTATTTCAGATTTACTTATTCCCAGAGTAAGTAAAGAAAAGAGGATCTGTGAAGTATATATTTGAAGTATATACATAGCTCTGGTACTTCTATAGTCTCATTGATGGGGGCAGTGATGTGGTTCAGTGTTTAGAGCAGGTCAGGAAGACCTGAGTTCAAATGTGATTTCTGACACTTGCTAACTATGTGACTCAGGTTGCCTCAGTTTCCTTATCTATAAAATGGAGATAATAATAGTACTTACCTTCCATGGTTGTTGTGAGGATCAAATGACATATAATTGTGAAGTGCTTAGCACTTGGTAGGTGTTATATAAATGTTAGCTATTTTTATCAAATGTATGTGATCCCTCCTGTGATGAGGATCACAGCTTATCCCTGTACCCTTCTCATCTAGGTTGTCTTGTAAATTCTCTGAAGGGGGTCCACCCAGTAAGGTGGGGGACCTGCTCAGCCTCTCTTGACATGTTCATCTATTGCATATTCTTAGTGTATTCCTCTTACCTTCATTTCTAAGCACACATTTCTGATGACATTCTTTATGCTGCTTCCTCTGCACGGTTCTTTGTTGACAATATATGTTTCCCTGCTTGTGCCCACCAAGGGCCTCTCCATCGCCCTCTGGGTATATCTCAATGACTTCTATTCTGTCAGGAGATGTGGTATTCCATGAATTGAACCCTAGAGCTTTAAATCACCTTGGGAATGAAATAAAAGCTACATTTGTGTGGTTTAGTGATTCTTAGAATTCTTAGTCTTAAATGCTTTGTCACTTTAAAATTCATTTGAATTTTGCTATCCGTATTTCTTTCATAATTAAAAAAGAGGCTTAAGCTTTTTCCCTACCACTGTCCCCATGTAAAATGCCCACCAAGCAAATTCCTCTTCACAGTGAAAATCCCAATTCAAGTTGAGGGATTTAAGAATTCTGCTAAATAAAACTCTTTAGGTTGTCTAATGACTTTCCTTGGATAAAAATAACTTTGATAGAGGATTATCAGCTCCTGGCTTGTGTGCCTGAGGGCAGTATGCCAAATCACCTTCTTGGCACATCAGCTTTTGGCCTTCACTAGCTGTAGTGCTTCTTGGAGGAGGCATTGGATAGTTCATCTCCACTGCTTTAGACCTTTGGAAATTTTCTTCCCTGGGTTACCAGGTTCAGAACATTGAATAATACCACATTACCCAACTGCTCTCATGGTACCTTAGCCTAATTTGTCACAGGGATAGGGACTGGACCTGGGGCTTCCTATGCCAAAGCTGGTGGGCATCCTTTCTGCAATTTGTAGTCTTAGAGAATTCTACAGGGCACCAAGAGGTTAAGTGAGTTATCCCAAGTCACAGAGCTAGTATTTGTCAGAGATGAGACTTGAACCCAGATCACCTTTTTCCCAGACCAGCTCTTTATTCACTATACCCAAGGCCCTCAAATATTGGAAGAAAATAAATATTTGCTGAATAAATGAGCTCATGGCCTGTGTATCAAATGGCTTAATATTCTGTAGTTCAGAGAGTATTGACGATATATGGTTACAGAGAGGATGGTATATAAAGCTATTCTTAATATACAATAAGGATGGAACAGAAGAAAAGGGATTTAAACTACATCCTTGAAGATATAAATTAAAATACCTTGATAGCATTTTAAAAACATTGGGATGGATTTTCTAAAGGGAAAAAAAACTCATCAGTTGAGATAATTTCGGTATGGATCTGCTTGAGTATAGTGTTACAAGGTCGATAAAGGATTTCTGATCCTACAACATGCTGAGTACCACAGTAGTTTTATAACTCACAGGCTGTGTTTAAGTTAGGGTAGGGGACAGGTTGGGTGGGAATCCATGGATCAACTAATTTTCATTCCTGGTGCAGTATAGTTGAGGCCTTTGACTTTCAGCATTTTGGACGAAACAAAACACTATTTAGGGATTTCCCCCTTCCCCTCCCCCCCCATTTAAAAATATTTTTGATGCAAGGACAGTTAGGGATCTCCAGTAGCCAAAATAAAACAAATACAAAAAAGTTCATGATTTCATCGGAGTGGTTACTCTGCACATTCTTTAGCTCTGTTAGCTTAGGCTTTGAGAATCTAGGGTCACTTCCATGGCCCAGTGAGGCTTTGAATAGGATACAGTAGAGACCCTCAGTTGCATTCTTCATTAAATTCTTTTCTCAAATTCTGTTGAAGTTGAATTATTCAGGTTTTAAAATATAAGGTTTATCTGAAACACTGGTAGAATTAGTGGGATATGTGCACATATTTGCCTTATGAAAGAAAATACAGATAAGTAACACATTTTGATTTAGTGAAACATTCCTCACTTTTGAAATCCAGCACTATCAACTGAGCATTCTGATAAATTGGATACCTTGTCTATTGTAATGTCAGTTTCCTGCTCGTCAGCAACCTTGGGAAGGAAAGGGATGAGCTGTTGAGATGAATGTGTCTTCTCTTTTAGTTACATTCATTTCCAGGCTGTCTTTAATATACTAATCTTTTAAGACAGCAGGATTTGATCATTCGTCGTTTAAGAAATGGGTATTTTACGTAATAGGCAGCAGAAACACAGAAAAAATAAATTTTTAAAAAAATTTTTTGGCAGTTGGGGTTAAGTGACTTGCCCGGGGTCACACAGCTAGCAAGTGTCAAGTGTTGGTCTGAGGCCACTTTTGAACTCAGGTCCTCCTGACTTCAGGGCCGGTGCTCCATCTGCTGTGCCACCTCACTGCCCCTTATTAAAGGACCTCAGAAGCTATCTATTCCCAACCTTCTCTAAAGAGGAGGTCTGTATATAGCATTCCCAGTAAGTGATCAGACAGCTAACACTCAGAAACCTCTATTGAGCTTTGTAAGGTACCCTATTCCATTTTGGAACAACTTAATTTTTTCGTTCTCAACTTAAACACCTTTTAAAAAAAAAAGAACATTTCCATACTCACCAAAAAGAGATTTGTATATGAAACTATGAATCTCCATTTCGTATTTATTGCTTTAAAAAATATGTAATAATTCTACATACTACTTTTAAAACCACCCTGTATACCTGTATTTCCTTTTGAACTATGTTCCGTACTTTTCTGTGCATTAAAAAAATATTTTGGGGGCCTTTTGTGGGCATCAGTGTTGCTAATCCCATTCCTTTCTGATTACCCCCCTCTCCCCCCCCCACACCAAGAGGGATTTTAAAGAAACAATCTTGTAATAAATAAATATAGTGAATCAAAATGAATCCACACAGTGGTCATTGTCAAAAATGTATATCTCTTCCTCCATCTTAAGGACATCCCTCTGTATCAAGAGATGGGGAATATGCTTTATTATAGGTCCTTCCAAGGGGATGGTTGGTCAGTGTGGCAATCTTAAGTCTTTCAAAGTTGTTTTTCTTTGTGATATTTTTTCTTTTTATAAATTACTCTCCTGGTTCTATTCACTTCGCTCTGCATCAGTTCATATACTTCATATTACCCAGGATTCTCTGAAATCATCTTTTGCCATTCCCTTATGGTAGATGACATTCCATTACGTTATATACCACAGTTTGTTCAACCGTTCACCAATTGATTCACATCTTTTAGCTCCCCTTCTCTTTCCTTTACCCCTCCTCAGATTGTGTTTAACACCCTTTTGTCCATTTTAGATAAGAATGAGCTTCATCTGATGCCTGCTTCTCCCAGTACTTTTCCATATTTATATATTTCCATGCTCCCCAATAATGAGAAAAAGCAAGTTCCATCCCTTTTTTATCTTTTCCTATACTTGTGTATTCCTTTTACTCTCTTTTCTCTTTCCCCTCAGAACAGTGAAAATCTAATCCCAGTATCTCTGCTTTCTTATTTAACTTCCCCAATACCTTTTGAAGACATTAAGGTTCTGTAAAAAACACTTGCTTCTTCCTCCCTGTTAAAATATTAGTACTACATCATCATGCGTCACAGTCCAATTGCTTAAATAAATTTATTATTTTAGGTTTCCCTTGGCTCTTGAGTTTGTCAATCATACTTTAAATCAGTAAGCATTTATTAAGTACCTACCACATGGCAGGCACTGTACTAAATGCTGAGGATGGAAAGAAAAGGCAAAACAAATAAAAGAAAACCTGAAACAAAATCAGAAAACCCGCAACAGTAACAACAATAACAAAAACAATCTCTGTTCTCAAGAGCTTACTGTCTAATGGGGGAGTATATACTTGTAAACAAGTATATACAAATAAAATATAGTCAGGATAAACTGGGGGTAGTCTCAGAAGGAAGGAACTAAGATTAAGGAGGGCCAGGAAAGGCCTCTTGTAGAAGTTGGGACTTCGGGGGAGACTGGGAAGCAAGGAAAATCAGGAGGCAAGATGAGTGAGTTCCAGGCATGTGAGACAGCCAGTGAAAATGCATACTGTCAGAAGGTGGAGTGCCATTTTGAGGACCATGAAGGAAACCAGTATCACTGGAATGGGAGGGGAGTAGTAGGGAGCTGGGATGAGAAGATGGAAGTCCTGTATTGCATTAAACATCCATTCTTTTTTTCCCCTTGGGGAATTATAATCAGTATCACAGTGTTTGTAAATTATTCTTGGTTGTAAGACTCTGCCTTTCACCATTTGTAATATTGTATTCTAAGATTCCATCTCATTTATAGTAGAAGCTGCTAAGTCTTGTGTGATCTTAACTTTAGTTCCTTAGTCTTCTATTTGAATTCTATTTATATGCTTGTATATTTTTATTTGAAGTGGAAGCTATGCATTTTAGCTATGACATTCCTGGGACCTTTCTTTTATGTACCCTCACCTCTTCCCCCCAAAAAACAAAAACTTGAAATGTTCCTTTTAGGAATTGATTAGTGGATTCTTTCTGTTTTCATTTTGACCTCTTTTTCTGATAGCAGCTAGGTGTTACCGAGCAGGTCTGGAGTCTGGAAGATCTGAGTTCAAATGTGGTCTCAGGCACTTTCTAGCTGTGTAACCTCCTGCAACTCACTTAACTTTAATGTCCTCAGCTGTAGAATGGGATAATAATAGCAACACCTTGCAAAGTTGTTGTGAAGACCAAATAAGATATTGTTTGTAATCCATTTAGCACAGTGCCAGAGCACATGTACAAATGCTGGGTATTTAGGATGATGATGTCTAGGAAATTTTCATTTATAAATTCTTTAAATATAGTTTCTAAGTTTTTTTTCTTTTTAAATTTTTCAGGGAGTCCAGTAAATTATTTCTCCTTGACCTGTTTTTCAGGTCTTTTAGAAATGTCACATATATTACATTTTGTTCTTTTTTTTTTTTCAGTGTTTTGATTTTGTTCTGGTGTTTCTAGTTAATTCATGGAGTCATTGATTCCCATTTGCTTTAATCTAGTTTTTAGCAATTTTGTTATTTCATAAAGGTTTGCCACTTTTACCTGTTCTTCTACCTCCAGTCCTTTCCTCCAGAACTTTTATTTCCTTTTTTTTTAAATCTTTTGCTTCATTTCTTCTAGACATTCATGTAGTCCTTGTAGAAAATCCTTTCTTTTTTTTAAATTTCCTTCAAGTTTTTCCTTGCAGTTGTTACAGGGTTACTTTCTCTTTCCACAGTTTTCAAATTGTACAATTACAGTTTTTCATACTGATCCGTTTCTTCTTTCATGTAGTATCTCGTCATTAGCTCCTCAGTTGAGTCTTTGTGCCCTGGCCAGCCTCTGCCTCTTGCTGTTAATTTGAGTGAAGGGATTGCTCAGCTTGGCCTTGCCCTATGTCACCTGAGTGGACCAGGATTCCCAATATTCATCCTCTTTGAATCTTTGAAATTCAGGGTCCCAGACCTTTAGGGACTTCATAGAGCTTCTTAGGATAGAGTGCCAATACCTCCTCCATCTTTTGAAGAACAGAATTATCATTAAGGAAAGGCAAGAATTTATCATCTGTTTTGCTTTTGTCCCAGAGAGACGTATAATTGAAGTTCCCCCATCCCTACTTAAAGCACCCCTGTATGCCAGGTTTGTGATCTATTTCCTGAAATCTATTTATACTCTTTGTTCAGATAATACATAGTTTATTCCCATGACAAATCCACTTTTCTCCCCTCCTCTCCACTGATTCTTGCACATATCCTTTCTACCATGCTTGTGTGTGCTGGCTTCCAGATTTAAGGGGCTTGTCTTAATATTCAGTGCCACCCTATCACTCTCCCTTTCCCTTTTTTGCTTTGTTCATTTTGCATTCTGTCTAGTCACACAACCTGTCCTGCCAAGGCTCAATGACAGCTATAAGGTCAAATTTACCTTCTTGCATTTGGATAGTAATAATAATAATGGGTAACATCTATATAGTGCCTACTATATGCCAGGCATTGTGCTAAGCCCTTTACAATTATTATTTCATTTGATCCTCACAACAACCCTGAGGTGCTATTATCTCCATTTTGCAGATGAGGAAACTGAGGCAACCAGAGGTTAAATGACTTCACCAGGTACACACAGCTAGTTAGTGTTCTGAGCTAGATTTGAACTCAAGTTTTCCTGACTTAAGGACCAGCACTCTATCCACTGCACCATTTTATTGTCTCTGTCCCCAGACAAATCATTAGGGATGCCTATGGTGGTCAAATTTTACAAGTTTGGGGGTCTGTTTCCTGTCATGTCCCAGTTATATGCCCTCACAAGGTGACAATACCTCCTTGTTGTTAATATTGTTGTTAATATGAAGAAGATAATTTTCATCAGAGACATTTATTCTTGTCCTTTTCTTCTTCTGGGTTTCCTGAAACCCTCTGTGAATTGCTATTGTTATTATTTGGAGTTCAAAATCTGCTTTTTTCCAGATGGTCATTCTCCACCCACGTCCATCCCCCAACCCCAGCCAGTAGAGCTTTGGACCCATGACTTAACTTCAAGTGTTCAGTTTCCACTTCCCTTCCTTTTTTCTTCCTTATCTTTTAATTTGAAGCACTTCCTCCCCTCCTCTCCGTCCCCATTCTTTCAAGGAACACTTAGTTCTCTCTGATAACCTAAAGAGTAAAGAAGTATGCATTTTGCTCTTTCAACTTCTCTGTGATAGAGACCAAATTATTCTTAGTGTGTATGTAACTATTACTCAGCCACTGACAGAAAGAAAATCATAGTTTGCTCTTTACAGTTCACTGCAAAATTCTCCTTGCTTTCCATATTTTCTGGAAATTCAGAGTCTCAGGCCTCTTTTGGTATAGTTAGTATCTCACTTGACTAATTCTCACAATGAATTGATGTAGGAGTGCTGCCTATTGTCAGGTAGCGAAGGGAATAGGGTCCTTAGTTCTTGTTAGGAATACTTTAGACACTTAACTAGCTGTGTGACTTTGGGCATGTCACTTAACCTCTCCCAGCCTCTCTTTCCTTATCTGTTAGATGCGCGTGGAAAAAAAGCAGTTAATTTCCAGTGTTGTTGCCAGGATCATATAAATGAACATAAGTAAAGGTGAACCTTTAATTTTCAGTTGTAATTATCATCTATGCTAATTTGCAATGATACTTCTTTTATTCTTAGATAAATTAAAATTTAAATAAATAAAAATAATTCTTGTTTTATTAAAATAAATTTTCTTTAAATTTTATTAAAATAAAATAATTTAAAAGTTCTTAGATAAATTAAAAAAAAGTTGTTAGATAAAAACGCTCAAGTTGGGGGAGGTTGAATTGGGTGATCGAAGAAAAGAAAACTAAAGGTTAGCTCTCTCAGTATGTGTGTTCTGTCAACAAATTTGAGAATATTTTAGGGGAAGTCATAACAAACCATAACCTCAGTGCAAAGCTGAGGTGGAGAGTACCTAAAAACGTGTAAAATATGTGTCTACTATCCCAGGCACACCATGCCATTAGAAAGGGTGGGGAGAGGCTCGCAATTTTATATTCTTACTTTGGGAACAAAATTAGCTAGTTACAATGCTTTCTGGTTTACCCTTTGGGTGAAATAGCAGAATGATTAATAGTAAATTGATATCTTGGTCCCTCTTCTTTGTTGCAGTTACTTTCTATGGAAATTCAGAGTCAGATGCATTTTTCTCACTGTTCCCCAGATGCCAAAGGAAACTGCATTTGTCTTTATGAGAAGAGAATGGTCTTTGAAGGGAAATACTGAGAATGTACATATACTTGTTGGTTCAGTAATACACGTAATTAATTTTTAGCTAGGTATCACATGGTAGTAATCAGTGATTAAGGCAGTGCTGATAAAGGAAGGCAGCAATTCTGAGGGAGTGCAAAAGCAATGAATTCATTACTTGTTTATTCAACACAAATTAATAAAGAAAAGTGAAGTACACAAGCATTTATATAGCATCTAGTGTTGAGATTTAGGGACTTAGGGGTGCTGGGACCCCAAAATCACAACACAGGGGCCTGCCCAAATGAATTTGACCCAAGCCTTCTTTCAGCCAAAGACAAGGTTTATTAAAGATCTGCCATATTAGCCAGACTCTTAAGGAATCTGAACATTTGTGAGCTATTGGCTAGATTATAAAAATCTGAGCCCTTGGCTAGACTTAAAGAATCTGAGCACCTAAATGGAGACAAGATGGACCTTATATACAGAAAGACTGTGGGAGGGATCTAGGGGAAGGACCTTGATGGGGGAGACTGGGAGTATGTGATCTAGGTAGGGTCAAGGGTGGGAAGTAGCCTGGGACCATCAGGAGGTAATAGACAATGGAGGTTAGGCTGGGTCAGAGGTAACAGAATTGGGAGATTGGGCATAGGCAGTAGTGAAAGGCTAGTTGATATGATTATAGCCTCAGGCAAATGCTATAGACTTCCTTGATCAAGTGGGAGAATTCAAGGAGAGTTCTGTAGACAAGTGGACCCAAATTCTTTTTGAGGTGAGGGGCAAAGGTCTCAGCTTGGGCCCATACCCTATCACTACTATGTGGTAGGTATTGTGCTAAGTGTTTTATAAATATTATTTCACTTGAATTTCACTGCAACCCTGAGAGGTAGGTGCTGTTGTTCTTTTTTTTACTGAAGGGGAAAATGGGACAGAATAATTAGTTTGTATTATTCTAGTATAATACGCCCTCTCTCCCAGGTGCCTCAGGCTGGGTTTGAACTCTGGTCTTTATGACTCCACTGTATCTTAACCACCTCCTAAAAGAAGACTAATATCTTTTGAGCACTTTTATGTTAGCAGGTATTTTTTTAACCTAATCACTTTTTTTTTTTGGTGAAGATTTTTCTGAGATAAACTGGTCTTTGATTTTGCATTTCGTAATAGAACAACTCTAAATGTTGGTAATAATGATAAATATCCCCTGAATGTAAATAAATATATATCTTATTTTCAGGGGTGATGATTAGATTTATTATGTAACTTAGTAACTTTAAAATTGTGTGTGCAAACTAATTTTTAATGAAGAGAAAGAAAAGCTTTCTTAATTGTACTGTCACTGTTTTTACTTGTTCTACTTTTGACTGGTTATTTTGTCATTTTGACTTTCAAAATGTTTTAGAGATTTTCTGGATCTTTACAATGGTAGTGATAACATTTTAATATTATTATGGTGCCACCTTCTTGAAGTGTCTAGATTCAGTGATCATTATAATTACCTTTATAAGCGGTTGATGGAAAATCT
Source organism: Vombatus ursinus (assembly GCF_900497805.2). Taxonomy (NCBI): domain Eukaryota; kingdom Metazoa; phylum Chordata; class Mammalia; order Diprotodontia; family Vombatidae; genus Vombatus; species Vombatus ursinus. The sequence continues at coordinate 16,373,885 of NW_020941197.1, forward strand.
GATTGGGTTTAAACTTTTCCGTTACAAAATGCAAAGCAAAATCTTGTACATCAGGGCTCACAGTGCCCTGAAGCTCATTACAGTAGCCATGGTGACATACAAGTATTTGGCCACTGGGGGGCTCCATATTTTGTTAGTTAAAAGTCATTGGGAAGAAAGAAATTAAGTTAAATTTGATTCAGAATAAAACTCAGTGAACATTAGTATGTGCATACACAAATGTGCTGTGTTCAACAGTGTATGCTTCCTCTATTTTCTTATGAGTGAAATGAAAAGGAACAAAGAATATTACCTAATTATTCCACGGAAGGATTCCCAACTTGATTTACTGAACAGGATACTAGCAGCTCAAGAGGTTGAGGTTCATTTAGGTAATGTATTCAGATTTGATAATTGATTTTCCAGGGTACTACCTAGAATTGTCAAGCTTCAGTTTATGAGGGTTTGGGGGAGTTGTTTCCTACTTTGGTTTGGCAACCCTTAGAGTTATTTGATTTTATTGGATGTTGAGATTATCAAACATTTCTCACAATGTGATTTTTTCAATTTGTTTACTTTTAAATTACAGTTTTTAGAAGGATGAGATGGTGCCTTTAAACTGAAGGAAAAGCAGATTATGTATTACGACTTCAAAAAACCTGGGAATCATATTTTCAAGGTCTTTCAACCAATGTATGATACCCACTTTGAATCGAATTTTTGGTTTATCCAAAGCATATACCTGTACAAACTCTCTTTTTACCATGGATTTGCTGTAAATGAATCAGTTTACTTGGGGAAGGTGTTCTTCTGCTAGGTCACTGTACAGTTTGGTACTCAGTATAGGTATATACTGAGAGAGGTTTTTGTGAATGCTCTAGATTTTTTCTTTCTGAATCATGATTAATTCTCATTATTCCAGAAATTTGTGCTTCAGTGTGTATTTCACAAAGTCCCTATCTTTTCCCCTATACCTTCCTTATTGGAAATAAATTATGAGGTTTTATTCTTTTGAATAGATAGCTGTGCAATATTTGCTTTTAAAGCAAATTTTTAGGATAAATTAAATTATTAAGTTAATTTAGGATCAATCTTTAATTGATGAATTAAAATTTTATGACACATTAATCTAATTACTAATTAAATTAATTTTAGAATAGGTAAACAATTGCTTTTTACCATTAACATTTAGGGACCCATTTAAGTGCATTTAAAGTGTTAGTGCTATAATAAGGAAGGTTTAGGATGCTATTTGACAGAGTTTATACCTCGAGTAGTTGACCTCTTAGTTCCCTAGTTCATAAGATCATAGGTTTAGAAGCCGTCAGATCCAACCTCCTTTTTTCCACAGACAAGAAAATTGGGGCACAGAGAGCTTAAGTGACTTGTCCTGGGTCACACAGTTAATAAGTATTAGTGATGAGGTCTGATCTCAACTCTTCCTGACTCAAAAGTCCAATAATCTAGCCATAATAGCAGCTAAGTGTTTGACTCTTGGTCTGTAGTCATGAAGACCTCAGTTCTAATCCAGTGCCAGACACTTATTAGCTGTGTGACCCTGGACAAGTCGCTTAACCTGTTTGCCTCAGTTTCCTCAGCTATAAAATGGGACTCTTAATAGGGCTTTCCTCTCAGGGTTGCTATGAGGATCAAATGAGATAATATTGTAAAGTGCTTAGCCCAGTGCCAGGCACAGGCACATAGTAGATATAATATAATTGCTAGTTATTATCAGAATGTCATGCTTCTCTTACTACATTAGAGTTTGCTACCCTCCACCCTCCTATACACCCACTTCCATCCCCTACCCCTTCCCCAACCTCCCAGCTTTTAAAGTTGTTGGCAAAAGGTAAAAACTTTTCCCAAATACCCAAAGGAGAACATTTTAACTTGTGAGTCCTACTTATTTTTTGATCATTTATGAAAGCTAGTTTGTTAACTGATGAAAACTTAAAAAAAAATAAAATGAAAGAAGTACAACTGGGTATTGCAGTCACAGGTATTGCAGTCTAATGCTCTTATTTTACAGATGAGGAAATTGAGGACTGCATAGGTCAAATGAGTCCAAGGTCACACTCTTCCTAAAGATGGGAAATGACATTCACTTTTACAATTCAGATTGTAGCTCTTAACACAGTGCTGTACTGCTTTCCAGTGATCTCAGTCTCATTAACTCTGTACTGTAATCAACTGAATTAACTGAACACAGGCTTTGCCACCAACACCGGGAGGAAAAAATCAACCTACACATCTCAGACATGCGCTACTGACGTTATTATGGAATTGAAAACCATTAGCAAGTACATGAGATATAATGTCTATAGTTCTAAAGACCTTACCAGTATCTGTAGTGTCTCAAGAGTGCCACTTTGTAAAACTTTTCTCAACTAGAATGGAGAAGGGATTAGAAATGATGTCCTAAGCATTGTCTAGTCTACTCCAAAAGGCTTACCAGATGGCAAAGGGAAAAGGGAAAGGAGAATTTTTATATAGCACCTACTGTGTGCTGTATAAATATTTATATTTATAAACCTTTATAAATGTTATCTTATTTGATCATCTTAACAGCCGCAAGAGGTAGGTGAAGTTATTATGATTTGTCCAGGATCACAGAGCTACTAAATATCTGAGGCCAAATTTTAACTCAGGTTTTACTGACTCCATGCCCAGTGTTCTATCCAATATGCCATCTTACTGTCTCTATAAATAAGATGGGTTTTATTTCTATAGTATTAGAAGTATTTTAATACTAAGAATGCAACTGTTATATCATTGAATTTGCGAAGATTTGATAGCACAGTGAAACAGAAATTATTCTCCTGATACAGAGTTGTCATTAGAGCATTAAATGAGCAAATTTTTTAAAAAAGCATTTATTAAGTCATTAATATGTGCCAAGGCCTGTGCAAAAGTCCTAGGAACAGAAATAGAAAATGTATTCTGGCTGTCATTGAGCTCACACTATAATTGAGGGAGACAGTATGGGGGAGAAAAAAGAAAAAGTACAACTGTAGGGAGGGGAGAAAGATCCATAAGTCCTGAGGATGTGACAGCAGGACAGAACGCAAGGGCCAGGGCTCTGTCACTTACATCAGCAGGCCAGATTGAGTTTGGAGGGATAGAGGCAATGCAGATTGTAAGGTCTGAAGGACATTTGGAGGCGATGGTCAGGTAGATGGATGATATAGCAGCCAGGGAGGGTCTGGTGCTTAGCATGTTGCACGTGGAGACAGGATATACCAGAGTTTGAATCCTGGCTCAGACACTTATTAGCCATGTGCACCTGTGCAAGTCTATCTCAGTTTCCCCAATTGTAAAATAGGGATAATAATAGCATCTACCTCACAGGGTTGTTGTGAGGATCAAAGGAGATAACACATATAGGACTTTGCAGACCTTAATGTGCTATATATTATATCCATATACATACATAAACACTATATATATATATATATACACATATATGAACGCTAGCTACTATTATTATTAGAAGGATTATTGACTGCCATATTATCCTAGCCATGTGAGCAACGAAGAAGTCAAGATGGGTTCTAAGTGACCTAGCATTGGAGGAGGGGTAAGAGAAGTTAGAAATTAGAGAGAAGAATGTTGCTGGAAGGCTCGGCCTGGTACCCTCAAATGAATTATGAGTGGCCCTGGGCCAGGGGAAGGTCAGGGGAGGTATTCTGGCTGGTGGCAGGATCTCCCTGATCAAAACTGATGAGAAAGTTGCCTGCAATGCTGATGTAGTATATTTCTGTGATAATGGATAATGAGAGGCTCACTTGAATCCTTCTTTTCTGGTCTCAAAGCAGTTGTCTGCTTCTGGAAATATAATATGACAGTATGTTGCGGTCAGTCAATAAACACTTATTAGGCACCTACTATGTGCCTGGCACTGAACTAAATGTTGATGATACAAAAATAAGCAAAAGACAGATTTCTACCATTCAGGAGCTCACAATCTAGTGCTTAATAGTAAGTGCTTAGTAAATGGTTATTGAAATCCAATATTGTAATGTAGTAGAGTACGTCAGATGTCATCTTTCTTGAATGACAGATATAAAAAAGCAGGAGAAAAGACATCACTGTGTAACATCAGTATATCATAATATTGCTATATTGTTGTTCTTGTGTCCTGATATTATATTGCTGTCCCTCCACTTACCGAGCCACTAGAGAAAAAGACCTAGCAGGAGATTAGGCATATACTGTAGCATATAGCTTGCTATATACATATATATATATATACACACAGACACACACACATATACACACACACAATATACATATATACATACAGATATATATGTATATATGTGTATATATGTATATGTGTGTATATATATGTGTATATATGTATATATATTTGTTTGCATGCTATCTCTTTTTGACTGTAAGCTCCTTGAGGGCAGGACCTGACTTCTGCTTTTTGTGTCACCACCACTTAGAGCAGAGCCTGGTACATAATAGGTGCTTACTGATTGATTGATGGTCAGTCCTAGTACTTGACATCACTAAAGTTTTGGGATTATGTTAGGGATACAGGGGACAATAGACAGAAACTTTAGAAATACCCAGTTTACCACCACTAAATTTGGTATCATGTTGCTATGTAACATATGACAATAACATCAGTATATCCGAAAACATTCTACACCATTCCTGAACCTAGGATCTCCATAAGGCTGTGACCTGAAGTTGGTCAGGAGTGAGCGGATACTCAAGATAGAGTCATTCAGGAACAGCTTTGTGGCATGCTGATAACCCAGTTATTGGAATACATGTGTAAGATGTGCAATTGATTTCCAGATATTTTGCAGAGTTAGCATAACATTATGTACTGAAGAAAAGACTGGTCTTTTCCAAGACTGTGCCAGGGAATTCCTTAAATGCATCCAAAGACTTTCACTGACAACAGAGCTAGAAGCTACTGCTGGATTTTGCTACTTAGGCAACAGACTGTCCGGGGATGCACTCATCATCAGAGAAGTCCAGCGTGTCTTCTGGGAGATTGGAAAAGAAGGCTTCATGCTGATGAGTCATTAAATTCCTAGTGAAAATAACTCTACAAAGTCTTTGTACTATCTTATCTACCATATAGGTTGCCTTGATATCCTTGAGAATTTTTATTATTGTCACTTATAAATCCTCCTACAAGAAGAAACAGGAAGATAAAATGGATCTTTATGAGTCTTGGGCTATGGTGTAAAAAATAATTACATATCCTCAGGTGTCCAGACATGGGTAAAGAATAGGTGATAGAGATAGAAGAAGTAAGGGGAAATAGAAAGACTGCCACAAAAGTTGTTACAGAAAAGGTGATGCAGGTCTGGATTGCCAGAAACTCATAAGAGCAGATAAGCTAGCCTGTTTTATCCCAGGATACCCCTTTTTTGAACCAAGGCTTTAGGCCTATTACTTGTCCAAAAGGACACACACAAGAAAATATTTTATTATGTGCTCTGTGTGGAAAAGATTATTGGCCACCACAGCTGTACTTAAATTATTCATATCCCCTTAAAAATGTACCAAAATAATATTTTTTTCCTGAGAGCTGACAGTGATGCTGAAATGTACAAGTTCTTCATTTATATATTAATTTTGACATTCTGATTAGAATGACTAGAGAATTCAGGAGAAGCAGCATCGTTGGAAGGTTCTGTGATGTCATTGGTCCTCTTAGAAATGAAGGATGAACAATAGAACAATAGAAGAGCAAAGGTTTCTGAGAAGAAATGAATTGTTACAGATTTTTGAGTATGCAAGTGGCCTATGTGTTTTTGACTCCTTGTATTGAATGGTTGTCCTTGATAGTACCCAAACTTTAGACTAAAAACTACATTAGATTTCCTGGGAAAGTCTTCTGAGATATTAATGGGTTTTTCTACATTCCGCCATAAGCTAAAGCAATTCACTTACGTTCAGTTACAGACTAGTAATAACAATAATAATAATAATAATGATAATAATAATAATACAGGCTTATATTTTTAAAGAGTTCTTAGCTCACCACAGCTTTGCGAGGTAGGTATGGAAAATATTATTATCCCTATTTTACAGTTGAGGAAACAGATTCAAAGACGTTAACTTGCCCAAGGTCATATTGCTATTAAATGACAAATGGAAGGAAGGTAACAGACAGTGCTCCCATATGTCCAAAGGAATCTAAGGTTTACAAGGTGATTTCCTCACAGTGATCCTGTGAAATAGTGATAGGGCCAGGACTCAAGCATAGGGGCTCTTGATTTCAAGTGTTACATTCACCAAATTTAAAAAAAAAACAACAATAAAAACATACATTTTGTTAGTCCTGAAAAGAACCTTGGAAACTACTTTTTTTTTTTTTTAAACACAGATGAAGGAACCAAGGCCAGTGGAAGTAAAAATGACATTTATGTTCATACAGCTAGTTGGGAGTAGAGTAGCAACTCAATTCCCTTCCTCCCCAAAAATACCCTGTTGCTTCTGTTTTATGGTAGCAGTCCAAGGACATTCAATCTAGAGATTTGGTACCACACGGGAGATGGTATGATACATGGGAAAAGCATTCTGGATTTGAAGTTAGAACACTTGGGATCTAAAGACTTGCATGAAATAATGAAGAGTGAAATAAGCAGAACCAAGAGAACACTGTATACAGTAACGGCAGTATTGTTTTAAGAATGACTTTGAATGAAGAAGTTATTTTGTTTATTATATACCCAAATTGAGTCTAAAGGACACATGAAGAAAGAAGCTATCTGGAACCAGAGAAAGAACTGATAAACAGGGGCAGCTAGGTGGCATAGTGGATAGAACACTGGCCCTGAAGTCAGGAGGCCCTGAGTTCAAATCTGTCTCAGACCAAACACTTGACACTTACTAGCTGTGTGACCCTGGGCAAGTCACTTAACCCCAATTGCCTAAAAAAAAAATAAAATAAAAAAACTGATAAATAGAAGTATGTGTAAAATAATTTGCACATGTGCACACACACACACCTATTTGTGTCTAATGGTAGCCATCTCTAGGGTGGGGGGGAGGGAAAAAAAGAAATTTACATGATAATTTTGTTGTGTATTTGAAAGCAATAGCAAGTTGTGCGTAGTACATTTGCAGTTTCATGTATAATCATCTTTTTATTGTGCTGTGTAATGGAAATGCATGTTTTATTCCATAAATTAAAAAAAAAGAGAAAGACTTGGGTTCAGATCCCAGCTATGTGACCTTGGATAAATCACTTCCCCTCTCTGTCTCAGTTCCTTCTCTTTAATATGAGTTGTTGAACTAGATGGCTTCTTTGGTCATTTTAATCTCTAAATCTTTGACCCTCTGAGCTATGCTCTAAGACATATCAACATATGGGATTGTTATGTACAGATAGATAAAGTATATAGTTCGGCAAGTGAGAGATATGCAGGAAGAAAATATTTGGAGCAGCCAGATGTATACCATGAAAGCTAGTTGGGGATGCAAAATTAGCCATGGAGCAAAGGGACCAGCAAACTAGATGAAACAAGCAGATTTAGGTACTGGTAACTGGGTATTTCTAAGGTTTCTATTCATTGTCCCCTGCATCCCTGACATAACCCAGAAACCTCAGTGATACCAATTACTAGGACTGAACATGAATGAATCAAAAAACACCTACTGTGTGCCAAGAACTGCTTTAAGTGCTGGGGATACAAAAAGAAACAGAAGACAGGTTCTGCCCTGAAGGAGCTTATGGTCAGAAGGGAGATAGCATGCAAATAAATGCATACAAAGCAAGCTATGTGCTATGGCATATGATTCATTTCCTACTAGTCTTTTTTCTCCAGTGACTTGGTAAATGGAGGGGCGGCAAAGTGGAGAGAGAGAAACTCTCTTTTCCTCTTTTACCTACCAGTAAACCTGGAGTCCTTTACCACTTGACTGGCTTTTTCCTGAAATTCTTCTAGCTATTTCAGCTCCCAGAGGTATGGTTAGCTTATTTGGTTAGCCAATCATGCTGTTCCTTTTTTAACCTAATTAAAGAGGATTTTGTAACTGATAAAGGGATGACAGGGTGCGTAGGAAATCTTACTTATGCATGTAAAAAAACCTCTCTATATGTACACTTGATATCATCTCTGTATTCTCTAGCAGCTTCCCACCATTTCTCTTCACTCACTAATCTTCATTCTCTGCTGGCTTCTCTGCTGCCTACAGTAACAACAGTAGCAACAGCAACAACTATCATTTATGCAGACTTTAAAGTGATTTACAAATGTTAGTTCATGTTTTTATCCACACAACAACCCTGGGAGACAGATTCTATTATTACCCAGGTTTTACAGATGAGGAAACTGAGGCTGAGAGTGATTAAGTGACTTGTCCAGGGTCACATAGCTATTAACTGTCTGAGGCCGGATTTGAACTTAGGTCTTCCTGGCTCCAGGTCCAACACTATCTATCCACTGTGCCACCTAGCTGCTTCCAAACACCCTTATGTCTTCCCGTCCTTTAAAAAAGCTTTGATTGCTCAAACCACCAGGTGTTATCTAATATCTCTTATCTCTTTCTCAGCTATTCTGCTTGAGATAGCCATTTACACTTGGTGCTTTTATGTCATTTCCTCTCATTCTCTTCTTCTTCTTTTTTTTGGGGGGGGGGTTAGGCAATGGGGTTAAGTGACTTGCCCAGGGTCACACAGCTAGTAAGTGTTATGTGTCTGAGGCCAGATTTGAACTCAGGTCCTCCTGAATTCTGGGCCGGTGCTCTATCCACTGTGCCACCTAGCTGCCCCGTCTCATTCTTTTCTAAACCCTCTGCATTCTGGTTTCTGACTTCATCATTCATCTGAAACTGCTCTCTTCAAAATTACCACTGATTTCTTAATTGCCAAAACCAATGTCCTTTTCTGAATCCTCTTCTTCATATATATGCAGCTTTGTAGTGTGACTTATTTCAAATCTGGCCTCAGACACAAGCTCTGTGAACCTGGGCATTTTATTTAACCTCTGTCTCAGTTTCCCCACCTGCAAAATTGGGATAATAATAATCCTTCCCTCCCAAGGTTGTTGTGAGAATAAAATGAAATACAGCACTTTGCAAACATTAAAATATTATATAAGTACTAGTTATTATTGTTATTATTTGACAATTGACTGCTCCTCAGCCTTTTATATTGTTGATCATCACCCCCTCCTGTATATTTTCTCCTCTCTTGGGTTTCCATAATACTGATCTCTCTGGTTCTCCTACTTGTCTGAGCATTCCTGCTTAGTCTCCTTTTCTGAATCTTCATCCATATCTTGCCCACTAACTGAAGGACATCTCCTAAGGCACTGTCCTAAACTATATTCTCTTCTCCCTTTATTCTGTCTTGTTAGGTGATCTCATCAGTTCCTATGGGCTCATTTATCATTTCTTTGTGGATGGTTCTCAGATCTATGTATCTGGCTTTATCCTCTCTGTCTCTATGTCTGTCTGTCTCTCTGTCTCTCTCATCACCAGTTGCCTTTTGGGCATCTCAGACTGGATAGTTTGTAGACATCTCAATCTCACTATATGCAAAACAAAATTTACCAACTTTCCAACAAACCCCTCCATTTTTTAATTGTCCTATTACTTTCAAGGGCATTATTGCCATTGTCTCAACAACCTAGGTTCTCAGCAGTAGTGTCAGACTTGATTCTTCACTTGTACTGACACCAACTATCCAATTTGTTACCAAATCTTATCATCTCATATGCTGGACTGACCTCCTGATCAGTAAATTCTGATGGTTCTCTATCACTTCCAGGATCAAACACAAAATACTCTGGCATTCAAAGCTCTTTACCTCTCCTACCTCTCCAGTCTTCTTACTAGTCCCCATCTCCCCTCCCCTTCTCCATACCCTAATTCAGTGTCCTTGCTTTTCATCAAATAAGATACACCTTCTCTGGAGACCACGCATTTTCACTGGCTGTCTTTCATTTCTGGGAGACTCCCCTCCATCTCTCTGACTCCGCTTCCCTGGTTTCTTCAAGTTCCAGCTAAAATCCCATCTTCTATGACAAACCTTTATTGATTCCCCCTTAATTCTAGTGCCTTACTTCTGTTGATTATCTCAATTTATCCTGTATATACCTTGTTTGTACATAAATTGCTTCCATGCTGCCTCTCTCATTACACTGTGAGCTCCTTGAAAGCAGGAACAGTCTTTTGCCTTTATATCCTTAGCACAGTGCCTGGCACATACTAGACTCTTAGTAAAAGCTTGTATTGACTGACTGCTCAGAGAATACCTAGTTATTTTATTAGCCTAACTAAACCTAATTAATAGTAATCTATGTGTATATGTCATACGGCTTTGTACATTTAAAAACACTTACATGTGCCTTTACATTTTAGAAAGCTGTATCTACTCCAAGAACAAATCAGATAACAAATTCCAAAGTCAGCATTAAGTGACTTTCACATTCCCATCCCTGTCAACTATCCTCCTTAGAGTAGGTAATCAGGACCTAATGATTTCCAATTATAGGACCTAGCAAACACTATACTTGTTTCTACTTGTATCTGTGTCAGTCTTTCACGAAGGTATATGTCTAAATATAATTAAATTTCAAGTTTGTATTTAATGAAGAAATTCCCTTTTAAAGTAGTTATACCTTTTTGGGGTTTTGTTATTACTCTTTTTAAAGTGAATGTTTGGGAAACCAGCCTTCAGAGAAGTTTAAACAACAAAAAAGGTGCTAACATAAGAAAATCCCAGTCTTAATAAAGTTATTTCTCCTGCCTTTAAAATAATTCTCTGAAACATACCAATTTTAGCTGAAAGAGATTGTCCCTCAGACAGGGGCAAAAAGGCAAAGTCCCTCAGGGAGTCAGTTATGAGGTATATTAAACATATAAAGATATTAACCTCACTACTCTCAATTCCAGGATGCCTTTTACCACCCTGAAAGTTTAGCTAAAAATATGCTGACAGGCCAATTATATAAGATAATGAAATAAAAATGTGGATCTATGTCTCTGCGTTGTAAATTAGAAAATAAATCCCCAATCAAATGTGGCCCTATGACAGGTCCTTGGAGCTCCCGTGATTTAAGTAGCCTCTTCTTTTGGGATATTTGTAAAGTCATGTCTGAATTCTCTTTCATGTAAGGAAAAAGAATGGTTGAAGGGCTACCTTAATTTTTGGTTAATTCTGTACTCCTTGGTATTTTTCTCATTTCTGCTCCTGCTGCTTATTCATGTGCCTGTGGGCAAGTCACTTTACCTCTCTTTCTTCATTTAGAAAATACAACCATTTGCTGCTTTTATTATAGTAGTAGTTTTGAAATGACCTTAATACTTGGAATTCAAAAGAGTATTTCTCTGTAAATATGGGTGATGCTTATTTATATTTTGCTTTTTCATCTTATTTGAGACTTAATTTAGTACAATATAAGCATAAGCTTACTTTGTTAAAAAACAATAATGTACTGGTACCACATTCCTTGTTTATGTGACAGATTTCTAGAAGCATCCTACCTGACTTGAGTGGAAAAGAGAATATGCTGAATCCTTAGTACCTTAAGGTGTTTAACTAGTTGCTGTCATCATTACTTTAACTTAAAAAAAATTCCAACACCAACAATGTACTACATAACATGTCCGTGTTATTTATAGTCTCACATTCCAAAGATTTTTTTCTTCTAAGTAAATCCTTCAGTAGTTCACCATGTTTGACCCATGTTGGAGCATAACATCCTTCCTTCTCTTCCCTATTATGTTGTTCTTTTAGGCCATCTAGGCGATGGTACGTGTTCTTTCTCATAGTAGTTATGCTTGCATTATCACACTCATCCTTATTTTTGATCTGGATTCATGATTTTAAATGAAATACAGCTTTCACTTGTGAGTTTAAACAACAACAATAACTAAAAAAAAAACCCAACATAGTTTTGTATTCATCTTTCTCACAAGCAGTGCCTGTCAATTTTAGCAAGATGTTTGTGTTTACAAATAGCCTATGTGGACAGTATTCTTCAGGGTATTTTTTCCATAGAAATAAGTGGTTTATGAGCCAAAAATGTTTGAGAACCACTGAATTTCTTGAAGTGGTAACTTTCATGTTCCCTTATCCCTCAGATGCTTGCTGCTGTCATATGTTAAAACCCTTAAACAAGAAAAGAACTGACAGACTCATTCAAAATGAAGTGAGTTTGTATGAACCCAAGTTGTCAGTTTTAGTTTTCAGTCAGAAGATGGAGGAAGTGTTCTGACAGACCTTGTAACATACAATTTAGGCACAATGATCCAGTTTCAGGACTAAACTTTGTCCAGATAGAACAATGCATTTATCAGTACCAACTGCAAACTGAATTGGAGAATTTTAAATGATCACTCTATACAGAATTAAGGAATAGTTTTCCCAGAATTTCTTGAAAATTACAAAAAATAAAATTTGTGGTTTAGCTTCCGTGTGTGCATATTTGTATTACATACATGTCTGTATGAACATAGAGATGTATAGTTAGCAGAGGCTTACCTTATCTTTTAAAATTTGGTATTTGCCTGTTAATTTTTGGATTGAGAAATTATTTCTCCAGTTTAACAGAAACACAGTGGTTATAAAATTATCTTAAATTTCAAAGCAGCTATAATCACAACAGAGATTCAAGTTGGCATTTTTTAGTGGGGAAGGAAGAGAGAAAGTTTTTCATTGTTTTGGGAATCATTCCATGAACAGTTTATACACATTAAAAGCAATAAATTCCACAAAAAATTATACTGACTTCTTAGTGATCAGAAAGAGGAAAGCTGGAGCCAAAGTTAGCATATATCCTACACATTCAGGTGGTTGCTGATTCAGTTTAATTAGTAAGTAATTAATCAGTAAGACTTTCTGAAGGATCAACTAGTGTGCAACACATGATTAAAAATTAGAGTATGTTTCTTGAGAATATTAAAATTACTTTTTAGTTCTAATTGGTCTTTTATTAAATTCATTATATGAAAATCTTAGCATTGGCTGATGGTGCCTCTCCTGTTTTCTGTCATTCAGTTGAAGGGTTTTTTAGTTCATGCTTCAGAGTCAGAATGTATTGTGGGGGTGGGGGTGGGCAGAAATGGGAATAAGTGTAGTGGAACAGCATTCTAGGCTTTTACCATTCTCTTTCACCCAATAATATTAATATCGGTTCAGTTTTAGCAGTGTTGTCAAAGACCAGCTTTGAATTTCCAGGACACTATAGAAATCTTTATTGATGTGGCTAAATTTTGGGAATAAACCATGAAGTCTAAATTTACATTTAAATGCAATTCCTTCCTTTGTATACTGAACATTGGATCATATCCAAAAGTAGCAGTAGATGGAAGTATTAGAAAGTTTCTTCAATTTTCACACTAGATCTCTCAGTCTATATTGTCTCCTTTTAAGGAATATGACATTTTAAGACCATGACATTTCACAGGACAAGTATAGTATATAAAACAAATAAATATATGTATATGTGTGTATATATACACATATATATATGTGGGTGAATATGTGTATATATATTATGTATGTTTAATGTGCTATAGAATTTTGCAAGGGTACAAGTACTCTACAGTTGTACCTGCTTTAAGAAAAAATAAAATTCAAACTTGAGGACTGTCTCCTCATTGGCCAGTCCCATCTTGTCTGTCCATCACCCACACCCCCACACCCCCCCATAGAAATTTTAATGGATTAATTATTTTTATTACAAAAAATTCTGTCCTTTACAAAAAAAAGATGCTTCTAGTTTCTTTTTTAGAATTTTCATGTACTATTCATTTCTTTTTATATAAAATTCTTTACTTTTTGATAAAAAGGCTAAGATAAAGAAACTTAAAACTTAACTGTTAGAAATTGCTGTCAATTGTGATAAATTAGACAGAAAGAGAAATCATCTGAAATGATAACATTAGGTATTGGGAAACTTATTTAATTGACAGAAAGATGGGTTACTTTTCAGAATCGAATCATTTTTATAAAGCAAGACTTTGAATGAAATGGAGTCTGTTTCATTTTGTTTGGATATTATTTTGAGGTTAACTTTACTAGTTTTAGAAAATACACAGGTTTGGTTGTACCTCATACTGATCGACTAGGTGAATTTTTTTTTTTTTTTTTGAAGCTTAGATATGTTTCTTGGTTCAGAAAAAATTAATATTTTGGGTCTTGGGGTATGTAAGTGCAATGTGTCCTAGTTTTTGCTCAGTGATTTGTTTTCAGTCATTGACATAAAGTAAGTTATTTCTCTATATATTTTTGACTAAAATCTGATACCTGCTAACAGCTGGTCGCTGTTGACAATAGCCAACTCCCAGGGGTAAAATCAAACACAGGAACTGCATGGGCTGGCAGGCATGGTGAAAGAAAAGTATGCCAGCTGCAGTATACAGGTAAATTCTTAGGGTTTTCATGGGGTTAAAAAATAATAACTTCTCTCCTTCTGTAAAACAGCTTATTATCTGTAGCCCACCTCCAGAGGCTGCTATTGTACAACTTTCTGAGGCTTCTGTTGCTGTTTCTATTAGTTTCTGTAACTACTTCAGGCTTTGACTGAAGCTTGTAAAGCAATTTCAGGAAATTATGATACAGGTATGGGATTATTATATAAGACATTGCTTAAAAGGAAAAGAAATGGTGATCGTAACAGTTCTAAATTCTGCTAATGCAGATATGCCATAAAAATAAAACAAAAATCCCCAAACCATTTGTTAGCAGGTGTGAGAACTGTAACTATTATATACGTCATTAGATACTCATGGAAAAGGATAAGCCTTCTTTAAGATCATTCATTTCGGTTTGATTCAGGAATATTTAGAAACTGTAAACAAACGTTCCTATTCTTTTGAACTTTTAATTTGAAATATAAGGAACATTGTACAAATTAAATGAGGCTAGTTACTAAACATTTAAAATTATATACAGAACATCACCTAAACAGTAGCAACTGAGGTATAGGAACATTTCCTGGGGATTAATAACCACTTGGACCATTTACTTGTACAGAGGCAGTTACTGCAAATATAATCTGGAAAGAAGTAGGACATTTGTATAGTTTTAGTGGACAATGTCATTTTAATTGATAAAAGGAGTTCCCACTGGAGTGAACTGTTTGTAGAGAATTATTGCCCATACTTTAGCAATTAGACTCACCCCGATTGATTCTGTAAGCCTTTTTTTTAAAGAGTATGTTCTTAGTAGTATATGAAAACTGACTCTGATTTTTATACAAAAAGATTGTATTAAAATGTTTTGAAATGCAAAGGGATCCTTTACATGTTTGTCCTGCAAAATGAAACCGAAGGTGAAAAACAAAGAAGGGGATGGAAATCTACCCATTTTTTCCTCTTTTAAACTAAAGTGGGAAGGGTACTCTTAAGTTAGGAGTCACTTCATGTTAAAGATGTCTGATAGTATCTTTTTCAGCAGAATTTAACTGTTGTGGCAGAAGAGAGGAAGTACAAGAATCTCTGAAGGAACACACAATTCAGCCTTTTAGGGATTTATAGATGACAGACTATAGATTAAATTTTAGTGGATGGTACCATGAAAGAGCAAAGTTCTGTTTTTTATGTGATACTCTTATTTTGGAAATGGCTTAAAAAAAACAAAATAAAAGGGGCTGGTAAAGAAAAACTGAGTGATACAGTACTTATGAGTCTTTTTAGGCCTTTCGGGGGTAGAATTTTTGTGTATTCTAATCCATTAATAAAACCAATATGTTGGAGGGACTTCCTTGGTCTTTTAACATTTTAGAGGTAATAGTGGATCACTGGTGATGTCAGTTCCATTTAATTCATCATACATTTACAAATGCTGATTACGCTCAAAGCACTCTACTAGGGACTGGGGATGCCAAAACAATCCCTACCCTTAAAATGCTTACATTTGACTTGGGGGGGAGGGGCGGAATACATGGGTAGCATTGAAAGAGAGAAGAACAAGCAACAGAGAACATGGCAGACCTTGAGAAGTCAGTGGCTTATTAACATAGAAGATACTGCTTCTAAGGGGCAGAGAGGAGGAGTGGAAGATAATCCAAAGATGGGGCACAACTTATTTGAATTCAGGGAGCTGAAATGAAATGTAGAATTCAGGGAATCATTTGCTGTGTAGGACCTCAAACATGAGTGTGGAAAGAGAGCAAATCTGCTAGGAAGAGTGAAATAGTGGGTATTTCAAAGGTATGTCTGTAGCTATTCAATTAAGGATTAATAGAAGCAGTAGTACCAATTTAAAAAATCACTTTGTGTGTGATTGTGTTTTTATATTCCTCAAAACCCTTTCACTTAAGTTATTCCAGGTACATTCAGAAACCCAACCTTTTCTGACTCTAGCTGTCAATCTGTTTTATATTACTTTACAGGGTACAAATAACTTGGCAGATCTCCTATAATTACATGTTAGTTATTTTAGTTGGCTACCAGAATTTTAAAGGAATTCCAGCTCTGGCTTGTTAAAGTATTTTTGTGAAAGTATTACTCTTTTCTCAAACTGAAAGCCTTTGGCTCATGAGAAAGTTCTGGGGAAAAAAAGTAAAAAATGCAGTTATTGGGTATTCTATGCACTGATTCAGAGCAAAGTGAGTAGAATTAGGAGAACAACTTATACAAATGACAACAACATCATAAAGAAAAATGACTTTGAAAGCCTTTAGAATACTGATCAGTACAATGATAGACCGTGATGCCCAAGGAATAAAGATGAAACACATTACTCACATCCTGCCAGAGAAGTGGTGGACTTAAAAGGTACAAGGAAACATATGTTTTTGTACATGGCCAATGTGAAATTTACTTAGCTAGACTATGTGTATTTATTATGAGGATTCCATTTTTATTTTATGTTGTTCAATGAGAGAAGTGGGAGAGACATAATAAATGTTTGTAAAATAGGTAAACATTTTTAAAAATGACTTCTATTAGGTCATATATTGATTTGAGGCTTATTGGATATTGTTAATAGCATGTGATATAGTTGATGGCCCTCATTCTCCTCGACCTCTCGTCAATCTTTGATATTGTTGACCATTGTCTCATCCGGATCATACTGTCCAACCACTGGTATCCCACAGGGTTCTGTCCTGGGCCCTCTTCTCTTCTCCCTCTATACTACCTCACTTGGTGATCTCAGATGATCAGAATTTAATTACCATCTCTGTGTTGATGATTTTCAAACCTATTCTTTTGCATTCTCTTACCTTCAGTTGTGTATCTTAAACTGCCTTCTTTCAGACGTCTCAAACTAGATGTCCAGTAGACATCTTAAATACATGTCCCATACTGACATTACATTTCCCTCAAAATCCTCCTCCCCTTCTGTCTTTCCCCATTTCTGTAGAGGGCAACACCATCCTCCCAGTCCCTCAGACTCACAACTTAGGAGTCATCCTTTTTCCTCCCCCTTTCCCCCTCCATTTCCAATGTTGCCAAGGCCTTTTGATTTCTTCTTTGCAACATCTCTTGTATAAGCCACCTTTTCTCCATTGACACTGCCACCACTCTGGTGTCAGGCTTCGTCATCTCATTCCTGCTGGAGACTCTGCCTGTCTCAAGCCTCTCCCTGCCTCAATCAGTTCTCCCTTCGGCCACCAATTCCTAAGGTGCAAGTCCCACCAGGTTACTCCTTTACTCCATAAATTCCAGTGCATCACCTCTGGAATCAAATGTTGGGCATTCATGTCCTTCATAACCTATCCCTCTCTTACATTTCCTGTCTTACATTTTACTCCCTGATAATGTGCTGTGTACTCTTAGACCCAGTGACATTGGCCTCCTTGCTATTCCATGATCAGGACACTCCATCTCATAGTCCGGGCATTTTTTCTGGCTCTCCCCTATGCCTGGAATATTCTTCCTCCTCATCTCTGCCAGGTGCCTTCCTTGAAATCTTGTGGAGGGTATTCTAAATCCCGTTTACAGTCTCAACTAAAATCCCATGTTCTACAGGAAGCTTTTCCCAACGCCTATTAATTCCAATGCTTTCCCTCTCTTAATTATTTTCGTTTCTCCTTGGGCAAGTCACTCAACCTCTGTTTGCCTAAGAGGCAGCTAGGTGGTTCGGTGGATAGAGCATTGGGCCTGGAGTCTGGAAGACCTGAATTTAAATCCAGCCTCAGACACTTAACTAGCTGTGTGACCTTGGACAAGACATTTAACTTCTGTTTTCTTTAATTGACTGGAGAAGGACGTGGCAAACCACTCCTCTGGTATCTTTGCCAAGAAAACCCCATGGACAGTATGGTCCAAGGAATGGACACAACTGAGCTACTGAAGTTAACAACAAATGTAGCTTGTTTGTATGTATTTGTTTGCATGCTATCTCTCCTGGAAGATTGTGAGGTCCTTGAGGTCAGGGGCTGTCTTTTATATCTTTTTATATCCCAGTACCTAGCATACTACTTGGAACATGGTAAACACTGAATATAATATTTATTGACTGACTGACTTTTGTTGCCTTAGAGGCAGCTAAGTGGATAGAGCGCTGGGCCTAGAGTCAGGAAGACTTGAGTTCAAATTTCACCTTGGACAATTACTAGCTATGTAACCACCCTGGACAAATCCCTTAACCTGTTTCCTCCGCTGCAGAATGGAGATAGTTAAGAGCACTTCCCTCTCTGGGTACTTAATAAATTTTGGTTTACTTTCTCTTCTCATGTTTTCTTTTCTCTGAGTTTTTGTGACATTATCCTTTTGTACTCCTCTTGCTGGACTGACCATTCCTCCGTTTCCTTAGACTAGACCTTTATCCATATCTATCTTTTTTTTTTCTTTTTTGGTGAGGTAGTTCAGAGTTAAGTGACTTGCCCAGGGTCACACAGCTAGTAAGTGTCAAGTGACTGAGGCCAGATTTCAACTCAGGTGCTCCTGACACCAAGGCCAGAGTTCTATCCCCTGCGCCACCTAGCTGCCCCCCATATCTATCTCTTGAACTATGTATACTCCAGTGCTTTGTTTTGAGTCTTTTTGATTCTGTCTGTTATCTTTATGCAGATGATTTCCCTATTTATCCAGTCTTAGTCTCTCTCCTGGAGCTGCAGTACTATTTCACCAACTGTTTATTGAACATTTCAAAGTGAATGTTATAAAGACATCTCAAACTTAACATACAAAATGAAACTCCTTGTCTTTCCCACAAAATCTTCCTTCCTTGAAACTTATCTCGTTCTGTTGAGGGCCTTCCTTGCGGTCACTGAGATTTATAAATCCCTGGATTTGTCTTCAGTCCATCATTTTTTCTCATTCCACATGTCCAATAAGTTGTTATGTCTTTCACATTCTCTCTCTATAATCCCCTCTTACATCTTTTTCTTACTGGGCATTACTGTCCTTCAAGCATGTATGGCACAGTCAGCTGGTCTTGTTAGTTCTCATGTAAGACACTCTTCCTTCCGTCTCCATGGATTGACCCCCATATTTGAAATCCATTTCTCTTTTGCCTTTTAGAATCTAGTTTCCTTCAAAGCTTGGCTCAAATACCATCTTTTATATTCTACTTTTCCTGATCCTCCCAGTTTCTAGTGTCATCCCTTCAAATTACCTTGTATTTATTTTATATATATTTCATATACACTTACATATGTACATATTGTTTTACCCAAAAAGATGTTATCTTTTTGAGGAAAAGTCATATTTAATTTCATCTTTCTGGGATGTTTGTTCTCAAGTGCAAATCCTAGGATACCCATCAGTTTTCAAATGCTTATTAACATTTGTATCCTCAGTGCTTAGCACAATGCCTGGTTCCTTGTAAATGCCTAATAAATGATTTATTAATTGACTGACTGATTTACTTTTCTACTTTTAGGGCTTTTTTTAAAAATCAGCTATATGTTGTAAGCAACATATTGCTGGGCTTTGCTTTCAGATCCACTTTCCTTAGTTTATGGATGATTTCATTCTATTCACAATTCATGATTGTTAGGTTTGTTTTTTACTTTCTCATATAATATTTCTTCTTTTTTCCCCATCTCTGTCTTTTAAGGAAAAAAATAAACCAGAGAAAGAAAGGGAATGAATGGTTGGAATCCATCTGATGAAAAATGCTATTTCTATTCTCTCTTCAGTCAACCCATCTCCAGATCTCTGAGTCTTTTCCTTCCTTTTTTTGGGGGGGGTGGTGATAAGCCTTTCTGTTCATGTGTACTCCATCATCAACTCTGTCCCCTAAATCCCTCTTCTCCAACACAGTTACCTGTTTATTTTGTTGTAATTCTATCCTATACTCTTCTTCTGTCCTTTCTTTCCCAATTTCCATTTTCTGGCTCAGATAATGGTTGTTCATCAGATGACCTCTCCCCCATCCAATCCATGCTTGTATCATTTTCTCCTGCTGAGTTCCAGTTACTAGAAATAGCATGTTACTCCCTCATCCTCCTCATTCTTTCCTAAGATACTCCTTTCCCTACCCTTTCTATTTATTTCTCTTTAATAACTTCAGCAAAAAATCAACATCCAGGTTCTGAGCTCATACTTAACACATATCTCTCCATTGCCTTTTAGATGAACTGCAATTCTAACTCATCTTTGATATCACTTGTTAAAACTATGTGTCTCTCTTTTTCTTTTTTTTTTTTAAGGGAAAAATGTACGATGATAAAAGCACTGAATGATTTCCTAAATACAATCTAGAATAGTCTCTTCCTTCAGTTTTGGGGACAGCTGATTTAACTGTGTATCAAAGTATTGGCATAAAACTCTTACATCACTGGCATGGTAACTTAGATGTCAATAGCGTAGATGAAGGACACTTTTACACACTGTAGTAGGAGACAGGGGAATGTGTTTAAGGTTGGTGCATAATCTTTAGTTTACATGAGAGGCAGGAAGTTCAGCCAATTAAAAAAAAAAAGCTGGGGACTTTTGGGACTCCCATATAATGGCAGATGGGAGAATGGATGGTTTTATTTTATCTGTTTAAGGATAGATGATTTTAAAAAGGGAAAATCACTGAGAAAAACCTAGATTAGTGTGTGTTGACTGAAACATGTGACTGCTTGCTTATTGTAAGGACAAGTCAGTCATAGAGTGCTTACGTGGTCTTTTCTGTACCTGTATTGGCTTTAAGATATCACACAATTTCCCAGATTAGAAATATTCTCATTCAAAGTGGGAACTTATTTTTTAACATTAAAGCTGAATTTGCTTCTTTAGTTTCTCTATTTGGGTCTATTCTGATATAAAAAGTACCAGTATTCTTTTTGTTTAGAAGAATGGAGAAAAATTTACTTATTCCTAGTTTGTGACTTTTCCTTCAATGAATTGATAAGCATTCATATCACTTCTCATCTTTTTCAGGGGCATATTTTTCACTATTTTCATGAAATTATTATTGTAGCACGTGATTGTAGCAAGAATTAGGGGTTTTGGAGTTTTTTTGGAGCTTCATTGAATTTAGAGGTATGGAAGAAAATAAGCGAGTTAAATTGATGCAATGCAACCCAGATCCTCACCCACTACATTTTTTTCATATGCTGGCACCTAAAAAATATTTATTAACTGCCAATTTCACATGGGATAGGAGCTCAAACGGTAGTTATACAATAGATATACAGTAGACCTAAGTCTCACTGTTATGCCTCTACATTTTCATTATGGATAGGTGCATTCAAACACATCAGAGCCTTGGGCCAGTGTAGAAAGATGTTCCAGATTCCCTTTTTTAGTTATCTAGTAAATTTTTAAAAGGGATATGCTCTATCCTGACTACTTTGTTGCTTGGGAATAGAGGTTAAGATATCAATTTGGAATAAAGGTAGGCTCCACATTGACCAAATGAAGTGTTTTGCTTAAAATGTTGGGCACGTAGTTCTAGACAAATATATATTGAAATGAATTTTTTTTTAAATTTAATTTAATTTTTTAATTAATTTATTTTGATTTATCAACAATCACTTCCGTATGCTTTTGAGTTTAAAATTTTTTCCTCCTCCCTCCCCACCACCCTCCTCAAGATGGTGCATAATACGATATAGGCTATACATTTACATTCTTATTAAACATATTTTCACATTAGTGATGTTGTGAGTAAGAATTAGAACCAATAGGAGGAACCACCAGAAAGAAGAAACAAAACTCAACAGAAGAAAAAAAATAGCAAATAGTATGCTTCAATCTGCATTCAAACTCCATAGTTCTTTCTTTGGATGTGGACAGCATTTTCCATCACGAGGCCTTTGGAGATGTCTTAGATCCTTGTATTGCTGGGAAGGGTTAAGTTTATCAATGTAATCATTGCACAATGTGGCTGTAATTGTGTACAACGTTCTCCTGGTTCTGCTCACTTCACTCAGCATCAGATCATACAAGTCTTTCCAGGTTTTTTTGAAGTCAGCCTGTTCAGCAATATGACATGTTTTCAAAGTAAATGAGTGAATGAAACTGTTTTTACAAGGGCTGAGGAGTACTATTTTTTCACTTTGACCTTCTTTCTCCTCACCAAAACAAATATAAACACAAAGAAAAAAACAACACTACAGCTCCCAAAGGCAAAACACATTTGAGATATTAAAACAGTGTCCTAGGTAATTGTAATTTGAGGGGTTAGCAAACTAAAGGACCCAGTTAAGCATTACATTGGAGACTATTTTTTTTTTAATCCTTTTTCTGAGGGAAAAAAATAGAATGATATAATCCTGTGTATCCTGAAACTCTTAGCACAAATTTAAGCTTTAATAAAAGTACATTGTTATTTGAAGCACCCTATGTATTATAATTTAATAACTAATATGACATTAATATTATAATCAACCAGATAATATTATAATATAATACAATTACATATATCTATATATCTATATCTATATATATATATACACACACACACACATAAACACATATGTAAAATTATTTGTTGTTCATTCGTTCAGTGGTTTCTGAGTCTACTTTGTCCATGAAATTTTCTTGGCAAAGATGCTGAAGTGATTTGCCGTTTCTTTATCCAGTATGTCCCCATTTTACAGATGAAGAACTGAGGTAGAGAGGTTAAGTGCCTTGCCTAGGGTCACACAGCTAGTAAGTATCTGAGGCCAAAATTGAAACTTAGATCTTTTTGACTCTAGGCCCAGTTCTCTATCTACTGTACCACCTAGCTGCATATATATTATTATAATCTCTTTAAAAAATTTTTCTATGTAAAAATAATTTTTAACACTCATTTTTTAAAATTGTGAGTTTCAAATTTCTTTCCTTCCCTCCCAAAGCCCACCCTCACCCCCATTGAGAAGGCAATTTGATATAGGTTATACATGTGCAGTCATGCAAAACATTTCCATATTAGTCATGTTGTGAAAGAAAACACAGACCAAAAAACCCCCCAAACAAATAAGAAAAATAAAGTTTAAAAAAAAGTAGGCTTTGATCTGCATTCATACTCCGTCAGGTCTTTCTCTTGAGGTGGACAGCATTTTTCATTATAAGACCTTTGGAATTGTCTTGGATCATTGTATTGCGGAGAATAGCTAAGTCATTCACAGTTGATCACTGCAAAATATTTCTGTTACTGTGTACAGTATTCTGTTGGTTCTGCTCATTACACTTTGCATCAGTTCATATAAGTCTTTCTGGGTTTTTCTGAAACCATCCTGCTCATTATTTCATACAGTACAATAACATTACATCACAATCACATGCCACAACTTGTTCAGCTGTTCCCCAATTGTTGGGCATCTCCTTGGTTTCCAATTCTTTGCCATCACAAAAAAGAGCTGCTATGAATATTTTTGTACGTATAGGTCCTTTTTTTTTTTTCTTCTTGGGATATAGACCTAGTAGTAGTATTGTTGGGTCAAAGGGTACTCATAGTTTATAGCCGTTTCAGCACAGTTCCAAATTGCTCTCCAGAATGATTGGACAAGTTCACTACTTCATCAGCAGTGCATTAGTTTCCTAGTTTTCCCACACTCCCTCTAACATTTGTCATTTTCCTTTTCTGTCATATTAGCCAATCTGATAGGTGTGAGATGGTACCTCAGTTGTTTTAATTTATATTTCTCTATTCAATAGTGATTTAGAGCATTTTTCCATATTTCTTCTGAAAGCTGCCTGTTCATATCCTTTCACCATTTATCAACTGGGGAATAACATAATCTTATAAATTTGACTTACATTTCTATATATTTGCAAAATGAGGCCTTTATCATTGAAATTGCTGTAAAAATTCTCTCAGTTTTCTGCTTTCCTTCTAATCTTGGCTGCATTGGTTTTGTTTGTGCAAAACTTTTTAAATTTAATGTAATCAAAATTATCCATCTTATATTCCACAATGCTCTCTGTCTCTTGTTTGGTCATGAATTCTTCCCTTATCCATAGATCTAGCAGATAAACTATTCCATGCTCTCCTGATTTGCTTATGGTATCATCTTTTGTGTTTAAATCGTGTAACCATTTGGACCTTATCTTGGTATACAGTGTGAGATGTTGCTATAATGATCTCTTAATCAGCAGATCTAATGGACTTTCACAGTCATCATCCTTCTTGACCTCTCTGCAGCCTGTGACCACTGTGCAACAGTGCTGACCACTCTCTTCTCCTTGTTAGTCTCTTCTTCCCAGGTTTTCACGACACTACCCTCTCCTGATTCTCTTCTGCTTCTCATCAATCTCCTTTGCTGGATCTTCATTCAGGTCATGCCCACTAACTATGGAGGTTCTGCCCTGGGCCCTTTTCTTTTCTCCTTCTATACTGTTTCACTTGGTGATCTCATCAGCTCCCATAGATTCATTTATCATTTCTAGGCGTATGACTTACAGTTCTACTTATTCAGCCATGACCTCTCTGCTGACCTCCACCATCACATCTCCAGTTGTCTATTGGAAAACTTGATGTCTCACAGACTGAACTTGCCATGTCCCAAAGTGAACTTGCTATCTTTCCCCTTAAATCCTCCTCGTTTTCTAACTTTCGTTGAATATCCATCTCCTCCGCTGAATGATCATGCTCATTTTCGCTGGGTAGTTGATCCTTGGTTGCAATCCAAGCTCCTTTGCCTTATGGAATATCATATTCCACGCCCTGCAGTCTTTTAATGTAGAAGTCACAAGGTCCTGTATAATCCTGACTGTGGTTCCATGATGTTTAAATTGTTTCTTTCTGGCAGCTTGCAGTATTTTCTCTTTGACCTCGTAATTTTGGAATTTGGCTACTATATTCCTTGGCGTTTTCAATTTGGGATCTCTTTCAGGAGGTGATTGGTGGATTCTTTCAATGGCTATTTTACCCTCTGATTCTAGGACTTCAGGGCAGTTTTCTTTTATGATTTCCTGAAAGATACTGTCCAGGCTCTTCATCGTGATTTTCAGGTAGACCAATAATTTTTAAATTGTCTCTTCGGGATTGATTTTCCAGGTCAGTTGTTTTACCAATGAGGTATTTTACATTTTCATCTTTTTTTTTAAATTCTTTTGTTTCTGTTTGACTGATTCTTGCTCTCTCATAGAGTCATTAGCTTCTATTTTTCCATTTCTAATTTTTAACAAGTTGTTTTCTTCTATTAGATTTTGTATCTCTTTCCCCATTTGGCCAATTGTATTTTTTTAGGGACTTGTTTTCTTCAGTGTATTTTTTTCCAGTTGACCAATTGTATTTTTTAAGGACTTGTTTTCTACAATTAATTTTTGTCCTTCAGTTTCCAAGCTATTGACCCTCTCTTGCATACCTCTCATTTCTTTTCCCATTTTTTCTTCTACCTCTCTCATTTGACTTTTAAAATCCTTCTTGAGCTCTTCCAAGAAGGCTTTTTGGGCTTCAGACTAGTTTATATTCCCTTTTAAGGTTCCAGATGTGAGTTTGTTGACAATGTTGTCCTCTTCAGAATTTCTGCCTTGATCTTCACTGTTCCCATAATAAGAATCTATAGGACGTTTCTTTTTGCTCATAGTGTTTGTTTATTTCCTGGCCTTTAAAGAGATTGAACTCTCCTGCTGGGGAGCAGAGGGCACTGATCCAAGTTTCTTGTGTTGGGAACCTAGGTCTTGGTCACTGGCTTTGTGTGCTGGGGCCTTCAGTGCTGGCAGTTGGAGGCTGTAGGGTTCTGGTAGCTTACCTGTTGTTGGGCTGGAATCAGCAACACTGGAACTCTAGGGGTAGGATTGGGTAGTGTGGCCCCTGCAGGTTGCCTGCTCACCCTGGCCTTTCCTTCCTTTTGCTTTCTTCAGCTCCTTTCAGATGGATGTTGCAGGATGTTTATCTGCCTGGGGCCCCTTGGAGCCTTCTCAAGAGTTTTGCTAAGGCACTGGGAGACCTGCTTGCTGTAGAATGCTGAATCACTTGGTGATTTTCTGAGCTGGTTTCCACCAGTTCCCCGCCCTCAATGAGGCACTCGGGGTCCAGATGTTGGTGTTTGCCTGCTCCACCACCTGGGCTTCAGGATCTCCTCCTGGTATGCTGAGGAGGGGCTTTCCACTAGCTTGCTGGGATGCTTCCTATTCTGTACTGCTCCCCTTCCCCCAGGGCAAGATGGGCCTTTCCATTTAATCCCTCAAGCTACCTGAGCAACTGGACTGCAGAACCCTGTCTTTCTTTTGGTTCAGCTATTCCGGGTTTTTCCCGGGGCAATATTTTCTGGGCTTTCTGAGGTTAATAAGGGAGGATAAGAGTGACTTACTTCTTATTCTGCCATCTTGGCTCCTGGAAGCCCATTTTCTAACTTTCATATTACTCTGGAGGGTACTAGCATCCTCCTAGTCACCCAGGCTTATAACCTAGGTGTAGTCCTCAACTTCTCCCTCTCTTATCCCTTCCATATCCAGTTAGTAGCTGAGTCTTATTCATTCTACCTTTGGGTTATCTTTCATATTTGTTGTTGTTGATGAGTTGCATCAGACTCTTTGTGACCCCATTTGGGGTTTTCTTGGCAAATATTATGGTTTGCCTTTTCCTTTTACAGCTCATTTTACAGATGAGGAAACTGAGGCAAATAGGGTTGAGTGACTTGCTCAGGGTCACCCAGCTAGTAAGTGTCTAAGGCTGGATTTGAACTCAGGAAGATGAGTCTTCCTGACTGCAGGCCTGAAGCTCTATAAACTGTGACACCAAACTGCCCTATTATCTTTCTTATATGTTCTCTTTTCTCCTCTTACACTACTCCTACTCAGGTGCATCCAACATTACCTCATGCCTGGATTGCTGCAATGGCCTTCTGGTTGTTCTGCTTGCCACAAATCTATCCTCATTCCAGTCTATCCACCACTAAGGCCCTCACATTGATCCTCCTGACGCACAGGTCAGACCAAGTCACCCCCCATTCAATCATCTTCACTATCAACTTCAGTGTTTCCCTGCCACCTCCAGGATCAGATATAAAATCCTCTCTTTGGCATTCAAATCCTTTTGTAGTTTGACTCCTGCCAACTTTACAGTCTTTTTTATACTTTAGTTCCTCTAATCTCACCCTTATCCCCCAAGAAATTTGCAATCCAATGACAGTAGTTGTTCCTAGAATGGGTCAATCTCTTGACTCCATTCATTTTCACAAACTTCCTTCCATGTCTGAAATTCTTCCCCTAACCATCTCTATTTTCTGGCTTCCCTAGCTTTCTTCAAGTCCTTGGTAAAATCTTACCTTCTTTAAGAATCCTTTCCTAATCTTCCTTGATGCTAGTGCCTTCTTCCTGTCGATGATTTCCAAAAAATTTATCCTATATACAGCTTACTTGTTTTTGTTTGCATGTTGCCTTTCCCCTTAGACTGTGGGCTTCTTTAGACTGGGTCCAGCACTTAGCACTGTGCTTGCCATACACAAGGTGCTTAGTAAATGCTTGTTGACTGACTAATAAATGGGTAGCATCTGTAAGCAATTCCTTGATCATTAGAAAACCAAAAAAAAGAGGACATTATGAAGTAGGATGTATTTGATTTGGAGGAGCTAATTTAATCTTCAGTTTTCAATTATTTCTTTATAACATCTGTAGTTTTTGTTAATAGATAATCTCAAAAAAGGTATTGTTTATAGACAGTTCTGAGCTGAGAAGTGATCAAAATTATTGCCATCCAAGAATAATCTAGAAATGGAAAAATTAGCATAGTTTTCTTTGGTCGGGATTAGTAATAGTATCATATATTTTTAGGCCTAAAAAGAGAAATATGACATAGATAAGGTGGTTTGGCATAACTAATCATCTAAAGAACATGTATTTAGCTGTTAAGATAAACAGTAAATATATCATAACACTAGTAAAAATAAGAATTATGAAGTAATTATGAGTAATGTTGGCTCCAGCTTAGTTATAGTGTATATTTTTTTTAAAAAACTCTTTTGCTTTATTTTAAAAATCAATTTATTTTTAGTTTTCAACATTCATTTCCATAAGATTTCGAGTTTTAAATTTTCTCCTTCTCCCTTCTCTCACCCCTCCCCAAGATGGCATATAGACTCTATATATACATTGATATTAAATATATTTTCACATTAGTCATGTTGTAAAGAAGAATTAGAACCAATGGGAGGAACCACAAAAATGGTTTTGCATTAAAAATATTTTCTGTAATTGCCTTTAGAAATTTAAAGCATATTAAAATACTCCTAAGATAGGAAGTGTTCCCTGAAACATTTTATTTTTAATATTAGCTTCTAATAGACTATTTTTACAATAATTATTAAGGATATACTGTTAAATCTACCTCTCATTTAAATTTAAAATATAAAAAAATTTAACCAGATGATATCTTCAGATGTTGAAATATAAGTATAAAAATTCTTCACAAAAATCCAGTCAAAATATAAGTGGTTAATTTGAAACAATTCTTGTATGTTCCCCTGGAAGATTTCTACTGCTTGCCTTCAAAGAAATGAGTGAATGAATATATTGTGTGTAACCACACACTACCAAATAATACTTTATTCATTTTCTAGCTATTGTTTCTTTTAATAACATTGCGTGTCAGTTGAATCATCTAATTTGAGACAGAATTACTCAGATGTGAATAGTTCCCATTTGGATATTTCATATGTAAGTTCCATTCCTTGTACATAATAGGAACAAATAAGGAAACACTTTACTACAAGCCCATAAAGTAACTTAACAGTATTGGAATAGCCAAAATCCAGTAAGTGGATTTCTAGAGTATGGTATAGTTTCTGAATTGATTAGAAATATTCTATCACTATATGCTAATGGTAGAAAATAATTTCTTTACCCTTTTGGTTTTGAATTCAATGAGTTTATTAGCCTACAGAGTAAATAAATGGGTGCTGTATGGGAAATGTGAAAGGATTTCTTTTTTTAAAAGGTGGTAAGGAATGTGATTGATGTGTATTTAGGTGTTTCATTGGCCTAGTTAATGTGTTATTAAATAAAACTGTGGTTACTTTTGTTTCCATTGTTGATTTTGACCATTTAAACAATTTTTTCGTTCTCTTAAGACTGAAACTAATGTTCTATTATTTTCCCCTTCTTACTCCTCTCCCCAACTTTTTATTTTGTTACTATGTTTCTCTCCATGTTTCCAAGGCAATTAAAAATATAAATGTGTACTTTATATTTTAATATTATACACAATACATGTGTGTATAAATATAAATATATATACATATTATATATACATATAAATATATATACACACATATTTAAATATGCTCTTCAAGTTTAGTGGGACCAGTCATTCAAAGTAATTTAGCATTCAATCTGGATACTATTTTAAATCCAAGCTGTTCTAAAAAATTCATAGTGTATTTTTTTTTTCAGAAGGACCTTAATCTTCTCATTATTGTTATTTAGATAGAGGGACCATAAAAACTTCTTTCAGTTGGTTTCCCTCTTCTTGACTGTCTGGATGTTATGCATTTAATTCGGGGATCATTTTGCTAAAGGAGTGTGAGTATCAGCTTTTTGTGAAAAGCCTTCATGGCTCACCTTTGTAACCACTTTGCTATGGGTCTTCCACAGAATCCTGGCGCATCACAGAAGCTGGAAGTTCTGATGTTCCATTGAAATCACAATGGAACGTCGTGACTTAACCTGGTAAGGGCAGCACTGAATGTGCTTCTGATTTAAGTACCTGGAAACAGTGAAGCTGGCAAGAAATATGTCGTTTCAGAGTTGGTCTCAGCTTTTCCCCAACTGTTCGGTTCCTCTTCCATATTGATCAAGGAAGTGTGACAGTTGGTTTAAATTTTTTTTTTCTTCTGAACCTATGTTTATTTATTGCAATTTTTAAAAGGGCATTTAACCATCACCATCACGTAAGTTAATTTTTCCTTTCAAATGAACCATTTTAATGAATTACTTCAAGGTGCAGTAATCTGTGTTTCCACAATTGATTGCCACTGGTGAAACCCAAATTATTCAGCATCAGGGAAATCCAGAGGCCAAATAGCTGATTTGGTTAAGTCAATCTGTTTCTTTAAAAGCTAGTTTCTTCTCCAAATATTGCTTTAGTCCTGCAAAACTGATTATACTTATTAAGGCGATGTGGGGAATTTCTTACCATGCGGTATTATTAAGAATTAGTTATGTGGCTGAAATCATGTATCTAGTCGAGATTGTATTTATATTAAATGTTTAAAAAAACCACCCCTCAATAAAGGGGGGAAAAAGGTAAGATTTAAAAAGCACACACATTAAAAAACAAAACATTGATTCTCACTGATATTATAGCTTTATATTCTTAGACTGAAATTATTTTATTTTCAAAACACTTGCTGTAGGGAATAGCAGTACTTGGTAGGATAAACTATATTTTAAAACATCTTCAATTAAACTTTTAATGGCAGTTACTTAAACTGATACTTAGAATAAAATATTTCTCCAATGCAAATAAATATTTTCCTCATTGATACTTAACTAGATATTTATCATACTTTTAAAATAAGTAGAATTCTCATCTGTAAACAGTATACTATGGGTTAGAATAAACATGGGCAAATCTCAGTGAATCCAAAGCTTAAGGAATTAACTTTCTCTGGCTAATTGAGTTACCTAATTAAATCAGAGTTGACCTGAAAACTACTTTTGTTTCAACCTTTTAAGCAACATTTCTAAAATGTCTGAGTCTACTTTCCTGTCAGTTGCATATAATCTCACATTATCTTTGGTGACTGAGGATTTTGTAAGGCCTTGGTGTTATCATTCTGAACACTTATTGTCTAGGACTAGATATAGATGGTGTAGAATATTTGAGTAAGTGACAATAGTACATGCCCTGGAGTTTATTTATTTATTTTTTTAGGCTAAACCCATCTGTCAGTCAGGGAATTAATTGTCTCTCTCGTATTAACAACTGCTTCTTTCTCTTGAAAGTAGAAAGTCAAGAATTTATATTAATTTAGGTTTTTCTCTAGTTGGGTTCCAGTTACTCTTAGTGTACTATTTCAGCTGATTAGCGTATGGATACTTCAGAAATAAATATTAAAAAGTTGAATCAAAGTCTTATTTGCTAATATACAAGGTGGATAATATATGTATTATGGGGTGTTAAGATTAAATTTGTTGTAGATGTTTGAGTGTATTTGAAACATGTTGCATAAATATAGAAATCTAATGGAGATATAGTTTCTAATATATTTATTAAAAAGTTAAACTAGCATTTGGGTGCCTGCCTTGATTTATTAGAAGAAAGCTGTATATATTTTCTAATGACTAAAAATATGTAAAAGCCTAAGATATAAAAAATGAATTAATTATTTTAGAAAGGATTAGGAATTAAGAAATAATAAGGTAGGCTGGTTCAGTAAGTTGTTTAAGAAGCCAGGAGTTTGTTTTTATCACTGGAATTAATCATCAAAGTATTCTATCTTGCATATTGCAAGTGTGAGAAGTTATTTTTGTTCCAATTGTAGCATGAGCCAAAGATTGGAAGAATAAGTGTCATTTTGAAATCAAATGTCAGTTGCATGGAGATTAGTCAAATATGTGAATGAAAGAACCATTTATGAAGTGAGTACATATAAAAAGAAAATTATATTTGTACCTACATTGAGAGCTTTGAGCATATCTGTGCAAGGAAGAAATGAAAATGAAGAATAAATATACAGGAGCATGTATGAGGGATATTAACAAACCTAGAAAAGACAGGCTCTTGTGATTGATTGGATATGAAGGGAGAGAAGGAGAAAGGAGTCAAGGATGACATCTAAGTTATGAGTCTGAACAACTGGGAGGATGATGGTGCCCTTGATAGTAAAAGAGAATTTAAGAAGAGGGGAAGGTTTGAGGGGGAAAGAGAATGAGTTCAGTTTTTGACATAGTGAGTTTAAGATGTCTACAGCCCCTCTAGTTAAAGACATTTGATGAGCTGTTGGAGATAAGAGGCTAGTGGTCAGGAGAGAGGTTAGGACTTGATAGATATGAAAATCACCAGCATGTGGTTTAACACTCGAAGTTAAAAATGGAGCCAAATTGAGAAAAGGACCTTGAAACCTTGGTGAAGGAATATTAAATTTATTTATTGGCAGTAGGCAATGGCAAGTCACCACTGAAAATGTATGGTGAGATAGTTACGTCATTGTAACCGTACTTTTAGAAGGACAGCTGTCAGTGTCAACAACTATATAAACATAGTTAGGTCTCATAGGGAAAGACTAGCAAATGGAGTTACATACACCTCAAGTATAATCACAGAATTGAGCATATTATGGAGTCCATGCAGATTGACAAGAGGAAAAGCTATCTAGAAGAAACAGAATCAAGATACTTGTTTTTGTTGAGGTAGAATCTAAGGTGATTGGGAGCTGATTTAGATGTGAGGATTGAAAATCAGAGGTGACCTTTAGTCTGAAGATTTAAGACTGGATAATAGCAAGGATGATTGCATCCTGAAGAGAAATCAGGAAATCAAAAGGAAAGCACATTTGGGGCTGAGATGATGAGTTCAGTTTTTCAACTTTTAGAGTATAAAGTATTGGCAAAACAACAAGGTAAAGATAACCCACAAATTATTGAAAATGTGGTGCTTGAGCTATCAGGAAGATCTGAATTTGAATCATGCCTCCTACACTAGTTTTGTGACCCTGGATAATTTCCTTTAACACTTTGAGCTTCATTTTGCTCAGTTATAAGCTAAAGGGGTTGAAATCATTGACCACCAAGGGCCCTTCCAGTTCTATGATCATATGAACCACAGATTTGGGAGTTACACACATCGAGATGATAGCTGAAGCAATGGTTGTGCCTTAGATCACCCAGGGAGAGAGGATAGAGAAAGAGGGCCAAAAATGAAAAGGAATGACAACATTTAGGATTCAGGAGGAAGAAGAAGAACCAGGGAGGAACAGAGAAGTAACTAGGAAGAGAGAGAAGCAGGAAGGAGAACAGTGAGGGATGCTGTAAATCCCATGGGCAAGTCAAGGGTGAAGAGTTCAGGAGGGATGGGATGAGTAGTCAGCAGTGTCAAAAGCAGCAAACTAACTATTCCTTGAATTAATGAACAAACAGTGGGAGATAAGAAAAAGTCAATGTGTCTATTGAAAGAAACTTGAAAAACAAAAACAAAAAAACAAAAAAAAAAAAATAGAAGCTTGGCCAAGGTTAGTGGAACTGGAGGGCTATGGAGAACTTCCTTAAACAAGAGGTTCTTTTTTTTTTTCTTTCTTCTTGCCCTGAATTACTTCTTCTATTTCACCTATTGAAGAAAAAGATGATTTTGTCATTTTTGGAGGGGAGGAGGGCATCTTGTCAAGATGTCCATCTTTTAGTCATCTGCCACCCCCTATGGAACAGAAAGTCTTTCCTGAGGAATGTAGTAAACCTGGCAAGTTTGGATTCCTCTATAAACATTAAAATATTTGCTACAGAGTTCAAGATCTCCACGTATTTTAACATGTTGTGGATGATCTCCACGCTTCAGAGGTTTCTTCTGTTGAATGAGTCAGCTTTCTACACTGCCATACTCAAGAGAAACCTGATTGTCCTTTTTAACTGCAGTTGGATGGAAAGAGGCTCATATTTGGAGTCAGAGAACCTAGTCTTCAAACCCAGCTTGTGTCATCTTTGGGAAGTCATCTAACCTCTCGGAGCCTTGATTTACTTATCTGTAAAATGGGTGATTTGAACTAGCTGACCACTGATGTTCCTTCAAGGGCTCAATCTGTGAACAGATCAAAATCTACATGTTATTTCTAGAAACATTTATTTGTCCCTCACCCCAAACCCTTCTATATAAATATTAATTTTGGTGAGTTAATGAAGTAAATGCTCACTGGATCTATTCACTGAAAATTTCAATCATTCTTTAAATTTCCCTTATTAGTATGATCAAAATTCTTCAAAAGTATGAATTTTCTACCTTTTTTTTATAGAGTACTTCACTGAACTTAAAGAGCAAAATCAAGCTTCCAAGGCTGCTTAATTGACAACCAAGAAACTTAGAGATTGGGAACAACCTGTTTCATTAATTGCTTCTTTTCAGATACTCTAATAATGTCTCTTTGCTGCTCTCATTTTTGTGGAATGAGAGAGCCGCATTTAAAAAAAACAAAATAACTATTATCTCTAATTAATTTAATTATTATTTCCTGTCCCATGAAATAAATGAAAATGAGTGCTTCAAAACTTTCGGAATCAACTGTAAGAATTTTAAAGAATTTAAAAATTTAAAACAAAACCAAAAAAACAAAAAGTCAGCTTTCAAGATCTATTTAACTTCCAAATGAGTCCATTGTTATCTAAGAAATAAATGCATATTTGAAAATTAGGTTAGGAAACAAGCCAATTAATTACTCTATGGGCTCCAATCATTGTATGTTGTTGTTGTTGTTGTTTGGGTGTTTTGTGTGTTTGTTTTTTATTATAACCTGTCAAGTCACCTGGCATTGTCCTAGTCTGAGTTCTTTTATTTACATTGTAGATTCAAATTTTAAAAAGCAGAAGATATTGTACTTCAAGTTTTAGTAAAGGGATGGAAAAGAATTGATACTTGAAGCAGTGATGTTAGAGGTCAACACGGCCCTAAATATGAAGTGGCTTTTGTTGTGGATTTTTTTCCTGGTACTAGTTTTTTGTTTTTT
Source organism: Vombatus ursinus (assembly GCF_900497805.2). Taxonomy (NCBI): domain Eukaryota; kingdom Metazoa; phylum Chordata; class Mammalia; order Diprotodontia; family Vombatidae; genus Vombatus; species Vombatus ursinus. The sequence continues at coordinate 16,408,759 of NW_020941197.1, forward strand.
CTTTCTTTCAAATAGTATTTTATTTTTTTCCAATTACATGTAAAGACAACTTTAAAAAATTTTTTTAAATAAAATTTTGCATTTTAAATTTTCTCTCTCCCTCCTTCCTCTCCTTCCTCCTTAACAGTAAGCAATCTGATATAGGTTATATATGTGCAGTCATCCTGGTACTAGTTTGCAAATTCTGTAGTGACTGGTAGAATTTTTCAAACACTTTTCAAGCAATTTAAAAAAATCTACATACTGGTTCCTTACTTAAGGCATAATAATAATAGCTAACATTTATATAGAACCTACTGTGTCCCAGGTACTTTAAAATTATTTGATCATTTGATAATCACAACAACTCTGGAAGATAGGTGATATTATTATTCCCATTTTACAGTTAAGGAAACCAAGGGAAGCAGAGACTAAGGAACTGACCCAGGGTCACACACACAGCTAGTACTGAATTGAACTCAGGCCTTCCTGACTCCAGTCTTCCTAACTTTGCATTCTAGCCACTGTGCCACCTGGCTGCTAGAATAGTTTTTTATTCTATATTCCTTAGATGTGTTGCAAATATGCTGTAAATATCTCGTGTGTACAGAGCTGTTTGAATGTCCGTCTCCTCCATTAGAATCCAGTCCCTCTTTGAGCACTTGTTTGCCTTTCTTTGTATCTTAACCACTGTGCTCAGTGCTTTGCGCACAGTAGGCATTTACATCTCTAAATCTTTGCTATTTTTCCCCCAATGGTAAACCTCTTCACTGAGCTTTTCATAAAATTGCAGAGAGGCAAGTTTGGGTGTGATACAAAAAAAAAAAAAAAAAAACTTCCTAACAATTAGAGCTAGGTGAAAATGGAAAGGGCTGTTTAAATTCAGGCTCCCCCTTTTCTCCCCCTCTCATGCACACACATTCACTCCACTCTTTGGAGGTCTTTAAGGCAAAGTTAGATAAAAATTTGTTAGATATGTTGTAAAGGAGGCTTCTTTTATTCAAGTAGAGGTTGGACTAAATGGCTTCAGGGGTCTGTCCAACGCAAAAATGAGATTCATTTTATGCCAGTGGGGGAGAGTATGCTCTACATCTAGGTACAGGATAATTAGCAAGAGAAACCAGTTTTACCATTTAACTCCTGCTCTTTTTAATCTATATTGAAGTGCCCACCCTGGAGTCAGGAAGACTTATCTTCAAGAGTTTAAATCCAGCCACTAGCTTGTGTGACACTGGGCAAGTCACTTAATCCTGTTTGCCTCAGTTTTCTCATCTGTAAAATGAACTGGAGAAGGAAATGGCAAATCACTCCAGTATCTTTGCCAAGAAAACTCCAAATGGGGTCATGAGGAATTGGACACAAATGAAAAATGACTGAACATATCATGAGCATTGATGAAAAGGGACAATGGGGGGCAGCTAGGTGGCGCAGTGGATAGAGCATCAGCCCTGGAGTCAGGAGGACCTGAGTTGAAATCTGGCCTCAGACACTTGACGCTTATTAGCTATGTGACCCTGGACAAGTCACTTAACCCCAATTCCCTCACCAAAAAAAATAAAACAAAACAAAAAAACAAAACAAAAACCAAACAAACAGAAGACTATCAGAAATTTTGGGCCAACTAGATGGCGTAGTGGATAGAGCACCCGCCCTGGAGTCTGGAGGACCTGAGTTCAAATGAGGCCTCAGACACATACAACAATTACTAGCCATGTGACTCTGGGCAAGTCACTTAACCCCAATTGCCTCACAGAAAAAAAAGGGACAATGGACACTCATCTAGTCCAGTTATTTATTAAATAAGGTTATAACTTGTTTAAAATAAAACATAGTAAAGACTGGAACATGGGTCTCCCAGTTTTTTAATAGTAATAATAGATAAGGTTTATATAGAGTTTTAAGATTTACAAAACTCTTTGTATGGATTATCTTATTTGAACCTTACCACAATCCTGTGAATTCGATGCTTTACCATTTTACAGGGGGGGAAATTGAGTCTTAGGGAGGTTAAGTGACTTGCCAAGGATCACATTGCTAGTTAGTGTCAAAAGCAGGATTCGAATCCAGTTCTCCCATGACTCTTAAGATCAACACTCTTGCCACTATTACCAGTGCTCTAATTTTAATTCTTGGTAATCAGATGTTTATCTAAAAAAAGAAAACTGACAACCAAAGAATAGAACTTTGTGTTACATTTAAGCACTTTTGTGTAAAAATAGTTGGCGAATTTTCTTGGAAGATTGCTTGGAATTTGACTGAGAAGGTGTTGAATAGATGGTGTTGAGAATTCAATTTCTTGTATTTAAGAGCCACTTAAAACTCTTTTGAGGCTACTTCTAGTCCCTTCCCTTCCCACCCCCAAAGTAATTCGCAAATATTACCAGTTTAGAGGGGAAGGGGAAGCGCCATTACCGACAAACATTATATTTGTATAGAGCTTTGTGGCTCATGAGAGGCAGATTGACAGCGGTGGAAATAGTACTTGATTTAAGATTAGGAAAACAATTGTTTTAATCTAGCCTCTGACACCCCAGGCAGAGCCACTGATTGCCCAAAACAGTGAGTAAAACACTTTCAAAAAGTGGTACTACATGTGTTCTAAAGAGACTCTAGGTACTTTGAATCTTTCCCCTACTAATTAGTGAACTATTAGGTGAGCTGACTATTTATAATGGAACTAATTCCAAATTTCTAGCTACAACTACAGGTACCTTTACTGATTTAAAAAAAAAAATGTAGATGAAGCATTCTTAGCAAAACCCAAACTCAGAAAAAAACAAATCTGGATAGGGTCTGGACATTTGTGATTTCATAAGTATAGGGAACTCTCAAGTGAGAAAGAAAAAACTCCCTACATTAATTCAGCTTAGCACCTTCCTCTGCCTGGGGTTAGAGATAGTGCTTTCCTAAAAATGTGTTCAACTTCTTAAGGCCAGCAGATCAAGAACTGATACCCCAAAAATTGTTTAATCTAACTTAAACAACAAGCTCATATAATATTTATAGATTTTTCTCAAGTACCAAAAACTATATTTTAACAAAATAAGCCATTAAGGGATTGCTTTGGATTCAGTTTCCTGCTTAAAACTTGAACATCTTACAGAAATCAACTTCTTATGTAGAACTATTCCTTTGGCCTAGGGATTTGTAGAATGTTAGAGGTAGAAAAAACTTGGCTAAGGTTCATGTAGTTGTAGGATTTATTAGCAAACGAAAAATATACATTTAGATGTAATACTTGAAAAAATGATAATCAGAAATTTTGTTTTAAACATCATTATCCAGCACAGATTATGTGGCATCAAATTTTACTAATCTGTCCCAACTTAGAATGTACCTGCTGAGACTTGGGCCTTCATGTTTGCCTAGGGTCCTGTTACCTGTTCCCTCTTCACAGATGCAATTCTGGGGAGTTAACCTCCTTCCACCAAGCCTAATGCTTTTCATTATACCATTTCCCCCGTAATTTGTACAGCATAATTGGAATATGAAACTGAAAATATCCCCATAACATTATACCTATCTTCATATTTCTTAGCATATTCCATATCCTTTGTCATAATTATATATATATGTATATAAAATTAAATACAATTAAATGCAAGAAGACTGATGTTGTTGAGTAAAATATTCAACACAGTTTGCTTTCTAACAAGAATTTGAGTGGGTCACTCACTGTAGGTGGAGTACTGGACCCAGAGTCAGAAAGAACTGCTGTCAAATCCAGCCTGAGTCACTTAACTAGCTGTGTGATCCAGGGCAAGTCATTAAACTCCTGTGTGCCTCCTAGTACCCACCTCCCAGAATTGTTGTGAGGATAAAATGAGAACATTTGTAAAGTGCTATGCAAACCTTAAAACCCTATTTAAATACTAGCATCATTATTGTTATTATAAAAGTTTAAATTATCAACCAAACATGTCCAAAGTACATTTTTGCTGCTGAGTAAGTAGCAGCATGTTTTCGACCTCTTGCCTTAATACAAACTAAACCTTGCTACTCTCTCCAACCCGACTATCTTGGACTCGGAACCAGTTTCACTTTATAGGCTCAGAAATAATGTCGTACTGATCTCTGATGAGTTTTTCTCTTCCCTTCTATCTCCCCACCCCCCAATCTGCCTTTTGCCTCTGCCACAGCTGGTCACAGTGGCTGTCCCCTGTTGCCCTCTCCCTTTGTCGACAAATCAGCAAATACTGTACGTCATATTTCCAGGAAACATACAAATTCAGAAGTAATGCATGAGATTAATGCTAATTTAAAAAAAACATACTTAGCATATACAATTTTACTTGTCTTTTCCAAGCTAGAAGTTCCTAGCTGAATCCTTAGGCTCCATGAAGGCACTGAACCTGTGAATTTTTCCCATTTGACCCACAATGAGAATTCATTCTCTTTCCTCAGATTGCTTCCTATTACTTGACCCAGGTAGGTTTTCTGAACAACATGCATTGGTTGGTCAGTTCTGCAACTTCAGGCTTAGTCTTAGTCAAGAAGTTTCCAAAGGTGTTAGGATTTTTATTTTTTTTGGGGGGGGGGAGGTTAGGCAGTGAGGTTAAGTGATTTGTCCAGGGTCATTCAGCTAGTAAGTGTTATGTGTCTGAGGCTGGAAACTCAGATCCTGCTGAATCCAGGGCCAGTCCTCTATCCACTTCGCCACCTAGCTGCCCCTAGGTGTTAGGATTTAAATGCTTCTTTTTTCACATTTTTATTTAAATGCCATCTATTCCAAGTCATTTAAGTAGCACCTCTATCTTGATTAAAGGGGACAGAAGGAAGATTATATATATACACATACACACACCTCCCAGGTTTACCAGCTGTGCTTTTAATTTAACCATATACAATATTCAGTTTTTATAAATGAGATATGTTTCAAACCAAAATAAGATGAATGATTCCAGCCAGGTCAGTGTAGGAAATTTTTAAAATGTGGAATTATGCAACTCTTATTTCCTCCTCCAATTACTCATAAACTGGAAAAACAAACTTTTCTCCTTTTTGAGTTCCATAATGATTTCATGGTTAAGAATGAATTACTCTAAAAGGGCGTGGGGGGGAGAGAGCATTTCCTACACGTTTCCTACAGTAGCTTCTAAGAGCAGCTACTGCTTTCAAAATGTGAATTGTTACCTAAATCCTTTATAAGTGACAAAGGTGTGGTGTATCATACAGAGTGGGCAGGTTAGCACAGTGGAAAGAATGCTATATATATCTAATAAAATGAACTGTGTTCAAATCCTTGCTCTGAGACTTCATATACATGTGACTTTGAAGAAGGTGCTTAATTTCTCTGGACCTCAGTTTGCTCATGTGTAAAATGAGGGAGTTAGATAAATGACCTCCAATGTCCCTTCCAGTTCTAAAAATCTGTGATCCAGTGACCCCATGAACATTATCCTCTGACTCATGAACAGAGATCCCATAACCGTGGTTTAATGGGTAGAGTCCTGGCCTCAGTTAGGAAGACCTAAGTTAAAGTCTGACCTCTGACAGCTACTGTCTATGTGACCCTGAATCATTTAACCTCTCATTGCCCCAAGGAAACTTTTAAAAAGTATACATTTCTGTCCTAGGGAGTGACCTACATCAGTGAAACAACAATTTAAAAAAAAAATAAGCTCATGAGAATTGTTATACCAATTAGACGTATGATCAACAGACACTAGTGTTCTTTCTCTGATGGTGATATAAAATGATCTGGTTATGTGGGGCATGAATTTCTTCCTTAAGAAGAGGCAGCTTGGCATAAGGAGAGTCAGCTTTATTCAGCCTGGGAATTAGAAAGACACATCGCACACCTGACAGAGACACTGGCTGTGTGATTTTGGGCAAGTCCCCCAATCTGTCTGAGCTCGTTAAGACGGGGTGTTCTAGGGGAACCGTCAGTCTCCATCGGTAGAGTCAGTTGCTTCTCTGGGAATTCCCTGTATCAATGAAATCATAAGTCTAGACCTAAAACAAACTAACAAATTTCAAAGATTAGACATCTACCCATAAAATGTAACCCTTCTCAATATGGGTCTGTCTTTCTTGAAGTTATATGGCCTTTTATTTGAAGGTATATTTTCAGTCTCATGAGGTAGCAAATTCCTTAAGTTTACTTCCTATTACCTAAATTGATACTTTATCCTGACTTAACATATTTCTAGCTTCTAGGGGCTATTTAGGTCTGGTTTAGAATGATTCCATGAATAAAACTGTGTTCACTTGATCCCCTTTGATATTTTATTGGGTGTCAGATCCTACTCCCCCCCTTGTCTTTCACCCTGGAGAGCCCTAATCCCTTTATGGTTTTCATATGGCCCTCCCCCCAACCTAAGAAGCCCCATAATGATCATTTCAGTTGCCTCTCTGTACACCTTCCCTAGTTCTGTTACATTTGTTATGACATGGCAACCGGAACTAGGTTCTGTCATTTAGGACAAAATGATTACTTTGTACTTTTACAAGGCTGATAACGTTTTCGTTTTTGCTTCTAATACCATTCCTGATGTTGACTGACATTTTTCTGGCTTTTTGACCAAACCCACACAATGGGATGTTGTCTTGGGAGAACAGTCTATAATGACATCTAGTTCCCCTTGGGGCTTGTAACCTCAAATGTTGTCTATAATGAAGTAGCTCTGAATGAGGCAGCCATGGTATGTAGCAAAAGGAGTTCTAGACTTATGAACATCTGAGTTCAAATTTTCCCTCAGGTACTTACCGAGTAAGTTATTTAAGTTCTATCAGCCTCAGTTTTCTCATTTGCAAAATGAAGATAACAATAGTGCCTAGCTTACAGGATTGTTTAGAAGATCAACTGAAATAATATATAGGAAATGTTTCCCAGGCTTTTAAAGTATTATATTATGGTGGTCTAAAAGTATAGTTTAGTTTACTTTCTCTAAACCTTATGCCAAGGGTTCTTTGAGGTTTAAGGACAAGGGATCTATGGATAAACTTGGGGGGAGTGAGGGTTGGAGGGTCTATGAACCTGGATGGGAAAATATATACATCTTTATTTTCACTAACTTCTAATTAAATTTAGCATTTTATTCAATTATAAATTTACAAATTTATTCTGAGAAGTCCATTGGTTTTGTCAGACAGCCAAAGAGGGATCTATCACATCAAAAAAAGATAAAGAACCCTTGCCTTATACTTTCCCAAGTTGCAGTATATTCAATGACTTTGACCAGCATGCTGGATGAACCTTTCTTTTAAATTTATTAGCAGTTTAATTCAGCAACCATTTAGCTGTCTGCAATGTACAAATCACTGTTGTTTGGCTAGGCATATTTCTTGATCAGCTCACCTTCCTGATATGTATTATAGCTTATAGAGTAGAAGAATGATTAATTGATGTACATGTCATTGCCAATTCTTCAAAAATAAATATAGTGGTTTTTTTTTTAGTTGTGGGATTGTATAGAAATAAAGGTCTCTTTATAAGGAACTCTTATTTGAGAAAAGCCCCAAACCTTCATAAATCGTAGGAATCATAGCTTTATGCATCTCTAGCAAGAATTGGATGTTTAAAAAAAAGCTCCATTCAAAGTTTGTTTCTGAAGGGCCAACTCCTATGTAAAGTTGCACAGTCAGAGAAATGTTTTTTATATCCCTTACTGTCAATTTCTGTACCTTTCTGGATTTTTTCACATCACTTCAAGGGTCTGATAATCTCCATACCTCATCAACTCATTCCCTAGCAAGACATTTACTCTGATTGACTGATAACATTTTAACATATACTAATTTTAATCTGTCATCTCAAACTGAAAATTCATTTTGAACCTCTTATCTCTAATTGTGGAATGAGACTTTGATGTTAATGGAATTTTAGGCCTTGACAAGCAGATGAGGAGACTTCTTAGGAGGACCCTAAAATCACCATGTTAGTTTTTTTTTTAAGCTTAAATTACATTTTCCCCCTCATACTTTCGTTTTTTTAAATTAACACTCGTTTATTTTCTCTCTCTTCTCTCTTTTCTCTCATCCCATTGAAAAAGGGAAAAAAGAGAAAAAAAACTTCTTGCAAATAAAATATACATAGTCAAGGAAAACAAATTTCCACATTGGCCACATCCAGAAATGTATATCTGATTGTGTACTCTTTTGAGTCCATCACTTCTTTGTTAGGTGTTTAGTAGCATTCTTCATAGTTAGTCCTCTGGACTCTTGGTTGATCATTGTTTGAATCAGAATTAAGTTTTTCAGTATTGTTATATTTCTGTGTATATAGACATGTATGAAGTTCAATATTTTGAAAAGAATGATGCAGAGAGGAAACTTTAAAAGAAGGAGCAGTATTGAATTCATTAACCTTTCCTTCTAATTTGGCTGTATAAGTTCTTGCTATTAATTATAGGAAAATTAAAAATTTGAAGGTGTTAAAGAGAAAAATCTGTGTGATCTTATATATGGCATCATTTGATTGAAACATCTTTAGAATGTACTGTATTATCTCTCAAAAGTTCCTCTTTTTTATGACAGCTAGTTATTGACCTGTACCAGCAATTGATATTAATTATTGAAACATTTAAAAATAACAAGGATATATACACCAGATGTGTATGTATATGTGTGTGTGTATTTTTTTTTCTAAAATGGAATTGCCAAGAAAAAAAATTGAGTTGTAAAAACTTAGTCACTAGAGGGCAGAGTAGACCTTTATTTTTCAGCTTGTTGTAAAGCAAGATTTAAAATATATGGATACATGATCAGATAAGGTTTTCTGTGTATTCCACTTGTTTTTGTTTTTTTTCTGGGAAATATGCACCAAAGTTACCTTTTTGTTATTGTTAAAAATGTTATTGCTTTCTTCCAGAAGGAAACTACTTTTTTTATGCAGGGAGATCATAAGGAATAGTTCTCTGGAGAAAATATGGGTGTTTACAAGAAATAATGTATTAAAGCAAGACTTGTACATGATGCACTGACATTGGATTGCTATGTAGAACCTTAGCAGAAAGGGAATGTGTGGAGCCAGTGAGTTTCCATTAGTTACCAAGAATTAAGAGAAAGTGAAGCATTATAACATTTTTGTGACTAAAAAAGGTGAATTATTGAGACCTAGAAAATCTGAGGCAAGCCAATTCAAACCTAGTAACTTTTTCCCCCCTAGAACATGTTAGGCAATTGGCAAATGACTGGTCAGAAATTTCCCTGTAAATATTGTGTCCTTCCATTTATTATCATGCTTTCTAAGAGGTTCTCTATAAAAGCAATTAAGTCTTGAACCCTTTATTGATCCCTAGCAATGATGCAATGTCGTAAGAGTGTTTGCAGGCCTGTAGAATTAGGTTCTATGAGTTTGAATTCTGGTCCAGACACAAGTACTGTGACTGGGAGCAAATTATAACCTCTCTCAGCCAAAGTTTCATTATCTTGAAAACTGAGAAAATAATGCTTGCCCGACCAGCCACTGCATTGTTTTGAGGAAAGGTCTCTCTCTATAAATGTCATTTATTGAATGTGAGTTATTAGAAGCAAAAGTTGAGACAATGGGGTGAGTGATTTTAAGACTGGATAATATAAGACCAGCAAACTCTCTTTAGAAATACATCTTAATGTTTTGAATATTTCACAGATGTCTTTTAAGTTAACCACTATATGAATAAATACTACCCCAAATTGTGTTTTATAAAATCTAAACTGGACCTCACATTGTGTATTCTTCATTGTGTCTGGTTTATGTAGGAAGAGATTTATAGCAAAAAGGGATCACAGAGACCATCAAACCCAGCCCCCTTCATTTTACAGACAACAGAACTAAATTACAGAGAGATTAGCTGACTTGTCCAGGGTCACACAGGTAATAAGTGTCTGAGACTTTTAGACTGCCAGAGGGGTTACATCAATGCAACGTGAAATTGATAGTTCCCTTACCTTAACCCTCTTCTTAACCTGTTTATTGTTGATGCTGGCCTTCCCATCAGCTGCTTCTTCTTCTTCTTCTTTTTTTTTTTTTCATTTTATTTATTTTTTTTTTAGGCAATTGAGGTTAAGTGACTTGCCCAAGGTCACACAGCTAGTGAGTGTCAAGTGTTTGGTCTGAGGCCACATTTGAACTCAGGTCCTCCTGACTTCAAGGCCAGTGCTCTATCCACTATGCCACCTAGCTGCTCCCTCCCTTTTTTTTCCATCAGCTTCTTTTACTCACCTCTCTTTCCCTCTGTCTTAATACAGACTTAAAATGTTCAGAATACCAAAAGCCCTATACAAGGAAACGTAGAGCTTCACAGCAAGATAAAAAAGCAAGCCAGCTTCAGTGAGTGCAGATACCCCCTTGGGGAGGATCGACACGGCAGTCCATTGGTGTCATATATGGAGTGAGGAGACACTCTGGGACCTCAAAGGGGAATAAAAACACCATTTCCCAAACCAGTAAATTCTGGGGGGGGGGGGTTTACAGTACTGGGTTCAACAGTACCAGGCATTAGAGGACGGGATTGCAGAAACTGAACCTGAGGACTGGTGCTGCTCATACTAGTAGGAGAAAGGAAAACTCTTGGGGAGGTGGTGACCTCTCCACAAAGTGGTAACATGTATTCTCCACCTCAGTTTCTACCTGAAAACTATGTCAGAATAGTTGTAACTGGTTTGATTTTTTAAAAAAAACAAACCAAGAAGTCTAAAATTTCCAGTTCTGCCTTTCTTCTGCGGTCATAGCTGGATCATGGAAGTGAACTCAGCCTTTATTGAATATTAATTTTTTTCCTTTCCCCTTATATTTAAAATTAAGATAGAGCCACACAGAAGAGCATTATAGGCAAGGCACAGCAAGATGGAGTGTATCTATTTACATTACAAACTCAATAAAGAGGTAAATGATCGGAATATAATTTGATAGTTTTGATTTTAAAAAATATATATTGATCTGGGATCCTGTGGAGATACAGCTAACCACCCTCCCACCACTCCCCACCAACATTAGTAGTTCTTACCCAGTTCATTTTCTAAAAAGAAATAGTTTGTCAGGTTTTAGTGGATGATGATGATAGCAGGGGTAGCACCTGCTATGTGTCAGGAACTATGTTAAGCGCTTTACAAATATTATCTCATTTGATCGTCACAGCAACCAATGAGATAATGTTTGTAAAGGCACCCAGCAAATCTTAATGTGCTGTATAAACGCAAGCAATTTATCTGTTCATTGCAATAAAGGGCAAAAGGAAATGCTCGTCAGGTAGCCTTTGTGGTAGCTCTTTTTTCCCTTTCTTCTCTTTCCATCATTGTAGCCAGCTGCCTAAGTAGCCCCTGAATCACCTGGGCTTGGAGGGCCATTTTACAAAGGCCTTTTCTAAATCTTTTGCTGCTCATTGTCCCAGTGTATTTTCTTTTGGCTGTTGGTTTTTATGAATGCTAGTTTGAGAAAAAAATCCATTTGAAGACTAGTTATTTTTGTGTTGGGATCCATGGGGTAGTAGAAGGAGTGCTGAATTTGAAGCAGGGCTGGCTCTTCCACTGACTATCCTTGAGGCAGCATGGTGGCACGATGGATAGAGCAATGGAGCCCAGAGTCTGGGAGACCTGAGTTCACATATGTTGTCAGAAACTTAATATGTGAACCTGAGCAAGTCACGGTCAATGTGAAGATCAAATAAGATAATATTTATAAAGTGCCTGGCACATAGAAAGCACTTATAAAATGCTTGTTTCCTTTTTTTCCCAGCTGTGACCTTGGGCAAATCACTTAATCTTTCTGGGCCTCAGTTTCCTCATCTGTAAAATGAGGGGTAGGACCAGATGATCCTTTAAGGCGTCTTTCAGTTCAGGAGCTATGATGCTACATCAGTGATTTTTACCTTAGAACCTGCTTTGACTCTTCATGAGATGAGGAAACTGAGATATAAATTAAGTGCCTTGAACAAAGTCACAACAGGGGTAGTAATTGTTTTCCTCTGTGTGGACTACTACTGATTCCCTCCTTAAATTTCTGATGGCACTTGGGAGTCAACCTTTCCTTTGGTATGGTGCTTTCCTTGTAGCATAGTTATTTGCATATATTGAATAAATAAATGCATTTTGAAAGGGGGAAAAACTCATTTTTCAATATAACTTCTTGATTGGATAGTTTATCTTAAATTACCAACTTTTATAAAAATTATATTTGGAATTTTAAAAAATTGTGTTTTAGGGAGTAATGTTGAAACAGCTTTCCTTCCCCTTTACCTGACATGTAATAGGCTAGCACCAAGGTGAATACCCAATGCTTAGGCAACATAAAGGGAAAAGAGCTGTTTTAAACTTATTTATATAAAACATACTGTAAGTCCAAAACAAGAAAGAGATGGGTATTAGCATCATATCTCTAGGAAAACAGACTTACTTTCAGTTCTTCTGGAATGCAGGGAAGAAAACATTCTTTATGTTTATAAATTAGGAAGAACTAGAGGAAATTACCTGACATAACTCTTGTGATATGAGAGCATAATGTAAAACAGCTCTTATATTGTGTCTTTGATTAATGTAAAAGACTTGACCTGTTAAGTAGTCTCATTAATATTTTCATTTATCAGTGACCAAAACTTCTTTTGTAATATTAATTTCTTTAATATGTTATTAATCTAGTTGAAGACATGTTTCAAAGTACTACAGAAAAAAATTTACCATTCTTGCTTCGGATGAGTGTTCATACTTAGTGTCCGTAGAGTCTGAAAAGGAGAGCCTCCTAAGCCTCATAAAGTCTAATTCGTAGTTGTAGCAAGCATAAGGAATTATTATTTTAATAAATTAATTTTTACATTTCATTTATCTCTGTAGAGGATGAAAAAGATCAGTTAGCATATAAACATGACATAAACTTTTCATCTGTGGGGAGCCAAGTAATTATTTCTGTTAAAATTCTGCAACGGATTTAACTTCAGAAACATATTTGTATTTATTTTTCTTAGAAACAACTACCACAATAAATCAGACTTGGTTAGATACCAGAGAACTGTAAATGTCTTAATTGTATATGTGTTATAAAAGTCAGTTGGACAACTTTTATCCTTATCAAGGGAAATATTAACCTTCTATTTTTGTCATATATCACCATTGTATATTTTTAAATGCTCGATGAAGATTTCTTTTTTTGATTTAAAAAAAAATTTGTGTCATTTAACAAAATGTCCAAACATAACAAATCTCCAAACATAAGACAACTGTTTTTGGGGGATTAGTTGGGGTGGTAGGCGTAATATTTGTATAGTTATACTGAGATCTGTTTTATCTGAGGTATAATTTGGATATAATTTCATAATTTTTTTGTAAATCCATATTTTGTTTTTGATACATCTGTAATCTTTATAATATATAATTTTATCTGAGATGTAATTGTAAATTATATATTAAAGAGTCTTCTATTTAAAATAATTCCTAAGTACAGGTTTATGGAAAGAAAGTTTGGGTAGAAGGATAGTCTCTACTTTGCTGTTTCCTCTGTCTCACCTGTTAAAGGTGAGAAATGTTATATTTGTGCAAATCACTAGTTAAATGCTAAAATATTTGTGTAGTTTGCAAAAAGCTAAAAGGGTAATGATTGGGTGTTTTGTTGAAGCAGCTTTCTTATTACTATCACAATGTTAAAAGCCCCATTTGAGGAAAACTGACTTGATTTTGCAGAACCTGAAAAAAATAAATTACTTGAACACTTGCTTTTGATGTAACACTTAGAGGGCAACACATTACCATTGTAAGAGGAATTTTTGAAGAAGGAAACCTTATCTATTCCACAAACAAGCTTGAACATTTGGTATAAAGGTCTTTGAGCGTGGGTTTTATTAGAGAAAAATCTATGAGGTTTCTTTTATTATAAAACTAATTGGAGAAATGTTTTGAAGCAATGACAGAAATGAAACTGTGATCATAGCTTATGATTTCGCATATTATCATCCTTGTCATTTTGTAATAGTTATAGCTGGAAATATTATTTTAAAACATTTTATTGATTAATTAAATTGATACCTTTTGTTTGATGCATCACTAAAATTCCTCCCAGTGTCTGTCCACCTTCTCTTCCCAAAGAGCCATCCCATATAACAAATATTTTTAAAGAAAAAGAGAAAGAGGAAAAAATTATGATCAAAACCAACCAATATATTGGGGGAAAAAACCCTGAAAATGTCAATGTTTATTATTATTTCCCAGAGCATAGAGCTATCCACAAACATGGAGTTTGCGTTGTCATCACTTGGTTACCTTCCAACAGTTAAGAACCATTTTGAACACTATCAAGTGACCTGGAACATCCAGGTTAAAATGTTCTAGATCATAGTGCCTGGGGTCAGACGGATTCTTATTTTCACTGGACAGAGTTATCAAAACAGTTGCCTTTTTAGGCCAAAGTATATTTATGGACATTCTTTCTTCGGCCTTTTTTTGGAGTTTCCTCAAAGGACAATTTAAGTATGTTTTTCAAATATTTTCAGTTATGATCCCAGGGATATTTGTTTGCTTGATATAATTTGCATTCAAATGGTTTTAAAGCCAGTTGTGTGTGTGTGTGTGTGTGGTGTGTGTGTGTTTACTAAATAGTATGTAGCTAGTTAAGGTCCCAGGTTGGTGAGATTTGGACAAAGTGAGTTCCTTCTTCTCAGATAATATCCTTTCTAGGATCTTTTTCTTGTATTAGTTTTTGATTTCTTCTTTCTCTGGACGTACATGAGGGTTTAAAAAAAATAGAAAGGTTCTTCTTCCCTGTCCTTGAGTGGGCCCATCTCCTTTATCTTGTAGGGAGATGGGAGAAAGAGAAGAAAAGGAAAGATGGAAGGGCCACTGGAGATTTTTGCAATTTCTTCAAAGTAAGGAGAGTGAGAATCTGCCAAGTGAGAAACCAAAACACTCTGTTGTTCTAATTTTTAATGTATAATGTTGTTCTGCCTTAATTTAAACAGGAATAGTTAACAGAAACCATATACTCAAGAGCAGTTATCTGGTTTAAGGTCAAAGTAGCTGTTTCTTTTAACAGAAATTGATTTTTATTGACTCCCTGTTATGGATAAAGGCCCTTTTATTAGGTACTATGTGGAACCATATATAAAAGGATACAAGAAAGTTCCTGTTATCACAAAATTTGGGAGATAAGATACAAATAAAGTTTAAATAAGTACACACAGCTTAATAGTCCGAAGACAACAACAGGTAGCAGTTACAAGGTGTAGTATATAATTAATAACTAAATGAATGGTTTAAAAAAAACCCCTAAGTATAGTAGGAACTTCGAGCCTTGAAAGAGGATTTCAGCTTGGAGTAGTCAGTAAAGGCTTTAAAGAGCTGATAGATTTTGATCTAGGCCTTGAAAAATGGTGTATCATTTGAGTGAGTGGGCAACAGTAGTGGAAATATCCCCTTTATCCTCAGGTATAGAAAAAAATGGAGACCATAATAGCACCTGCCTTCTAGGTTGGTAAGAAACAATGGTCCTCTTTTGTACTAAGCATTGTACAGATAGAGGCCAAGTACAAATAACAAGTACTAAATACAATATCTGTACAGTGCTTAACACAAAGCCTGGCACACAATAGATGCTTAATAAATGCTTATTCTCTTTCCCCATTTAAGAGACAGAGGAAGAGTGGAAAGTACTGGAGTGTTTTGAGGAAATAATATGTAAACCAATTACAATTAGAAAAAAAAAGTAAGGAATTTGTGGAGGGGAAATTCAGCTGAGAAGAGATTAGGGCTAGATTTTTGGAGGTCCTTAAATGCCAGGCTAAGAAGTTTAGACTTAGGTCTGACCCTCTCATTTTACAGATGAGAAAACTGAGACAGAGAGAATAAATGATTTGCCCAGCATTAACTGCTGTCAAATATCTAAGATATTCTTGATTCCCAAGTTTAATGCGTTATCTACTGTCATGTTACTTGTCTAATCATTAGAGGTTAAATGAATCTACTATATAATATCAATACCATTTTTGCATTAATAGATACTATGTATAATTCAGATATTACTCAGTTTTGGTCTAGGCTTTTATCACCTTATACCTGGATTGTTGCAATCAATAGCTTTCTGATTGGTCTCCTTGCCACATTTCTCTTCTACTACAATCCATCTCTACCCAGCTGTCACAGTGATCTTCCTAAACTGCAAATCTGACCATGTCACCCCCTATTTAATAGACTCCCTATCATCTCAAGGATCAAATGATAAAATCTTTTTTTTTTTGCATTCAAAACCCTTTATAACCTGTCCCCTATCTTTCCAGTATTTTTACAACTTATGTCCACCACCCCCACCACTCCAATGTACTCTCTGATCCAGTGACACTGCCCTCCTTGCTGTTCTTGAACAAGATACTGTCTCCTGACTCTTGGCATTCTCACTGGTTGTCCACCATGCTTGGAATGCTCTCCCTCCTCACCTCTGCCTCTTGGCTTCCTTAATGTCCCAGCTGATGTCCCCCACTTTCTGCAGGAAGCCTCTCCTAATCCATTCTAGTGTCTTCCCTTTGTACATAGTTGTTTTCTTGTTCTCTCCCCACCCCTGCCCCTCATTGGACTCTGATTTCCTTAAGAGCATGAACTGTCTTTTGTATCCCTAGTGTTTAGCACAGTGCTTGACAATATATTAGGTGCTTAATAAAATATTTACTGACTGAGTTCAGCTCAATAAAAATTTATTTTTATGGAGAAAAGACTAAACTAGACATTTGGGAAATACAAATTTGTATTAGACATAGTCCTTGAGCATATAGTTTTGTAGGGGGATATAATAGATACATAGTTAACTATAATGCACAATAATATACAAGTTTATTTAAATAGAGATAGAAAATCAAATGCAAGGTAAAGTTCAAGCATTCTTCCCCTTCTCCCTCTGCTCATGGAGGGTGGGCGATGAGGATCAAAGGAGAAGTAGTATTTGGGCTAGGTTCTAAAAGATGGGTAAGAATTCATTAGGCATAGGGCAGGAAAGAGGACCTCCCAGTCATAGCTAATCATATGAGCATGGATGGGCTCAAGGGCAGGACACCATGGGAGTAGACAACAATCCATCTATTTCAGCTGGAGCATTTAGTACTTGACATCAGACTGGAAAGGCAGAAGAGTGGCTTGTAAATGACCTTGGATACCAGCCAAAGAAAGCTCAATTTGACTCATTAGACAATAGAGAGCAACTGAAAGTATTTGAACCAAGGAGTAACCTTGTGAGATCTTTGAAGGAGGAAGATTACTATTCTTTAGCTATTTTCACTGGCTGTCTCCTATGCCTGGAATGCTTTTCCATCTCATTTCTGCCTCCTGGATGCTCTGGCTTCATTCAAATCCAAGGCAAAATCCTACCTTCTACGAGAAGCCTTTTCTGATCTGCCTTAATGCTATTGCCTTCTCTCTACTGATTGTCTCTAATTTGTGTGTAGTTGTTTTCATGTCCTCTCCCCATTAGACTGAGTTCAAGAGCAAGGACTGTCTTTTGCCTTTCCTTGTGTCCCTAGCGTAGCATAGTGCCTGATATGTAGTAGGCACTTACTAAATGCTGATTGACTGATTGACTGAACTGAAAGGGATAAAAAGTGAATGCTATTGCAATAGACCAGAACGATGGCAGAGAGAACTTGTATTGACATGGTAGGAATGGGAAGAGAGAGGAAGGGACAGATGTGATCACTAGTACAGAGCTATAGGATTTAGGATTTGGAGTTAAAAACCTGGGTTCAAATCTTCCCTCTGTCACTGTCACGGAGTACTTGTATTACCTTGGGCAAGTCATTTAACCACAATGGTCCTCAGTTTTGTCATCTGATGCTTTGTCGTCTGATGTCATCTACATGACCACTAAGACCCTTTTCAATTCTAAATCATTATTCATATAGTTTTATTAGAGAAATGAAATGGAATAGTCAAAGAGAGCAACAAAGTTTCAAACATTGGATACTAGATAGATGAATAGTAGTGCCACAGATTAAAAAAATATAAAGTCCAAAAGAGAACAAGCTTAGAGGAAAGATAATGAGCTCCATTTTGAACTGTTTAGTTTGAAGTGCTAGCAGGATATGACACAGTGGATAGAGTGCTATACTTGAACTCTGGGAAAGTCATTTAATCTTTGCCTCAGTTTTCTCATCTGCAAAATGGGAAGAGTAATAGCACGTACCTCCCAGGGATTGTTCCAAAGATCAAACAGAATAATATTTGTGAAAGTCTTCATTAACAATGATGTTCTGAAATGCTAGCTATGAAGATGATGATGTCTGTAAATGGAAGTTTCTTATAGGCACCTGGAGATTTGGGTCTGACACTTCTGTATTTTAACTTTCTCCAACAGAGGCTCTTTAGAAGATGCCCTCATCTTACCATTTATAGACAAGTACTCCCCAAATATATGAAAATTGATTGATTAAATATCTATAGTATCAATTTTAGTTATTCTAACTGATAATGAGAAATTATCTAATCAACCGAAGAGTGGTTTGTGTGATAAGAGGAAGAAAAAAACAAACACCCAAATTTCTGAAGATGAAAATTAACGGTAAAATTTGATTAACCAAAATATGTGAGACATGGAGTATTCTGTTCAAATTAAATGTTTTTCTTTGTAATTTAGTATTAACTAGAAATTCCATTTTGTTTCAGTACTCATTCCTAATCTTGTAATATACAGTAGCTCATTTCCTGTCTTAATAAGTAAATATAATTGAATATTTGAATATCTTGCAGTGTCTCAGAATTCTTGCTATGACAATTCATGATTATTGTGGATATAGAAAATTTAGGAGATTTAGCAGAGTACATATGAACCTCAGGACACCCTATGGAGTTGCTTTACTTCTCTTTTATATTAAAAAGTTGTGTGCAAAATGGCACTGTTTGATTTGGGCTCCTGCTCAGGGAGAAGCACAGAATCAACAGTGCTAGAGCTGAAAAGAACCAGAGATTATCTAGTCTAACCCTCTGTTTTAAAGATGAAGGAACCTGAAGTGCCAAGAGTGATTTCTGGATAAATAGGATTTTACTCAGTGCAGCTATACAGGACAAAGTCTTAGTGAGCTTTAATAATAGCTTAAAACTATGTTAAAACTTTTGGGACACCTTGTAGTTAGATTTCATTTTCATCACCAGATAGTATCTGTGAAGACATTATGTTTTACAAAAATCAATATAAAACAATTTCCTTTGTAGGACTCCCTATTTTCAGGAACAATTAATGATACTTGGAACATATTTTGGCTGACCGATATTTTTGTTCTCACATGTATTTTTTTTTTTACCTCTTTGTACAACCTGCTGTTACTCAAACTGCAATTGTTTTAGTCTCACAAACACAAAGCAGCTGTCTGAAATATGTTCTTTGACTCAGCTGAGCTTCTGCAGTTTCCCAATAAAAGTTATTTGAATTAGTAGCATAAAGAAATCAAAATAAACATTCAGATTAGACATTCGCTGCCACAATAGCAACAACTATATAATATTTATCATTAAAACCCACAGTTTGTTGCCAGTTTTTTCATAGTTATGCTAATGTCTTTCGTATTTTACATTGTAGTCATTTCCCCATATATCTTCCTTTGAATTCTCCTCTGTGACAAAGGAAAAAAAATGCAGCATAAGCAGTCAACAAAAAGCACACTTAATACATGCTTTTTGACTGATTCACTGATATCTGACGGTGTATAAAACTGTAAAGTCCCTCCCCACCTCTTTATTGAGGGGAGGGAAAGAGTAAGACTTAGAGGCCATTTAGTTCACCCTCCCTCATTTTAGCATCTTTTTCTTTTTTTTTTTTTCTGGGATTAAGATTGGTTATTCTGCTATTGAATTTTGATGGCTTGCAACTTAAGTGCTACCAAGTGGAATATTGTTAAAAGTTTTATATTCTGAGGGCCAAGAGAGTGAGTTGAATCTTCGCTGTAACTATCTATTGCTCTATCCACTGGAGATCATCCAACGGCGCTTTCAGATTATTGATTATTCTGACTGTACTACATGAGCACATTTTTTTAGAATTTAGGAGTGGGATGCAGGTAGGGAGGTCATGGTGGAGGGAGAAGCTCCTTTTACTGCTCACTGAAAATAGGTGAGTAGTTGAACTCAACCAAGAAAATCAGTTCAGACCATGAAATGGGCAAGGCCAGGAACATATTTAGAATGATATCCCCAAAGACTTTTGAGCTGTGTAAAATAAAGTGTGAAGCATAAAAAGTGTTCACACATTTTATTAGAGTCATATGAGGCTGCAAATAGCAATTCTGTCCATGACTGGTAGTTGTTGTAAATATTTAGGCAGTAAAAAAAAGTGTTGGTATCCATGAAACTGAATGTCTATGGTGAATGAATAATGTTAAAAGAAAAAAAATCTTATTCTATTTAGTTATTTCAGGACACTTACTTAGATTTCATTAGATTTGAAGTGTCAGCAATGTTTTTACACCCTCCAGTGGCACAGACTGCCACCCATCCCTGCTTTTTCATCCTATGTAATTCTCATACATCTTTCCATAAATCCTCCATAGGACATCTACCCAATATCCTGGAAATTTCCCCTAGGTCTCTTTACATTGTGTTAGTGCCAGTGTAGCATACCATCTGTTACCTTTCACTCTGGCTATGTCTGACTTTATTCATAGGTACTAGCAAATTTTGTTTTTTGTTGTTGTTTTCTGAAGATTCTTCCACTCAGAAATCACTGTTAGGGTATATACTAGAATTCAAAATTTCTGCAGTAGCTGCAGAGATTAATCTTGTGTTTCTTGCTGGTGAAAAAGCAGCCACCAACTGGTGGCAAGTGATATCTCACTTTAAAATTCATTAAGCTTTTAAATGAGTAAAATAATTTTAATTTAAAGGGATATGGTCTGATGGCCTGGAATGTTTAAGAGAGATTTATCAGCCAGTCACTTGTTTGTGGGGACTTCATCACGGAATTTTAAGCTGGAAGGGATTTAGAGGTCATTTAGTTCACCTTCCCTCATTTTGTGCAAGGGAGGAAACTGGGGCCAAGAAAAGTTAAGTAACTTGCAGGTATGTTATGTAGCAGATGACTTGAGGTTCCTCAGAATAAGACCAGTTGGTCTTTAAGTGCTTTTCTAGGCTCAACAATATAGGATTCTTTGATTTAGTGACATATAAATTGCTATAGTACAAATTGAGTACCTGAGTGCTGATTGGTAGTGAGGATTTAGGTTTCAGATTAGATCAATCAGAGAAACCATTCCCAGTGGGATTTTTTAGAAAGCAATTTTGTTTTACTAATTTGTTTTTAATTCCAATCATTTCCTTATAATTTTACTTTGAATTATCTTGTAACAAAGAAAACTGTTTAAACAAAACAGTTTACCTTATTGTAGTGGTTATAATGTGTAATTATCTCCTGGTTCAGTGTTTTTCACCATGCATCAGTTGTATGTTTTCACATGTTTCTCTGAATTCCTTATACTTGACATTTCTTTTAGCACAAGAGCTATTTTATCACATTCATATACTGCAATTTGTCAAACTCCCAGGTGGTAGGCATGCACTTTGTTTCCAACATATTCATAACACAAAAGATTGTAAAAGGGTTTTGAAGACAATCGGTTACTAAACATTTAAGAACCTACAATATTCTAGGCACTATGCCAAGCACTGGGGATTAAAAAAAAATAGCAGAAGATAGTCCTTGTGCTCACGGAACTTTGAAATCTAATGAAGGAGAAGGCCACAAATGAATGGAGAAAACTGGGGAAGGGCATTCCAGAGAACAGTGGCATAGATGGTAGAACATAAAATTAAAAAGTGGTGTGAGGATGGACAAATTTTGTTGAACAGAATTGAAATGTGTCTTGCTGCCATTTTGTCTCACGTTGCTAAAAATGTAGTAATTCCTATTTAAAATTTTCACACGTAGAGCTTTACATTTAAAAAAAAATAGCATTTCCCAATTTCTGGTTTCCCACTCCTTTTCCTACCTTCAAACTGTTTCCTTTTTAGCCAACTTGTATAATTTCTCAGGTAGTTAAAGAATGAAAATGAGGCTACTCAAGATAGAAATGGGTTCTCTTTCATGATGAATTTTAGATTTTATAAACTCTTTCTGATAGTAAGACCTCTTTCACATTTTCCCTTTAATTATATTGCAGTTAGGACATTTTCACCTAATAATATATACTCTATGAAAAATGGTGATATATAACTTTGTGGAACTTTTACTTCAAGTTAACAAATTTCTTAGAATTAAATTTGTAATATATTTCCCCCCTTATTTTTTTAAACATTCAAAATCTGCAGATTTTAAGCTGGAATATAAGCTCTCTTATGGAGTTACATGGCTATAAACCATAAAGTTAATCATTCCTCCCACCACAGAATTCACTAAATGAGTGAACTCAGGATAGATTTAACCCAAACCATTAGTTATACTCATGGACTCTAATTTTTGAAGGTGAAAAATCCTATAAGCAGATGTTGGATGAAGATTGACATTTTGTAACAAGTTTTGGGGAATTGGTATTTTGGTCATTCAGATATCCAAAGATTTGAAAATTCTCCCACAATATGAAAGCCAGGCATGTTGATTCTTCCATTTGACCCTTTTTTTTAGTGTCAGTAAAACCTTTGATCCAGAGTGATTCGTGTTCATGTTTCCTAAAGCACAATGATCCTTAGTTTGCTGCCTCACCAGTCATCAATTTTCACAGGTTATTCCAAGTTTATGAGGGTACATCTGTATTGTTATTGATTATAAACTTTTATATTAGTTTGAAAAGTTTATATTGGAAGTTTTTGAGATATTAGTGGCCTCAGAAGTTTTGACATTTAACCTGATTACTTTGATCATAGTGCATTGCCAGGTGTGGAGAGAGGAAGGAGAAAGGGATTACCTAACCCTGAGCATATAGAATTGCTTTCACTGACTAACCTTACAACCTCTGGCAGTGGTTGTAATCTGGTAGGAATACCTGATCTGTGATGCCAGTTGTTTGAAGCCGTTTCCTATGAACAGCTCATACAACCATACTATAGAATAGAAGCTAAAATAAGGCATCTGTACAGAAACCCTATGTTGCAATATTTGCAGCCTACATAGAACCCATTTTATAATTGACCCCTCCATCATTTCTTGCCCTGAACTTATTTCTGCAGTCAGATCAGCCCTTTCTTTGCAATGTATTATGAATGTTACAAATAATTTGCATGAAATATATATGTATGTGTGTTCCTTAAAAAAAATCAACAAATATAAAAATGCACATATATGTATATGTAAATAAATGTAAAATAGTAACAAATATAAAAACAGTAATAATTATTTAGTGAGAAATTGCTAATGTTTTAAGAAGGGAGAAGATAATCGTCACCATAGTCAGAAGTACCATATTTTAAATGTGAGAGGGTAATTCAAATCTTAGGGTTGGGGAAGTGAAACACAAGATGATTAAATGTGAATGACTATGTGTGTGCATTCTTGTGTTGGTAAATTTCTGAGTATTTCTATAAATCAGCAGCTCCAAGCTTTACAACAACAAACACCAAAGGGAAAATTGTAAACTCATGAATGAATAAATGAATGAATGAGTGAATGGAATGACTCTAGATAGCCTCATTAATTGCCAAAATAAACTTTGGGAAAGCAGTGGTAGGAGGCATGAAATATCCTCCCTCCTCTCCTGAAGAGGTGATGAAATTTCCGAAAGACCACCAACTTCCTCAGTCAGTTTGATTGCTGGCTTCCCTGTTTACTGGCCTCTCAAATTCTTACCCAGTCCGGGACATCAAGATTACTAACACTGTATTTTGTAGAAGCTTTTTGTAGATTTCACTCTTGACAACTTTCATTCAATTTTCTTCAACACCTGTATACACAGTATGGTGCCAAATGCATATATACTTAGTGTTCCAGAAATCATAAGTGTAGTTTTGAGCTTTAATAACTCAGGAGTCATTAAAGCTTTAATAGCTTAGAACTGTAGTAAGACTTTTGAACACCCTTTATGTATACAAGTATGTAAGTCCCCTTAGCTAGAATTTTTCTTTCCACCCTCAGATTCCTCATAGTACTTTGTTTGAACCTCTCCTTTGCTTTTAACATTTTCCATTTTTATGATATTTATTTGTGTCCATGCTTCCCTTTAGATTGTAAGTTCCTTTATGTCAATAACTCTCTTGTTTCATATTTGTACTCCTAGTGCCTTGCAAATAGCACATATAGTATATTAATCATATATTATGGTCCATATTAGATAAATAGATAGATAAATCATAGCTAGGTTGCACAGTGGGTAGTGCTGGGCCTGGAGTTAGAAAGACTCATTTTCCTGAGTTGGAATCTGGCCTCAGATACTTACTAGTTGTGTGACCCTGGGGTAGGTTACTTAACCCTGTTTGTCTCAGTTTCCTTTTCTGTAAAATGAGCTGGAGAAGGAAATGGCAAACCACTTTAGTATCTTTACCAAGAAAACCCCATGGACAAAGTCTCTGGGGGCGTCACATAGAGTCAGATACAATTGATCAGCCAAGTACGTTTTTGATGAATGGAGACTGAAAATCTGGAGAAGAGCGAAAGACATGTGATAGAATGGAAAGAATACTGGATTAGCCTGGTTCTGCCATTAACTATCTATGTCACATTAGGCAAGTTAGGTAACCTCTTTAGATCTCAGTTACCTCATATGCAAAGTCGAATGGTTAAACTGGATGATCACCAAGGTGGATTCCCACTCAACATGGTAGATCCCTGTGATCAGTGTCAGAATAATAATTCTTTTAAGGGAAAGTATTTATAAATTCAGCATGACAGGGAGCAAAAGTGAAAATTTCAGTGAATATAAGGAAATTAAATTCAACCCTTTATTAATGGAAGACAGATTGTTAAACACCATCTATAAGTAGTGCACTTTGCTAAAAATGGAGAATAAAAAGGCTAAAAAAGAAGATACTGTTCTTTGTGCTAAAGGCTCTTATAATCTAATGGAGCACAGGAGAATGAGACATGTGCATAAATATCCTTAATACTTCAAGGTCCTGTGGTTTCTTCTGCGTGGGCACTCCTTCCACTGACACAGATTCCAACCCCTTATAAATAGTCTGCCCTTGAAATGTTTTCAAAATACTGATAGAATGTCTCCATATCCAGAGGAAAGAGATGGTCTAACTACGTTAGCTTAATTTATCTAAAAATGTATTTCATCAGAATAAATCTGACTGAAAACCTTTATCTGAATTATTGGAGAACAAGGCTAGATAGTTCCCTCAATTTGCCATTTTGCTTTGTCTTTAAGCTTACGTTAATATTTTCAATTAATTGTATCTTAATCGACCATAATGGAAATTTCTGTTGTTCTTTTTGATAGGATGTTTCTGTTATAGCTGGCATATGAGAGTAGAATGATATTATTCCTAAAGCTTTGCAGAGAAGCAATTTTTATGTATCTCATGTACTTTATTTGCACTAAGTGAATTTGGGTTTGTATGGTATGGAGCAGCAGTAACGGTAATTACTGTTCAAGTGTAATGATGCTCATTGTCTATTATTATCATTTGTGATGATTGGTAAAAGCATGTTTGTTAAATTGAATCTCTCTCCAAACTTGTATAAGCTGCTTTAATGCATTCCTGACCACTTAGGAGATAATGGGGTTGCTCCTTATTCACTGAGACAGTAGTACATTCCCAAACAGAGGTTTAAAATCAATGTTAGCAGTCAGATTCAACTTTAAAAAAAGATATAGGATGTTATTTACTAACTGCAAGAAGTGATGGATGATGAAGTGTTAGTATGGATTATAAGATTCTGAAGATTCTGTGGAATATGTAGTTTACATTCTTGAATGCACTAGTCTTTTTAAAAAATTTTTTTCCCTTTGGGGGTGTGTGTGTATGTGTGTGTGTGTGTGTTGGGTGGGTAGTGTAGGAGAGGGGGGAGGTATTTAGGCTTATTCAAGACTTAAAATATCAAACTCTTATTTCCTGTGTAAGAATGGGAGGAAATATAGTAATATAGAAAGGCAAAAACAAAAGACCTATAAAAACATCCACTAGATGGCACCTAATAATTGTGTTCTGAATAATTTCATATACTGCATTCCTTAATCTAATGAGGTTTTATAGAACCTGAGAAAAAGCATTTCTCTGAAAGTAAATGCTGTTTTTCAAATTAACATTTAACCTGTATGAAAAATCTACTAGGAAGGATGTGTGGATAACATTCAAAATGCTAATTATTATTTACTTAGAGAGCTATAAAATATAAAGTTTGAAAAATAACAATTAGTAAATATTTTGGAATGCCTACTATGTGCAAGGGTACTCTTTAATTATTATTAATTTATCAGGTAATGATGTTTTCCAGTGTTGCCTTGTAATTTCTTTTAGGTGAAATATTATAGAAGTGTTAGTCTGCTAAATTATAAGTTTTGTGAAGGTGGGGATCATGATTAATTCTCTTTGCATTTCCCCAGGTGTGCAAGCAAGATAGTACTGTGAATAATGTGAATTGTGAACAATATATGCTGTCTCATTAGTGGCTGTTAAAAAGTAGTGTGGTATTTGGAGTCAGTGTTGTGTCATTTGTCGTGTCTGACCCTTCATGACCCCAGTTTTGGGTTTTCATGGCAAACATGCTGTAGTGGTTTGCCATTTCCTTCTCCTGCTCATTTTACAGATGAGGAAACTGAGGCAAAATGTGTGAAGTGACTTGTCCAGGGTCACACAGTATCTCATTGTTCTATTTCCTTGTAACATGGTACAGGTCAGTCTTTCTCTACCTTATTCTTCTAATAAATAAAATGAAGACTAGAGATCTGAGGACCTTATCCCATAGGGTCTGAGGTTTATAATTAAGAATTAAATCACCTGATTTTTTATATTTTAAAAATATCGCTGGTATTCATATTAATTTACAAAACATTTATTTTATTACCTGAAACCCACATGGCAGTGAAGGATAGCTGAAAGATACAGCTTATTTTATTAATTTTGTATTGATTTGTTTGCTGATTTTAACTCTTAGAGGAATTTGCTACTCTTATTCTAAATATTCTATAGGAAAACACATGTACACTAGTGATTATCTCAGAAGATACCTTGAAAAACTTTTTAGCTCATCCTACTCATAGATTTCATAGATTTCCAAAATGTGCAAATACTTTAATGCACGTATAATAGAATTTAACAGATGAGTGCCCTAGGCTAAATGTAGTATATGAGCATTGTTTATTCTTCTGTTTTAAGATCATGATTGGTGATCATTATGGTGATTTATTTTAGGTTGATTTGAATACTTGTGTTCCAATAAGCACTAAGAATATGAATACTGTACTTGTGCAAGATTGTTTTATTATCATTTAAAAAGCCATATTATGGGGCTCATTCTTTCATTTAATCATGGCGCTTTCTATAGTTCTCTTGAAATTGGTAGTCATTATATGCAGATTTTATTATTGAAGCTACATCACAGGTGTTTAAAATTCACAAGTGGATTACAAAATAGTGATGGACACAGCGAAATTAACTTGTTTTGTTAAGATGGCAGTATAAGTAGCCCTTGTTAATAAGGGAACTCAATATGTGGGAGTTAATGTAATGCAAAAGTCATGGAGTTTAGTTTTTTATATGTGTGTGTTACTTAAAATTAGGTTAATAAAATTTCAAGGGATTTACACCATGCTGACTTCAGGGCAAGCTCTGGACTTCTTAAGCTAAGTCAAATATAGATGCTAGCACAATGGCTGGAAATGCATGGTTTCCTTACCCCTCCCCCACTCCCCATGCCATTTTTTGATAGCAAAAGATAGATTCTGATGGCTCCATCTTTGGGTTGTAGAAACTTTTTGGCAAGTGTTTTTAAAAATTTAAACAAATGTCATTAAATACCTAGATGACACAATTAAAAGTCTCCTTTATCCCAACCCTGGTGTGTTCCTTACTTTGATTATATTTACTAGGACACAATGCAGTCAGCCAAAACCTGCTTTAAGATTAGGGAGAGTAGGGGTAAGTGACTTGGTTGAGGGGTTCCATCGTGGTTTCCCTGCTTCAAAATGTTTCCTCTCTCCAGATGTCTCAAATTCTGGTGGTTTGATATACTCCAGTTTCAGCAGCTCAGGATAAACTTAGCAGGTCGAAAGAGTGTAGGGTTGGCAATCTAGCTAGCTCAAGTGTGAGGTTTTATAGCTAGTATATGCCTAGGCAGGCATTTTAGTCAGTCATCAGAAGCATTATGTGCCATGTATTGGTGATACAAAGAAAAAATAGTACAGTATCCTTGCCCTTAAGATTACAGCCCGAGGCATCAAATAAAATGTTCTTTAATTTCAGGAAAATAAACAAGAATCTAAGCAATAAGCACAGATAGGGAACACAGGATTCTGCCCTCAACCTAGTTGTCACCCTTGACTCCTCACTCACTCTCACCCCTCCATATCCAATGGGCTACAAAGACCTATAGATGTTAACATTTCCCCTATTCACCTTCCTTTCTCTTACACTACCACAACCCTGACACAAGCTCTCATTACCTCATGCCTGGATTATTTCATAGCCTGCTGGTGGGACTGCCTGCCACAAGTCTCTCCCCACTTTATTCCATCCTCCACTCAGCTGTCAAAGAGCAGATCTGACCCTGACATCTCCCTAATTCATTTAACTGTAGCAGCTCTCTGTCACCTCCAGGATCAAATATAAAGTCCCATGTTTGGCATTCAAAGTCCTTCATAAACTGCATCCTCTTCCCACCTACCTTTCTGGTCTTCTTGTACCTTACCTACCCCTCTACTCCCATTCACTGTGTACTCTGCAATCCAGTGACACTGAACTCCTTACTGTACCTCACACAAGACATCTCCCAACTCCAAGCATTTGCCTTGACTGCCCTCCATTCCTGCAATGGTCTCCCTCCTCATCTCTGCCTCCTTGCTTCCCACCTTCTACAGGAAACCTTTCCCAACCTCTGCTAATTCTAGTGCCTTCCTTCTGTCAATTTAGCCTGTGAATAGCTTGAATTGTACTCTACATAGTTGTTTTCAAATGTTGTGTCCCCCATTAGACTGTGAGTTCCCTGTACGTTAGTTCCAGTTTATCCTATATAGAGTTTGACTTATGCATAATTGTTTTTATGTTATCTCTTCTTTTAGGTTGTAAGCTCCTTTGAGAGTATGGGCTGCCTTTTTTCTTTTTTTCTTCTTTGCACATCTAGAGCTTAGCACAAAGTACCTAGCACACAGTCAGTGCTTAATAAATGTTTATTGGCTGATTGATTACCAGACAGGTAGTTTGATGCCCAACAAGGAATCACAGTTGGGGAGAAAGGCGGTAAATTTCTATAGCTGCTATTTTGTCCTCTGACTCTGTTTTTATGCTCCTCACTAGGTTGGGCCGGTAGGTATTAATTTTGGCTGGTTAGAGATAAGAAGTCAAGTGAATCCTCTTTCTGCCTGGCCAGGACAGAGCATTTGAAGATTACTTTTTGTTTTATTTGGGATGGCTATTGGCTATTACTGAATACATGAGTATTAGGAGGAAGCTGAATTCAAATTCAATATACATGTGTTAAGTACCTGATACGTGCAAAAGAGAGATACAAAGTTTATGTAGGACTTGGTCCCTGACCTCAGAGAGCTTATAGCCTGAGGGAAAGATATATTTGCTTCTAATACACAATAATACATAAGTAGAATTGAAGGCTTTTTTTTTTTTATGAAAGCTAAGAAGGAAAGGAGGTGCTTATTGCTGGATGGGATCAGGGAGGGCCTTACAGGAATGGTGGGATTTGAATTGGCCTTTAAAAGATTGATTAAAATTCAAAAATTTCAAAGATGGTGGTGGGGAGACTGCATTATAGGTAGGCAGGGAACTAGGTGAACAAAGTTAAAAAGGAGGAGAAATGCTGGATGTGATTGAGGAACAGAATGGTCCAATTTGGTTGACATAAAGAATGCATGGAGAAGACATCTCTCCTTTTGCTGATGCAGGGCAATGTGGGTGTAGATCATTGCATATGCAGTTAGACTCAGTACATAGCTTAGTTTTACTAAACTGAATTTTTTTTATTTTTTATTCTTTCTGTCAAGGAATATCTTACTTGGCAGGGGAAGGGAATGGACATATTAGGAAATGAAGGTAATGTAAAGACAAAAGGTAGTAAAATATTTTAAAGAGTATCTGGAGGGAAATAATATGAGATGAAGCTGGAAAGGTGCTAAATTTTGGAGGGCCTTGTATGGCAAAGGGAGGTGGTGAAGATTTTCAAGCAAAGGAATGACCCTAGACAAAAAGTTTAATTTGAAACCTGCTTATACTGGTCTGGTTTCATAAACAGAGAATGCATTGTTGAGAGAAGAAAGTGGACAGGAAGAGAATAAGTCTCAAGACCCATTACTAACTTGAAAAGGAAAAAAGTACACAGAAAAAAAGACACCAACTCAATTCAAGGAAAAAAAATTTGTCTTGCTTCATAATTTTAACAAGGACCAGTCTTGGGTTAACCTTCTTTGTCATCACTGAGGACATATTGACTGTTTTAGTTTTTTTGGTTTTAGACCTATCCCAAGATTCTGTAGTTCTAAATGAGATTTTGAAGGTGGTATGGAGCTAAGAGGATTCTAAAGATAATTGGATGAAAGTGGCTATAGTAGAACATACAAACGAGAAAGCTGTCTTATATCTTGTAAAATAAGTGTTGAGAAGGTCTTGTAGCATGGGACAGGATTAAGCAAATCATGGAAAAAAAAATCAATCAACAAATGTCTCCTATTTGCCAAAAGCTCTGCTAGGTGCTAAATTATTAAAACGATGAACAATCCTTACACTCAAGGAGCTTACATTCATTCTTTTTTTTCCTTTGTATTACATATTTATTTTATTTTCAATTCATAGAACAAAACAAGCATTTCCAATTAAAATAGTTGACTGCACACGAAACTGCAAATCTACCATGTGCAATTTGTTACTATCTCCAAATATACAACAAAGTTATCATGTAAATTTCTTTTAGTTTTCCTTTTTTTCTTCCCTCCCCCACAGCCCTAGATACCAATAGACACAAATAGGTGTGTGTATATTTATGTGCATATGTGTGTGTGTGTGTGTAAATTGTTCTATACATACTTCTATTTAGCAGTTCTTTCTCTGGGTGCAGAAAGCATCTTTCTTCATATCTCCTATTTTTAATTTGTGTATTTATAATAGTCAAAATGACTTAGTTGCTCAAAGTCCTTCTTAAAACAATATTGCTGTTACTCTAGACAGTGTTTTCTTGGTTTTGCTCACTTCACTCTTCATCATTTTGTGCAAGTCTTTCCATGCCTTTCTAAAATCATTGAGCTCATCATTTCTTATTGTACAGCAGTATTACATCACAACCATACACCATAACTTGTTCAGCCATTCCCCAGTTGATGGGGATTCCTGTAATTTCCATTTCTTTGCCTTCACAGAGAGAGCTACTATAAACATCCCATTCACATTCAAAGTTATGATTACTATTTGTGAATTTCCTCCATCTTATTTTTACTATTTTCTTTCTCATCCTCTCTTTCTACCCAATATCTGTTATCTTATATTCTCCCCTCACTCTCCCACTGCCCATCCTACCCACCCCTCTAAGAGTCCCCCCCAACCCCCTTACCGCTGTCTCAATCCACATATCCTTGCAAAAGTTCTCCCATCCTCTCCCTGTACTCTCCCAAATTCCAGTTCATGTACCCCTGTAAAAGTCCCTCCCCCACCCTGTCCCCCAGTTTTCTTACTTCTCTACGTGTTCAGAGGACTTATACACTCTTCCAGATGTACAATTTCTTCTTCAACCTAGATGAGAGTAAGGTTCCAACATTAACAGCCCTCCACCCTCACCTCCTTCCTCTGTATAAATTCTTCCAGCCATGCCCTATTTTTATAATTGCTCCCTTTTACAAATCTTTTCCTACCCAATTTTGTGTTTTAGAAAAACCCTTTCATACACAACTCAGCCCCAAACTTTCTATCTTACTAATGATGACAGTTTTAAGAATGCTGATAACTTTTTCATATAGGTATAATAAGTAAACAGTTTGAC
This sequence comes from Vombatus ursinus, assembly GCF_900497805.2. Taxonomy (NCBI): domain Eukaryota; kingdom Metazoa; phylum Chordata; class Mammalia; order Diprotodontia; family Vombatidae; genus Vombatus; species Vombatus ursinus. Next base: position 16,440,674 of record NW_020941197.1, read on the forward strand.
CTTTATAATTAGTCTTTAATGTTTTCCTTATATTTCTTCTGGATATTTTATATTGAATTTTCCACTGAGTTCTGGCCTTTTTGTTACAAATACCTGAAAATCTTTAAGTTTGTCAGATGTCCTTTTTTTTCCTTCAGGATTATACTCAACTTTGCCGGGTAAGTTACTCTTGGATACAACCCCAGCTCTTTTGGTCTTTGAAATATAATGTGCCAAGACCTATGGTCTTTTAAAGTAGAAGTTGCTAGGTCTTGTGAAATCCTGACTGTATGTTCACAGTTTAAAATTTTTTTTTTCTTGTTGTTTGCAATATTTTCTCTTTAACCGGGGAGAGGTTACATTCTAATGGAGCTTGGATAAAAAGAAGAAATATATACCTGTATATACATGTAAATATAAAAGGAATAAATATTGTTGTTAATGCATATCTGACTCTTTGTGACCCCATTTGGGGTTTTCCTGCCAAAGATACTGGAGTGGTTTGCCATTTCCTCCTCCAGCTCATCTTATAGATGAGGAAATGGATGCAAAGAGGGTTAAGTGACTTGCCCCAGGGTCATATAGCTAGTAAGTGTCTGAGACCAGATTTGAATTCAGGAATATGAATTTTCTGATTCCAGGCCTGGCTCTTTATCCACTGTACCACCCAGTTGCCCCCCAAGGAATAAATACAAAGTAGTTAAGTGCCTCATAGTTTAGGACAAAGGGCACTAGCAGGTGAGGGGATTGGGAAGGCCTTAGGTCAAAGGTGATTCTTGAAGTCTATCTTGAAGGGAGAGAAGTATTCTATGAGGACTTGATACAAGTTATATCTGACGATACATATTTTACTGTTGGGGAGGAAATGAGGAAGAAGTTGTGTCTTCAGAGGTGAACAGTCATGTCAGTCATATTTATTTGAAATCACACTATTTGTGAATTTATTGAATTATTCTTGTTTTTCCTAGTTACTGAAGGAAATGCTTCTCTGATGCCTCTTTGGTTTTTGACACCTAGAATATTCTACTCACCTAGACACATTTATATTTTTTCAGGTTAAGTATTAAAAACTAATTAAGTTTGTGAGTAAAAACTTCAAGACGGTCTCTAATTTTATGAGATTGATGTCTTATTTCTCAGAATTTTATTCTACATTCCAAGTTTATCTGTTTTGCTTTGTATTTCTTTAGTGGCCCAAAGTTTGGGAATTCCCAAAGCACTTTCCCCACCTCATATCTTTTTGGAGCTAGGAAGAGAGGGAAGAGAGTATCTTTGTGGGTGGATATTTAGGATTGTAGATCTTAAGTTAGAAGGAACCATATAAGGTATCTAGATCAACTCTTTCTTTTTATATGTGAAAAACCTGTGACCCAGAGCTGGTTAGTGCCAAGCCCAGGGTTATAGAGGTAGTAAATTGGACTTTTAAAAAATGATACCTAAATGGAGATGGTGATGATAATGAATGTTATCTTAGTGCTAAAAATTCTTTCTTGGCTCCAGGCCTATGATTTCCTCATTGAGGAAACTCCCTCTACCAATACAGATCATTAAGTAATCTGTTAATTTATAGTTGTAGGGAGTTAGTTGTCTGGGGTATTGAGAGTTTAAATGATGTCACCCAGCTAGTATGTGTCAGAGGCCAGCCTTAAACCATATCTTCCAGACTCCAAGGCCAGCTTTCTATCACCAGGCTAAGCTACCTTTCAAAGGTTCATTGCTACATGTAAATTTGCCTGATGTAACAGGGTTATTAGCCTGTCTGGTTGGAGCTGATCTTGTCCATAATGGAGTTCCATAATGGTAACAGGACCACCTTGAACTTGTTCCAGATACAAAACATTTCATCCTTAATCATAAATTCTTTTGAGCAAGGTGAGGTCAAATGTCATACATAGGAAAACTAAGTTTAGCTGGTAGTCTTAGGGTGGTGGGGTAGGGTGGGGTGGAGTGGGAATTTATATATGTCTGGTAGATGTGTATACATACATATATATAAAATATGTCTACATGTGTGGTAGATGTATATTTGCATACCTACATATACACACATGCATATACACTCACATACATATGTGTATATATACAATCAACATGCATGCATTCATATAAATGTGTATGCATGTGTGTATATATAAATATATGTATATGTACATCTGTGTGTATATCTATCTATATCCCAAGGTTTTTAACCCTCAGTTCAGAAACATTATTTAGAGAAATCTCATGTGAATTATTTCAAGTGTTATATAGTGTTTAAAAAAAACCACAAACAAACCAAAATAAACCTAAGGATGATCTTGGGCTCATTATCAAGAAATTGGATCTGAAACATTAGGTTAAACTTTATTGTTCAATTAGTTCTTAGTCCGTACCTGATATGGTTTCACAGAATCATAGATTTAGAGCTGGAAGGTATCTTAGAGGTCATATATTCATAGAACATACTGATTCTTGTTTGTAATTTGTTTCCTTAGCATATTCTGCTTGAAGAATCAGCTTTGTATAATGGCTAGAAGACTAGCTTTGGAGTCAGAAAGACTAGGATTCAATGCCTGCCTCTAACAAATATTTGCTTCATGTCAATGGACAAGTCACAACTTCTCAGTAGTCTTTGAAATGCATTAAGACTTAAGTTACAGATGAGTTGACAATAAGCATTAGTGGATGGAGCCACCATACTGGGCAATCCCCACAGTGATGAAATCTCAGTTCCAACCTTACCCCGAAAAACAACAACAGATCTTGCTTGTACACAGAAAAAGTGTGAAATGGCATTGTGTAGAAAGCAGTGTGGAAGAATATAGATATATACTAACACTGTACACTGAGATAAACTCCAGATGGGTACATGATTTAGACATAAATGATGACATCCTAAGTCCAAATAAAGGAGCAAGGAAGAAATTACCTTTTAGATTTATGTAAGGGAGAAGAGTTTATGACCAAATGATAAAAAGGATCAGAGAAGATAAAATGGACAGTTTTGATTACATAAAATTAAAAAGTTGTATAAACAGAACCAACCCAGCTATAATTAGATGGGAAGCAGGTAAGTGGGGGAAAATATTTATAGATATTATTTCTAATAAAGTTCTCATTTCCAAGCTACATAAGGAAGTGGTTCAAAATTATTACAATAAGAGGCATTCCTCAAGTGACTAATTGTCAAAGGATATGAACAGATAGTTGTCAGAGGAAGAAATCCAAGCTAGTAGTAACCATGTGAGGAAAAAATGCTCCAAATAACTAACAATTAGGGAAATGCAAATTAAAGCAACCCTCAGATTGGCAAGGAAGGAAAATAATCAATGTTGAAGGGGTTGAGGGAAATCAGGCACATTACCTTTATTGATGGAGCTGTTGACTTGGTCCATGGAGCTGTTGACTTAGTCCAACAATTCGGGAAAGCAATTTGGAGCTATCCTCCCAAAGATACTAAATTCCATTTGCCATAAATAGCTCTACTTGGTTTGACTTCAAGGAACACCATTTTCCCCACATGCCCTCTCCGCCTCCCTTCACCCACTAGTCACCAGAAATCTCATCACCATGCAGATTGACTCAGGTTTTGATATTCAGCACCTTCCTAAACTCACCCTCCATTGACTTTCCCCTCTGATTGGAGAGTTGGAGGATGGAGCATTAAACTCTTCCTAAAGATTTCTTTTATATAGCACTCAAACATTCTAGGTAACTCCATCCTCCCATACCCCATCTTTCAGCTTCTATTTGTGTATTGTCTTCCTCCAAGGTCCAAGGACCTAGCAAGGTCCTTGAGGGTAGAAATTGTCTCTTTTCCTTTTCTTTTTTTTTTAAACCTTTGCTTGGGGGAAGCTAGGAGGTGCAGTCAATGGAGTACCAGGAGCTAGTCAGGAAGACTCATCTTCCTGAGTTCAAATCTGGCCTCATACACTTATTAGTTGTGTGACCCTGGGCAAGTCATTTAACCCATTTGCCCCAGTTTCCTCTATCTATAAAAAGAGTTGGAGAAGGAATGGTAAACCACTCTAGCATTTTTGCCAAGAAAATCCCAAATGGGGACATGAAGAGATGGACACAACTGAAATGACTAAACAACAACAGCCTAGTGCCTGGCACTTAGCTGCTTAATAAATGTTTGTTGTGTCAATGGGACAGAACTGGCCTCTAACCTGTGGGTGGTCAGAGCTGAACAGAGCAGGGGGTGTCTCCTAATATCTTGATGATTGATTAATTGATAGAGATACTACTACTAGGATTCTAACCCAAAGAGATCAAGGTGGGAGGAAAAAGACTTACATGTACAAAATTATTTACAGCAACTTGGTTTTGTTTGTTTGTTTGTTTGTTTGTTTGTTTGTTTTTGGTGGTAGCAAAGAATTGGAAACCAAGAGGGTGCCCATTAATAGGGGACTGAACAAATGTTGGTTATGAATGTACTGTAAGAAATGATGGAAACAGTTTCAGAGAAAGACTTGTATAAACTGGTGCAAAGTAAGGGGAGCAGAACAATGCATGCACTACCCACAGCATTGTAATGACAAGCAACTTTTAAAGACTTAGAAATTCTGATCAGTATGGTGACCAAATGCAATTCCTGTGAACCAACATTCTACCTACCTTCTGACAGAGAGGTGATGAACTCGTGGAGTAGATTGAGACATGTATGTTTTTTGAAATAGTCAAATTAATTTTTCTTGACTATGCATATTTGTTACAATTGCAGACAGAAATGGCATATTAGATAATCACACTTTTAACAGCAATAAAAGTAACTCACTGGTATAATGGTAAATAAAGACATTACACTTCAGTTTTAAGGACCAGTGATTTCCCTGAACTAATGCCAATCTCAGCCTCTCAAAAGCCATGTATGTGTGTGTGTAGATGTAGTCTTTAAAAGTTGTGTTCTAAAAATGCATTCCCTATAGCAACTCGGTGATAACTTTCTCTGAACTTAGGCTATTCAGACCACAGAACTACAGTTCATTACCAGGTCTGTTTTCAAAACTTATTTTCAGTTTGGCGTGGGAACCTGCCAGAATGTATGTTCCATTTAGTTATGCCCTTCAGGGCCCAGGGTCATTTCCACGCCATGATGAGGCACTGAAGCACAAACACAATATTGATTTTAATTATGTATCACCTTTATCTTTTCCAGCAGCTTTATAATATTTTATCAGTGGCCTTGTGAGGGAAGCATGTGTAGCTAGTAATTTCATGGATAAGAAGAACATAATGGAGAGGAAATGAGGGAATGGAAAAATGCCATCCATCCTGATACAGTAAGGGGGAAAAAACTGAACTGTGAATGGGGAGACTGGGTTCTAGTCCTCCTCTACTACTAATTTTTTTTTTTACTTTGAAAAATTAAATTTGCCTCTCTGGGCATTAGTTACTTTATCTGTAAAATGAGGGCATTGGACTAGATGATGGAAGGACTGACTCTTAATTTGACATGTACTGCCACTTAGTATTGCATGAAGAATACTGATATACTTCATGTTATACAATAATCTTCTAAAGAGATCAGAATAGAATTTTGTAAATAGAATCATTTTAAATTTATTGAGAATCAAGGCATTTATACAACTTCTGATTTAACTTTTCTTTTTAAACCTGAATGTGAAATTTATTGAAAATGGGAGGATTCCTGGAATAGATTATTTACATGTATCCAGTAAATTACATGACTTTCACATTATGTACCTATCACAATGACCTGAACATTACCAGAAAGTCATCATTTTATTCACTGACACTAAAACTGTAACTTTCTCTTTAATTCAGTAGGTCTGTACTTAATCCTAAAATTTAAAAAAAATGGTAACATAATGATCAGAAATATAAATCTTTAAATAATTTTAAGACTGTGACTGATGTCTTGCCCCTGGACTCCAATGACCCTGAAGGAGGCAGTGAGGCAAATGACTTCCCAGAGCTCTGCCTCACTTAAATCCAATTCACTTGCAAGTCAAGACATTGCCCTCTCGATGTCATTGACCCTCGGTGTTCTGCTTGACCAGCAGCAGCATCAAATACTATGGAACGTAATTACTCTGTATTATTGTAGCATTATAAGTTTCATTAACAAAGTCAAATCAATCATTTTTTATTTTTTTGAAGCATTTGCTATGTGCCCAGTACTATGCTTGGCACTGGGGAATGCTGTTCAAAGCTAGAAACAGGGTACAAAGATAAGTAAATACATAACATATACTCGGATTAAATAAAAAGGTAACTTGGAGTGGGGCCAGCTATCAGCTGGGAGGATCAGAAAAGGCCTCATGTAAGAGGAGGCTCCTGAGCTTTTGACATTCAAGAAAGCTGGGGATTAATAAGGTGGAAGTGAGAAGGGAGTGCTTTCCACGCATGGGTCTTTCCTATGCAAAGTCATGGAGAGGGGAGATGTAATTCTGGCCAGGAAGAATCGTAGGCAGGCCAATTTGGCTGGAATGTACAGTGTGTGAAGGGGGAGTAATGAGCAATGTCTGGAACTGCAGGCTGGAGCCAGATTGTAAAGACCTTTAAATGCCAAGCAAAGGAATTTGTATTTTATCCTAGAGTCAATAGGGAGACACTGGAGCTCTTTTTTGAGCAGGGAATGAAACTAATTTGTCTGTTATCTAGAGAAAAATAAGTGTTCTTAGTGCTGTTTGTGGCCTCTTTTTTAAATTAAATTAAATTTTTTTTTAACTAAGTGTTAAAAAAAATTCCTCTCCAACTTAGAAGCTAAGAATGGGAGGAAGGGTCCCTCAGTTAATACTGGAAATACCCTTTTGGGAGAAACATTCCCCTAGTATATTGAAGATGGTTTACATTATTAAGTATTGTATGTGTGCCCCATCCCCTCTTTTTTTCTTAACATAGTTAATTTCCTGCTACACCCTAGCTCTTTCTTCAGCTGTTTATTGCCTTCTTATGAATTATGTGATTATAATGTGTTTGAGGACATTGAGTTATATATCATTTGCTTTGTTGTTGTTGTATTTTTTTTTTTTTTGGCAAGGCACTTGGGGTTAGGTGACTTCCCCAGAGTCACACAGCTATTAAGTGTTTTGTGTCTGGGGCCGGGTTTGAACTCAGGTCCTCCTGACTCCAGAGCCTGTGCTCTATCCACTGTGCCACCTAGCTGCCCCCTAGTTGTTGTATTTTGGAGGCAATCGGGGTTAAGTGACTTGCCTCGGGTCACCCAGCTTGTGTCTGAGGCCACATTTGAACTCAGAGCCTCCTGACTCCAGGGCTGATGCTCTATCCACTGTGCCACCTAGCTGTCCACTTTGTTGTTTTTTAAACAAATTTGTTCTTTGTACTGAAGTCGCCCAGCTCTGATTTCTGATCATGACATTTTCAGATCATGTAGACTGGCTCAAAACAAAGCACGATAAGAGTTTCATTCTCTCTCTAGACTTAGAGTGTCTCCTTAACAATCTCTGATGACTCTGAAAATATATCTTGACATAGAAGGGCAATAGAATGGTTTATTTTTCCTAAGTTCATTCCTAATTAAGATATTTTATGTTGAGTATATGCTTTATTTCTCTGTGTGTATAGTTGTTTAAATGTCAAGTGAATGCTTCAGTCCTTGATACTTAAACCACAAAACCTCCCACAGTAATTGAATTTCAGACAAAAAGCCTATTTGCTTTGGTTGCAGTAATTATGTAATGAGGCAGCTAAATTTATAGCAAGTGTGAAATAGCCTTACACAGTCACAAAGGGGTTCAGGAAGAGAAAGTGATTATCTATGCTATGTACACTGTGGTATCTTCAAAGCAAGATACCCTCGCCCATTAAGCTAGTTGAATTTTTTCATGAGTTTTGATGTTTTTTTTTTTAAGTTCCCAGTTTCTTATTTCATGATTTTCAGAAACATGTAATTTCTTGTGGGATCTGTGAATTTGAGAAACCACTATCCACTGTTTAAAAATGTTTTAAATCAACTTTAAATGTGTTTTAGACCAGTCAGAAAAGTGTTTAATTTTATTTCTTTTCACTTGAAAAAAGGATACAGCCTTTTGACCGACACAGAAATCTGAGAATAAATTCAAGTATTTAACAGCAACTATGTTCTTTATCAATAGAAGAAAATTATTCTAAATCTCTTGAAAATTTTGAAGATACCTTCTTATAGTGATAGTTAATGTTTTATGGGTTTTCTTTTTCTTTATATTTATCTGTATTTTTGCTCTTGTAAGTTAATATTGTTCTTAAAAATCAAAGTGTGCCCACCATTCTGAAATATATTGCTTGGTAGATTTGTGGACCTGTATCAAAAGTCAGATTTTCTTTTTGGAACTTTTACATTCAGAACTGTAAGGTCTTTTGGGATAGGAAAGGACAACTCCATTGTTGTCAAGTTCTTTTTTGTTGTTGTTGTTCAGATGTGTATGATTCTTGTTGATCCTATTTGGGGTTTTCTTGGCAAAGACACCATCATATTTTGCCATTTGTAGTAATTTGCTGTTTCGTTTTCCAGCTCATTTTACAGATGAGGAAACTTAGGCAAACAGGGTTAAACAGGGCAGAGTGAGTGCCCAGCATCATACAGATTGTACCACCTACTACCTGCCCAATTTACAGTTGACCATTTTACAATTTTAATTGTATCTAGGCATTCAACATTTCTTTTAGAGCAGATGTCTGAAAGATCATTGGTCTTGGAATCAAAACACTCAGAAAACTTGAGCTTGATTCAGAAGAATCAACAACAAAAAGAAAGGAGTCACACGAATCCTGGGTTCCAATGCCAGTTCTGCCATTTGTAACTGATGGGACCTCAGGCAAGTTATTTAATCTTTCCTCAGTTATAAAATTAGGTGGCTGGACCGGATGACCTCCAAGGTCTGTTCCATTGTAGATGAATAACCCTATTATTGTGCTAGCTGTGGGAAGCCATTTCACATGTGTATCTCTCTTTCCTCATCTATAAAATAAGTGGGTTGGACCAAATGAACTCTCAATTCCTCTTGAGATCTCAATGTTCTGTGATGAGGTGTGCCTCATCAAAGGTTTCACTCTCTGGCTTCAGATATCATTGTGGTAACAGTGAATGTCACTTAAGACTAGAAAGCATGAGTACCACAGAAATCATACCCATGGTGTTCATAGGCAGTAAGTTTCCTATCTGGTTCCTCAGGTTTTTAGGCAATTTACCAAATGAGCTTTGAAACAAAAGGGAAAAAAATTTAATTTTACATTGGACTATATATTTTATGGCCTCTCTGTGGCACAGTGGATAGAGTACCAGACCTGAAGTCAAGAAGACTCATCTTCCTGAGTTCAAATTTGGCCTGTGAGAAATAACTCATTCAGACTCGGGGAGGATGAAGTTAAAATTTAATCCCAGCTTATTTTGCAGTTGCAAAAACGGGTGTCCTAATACACACACCAAAGCAAGAGTTCACTATTTATTTCTAATCTCGGCCTCCTCTGTTTCTTCATTGGCTGAGTACTCTAGAGTGTACAACTTTCTGGCATGCCTATTACACATCTACTCCTTGACATGAAATCCTCCTACGTACATTCCATGTTCAGAAAATGGTGTCTTCACCCCACCCAGAGGTGGAGAATTTAGTATTCATGAGCCTAGTAAGCATGAGCTCTCTAAGTAAAGCTTAACCTTTGTCCTACTTACTGACTTCTACCAGCAAAACAAGATAAGACTAGCTATATCCAGTTTTACTTAGTTACTTTTCTAGTGGTTGTTTAAATTTTATGGAAACAAACATTTCCGTTATGTCTCTCAGGCCTCAGACTAGCTGTGTGGCCCTGAGCAAGTCACTTAACCCTATTTGCCTCAGTTTCCTTATATGTAAATGAGCTGGAGAAGGAAATGGCAAACCATTCCAGTATCTTTGCCCTTAAAAAACCCAAATAGGTTTGGGAAGAGTTGAGCATAGCTGAAGTGACTGAACATATATTTTATATAAGACTCAAGACTGTAGTCTTAATCTTTTTGAGGCCCTATGTTAAAGGACCCCAATTGGCCATAATTGTGGGCTAGAAAAGGAAACTCAGTGCAATAAATATATGAAAAGGAAACTGAATACAGTATCTCTTCATTAACTTAAAATAAGCACCAGGCCCTTATAGTCATAATTTTTATAATTCTCATTATTCAAAAGAAGACCTATTTCACAGTTTGTTAATGATGAGGAGCTTATAGAGAACAACTTTTTTTTTTTAATTTTTTTTTTAAACATTTGGCTTTTGTAATTGAAGGGTGGGGAAATTCTGACTAAACACCTTTTTTTCCTGGGTAGGTATCCATTTGGCCAATATTGTTACATTAAGTACTTGACAAGTAACAGTAGAATATATCAACAAGCAGTGAAAGAAAGAAACTTTAGCTAAAGTTTAAAAAAAATGCAGCAACATGTAGAATGAAATAATTGAATTCTAATGTCCAAAAAGATCTCCTTAGGTATTTAACGTGAGAAGGACCAGGTGTGTCAATTAATGGAAAATTTTGTGTCAGTGTGAAAAATGTTCATCCTGCTATTTCCATCATCTTTGCCTTATGGATAAAAAAACAAACCCAAAATATGCAATACATCAATTAACAGCTTGATCTTGCAAGGAATTCATAAATTCCTGACCTTCTAGTGTGTGAGTACTTCTTATTATGCGTGTTTCCTGTTGTATCCTGATAGGTGGGACATCAGTGATGCTGCAGTTGCAGGATAAAACTAGGGGGGAGAGGGAGAGAGAGAGAGAGAGAAAGAGAGAGAGAGAGAGAGAGAGAGAGAGAGAAGGAGGATGACTTTCAGAATATTTGCTTTCCTATTTATGGACAGTATTCTAGCTAATTACATCTCTGTCAGCTGTCAGTGGGGGGGATACTACTGAGAGGTCAAAGAGAGATTTTGTATTTTGGAATCTGTTCAAGATGAATAGTAGCTTGGATATTATAAATATACTTTTTTAAAAAAATACTACAGTAGTCAGTTATCTATCTTCAAAGAAGAACTACTTGTTTGTGGTTAGGCTACTTCCTGCCTTTCATCTTTTTCTCTCCTGATTATAAAGGGGGAAAATACAGCCCTAAGAAGCATTTAAGACCTGAGCTACTGAATTTAGGTATTTGGAAAAGTAAGTTTAATCATGAAAAAAATTTTTTTAAATAGTTTAAATTTTGCTGTGTGGTATTGCCATAAATGGCTTCCAGATGATTTCATGCCAAATCAAGAGAATATGTTAACAGTGGGATTCACGAAAATCTGATAGCCTAGGAAGTCAAAACTTATAAGCTTTAATAGTTGGGAATTATATTAACTGACACGAGGCAGGCAGAATCAAGAAGTCAATCTTATTACTTTCAATTTTAAGGAAATTAAGGGAAAAAAAACACATGAGAGGAGAATCTGAGTTATGGTAAAAAGAAGTTGGCTTGTTGCTTTTGACAGATCCTTCCTGTTTTTCAAAACAACATAAAATCAGCTCAGACCTCTTAACCAGAGAATGTTTAATCAGGTACTTACTACCTAATCAAATATTGTTAAAGAAAGGCGTTTTTATGACCCTGTGGTAATCATGAAATACCGTGGTATGCAAAACTAATGTTATAATCTATAGTAATTGGGGGGGGAATAAATTAGTGAAGTATTGAAGGAGAATACTATTCCTAATGAGTTTTCTGACAGTGACATTTTATATATATAAATAATTATTTTATAATTATAATAATGTATTTCATAAATTTATCATAATAACCACCATTTTATAATAAGCCTCTCATAATAATAATAGTAATAGCTGACCTTTACATAATACTTTAAGGTTTGCAAAATTCCTTACAGGTGTGACCATATTTATTCTTCACAACAATCTGGAGAGATAGGTAGTATCTTTATTTTTGTTTTACAGATGAGGAAACTGAGGCTGAGAAAAGATAAATGTCTTATCTATAGTCACACAGTTGATCAATTTCTGAGGTTGTTTTCAAACTCAAGCCTTCCTGACTTCAGGGCCAGCAGTCTAGATGCTAAGCTAGCTACTAGCCACTTCCTTTCCTGGATCAGCATTTGCTAGAGCTGCTTCAGTTATTTGAACACACATTTACTAGATGTCTAATCCTGGAGCAAGTCACTCGATCTCTGTCAGCCTCGGTTTCTTCATCTGTAAAACAGGAATAATCATAATGAGACCAGGTAGTTAGAATAGTGGATAGAATGTAGAGTTAAGATGGCCTGAGTTCAAATCCTGCCTCAGACACTTACTAGTGGCCAGCCCTGGGGCAGGTACCTTAACCTTCCTACCTCAGTTGTAAGCATCAAGGGAGATAATATTTGTAAAAAATATTTTGCAAACCTTAATTTGCTATATAAATGCTAGCCCTTAATTTTTTTTATCAATAATAATAATAGCACCTACTTCACAGGAAGTTATAAAGATCAAATGATATAACATACATAAAATATTTGAGAAATCATAAAGCACTGTACAAATGCTAGCTGTTACTATAATTACTGCCACAATTATTTTCATTTAGGAGAGTCCTATTAAGGAAGACCATTGAATAGTTTTCTGGTTTGGAAGACCGCTGCTATTTTCTACTGCACATTGAGATTACCTCACCACCTTCCCTTTCCTATCATTTCAACTTATACTTATACGTGAAGGTACAGACGTGATCAGTGGAACAAAGGCAGGATGATTTGCAAGGAGCCCTAGCACTAGGGCAGTAGGCATGATAGGGTTTCCATCATTGCTTTTGTGCAGAGTCAGCAGCTTTCTTTCCTGTAGTCAATTGGGACATTTATCTTATTTGTGGAATCATAGTTCTAGGGTTAAAAGAGATCTCAGAGGCATCCTCCCTCCAAGATGAGGAAACTGAGACCCAAAGATGTCAAGTGATTTGATTTATCCTACTGCTCTTATGTAATCAATATGAATCGGGACACATTTGCTCACTTCCTATTTGTTGTTCTGTTATTGTCTATTGTAGACAATTGAATCTGGTGTCCATTTCATGCAGTTTTCTCATATTTAGTCTTTCTTCTGATTTGTTGTTTACTTTGAACTCTTCAACCCATCAACCTGACATGCAACTATTTCTAAAATGACCGCTATGTCGGTAACATACTTTCCTGTCTTTTAACAATAACTTTATTTTTTTTTAAAAATTATATACTTTTTTAGTGCTTATCACAGGTGACACCTTTCACCTCTCTTGTTCAACAAAGTAATTATGGTATAGAGTCATACAGTTTCTGTCTAGTCTTTGACTTGTTCATGTCTTGTTGACCCCACACCTTATTTTCCAGTATGAAAATACCACTGCCCTCCCCTTTATCCACTTTCCTGTTGCAGGTAGAATTGGTAGAACGTAAGAATTTAGGGCAAGGAAAGTTTTGTTGGTTTGTTTTGTGTTTGTTTTCTTAGTACCTAAACCTTACCTTACCAAGAGCAGGAGTTTTTTAGTAAATGCTTGTTGAATTGAATTGGAAATCATGAGGCATTAAGATACATGTTTATTTAATTTGATGAGAGGATATTGTTAAGTTCTAAATAGAATTTTGCTACTTGGTCTTCAGCAAGTGGTTGGCATATAAGTTATAATTATGTTTTCAGTGGTCTTCCTTGATTACTTTTACAGTGAACACAGAAATTCCAGATGTCTCAATATTCAACGAAATGATGTTTCTTATTATTTTTGGCTTCACCAGAGAACCATTTCCTCTAACTCCTTCATTCATTTTTCCAAGGAAAATTTGTAATCCATCTTTCTAGTTAGCTATACCTCCTGGTTTCATTTATAACAGTAATATCAATATGGATTTGACTTAATTCCTGCAGTAATATTAGGCATTAGGCAAAGATAACGTATTCAGAGTACTACTAAATTAATTAATGTTTGTAAGTGGTCTAAAATGATGTCATGCTTAGTAGTGTTCTCTTTTCTTCCACCCATCTCTACCAAGGGGAAAACGGCAATATGTGACTGAAGGTTACAGTTGCATTTTGTGTCTGTTTTGTGGATAGAGCAAAAAATTCATCAAGGTAAGCAGAATTGAGTATTGACACATAGGAAAAATGCTTGTGTGTTTTTTTTTTTTGTTTTTACAATATCAAGATGGTTAATGACATATTGATTGAGTTGTTGGTTCACTTAACATTATTATCCAAGTTTTTGAAGCAATATTTTCCCCCAAAACCTATATTGTGGCATATTTAATGTCCAAAAATAACTAAACAATCATGAGCTAATTTTCATTAAGAATATCCTGAATTTGGCTGTTCTTAGGAATAACCTTTTAGAGAACTGACATCTACCATAATTAAACAATAGTGAGTTCCTTTCCCCCATTCATTATTCTGATTATAATTGCTTAAAGTAGTGAAATGCTTTCATAAAATACATGTACATATATATATATATACGTTGCCTATTCTGCATAGAAAAAAATGTTAAATGACATAAAAACACTGAGAAGTCATGTTGTTTGCCCCACTCTCCCTCTCACAGAATAATTGGATTCACAGACCACATGTGTTCTCTATCAAAAAGACATATTTGTTTTGAAAGACACAGTACTCAAGAGCTGTCAATCATAATGCTTCTGAGAATACTTGAAGTACTAAAACATCAATATTTACCAAATGTGAAGCTTACTGTAAAAAGCACATATAACTACAAGTGCAAGTGCTTTCTTTTTTCCTCAGGCTTTTCTCTTATGATTTTCATAAAACTGCACAGTCTAAACCAAGACCCTCTTCAGATTCAAGAAAAATTGTGGGGAAGCTATGTAACCCCTAGCTGATATTCATAATGAGGAAAAAAAAAAAAGGAAGCTTTCCATGTAGTTAAGCCTACTGGGAAGATAAAATGTCTTTTTTTTAAGTTAAGCTATATTTTTCTTAGTTGAGTATTTCATTAATTTTTCCAGAAAAGGGAAGTTATGGAACAAAAAATTAAGTGAATAATCTTTTAATTTAAAGAATTGGAAGCATCTATTAACCCTAGTGGATATTTTTTCTCTTATTAAACATGGACTCTGGACTTATAAAATGAGCACATTTTGCATTACAGAAATTCCCTTAATATATTAAATGAACACATTTTGCATTACAAAAATTTCCTTAAAATATGAATTCCTGAAATATGTATGAGAAAAAGCATTGCATTTGGAATTAAGTAGTAGGTTTGTGTCTGACACAATATAAGCCACTCCCATGCTTCAGTTTCTTACTTGTAGAAGAGAGGTAATATTTTTTGGGCTACCTACCTCGCAGAATTGTGAAAAAGCATTTTGTAAACTTTAAAGTACACAAATAAATATAAGCTGCTGCTATTATTACAAGGGTACTTTATTATCATCCCATCAATCCACCACTTAAGTAGGAAAATAAAATGAACAGAATAGTAGTTCAGGCTTGTACATAGGTCTGTGAACCAGGGAACTCGAGAATATGGTTTTTATCCCACGATTTACCTCTACCTAACTTTCTTTCACTTAGGAAAAGCCATTTAACTCAGTGTCTATAACTCCACCTATAAAATGACTACTTTGGGTAAATGGTAAGAAGACTTTTAGTAAGGTCCTTTACTTTGGAGATTCTGGTCAGGAACTGATTAAGTATAAGGTTATTTGTGTTACATTAATATTATTTGTGGTTTTGCTTAAGGGAAGACCTCAGATTAATGATCAAAATTTCTGATTTATTTTCAATACTTAGACAACACTGGAGGGTTTATAAATAAGAGTTAGTCTCATGCCTAGCAATGCATAATTGTCCAGTACTATCAAGTGCCATTTAAAAAAATTCCAGTAATAGCTAAAGCTCTTCTAGGGCAATAATTTACAATTATCATTATTATTATTATTATTATTTGCAGGTGATTTTAATACTGCTTTTAAACTAGGGCTGATTTGATCTCTAAATCTAAGTAGGCTGCCTGAGCCTAAAATATAGCCAGCAGAGGGAGTAGATTTGCATAAACTACTGTGTGAGGGGGAAAAAAAAAATTCCCAAAGATACATCTGTATACTAGCATTTATTGCTTGAAAGAATAAGCATTAAATGTGAATGATTATATTCCCAGTAAAATTTCTGGTGTGCTGTGTTCTCAGCCTATTATTATTTTTAAAATGGCAAAGTAATGAGGAGGATGGAGCAAATATAGGTAACATTTTGTAGAATTGAAATTTTTCTTTCTATGCAAATTGACATGGGTATAAAATATTTTCCTAGAATTTAGGATTTGCCTGTTTCTTCTTAAAAAGCATGACAAGCCATAGTAAAATTAAGGAACTTCTAGGGATTATTCTTGGGATAGTAAATATACTAAACACTTACGGTCAGTATACTAAGTAGCTAGTGATGAATCAGAAGCCTGGAGGACCTAGGTTCAGATCCTGACCTTGATCTTACTAGTTGTTTGACCCTGGGTATGTCACCTAACCTCTCTTAGGTATCAAGAAACTCTCTCAGACGTGCTGAGTAAGTTATAGACCAGTTGTATTCTGCATCTGGTAAAGGAAATTCCTACTCTGACAAAATCACTGATTTTTTGGAATTTTGACTTTATATTCAGCTCAGACATAGAACTTGGATACCTATGGTGAGAATAATGAATGCTCATATTGATGACCCTAATACACTGTGGCACCCTGAATCATCAGAGAAAGATTCATTCACATTCAGTATATTTATAGGAAAATCGACTCACCTTTGAGAAAGATTTTTTTATTTTCGACAAAAATTAAACCAAAAAGGACTTTCTGTTCTATCTTTAGCTATTCAAAGAAAAATAAGCTAAAAGATCATCTTACCAGTATTCCAGTCAATGAGGTAATTCAGGATTTTGTAGTTAATTGCTTTTGCAATTGTCTGTTGTTTGAAAAATTCATTCATGTAGGCATTGACTTAGTACTTAATGTGTGCAAAGCTCTGTTCTGAGTGCCATGTTGGGGAAAAGAATACGAATAAAACCTACTATAACTGTACAAAGTTTCATAGCCAGAAAAAAAGTGATGAGATTATACTTTCTTAAAGCCCTTACTTAAATGTAAAGACTGGGATAATTTTGTCTAATATGTGTTTACTAAAAAAAGAATGGAAGTAGTGACTAAGTAGTTAAGTAATCTTCAGGGGGGAAAATGTTAGGCCATCTGATTTATGGTGTTCAATTTTAACCAAATACAATTGAGAGATTTTTGCTTTTTAGAGTAAAACAACTTCAGATTAACTTGTTGATGTTAGTGATGTACCACTTTAGGACAGAGAACAATAGTGTTAAGAAGAAGAGATCCTAACTAGTGATATATATATATATATATATATATATATTTTTTTTTTTTTTGCTTTTTGCTGGGCAGTTGGGGTTAAATGACTTGCCCAGGGTCACACAGCTAGTATGTGTTGTGTATCTGAGACTGGATTTGAACTCAGGTCCTATAGACTTCAAGGCCGGAGCTGTATCCACTGCACCAGCTGGTTGCCTGGAATACATGTGATTTCTTTTTTTGGTGAGGCAATTGGGGTTAAGTGACTTGCCTAGGGTCACACAGCTAGTGTCAAGTGTCTGAGGCCATATTTGAACTCAGGTCCTCCTGACTCCAGGGCCAGAGTTCTATCCACTGCGCCACCTAGCTGCCCCCTAACTAGTGATTTTGATAGAGGGTTATGATTGTTTTGAGGCATGTTCTCTTTAATAGGAACTATTAGAGTACAATATGTACAGGTTGTTATTTTTCTTTTCATTTGTAGCATCTTTTGTCCTCATGAAATTTGTAAAGCAAAAATGACGTTACAACTAAACACATTTATTGAATGATAAGTATGTACAAGTGGTATGCAAGTAAGTGCCATGTATTGAATGAGTATTTAAAAGCTCTGGGACCAAGATTGAAGAAATAAGACGGGGAAAAAATCAGACCAGTGGATTAGAGAGAAATGGGCAATAGAATATATTATGATGATGTGAGAAATGTGTGAATACAAGGTTGTTGAAGGCAGAGATGATTTCCTTTTTGTCTTTGTCCCAGCCCCAAAGATAGTACTTTGTACACAGTAGGCATTTAATAAATGCTTATTGAGTTGAAATGAAATTTAAAAAAAGGGCAAAGTAAGAGGAGTGATAAATTTGGAAATAGGCTCAAAGTCTGAAAAATCTTTCATTGCTAGAATTTTTATTTTATAGTCAGTAGATATTAATAATCAGCCTTGAGAAAAAATATAACACAATGTCCATGTGTATTCAGATAACTTAGTGTTTCTTTGCCTACCAGGATGGTGTCTCTCTTTTCTTTCACCAAGCGTCCAGTGTGTCTACCTGTTTCAGGTACGGCATCAAATGGAGAAGTTTGTCTAGGTAGCACATGTTGTTGTTAAGACATTTCAGTTGTGTCTAGCTTCATGACCCCATTTGAGGTTTTCTTGGCAAAGATACTAGAGTGGTTTGTCATTTTCTTCTCTAGCTCATTTTGCAGATGAGAAAACTGAGGCAAACAGGATTAAGCGACTTGTCCAGGCTCACACAACTAGTAGATTTTTGAAGCTGAATTTGAACTCAAGAAGATGAGTCTTCCAGACTCCAGTCCCAGCACTCAATCATTGTCCCATTTAGGCAGCACATAGAAAAATATAACACAGAAACCCTAAGAAAAGCTCAGAAAGAGAAGAAAAGGCCTTTGGAATAGGTCACAAAATTGTTTAATCTTCATTTTCAGTATGTTTCATTATGCACACATGTCATGAAAGAGAGGCCACAAAATCTGTTCCTTTTTATTTGTAGTATTTAAGCATATGTTACAGAAGAGTGTGTGTGTGTGTGTGTGTGTGTGTGTGTGTGTGTGTGTGTGTTTTCTTTCCAACCACTTCCACTCCTTTTTGTCTTTTCTTTTGGTCCAGGGAACCATCACTGTAGCCACCTATCTTAATATGCAGGCTCCATCCCATGATGCATCTGATCCAACCTGTGTGTGTGTGTGTGTAACATGCACATTTAGAGAGTTGCTTAAGGCAATGAGGGGGTATGACTTGTGTGTGGTCATACAACTACTAATGTATCAGAAGATAGAACTTGAACCCTCTGTCTTACTTGTTGTTTGTCCTTCGTTTTCAAAGAGGAACAATGACATCACACCTGATGTCTTGATTCTCAAGTTAATTGGATTTAAGTGAGGCAGAGTTGTGCAAAGTAGTCAGCCTCTCTAGCCTCTCTCTTCCTGAGTCATAGAAATCCAGTGGAAAGACAAAAGTCAAGCTGATTGATGATGGTCCGGGATGCTGTGGATGACCCTGGTGTCTTTGATCGCTGACCAAATGCTAAGTGCTCCACAGTGCCTACTTCAGCTGCTTTCATAGCCATTGGAACAAATTGTTCTCATCCACCTATTCTGCTGGGGAAAGTTCTCACATGCTTGGGGTAGACATCTTCCTAACTCATCGACAGGTTTGAGGCCTGTTGGTTACCCTCAACCTGGGTTAGCCTTTCTGCTGAGATTTACTGAGGTGTTACTGCTGCACATAATACAAATTCTAGGAGGCACAGGTGAGACTTGTGTGAAGATGGACACCAAAGGTGGTTGAGGAGCACTGAAAAGGGTTTGTCAAGCCCTCCCTCCAGAGGTACTACTCCTCTCTGCACACCTCATACACTCCATATCTTCCCTACCCCAAGGCCAACATTGCTTCCCTTCTAGAAAAGTTAACCACAGGAAGAATGGATTTGAGACTGTCAGCTATTCAGTGATGTTCAGCAAAATGGCCTTGTGATCTGTGAGTGTTGTGAGTATGTGTCAGGCACTGTGCTGGGTACTAGGGTTAAAAAGGAAAAAGAATATAGTCACTTTCCTTAAAAAAGCATAAGTTCTTCTGGAGGATGCCTGTGTACATATTTGCGCAAGTACAAAATAAACATGTGATGGGTGGGGGAGGCACTGGCACATGGGAGTGTCGTGAAAGGAGAGATGGAGAAGGTAGGTTATGATCAGGCTATACAGGTATTTAAAGGCCAAATTGAGGGTTTTGTATTTGATACTGGAGGTAATAGCTTTGGACCCACTAGAGTTTATTAAACATTGAACTGATATGGTCAGATCTTTGCTTTAGGAATATCATTTTAGTAACTGTGTGGTGAATGGATTGGCAGGCAAGCTATTATTGCCATACTAATGAGAGAGCTGATGAGGGCCCAAAGTAGGATTGTGGCCATAGAAATGGAAAGAAGGGTATAGATGCAAGAGATGTCATGGATTGACAGTTGATAGTAATAATAGCTGGAATTTATATAGCACTTTAAGGTTTGCAAAGTGCTTTACAAATATTATCCCATTTTATCCTCATAACAATCCTGCAAGGGAGGTGCTATTATTGTCCTCATTTTACAAAAAAAAGGAAACTGAGGGAGACATGTTAAGTGATTTGCCCTGGGTCACATCACTATTTAGCATCTAAGGCAAGATTTGAACTCAGATCTTCCTGACTCCAGGTCCAGTGCACTAAATTGTCACTTACTTGGCAACTGATTGTATATGGAGGACAAGGGAGAAGGAGGAGTACAGGATGACTCCTTGCTCTCATTGACACTTCCCAGGTCTTCCTCTGCAACCTCTTGGCCTTTGAGATTCACTCTCTCCAGATGTATGACTCAATTTCAGTCCACCTGATGGAAATTGCCTATCAGTCCTAGTTCCTTCTCCCTCCTTTCTCATGGAATTCAAGACTTGTCTGTTAACCTCCTCTCCGAATCCATGTGCTTCTACTTATGAACTTACTTACCTCCCAACCACTTTCCTTCTACTAATGGACTTCAGCAAAGAGTTGCTGTTATTTCAAACCCTCTGCCTTCATAGTTTCTCAGCTACCTCAGCTCCCAAAAGCTATTCTTTCACTGCATCTTAAGACATATGTAGGGGGCAGTCATATTTTTGATCTATCATCTATAAACTAATATATATATTAACTCTGAGCTTCAATAATCAAAAATTCTGGAAATCCTTTATCTGGCCATAAGCCCCTATCATTCCTTTTCTTCTCGTTCCTCACTTCTCCTGATCATCCTCATGTAACCTCTATTCTTTCTACCCTTCGATACTCATTTACACCATTACCTTTTTTATGGTTCTCTTTTTTCCTCCCCACCTTGACCTTGTACAGTTCAACATACTGAACTGTAGCTGAGCAGTTCAATGGCATGCTGTCCTCTAGAATTGTTGTAACACTACCCATGCCTTGCCAAACCCTAATCCTTAGTTATTGCTATTGTCTTTCTCTGCCTCTCTTACTTAACATCCAGCTCAGCAGTGTTGGAGGAAGTTCCACAATCGTGCTCACTAGATATACTAAAGATTTATGTCATGTTATCTTAACTGGGGCCCCCTCACTTCAGTAAGCTAATACTTGGACTACCCTCTCATCAATTCTATTTCCTACAGCTTCTATTACAAACTATGTTCACGCCCCCCCCCTCCCCCTTAGATGGAGGACTTTGCCCTATTCTTTACAGAGAAAATAGTGACTATTCATTTTGAGTTCTACCTATCAAAACCCTTAGTCCAAGGGTTTTTAACATGTGGTTTGTGAAATTAAAAAAATATTTTGATAACTATATTTCAGTACAGTTAGTTTCCATTATAGTCCTATGCATTTTATTTTATACATTTAAAAGCGTTATTCTGAGGAATGTCTGTAGGCTTCTCTAGGCTGACAAAATAATCTATGACACAGAATGAGTTAAGAACCCCTGTTCTAGTCTGTGATTGGCCCTTTTCCTTTCTATGGACGACCCCTCTACATATACTCTTGATCTTATCACCTCCCGTCTCCTCCAATAGATTGTTCCCGAAATCATTCCCTACCTTCACATGCAAATTATCAATTTCTCTTCATCTACTGGCTTCTTCCTTGCTACCTACAAGTATGCCCAGGTTTTTTTTCCAGCCTCTTAAAACAGAAACAACAACCACCTTCATTTGACCCAACCATCACTTCAAACTAGCATCTTACATCTCTCCTCTCTTCCACAGCCAAACTCCTAAGAAAAAACTGTCTACACTCCTTATCTTTACTCTCTTCTCAGTCCTTTGCAGTCTGGTTTCTAGCTTCATGACTCAGCTGACACTACCCTCTCCAAAGTAAGGAACAATCTCTTCATTGTCAAATCCAATGGACGTTTTTCATAGCGTCACAAAAATCTATACAGAAGAGAGCATCCAGAGAATGTGGTTTATAGAGTCAAAGGCTGCAGAGAAGTCAAGAAGGATAAAGATTGAGAAGAAGTTAGGGAATTTGGCAAATAAGTAAACTTTACCAGGTTTTGGATTGTTCTCCCACTTATAGAGAATGGGACCTCAACCCATCTTACTCATGCCACAGCCCTTCCTCCCCTCATTGTGGCATAGTTGATATCTGGCAATGAAAGTCCTCTTGCCATGTGATCTGGGCAAGTCACTTAACTAACTGTTCAGGGTTCTAAGCAACTTTCTAAGACTAAGAGGAACAGGTACCGTGGCAACTGTGGTATACAGAGATGAGGTAACTTACCTGGAATCATACAGCTAAGAGGTATTTGAGGAAGTATTTGAACTCAGATCTTCCTTACTCCAAATCCAGGGTCTAGTTGGAATCACCATCTCACAAATATCTTTATCCCACTTAGTGAATGGCCACATGAAAGATAAACCTGTGTTCCTGGGTATGATGAAAGGATTTTGTAACACACAAAAGCAAAGATTTGAACTAGAAGCAAAAGTTGTTGGTCACTGACTTATAGTGACACTTTCAAAAATAGAATTCATCAGAAATTTCCTGATTCTGCTCCCTGTATCTCTTTTCTGATCTCTGCTCATATCTTCATTACCCCTCCCTATTTACTATCCTTGTTGCTTTCATTAAAAAAAAATTTTATTTTGAACATAAAAATTATCAGCAAACACAGATCAATAGACAAAAAAGAATAAGGTTTGTATAAGAAACTTAACTCCAGTCTTATTTTATCTTCTCACCTTTCCATCACTTAAAAGTCCTATGAAGAGAAGTAAAAACCAGGAGAATCATTTGTATTACCAGCCAATTTAATTCTGCATGGATTAATTGAGTACCTACTTTTTACTATAGTTTTGTGCATTGTGGAGGATGTAGAAGTATTCTACTATATGGCCCCTGGCCATGTTATACAACTGGCAGTGTGATATAGTGGAAATAACTAAAAGCCTCAAATTAAGATCAGAGTTATAGGAGGGAGAAAGTTAAAAGGGGCTTCAGAAATTAAGCAGTTTGCCCCACATATGAATAGAATTCCCATTTACAACCTCCCCACCAGAGTATCATGCAAACTCTTTTAAATCTCCAGGGAAAGGGAAACCACTTCTTCCCAAGCCATCATCTCATTACACTTTGGAGGAAGTCTAAGCATTAGGAAGTTTTTCTTTAATAAAACTTAAATTCACCTTTCTATAGCTTTCCCCTATTACTTATGAGTAATATAGCATATATAGTAATATAGCTTTGCCTTCTGTTGCCATCTGGTACAAGCCTAATCCCTTTCTCTCTGTGACAACTCTTCGAATATGAATACTTGAAAACAGCTAGCCTCTCTGCACAAGTCTTTTCTCAGAAGGAGGATCCCTAATTCCTCATAGGACATTGCTTCCAGTTCTTTCACTATCCTGTCCACCACCCTTGGAACACATTCTAAGTTGTCAGTATTCTTCCTAAAATATGGCTTCCAAATCAGGTATTCCAGGTGTCTGTTTAGGAAAGAGTATGGTGTAATCGATACCTCTTATTTTGGATGCTATGCCTCTCTTAATGCAGTACTTATATTAGCTTTTATACTTGTCATTTGTATTGAGCTTGTGGTCTACTTTAAATCTTTTTATTATATATAATATTATATATTATGTTATATTTTTATTATAAATTATATAATTAATATATGATTATTATATAATAGTAAATTATTATAAATCTTTTTATATCTTTAAATCTATTTGTTATAAAAATCCTTTAAATCTTTTATATATGAATCATTATCTATTTATGCCTCTATTTCCAATCCTTTAGTTTGTGCAGTTGAATTTTTAAGCCTATGTGCAAGACTTTACATTTATCTCTACTAAATTTCATAGTACCATTTTTGAAGTGGACAACTTACACAAAACAAATAGACATGAAATAGAGGACCATGAAAAGCAATTTCCAATAAAATGCTAAATTGAGTGTAATGATGTGCCAAAATATACATTATAGCTATTTAAAGTTCTGAGTACTCAGGAAGGGAAAATATCTCTGTTGACTGGAGCAAGGTTGTGTAAGAAGTAAGGCTTGAAGCATTTGGGAGTGTTTGGATAAGCAGAGAAGAGGAATGAAGGTGCTCCATTCAGAGAGAACAGAATGAAGAAAGGTATGGAGATGGGAGTGAATATGCTGTGGGTGAAGGATAAAGAAGCTTGGCCTGATAAAAGAAAAGGATCCTTGTTAGGGAGAAGTAACAAATGAGTTTAAATAAATAATTGGGGGCCACATTACATAGGATGTCGTACAGTAGCTGTCTTGCCTGGTATAGTTGACATATTCATTGAAGGAGTGCCTTTATACTGTGACACATAAAATCGTAGTAGAAGCCTAACTCCTTTAGAGCAGAGAATGCTATTTCTTTTTATTTCTCCTCCTCTTCTTCCTGCCCCTTCCCCCTCCTTCTCTTTGCTCCCTCCTCTATTCTCCTTTCTTCTTCTCTTTGTATACCTACCATCTAGCACAGTACTTTGCAGTATTTGTCAAATTGAATTTGAATTGCTGAGGTTTAGTAATGTTAAATAATGATAATTCTTTTGGCAAGGGAATTAATTATCATGTGGAAAGACCGATTTGTAGAAAGGAAAGAAAGAAATCACTTTTTCATTAATTTAGGAAGGAAATGTAGGACTCATATGAGACAAAATGAAATTTTAGGGCAAGATAAAATGTGGACTCCTGAACCCCTGTAGGTGGTGTGCGGTGGATGCAAAGTATCCTGGACCTTATACTGATTCCTTTATGTAAATTAATTATAATTTCCTAGCAACATTCCTATTTTCTTTGCTCTGCATTCTCTTTCTGTTTCTGTACCTGCAATGATATCATAGAGCAACATTCTACTATCAGCATTGTGTTCTGTCCTCCAAGGCTTAAATATCAATTTCTGTAGTTTTCGATCTTAAAAATAAGTATTCCTTAGTTATGTAAGACTGTGGGAGTAGGACTGCTAGTGTAAATACATTCTTCTATGAACAGTGGGTGCCTCGTTAGTATTCATGAGAAGACTCTTGATAGCATCTTAACAGAGCTAAGGTTTCAACTCAAAGAGCTGCCAGAGTACAATCCAGAGCCCCTGGCTAACACTCTTTGCATGAATAGTATGGCTGAATTGCATCTGAAAGGAGAACTTCACTGAATGTGAAATTTTTCATCTGTGCTATCTCTAGTTTAGAAGTCATTAGAATTACAATAAGTAATAATATTTAGCACTTGCCAGGGCGTTTATCTCCAACAAGCTCTATAGTTATTCTAATTGAATTGTGCTGCCATATATCATGTGATAAGAGTACTTGCTTTCCCACTCTGGGTCACATTTTTCAGATGTCTCAGTGTTCCCATTTTGTTGTCTTGTGACAGGACACAGTCCTGTAAACGACTTATTCTGTAAGACTAGAATGATGAATACTATTGGCAAGTTTTCCAAGGTATTAGTTCTAGGAGATGCTTTTACCTATTGCATGTCATTATGATGTAATGCATGCCAGTGTGATACGATATAATGATATAATACAATATAACAAAATTACTGAGCTCCTGCTGTGTGCCAAGTGCTGTACAAGGAACTGGGGAGATATTAAGTGTGTAAGGCATGATCCCTTGTCTTTACTAGACTGAAAACTCATCACTAGAATGTAAGCACCTCAAGAGTAGGTTATTTCTGTATTTCCACTGCCTAGAACAGTGCCTGGCATATTGTGAATCCTTAAATTTGTTGCTTATTTGATCCTAAAGTAAGACCGTCATAGATAAATGTTCTATGCAATATTTATCTGATGAGGATATTCAAGTGCTATAAAACTAAGTACTAGTAGGGTACAAAAACTGAGTGGGCTGATCATAGATGGGAAGGATCAGGGAAGGTTTCCAGAAGACTCTTTTTTCTGAATCAGTTCAGTAAACACCAAGCAAAGTGTAAAGTACTGAACTCCAGGAAAGTCATAAAATCTATGAAACTTTATGTGGCAAAGGATGAACAGTCGAAGATGCTACGTTGCCATAGTCACCGTAGATCTGGCCCTTCCCTGCAGCCTAAAAGAAAAACTTTTTAAACTGGATCATTCTCAGCTAAATACGAGGCTTATTTTAAGTGTTGTTAGGTTAGGCAGTTACAGCCTGTAATTTTTTGTGGGGTTAGTGGGGTGGGAAATTGGTAGTGCTGGGAGGTCTGAGTTCCCTTCCACCAAAAAATTCCTTTTTCATCTCTTCATTGATGCCTTAAATTCCCCAGGAGTTGATAAGCAGGTGCTTATTGGAGTAGTAACACATTTTGTTACATTTACAGGGATTTGTAAATGACTGATATTATATCAGTTCCTGAGAACATCTTGATGATAGGGAGGGCACTGGGAACCAGAAGGTAGGAGAAAACAAAGAAAAGGAAACTTGGGGGCGCTGAAGAAAAACTTACCAAGTTTTCTCAGAGGCTTTTCCTGAATGTGCTGGTGTTAAGAAAAACCTACAGAATCCACTTTGCTAAACCATCCATGAAGATCATGCCCATTGTTACACTAGAGACATATATGTCATAATTTTGACAGAATATGGTACTGAGGTAGAAAATAGTTATTGCTTGGGAAACATGCTTCCTTTAATTTTTTTTCTTCTTTCTTAACATGTTGCATTTTTCACTTTCTTCCTAAAGTAGGCATATTGTATTTGAATAACACTATTAAATGTTGTTATTCATTGCACATTTACTAAGTTGACTTTTGCAAATACATTCCCGTAAAATGAATATTTCATTTCTAATATAGTATAGGAGAATACACATAGAGGATCATAGATTTATAGCTAGAAGAGAGCTCAGAGGCCGTCTCATCGAATCCTCTTTATGGACAAGGAAATTGAGACTCAGAGAAATGAATTTAGTTGCTCATGGACACACAGGTAGGAAGTAGCAGGAATTTAAGCTGATATTCTTTGAAACCAAATCCAGTGCTGTTGGCATTGCAACACACTGATTTACCTTATTTTAAATGATAGTTATGAACTCATTTTTTGGACATGGAAATAAAGAAGATTTAAAGTATTTGATAAGTAATTATAATTGACAACAACCTTGGTGCTATAATTTGATAATAGTAATCAAAGTGATCAGGGCTTAAAAAGTACTTTATAATGCATTATTTGTTTGATAGATTACAACTCTCAATTGTGAATCTTTATATTTGAATGCCTAAAGAATACAATTCTGAAGCACAGTAGCTAAAGTAGACTGATCATCAATAACACATCATGGAAGGATTACTCCAGAGATAGCTTTTAATCTATGTGAAATTACGGTATAGGTAGAAACACAACCCATTTAAGGAAACAGATCACTTCATTTACTTTACACACTTAGCTTAATCAGCCACTTGTCAAGTGTGAAAAATCATATGTGAAAATCTCATTTTTGTAGGACAAGTATAACAAAATTATATTGTTGTTTCTATCATAAATCCACTGTTAGATTTCAAAACTTTTCTTTCTCTTGTCTTTTACACATACCATTCTCCTTTCCAACTTTTTTATTATTAATTTTCCTTTCTATATCTGAATTATCTTCAAATACTCCTTTTTCTCTATGTGTGACTATGTCTGTGTCTGTGTATGGAGAGAGGGCGGGAGGGAGAGAGAGAGAGAGAAGAGAAAAACAGAGAAGAAGGCCATGGGTAAAATCTGGCCTCAGACGCTTACTAGCTGTGTGACATTGGGCAAGTCACTTAACCTCTCCACTTCAGTTTCTTCTTCTGTAAAATGGGGATAATAATAGCACCTACCTCCCAGGGCTGTTGTGAGGATAAAATGAGATAATATTTTTAAAGCGCTTTGCAAACTTTAAAACCTTTCTTCTGTTTCCCTTAGTTTCCTCAACTGCAAAATGAGGATAATGTTTGTAAAGTGCTTAGCACAGTGCCTGGCACATAATAGGTGCTATATAAATACTAGCTGTTATTATTACTAGCAGCATGCCATGGGAAATGTTGAACTTAAATTGCCTTTGGGCCTTGCGGATTGGTATAGGAAGCTGGTAGATGGAAATACATGGCATATTTGGTAATCTTATGCATAGAGATGACCGTTGAAGTGATGAGAGTTCATGAGATAACCAGATAGAGAGAGGAAAAAGAGAAGTGGAATAAGGACAGAACGTTAGGTGATACCTCTGGTTAAAGAGTGGAAAAAGTATGAGGACACAGAAGAGAGCAGACGAACAGAGTTCATATCAGAATTTGTATCACGTATCACGTGAGAGTTTAGTATCACAGAAGCCAAAAGTAGATATCCAAATGGAGAAAGTAGATCCTGTAATGTTGAGTAGGATTTTGACATTGGGGATGTGTATGTTTGGATGGAAAGGTATTCCAGACGTAGGGCAAGGAGTGAACAAAAGCATAGCGTCAGAGAAAAAAAGAATGTATTGCTGGAACTCTGTATTGAAAGTTCAGTGTGCCTGAATTATGTTATGTAAACGAGAAATAATGTAGAATAAGACAGGGAAAAAAGGGAAGTCAGAACCAAATTATGGAGGATCTTGAATGTTAAACTAAGGAGTTTGAATTTTATTCAGTGTCCACTAAATATATTTGAGGAGGAAAATAACAGGATAAGAGTTTTGCTTGAGGAAAATTGATTGTCAATGGTTTATAGAGTAGATCATAATGGCGAGAATCTGAAGGAATTAGGATGCCTAAGGACCTTAAATTAGGTAGCAGTGGGACTGTAACAGAAAGGACAGGTACTAGAAATACTACCAAAGGAGAGTCAACAGGATTCAACAGCTAGTCAGACATGGGAAGAAAGAGAGTTTGGGGATGTGAAAAGTATATCTGCTAACAGAGACAAGTAGGTCAGGAAAAGAGCAGAAAGCTTGGGAAACTTACCTAGTATATATTACCGTTTAATTTTATTCTAAAGCTAAACTAGGAATCACAACGTTCAATTCTAGTTAACGGTAACAACACCAAGAATACATTTACTCTGAACATCAATGGATTAAAGAAAATGTCAGCATTGCTTCATGGATGGGATAGATTCCTGAAAATGTAAAAAGCAGATTTTTATATATTTAAACATTTTCTCCCATTGTCTTCCAGTGCAGTGTGTGTTTTCCCAAGCCTAGTGCTTCAGTGGATTCTTGATATCATACTTACAATACTTCCCTATCTGCATATAAATACTTCAGAAAGAGTCTTGCAGTGTTTTATTCTCATAACAATAATTCCCAACAAATCCCATCTGACTTTGGGTAATTACATAAGAAAGGCATCTGTGGAAATAAAAGATGTCTGCATATTTTTATTTGGAAAATTGGAGTGTAAACTAAAACTCTACTGTCCAACACATAACAAAGATTATCCTTGAAAATTACACTGAACTTTGTAACTTTTTCATCAAGGAGCAATCTGCTTTTTTATCCATGCTTATTTGTGGGTATTTGATACCTTTGTATAGGCAGTCAGTGTGGAAAGATTGTGTAGAATGGAATGCTGCCTCAGTTATATCATTGCTAGAGATATTCAGCAGAAGTTATGGACTATAGAAGTAGCATATGGAGCATATTTTTCAGACAAACACATGGAGCAATGATTTGCCTTCTAAGTAACGATGTTAGCACCATTTTAGAGTCCATTGGCCCATTTTCAGGTGGTAATTTTTAAAATAAATCTATATGGAAGTAATTCTTGATTAATTCATAACAAAGATTCTCAATAACTATGATTACCTTATTAAATTATTTGTAATGTTGACTCACTTGCAGCCAGGTCTTTGGGGATAATTTCTTTTTCAGGGCTGATAAATTTTGTGAGCCTACAAGCTCACAGGAATGTAATATGCTATGAAAATCAGATTTCATGTATTTATTGGGTAGTTGCTTTAGTTTATTAATAAAGTGGGTATATATCAGTGAATGTACAGAAAGCAAGCTTGCCTTGCTGTCATTTTTGAAATATCATGTTTGCCAGTAAGTTCTGAAGTTACCCAGTAGAATCTAGAAAGGAAATGTGTATTAGCTTAATTTGGTCGAGTAGATATGGGTTTTATTGTGACCTTTGGTTTTATTTAATCCAATAAATCCCTGAGTGGGTAGATTAGTTTATTTAGGCATTAGAATATTAATTGGCTTAAAGTTCAAGTGACTAAACTAATTTAATCAAATTTTCTTTTGATTTCTCCCCCTCCCCCCAATCCCTTACTATAGGTCACAGTAATGAAAGGCAGTAATAGAAATAAGGATCATTCAGCAGAAGGGGAAGGAACTGGAAAACGACCAAAGAGGAAGTGTCTTCAGTGGCATCCATTACTAGCAAAGAAACTTCTTGACTTTTCTGAAGAGGAGGAAGAGGAAGAGGAAGAAGAAGATATTGATAAGGTAATTCTGCCATTTAATGAAGGTGTTAGAAATTTATTGTTGATTATAAAAACACTTTATAGTCACTTTTCCATTATACAGCACATTTATAAACTCTTGCTTTGACCCGACTCCTGAACCATCTTCAGAATATTGAAGGAATATTAATAAAATAATATTAATAACCAACTAAGCAAAATACTTATATGGGGGGAGGAAAACCTATGTCCAAAAACACTTGTGATATATTCCAGAACCAAATAGATGGCCCTGAGAGTTTTCTGTATTATAGCTTTATGCTCCTTTGTTCATGTAACATAGGTACTATGTCCCCTTGTGTTGTCTTAATGTGTAGATGTGGCTTGTAAGCAGCATGGAATCTGGCTACATTTGTGGAAAGGAAGAGAACCAGGGTACCTTCCTATAACACCAGAAAATGAGCTTAAGAGACAGGCAAGCCTCAAGAGTACTTTTGCTGTTTACTCTTCTCTGTAGTCTCTAAATGGTCAAGAGACTAGAATTATATTTCTGTGTTCCTAGTCCAACATCTCAGATAAATGGTTATGAATTTTAGGAATTCAGAAAGCAAACGATGTCTGTGGTCTTTCTCAAGACAAAGACTAGCTCTTATCTTATGTTCACTATCTTAGCTCCTTTCTATCAAACTGTGAAACTTACACAAAAACTATTACAAACAGGAAATAGCGAGTAAACCCATTTAAATCCAAGCAAAACAGAAATCAGAAAAGTTACATAAATAAAGCATACCAGAAAATATACAGCTATGAATGTGCTCTTTAGATGAGAGTGAGATAAGATCCCAAACTTAAACTAAGAAAGAGGGCCTGATCTCACTCAAAGAATTCTGTCTCTGAAGTTTTTATGGAAGCAAGCTAGAGATCATACACATGTTGAAGAGCTGGATTCCCTATCTGTACATGCACCTTCCAGAGTCTTTTCCTCTCTGTTCCCTGGAATATACTGTTCACGTACTATACTATCCACATTTCTCTTTCCTGACAAGCCTTTGATGACGACTCTGACCCTTACCCAGGGATACAACATTTTCTCAGGACTCTCTCCACCAATTAGTCACATTTCCTTTCCTTATACCAGTAGTATACGCTAACTGCTCTGGGCTGTATAGAAGCCTAGTTACATGTATATTCAATGAAATTCTAGTTATTGACTCAGTATGCAGAGTGCTCTATGCATATTTGGCAGCTAAGTAAATGTAGAAATATGGTATATTTGAAATTGTGTTTTAAACATAAGAACATAATACATGCCATCCTAGATTAATTAAGACAACAGTCTATTCAACAGTGGCATTGAGGAATATTATGTGAATGAGCATGATTATGTTCCTATATAAGAATATTAGGAGTTATAGATATATGCCAAAATTTCTTTCTTTTTTAAAAAAATTTATTTATTTATTTTTTGGTGGGGCAGTTGGGGTTAAGTGACTTGCCCAGGGTCACACAGCTAGTATCAAGTATCTGAGGCTTTATTTGAACTCAGGTCCTCTTGACTCCAGGGCCAGTGCTCTATTCATTGTACCGTCTAGCTGCCCCTCAAAGTTTCTTTTAACAACTCATTTATAGACCTGTTTTCCTATGAACTAACCTTTCTGAAAATAATTTTCATGTTTACCTTATACCAACTCTTAAGAGTAACAAATTAGATCCTTAGATTTATTATTTGCCATATCCAATAACTTGTCATTTTACTTGTTATAAAATTACAACTTTTAATTTTTGTAGGCTTGCCCCTCCCTGTTCAGTTCTGAAATTCTGTGATTTGGTGAAGATGTTTTCACTCTTTCATAATTGAAAAATTCTTCGTCATATTTAATCATGTACTCTCAGCTTGCTTCTTTGTAGACAGAAGTCCAGCATTTTTTTCTCTTCTGTATTCTAAAGGATCTTCCATCTCCTTAATTGTTTTCCTTTGGATTCCTTCCGACTTTGTCTTTTTTTTTTCCAAAGTGCTACATTCCAAGTATGCCGTGATTTTATTCAAGATTAAGATTTTTGTTTTATTTTTTATATATTTCCTAATAATTTTGGACATTCTGTAGGCCCTTTGAGAAGGATAGTGGGTTCGTGCTTTCAAGGAAGGACTCCTAAATCCCTTTTATGGTTCATAACTGATATCTTAAAGCCCATTACAATTATAGTTTGACTTTTTTATCCTTGATGAATGTATTTCTTTATGTTTTCTTAAATTTAAACTTAATTTAGTACTTTTCTTCTCTCTCACATAGCCTTTGTGAAGTCTTTAACAAATTTCATTCATTCAGCAACTATATTGGGTCCCTGTTGTACGTGAGACATTATGCTTGATGCTGGCTTTATTAAAAGGAAATATAAGATGGGTTCTCAGCCCTACAGAATCATCCGACCTCTTTGGGAGGACCAGTCATGTACACAAATAATTATAATATCAGACAGTATATAAATGAGGTGAATTTATTTGAAAGGTAAATATTTGTGGATAGTCAAAAGGAGAGGGAATTTTGGTGCACAGGATCATAGGTCTAGAACGAGAAGGGACCTGAGAGACCATCTACTTCAGCCTGAGGCCCAGGAGATGAAGTGACTTGCTCAAGGTATCAATCTAATATCAGAGTCAGGATTTGCTGGAACTCCTGACTGCAGATCCATTATTTGATCTATCTGACTCTAGTGGTTATAGAAGGTTTCACAAAGGAGGTAGAATCTGAGAAAAACTTTGAAGAAAGGGAAAGACTTTGGAAGTCAGAGATGGGAAAGGGCATTTTAGATTTTTTTAAAATGGCATAAATAAACAGAGAAGCATGAGCATAAAATGATGTTCAAGGGTTATGAAGTAAACTAATTTGGTTAGAGTAGAAGGTTCACAAGGGAGAATAGTTATATGTAAAACTGGAAAGGAAAATTGGAAGTAAATTTTTTTGTTTATTGTTATTTTATTTTCAGTTCTGAATTCTCTTCCTCTTGCCACCCATTGAGAAAACAAGGGGAGAGGGAACTTGTTATAAAAATTTAGACAAACAAAAAAATTCTCCTCATCAGCCATATCCCCCCAAAATATATTTCAGTCTGTACTGAGTCCATCACTTCTCCATGTAGAAGTAGTTAGCATGTTCTCATGAGTCATGGACAGTTAGATGGTACAGCAGAATGAGTGTGGGCCTCAGAGTCATGAAGACTCATCTCCCTGAGTTCAAATCTGACCTTAGATACTTACTAGCTGTGTGACCCTGAGTAAGTCACTTAACTCTATCAGTTTCCTCATCTGCAAAATGAGCTGAAGGAGATGGCAAACCACCCCAATATCTTTGCCAAGAAAACCCCAAAAAGGGGTCATGAAGAGTCAGACATAACTCAAAAACCACCACCAACAGCACGAGTGCCATGGGTTTCTGGTTGATCATTGTGTTGATCAGAGTTCTTAAGTCTTTCAGATTTGTTTGTCTTTATATCATTATTATTTTAGAAATTGTTCTGCTGGTTCTGCTCATTTCACTTTATACACTCTTTGCTGGTTTCTCAAACACTATCTTCTTCATTTCTTATAGCACAGTAGTATTCTATCATATTCTTATACCATATCTTGTTCTGCCATTCTCCAATGGATAGGTAACCCCTCAATTTCTAATTCTTTTCCACAAAAAAAGATTTACTATAAATAATTTTTGTGTGTATGACTCTGAAGAGATTATTGAGAATTTTCAAGGTCAGGCTAGTGGTGGTGTTTTTTGTTTTTTTTTTAAACTCTCTAGGCCATAATATTCAGCCATCAAGGGTTTTGGACCTTTGCAGTGACAGTATCAGAGCTGTTTTCAGGAGATGGGAACAACTGAACTGAAAGAAGTTGATTAGAAGGCTATTTCACCAGTCTAAATGATAGATAATAAAGGGCTCAAAAACTTGACTAGTGGCAATGAGAATAGAAAAAAAGGAAGGTATGAGTGTGAATTATGACTGACTGAATATGAAGGTTAATAGGTAAGAGACTTAATGACTTTGAGCCTATATGACACCATCAGATTTTTTTTCCTTTTTTTTTCTTTTTCTTTTTTTTTTTCTTTTTTCTTTTTTTTCTTTTTAGCTAGGCAGTGGAGTTAAGTGACTTGCCCAGGGTCATGCAGCTAGTAAGTATTATGTGTCTGAGGCTGGATTTGAACTCAGGTCCTCCTGAATCCAGAGCCTGTGCTCTATGCACTGTGCCACCTAGTTGCCCCATCAGATTTTTTTATTTCAAAGGATCAAGACCAGGAGCATAGATTTAATTTACTCTGATCTAGTGTACCTTCCACTGTCACATTACCTTTCTTTACCACTCCGAAGATTTTAGCTTTTTGTGAACTTGAAGATTAAATTATACCATTCTCTTCATTTTCTAAATGGTAGATTGTCTGAGCACCAATTTCTGGGTAATTCCTCTATTGATACCTGGAGGAAAAAAAATCATAATCTATGTTTGCTTTTTAATATTTAAACACTGACATTTTCACAGATGTTAAGTGTTAATTAAAATATTGCTATTACTAATTTTTAAAAAAGTATATGGTTGTTACTATAGTATCTGAAAATATACAATGCCCATGGGATAAAATGGTAATCAATTCCCTGGGCCAGTGTGACTATTTGTGTCAAAATTGTTTAATAGATCTAAGAAATCTATGGTTCCTCTACTAGTGTTTTTAATATGTTACAACACTTCAGTCCTTTAGTTATTACACTTTATTTTTAACTTTGCTGTTTGGTAAAAAGGAAGAGTCTCTAAATAATCTTTTTCATTTTTTGTGCTAATAGGTCCAACTTCTTGGAGCTGATGGCCTAGAGCATGATGTAGATGAGACTGAAGATGATGAATCTTCAGAGCAACGAGCTCGGAGACCAATGAATGCATTTCTTTTATTTTGTAAACGCCATCGCTCCCTCGTTCGTCAGGAACACCCCCGGCTGGATAACCGTGGTGCTACCAAGATACTGGCTGATTGGTGGGCAGTTCTAGACCCAAAGGAAAAACAGAAATATACAGACATGGCCAAGGAGGTATGTATTATCCACAAAATGGTTAACAGCTATGATGACTGTGAATTACTATGACAATAACTCAGTTAGGTATTTTTGTACTTTTAAAATTTCGTGGTGTTGTTATTTTTTTTTAAACAGGCAGAATCGATTTTCTCTCCTAATTCTGGCCTTATTAAAAAAATTTAAAAATGGATTCCTATTAATACATATGCATAGCTAAGGAAAACAATTCTCTTATTGACAAGGTTAAAAAAAATATCTCATTCTGCACCCTAAATCTGTCACCCCTCTGTGAGGAGGTAGATAACATGGTTTCATTATTGGTCCTCTAGAATCATGGATGGTCGTTGTATTGATCATATTTGTTTATATTTATTTGTTTCATATTTGTTTATATTTATAGTATTGCTGTTATTATGTAAATTGTAGTCCTGGTTCTGCTCTTTTCATTCTTTATCAGTATACAGAAGTATTTAGAATTGTTCATTTTTATAATACTGATGTCATGGTTTAAAATTGTTCTTCTGGTTCTGCTCACTTCCCTCAACATCAGTTCATAAAAGTCTTTCCATGTCCTTTTGAAACTGTCTGTTTTTTTTTCATTTATTGTCTTGGAGCTCAGTCAATAGTATTCCATCATCTTTCTACACCATAATTTGTCCAGCCATTCCCCAATCAATGAGTATCTCTTTAGTTTCCAGGTTTTTGGTGCCATAATGAGAAACATTTAATTATTGAAGTAGATGTTTATTAAGCACTTGTGCCCAGAGCGATTCTCTAGCTATGTGATAGTGAAAAAAATGTAGAATCTTGCCTGTCTTAGTTGTGTCTCCTTATTCTGTAAAAATACTTAAAAATATTGCTTGAAGTTGCCATTGGCAACTAATTTCGAAGATGCTTTTCCTCATTGTGGATTCTTTTGCTATTGGAAGCATACATCTAGCAGTCCTCTGCTGTGAATTTAAGGAAGAAAACATCATTAGATTCTTTATCCCCTGTGAATTTGACCCTAGAGAAAACCAGCTGGATATTGGAAATAAATTACCGTGGCATCAGAGCCACTTCAATGGAAGAATTTCCAGGAGCTGTGATGGCTTGGCCTTGATTTACTCAAGTGAGGGCTTTGTAGAGTAACTCAATATAGTATACAACAAAGAGTACTGAACTAGGAGTCGGGCAACATGGTTTTTAGGTCTCTTTTTGCCCTTTGTGACCTTGGGAAAACAATTTGTCCTTTCTAGACCTCAGTTTCCCCATGAAGAGTTGGACTTTGGAAGGAGCCAACTTGACTTGTTTTCTGTAAAGTCTTAAAGCTTGTCCTATCCCTCCACCTTCCAAAAAAAAAAAAGAAAAAGAAAATGAAAATGAAAAGAAATAATGATAGAACAGGGTGTAAACTTTTTATTTTATGCATGTATACACAAAACCCCACTTTGTTTGAAATACTTAACATGAGCATTTCTAGGTGGGAAAATTATTCTGGAGATAGAACATTAATCTATGCTGTATGATAGCAATTTCTATATTTCTTAAAGAAACTATCTGTGTTTTGTTCACTAAATTGATGGAGAAAATAAATTAAATTCCTTTTACTATGCATTTTGTAATCAGGCCCTAAATAAAAGGAAGACACAAGAATATTTAATAGCTAAATATTAATGGAAATAAGCCTGATATGTTTTATTTAGTGCCTCATCTCAGAGAAGTAAATCTTAGTTCATAAAAACAAACAAACAAACAATTGTTTAACCTCTGTGAGAAGCACAACCAGCAGGGGAGAGAATAGTGAGTTTCAAGTGACTCATTTTATTAGATGGCTCAGTGTGGGGAAAAATAACATTGTCAGGCTCTGTATTTTTATAAAGTTGTTTAACAAGCTAACATGGAACATAAAAATTCCCTATAAAATGTTCGAAGATTTTTGCATCTTGAATGAATTATTATTAGCATAGTAGATATGTAATTAATGAATATAGAACTTTAGATGTTACTGCATCTTTCTGTCATTTTTGTTGGAATTATATTTAATAGTTATTGAAGCCAGGTTTGTTGTATTTATCAGAGAATTTAAAAACTAAATTCATTTAAAAAGATAGATGATTTTAATTCTTTTAGCAGATGTCCAATAAGATACTAAACAATTCCTTTCCATTAAATAGACTTATCATCGATTCATATTTAAGTCTATACGGTTAGTAAACAAAAAGAGCCCATTATTTGAAAACTCATATTGAGCTCTGTTACACTTCTATAATTAAACACTACAGTGTGTTGTTTGGATTGCTGAGTAGGGATAACATACAGCCTGTTCCAAACAGATTGTTTGCCTTTTCTTAAACACAGCTAATTTACAAACCCAATAGGTGGCCACTTTTAAGAGGAGGAAGTATTATTTTCATACAGGAAATCTGTGTCTGATTACTTAATTAGGTTCCCAATCTGACTGCTAAGACTTACTATTAAAGATAATATAAAATGATACCAAAACAATTTTCCACTGTGATGCTATTATGATGAAATTCTTAAGTTGACAACCAACAGTTCTATTAAAAGTAGTGACCTTAAAATGCATGGTCAGTCACAATTTTCCAGTGTTTACAGCAGTTTATAAGTTATTCATTGTCCAGTTTCCATGGAAGATATCTGGAAGATTCAGGTATTTTAGAGTCATTATGTAGTTGATTTGTAGTCTGAAACTTTGAGCCATTGTCCCATAGAGGGTTCAGAGATCAAATTAAAAGTATTCAGTACTTCTATTAGTCTTTGTGTGTTATAGCTTTAATTGAAATGTTGCTTCTAAAACCTTATTTCTGATTGTGTATAATCTTTTTCAGTTCTGGGATAAAAAATATTCTTCCATGTTAACAAACCGTATTCCTTGAAGTGTGTGGCTGTTTGTGGTGGGGTTTTTAAAAGTTGATTATTTTATTGATATCATTTGTTTTTTATATCAGTTAGATTTCCTTCTATATCTCCCTTCCTTCCCCACCAACAGAGTCATCTTTTATAACAAGGAATTTATTTTAAAAACAGAAAGGAAAAGGAGAAAAAAAATTCACCCAAACCAAATCAATACATTAAAAATATCTGCAGTTACAAGCAATATTCCATATTGATAAACCCTGATCTCTGCAAAGAAGAAAAAGTAGCTACCTATATTCATATCTGTTCTTTGGAGCCAAGCTTCTTTATAATTTCACAATATTCAGTTTTGATGATTGTAGATGTCATTCTTTCTATTTACATTGTTATAATAATTGTTTATATTGTTTTCTGCTTCTTTCTGAATCAGTTCATGGAAGTCTTTCTACACTTCTCTGTATCATATTTATTGTTTCTTACAGCACAGCAACATTCCATCGCATTCACATATCACAATTTCTTT
Source organism: Vombatus ursinus (assembly GCF_900497805.2). Lineage (NCBI taxonomy): Eukaryota > Metazoa > Chordata > Mammalia > Diprotodontia > Vombatidae > Vombatus > Vombatus ursinus. The sequence goes on from NW_020941197.1 coordinate 16,479,630, forward strand.
AGCCATTCCTCAGTCAGTGGGTATCTACTTTGTTTCCAGTATTTTGTTGCCATAGAAAGAATTACTATAAATATTTTGGTGTATATGTTGCCTTTCTGTCAGTGACCTTCTTTGGGCATATTCCTAGCAGGGGATCAAATTTCTGGGACAAAATGTTTGGACATATAAGTCACTTTACTTCCATAATTTCAAATTTCTTTCCAGAGTGGTTGTGCCAATTCACAGCTCCACTAACAATGCATTAGTATGTGCCATCTTTTCACAGTCCCTTCAACATTGACCATTCCTTTGTTTTATGATCTTCAATAATTTTGCAGGGTGTGCAGCAAAATCTCTAAGTTGTTTTGATTTGCATTTTTCTTATTATTAGTGATTTCACGTATTCTTTTAATAGCAAATATTTTGAAATTATTCTTTTGAAAACTCTATACATAACTTTTTACCACTTTATTTTTATTAGGGAATGCCTTTTTGTTACACTTCTATGAGTTATCTATATATCTTGGATATCATCCTTATCAAAGATATTTGAACAATTTTTTTTGTAGTTGACTGTTTCCCTTCTTATCCTAAAGCTTTGTTAACTTCATGTGATAAAACTTGTTTTACCATTTATAATTGCTTCTTTTGATTAGTTAAGAATTCATCCCCTTTCCATAGCTGCAAAAAGTTATATGATCTGTTTTTCTTCAGATTTTCAATATAATCTTAATATTTCAATCTCATGTCCTTTCTGAATTTATTTTAGAATTTGGTATAATATGTTAGACTAAAACCTAATATCTGTGAGACCATTTTCCAGTTTTTCCAGCAGTTATTATCAAAGAAGGAGTTTTAGGTAATTTATGTTTTGGGGTTTATTTACCATTAGGTGATTAAGTGCAGTTATTTCTGATTCTTCTTTGTCTTAGCTGTCCTATTCGTCTACTTTTCTATTTTTAATAATTATCATTAGGTTTTGATAATTACAACTGTTGATAACATTTTTAAAGAATATTTCATCTGTTCAATCATTTCCAGTTGAAGGAAAATATTTGACAGCTTTTTTCCTACCTTGTTTTAAATTAGAATATTTCAAAAATCAAACTTTTAAAACTTAGAGATATGTGAAATGTCTGTCATGAAGAGCAGTGCAAGTTTGGAGATAAAGTCTTTTTTTTTAACCTGCCAGTCTGCACCAAGCCCTCCCAAAGTCTTTGGTACTGGAGCACCCCCTGGTAAGGAGCATGAATAGTTAGCCCTTGGGTTTGCTTTCACTTTGTTTCATGCTCTAGAAATGTTATTCCATGCTAATTTTCATAGCTAAATGGCGTTCTAAAGACATTTGTTTCTGAACAGGGTACAAGTAATTTTAAAATACCATTCCATGCATGCAGCCTATGTTAGTTTCTTAACTTTGGCAATGTGCGTGATGGTGCAATGTTGTGAATGTTCACAGATCCTGATTTCTGAATGTGCCACTGCAGTTAAGTGACTCATGACTAATCCAAAGACAGAACAGTCAAGAAGTAGAAGTTATGTTATTTTAGCCTATTTAAATGTTCTTATGAACTTGGAGTAGATAGTCCATAGTGTTTCTGCAAAAGGAACTTATTGTATCATTTCACTCATCAACATAATAATCCTTAGAATTAATAACATAATAGTCAAATACTCTGGTTCACATAGCTTCCATTTATTTTAATAGAACCATGATAAAGAGAAGGGTGAGAGGAAGACTGGAAAACTTACGCGTATTCTAAAATGGTATGCTTATAGCTTTGCTAGGATATATCACAATTAGACACCTCGATGTAGGTAAATGTCACAGGAGTCATTTATTCCTTCATTAATTCATGCAACCATTGTTTACTGAGTGACTGCTACATTCATCATGTTGTAATAATAATAATTAATACTACTATGAGCTATTGTTTATATAGCACTTGCTTCAAGGTTTGCAAAGTGATCTACAAATATTATCTCACTTTATCCTCACAGCAACCCTGGGAGGTAGGTACTGTTATTCACATTTTGTAGATGAGGAAGTTGACATTGAGAGATGATAAGTGACTTGCCCAGAGTCACTCAGCTAAGTCAATCACTCCAAAGTTACATCTGAACTCAGGTTATTCTGACTCTAGTCTCAACACTCTATCCATTATGCCACTTAGCAGCTTACTGTAAAGAATATACAGATAAATAAGCCACAAATTCATATACTGTTTGAATCAGTAACTCCTGAATGTTCCTTGCATCTACCTATTAGTATCTGATTTTGATAAATCCATGTTAGAGCATATGCCTTAAGATTAAAATTTTACCTAAACAAAATAGTAGGTGCCTGCTCTATGTCAGGGCAACTAGGTGGTACAGTGGATAGAGTACTGGGCCTGGAGTCAAGAAGACCTGAATTAAAATCCAGCCTCAGATGCTTACTAGCAGTGTGACCCTGGGCAAGTCACTTAACCCTGTTTGCCTCAGTTTCCTCATCTGTAAAATAAGCTGGAGGAAGAAATGGCAAAACACTCCAGTATCTTTGCCAGGGAAACCCTAAAAGGGGTCATGAAGAATGGGACATGATTGAACAAGGAGAAGGATATATTAGATGCTGAGACAGATGCTCTCCATTCAGGGACCTTAAAATCTAAGAGGGTGCAAAGGGCTCAGTTGACCAAGATGTTGAAGAAACAAAAATATTATTCAAATAAATTTAGAGATATCTAGCTTGGAGAAGAAAAATCATAGGGAAGATATTTTGACTGTCTATACGCATGTGAAAGGCTCTTATCTCGAAGAGAGATTAAAATTATTCTACAGGGTCCCAGAAGGCAGACCTAGAAGCAACGAATGAAGATTTCCATTCATTGGAAGACAAATTTTTGTCAAGTCACTTAATCTCTCAGTTCCCTAGGCAGTTTTCTCGGAACCTAATTGAAGAGATGGTACTGACCTGCATTGGTAAGAGAAAGTGTTCTATATCAATGGAGTTTTCTATTTCAATGAAATCACAGGTCCAGTTCCTATTCTTGTGAGGGAGGGAAAGCTTCTTCATTAAGTAGTGGGTTTCCTATCACAGTTATCCCTATCACTGTTACCTGTGTGATCGCTTTTTTTTTCAATCTCCTTTGTTAACGCATCATCAACCATCTCTCACTTCCCAAAATATGGAAATCCCTCAAGGCTTCTTTTCACTCTCTCCTCGAGTAATCACATCTCATTTCAGAGGATCAGTTTTTATCTCTTTGAAGATAACTTCGAGCTAGCTGTGTACATATCCAATACTAATCTCTTTCCTGAACTCTCCCATTCCTCATCACAAACTATCTATTGGCCATCTTTAGGCACCTTCAAGTCAACATGTATAAAATAGACCTGATTATTTTCTTTCCCCACAAATTTACCACCTACTGACCTACTCCAACCTTTCCCATTTCTGTCTATCTTCCCAGATACCCAAGGTTCATAAGTTTGAAAGTCATCTTTGATGATTTTTCACTCTAACTCTTCATCTGAAATCTATTCTCAAGTTTCATCAGTTCTTTTGCCACAGCATTTCTTTTAATAACAGGGAATCTCATGATAGAGTTATTTAGTTCCTTTTTTTTTCTTCACTCATTGCTGCTTGCTTCATAAGACTATGATAATAGCCTCCTAATTGATCTTTCCTGCTTCCAGTTTCTCAGCTTTTCCAGGAGACTTTCACACAACTATAAAAATAATATTCCTAAGGCACAGGTCAGCTTAAAAAAAATTGTCAATAAGTTCTTATTGCCTCTGGGATAAAATATAAACTCATGACCTTCTTCAATACCTTTTTCAGTCAGCTGCCCTAGTAATATCTAATTCAGTGACCTCACGATGCTATATATGAGTTATTGTTAGTATTATTATTGTCGTACTCATCCTCTAAGAAAACAGACAGAAACTTCAGCAGCTTCCCATTGCCTACTGAAGTATACAGGTTCCTGATCCGGGCATTGAAGGCTATTCGCAGTCAGTTTCAATCTACTTTTCTAACCTACTCTCACACTAATTGCTTTAACTTACTTTACATATAATCCAATTCAATTATTAATTTATTATTTTATATTATAAATTTATTATAAGTAAATTTCAGTAAACATTTATGAAGCATCTACTACATGTAAGATACTATGCTAAATACTAGAAATACAAAGGTTGACAAAAATGAAATAATTTGCTTTCAAGAAGCTTATATTCTTCTGGACGGAATGGTTGGATGCAATATAAACAAAGAGAAGCAAATATTTGACTGTTTGAGGAAAAGAAGAACACTGGCAACTGAGGGGTACGGGGAGGAAGGTGGCGCCTGAGTTGGGTGTTTGAGAAAGGTAAGGATTCTGAGAGATGAAGTTAAGTAGGAAGTGCTTTCCAAACATGAGGAAAATGGCTTGTGCAAAACAAGAGGCAATCAATCAGCAAAGATTTATTAAGCATCTGTCATGACAAGCATTGTGCTATGCTTTGAGGATACAAAGAGAGTAATTAAATAGTTCTTGCCCTCAGGAGCTTACATTTTATAAATATAGATTGTATGTATATGTGTATGTATAAAGTATATAACGATATACAAAACATGTTCAAATGAATACAAGGTAATTTTTAGAAGGAAGGTACTAGCAGTTGAGGGAATCAGGAAGAGTCTCATATAGAAGGTGATATTTGAGTTAAGCTTTGAAAGAAGGGATTCCAGGAAGTTGTGGTGAGGAGGTAGGGGAGTTCTATTCAGGAATGGGTAGGTGAGAGACTTCAGAGGCACCAAGACAGGAAAGGGAATGTCATGTGTAAAGGGCAAGGAACAGAACAGTTTGGCTGGACCACCAGGTGTATTAAGGAGAGTATTGTGTTATAGGACTGAAAAGATTGGAGCTAAGTGGTAAATGGCTTGAAATATCAGAGAGGAGAAGGAATGTTGAACTTAGGGGAAAATAAAGTAATCCAATTTGGCTGGAAAGGCCATATAAAAAAGAGAAATGTAAAATAAGGCTAGAAAGGCAGGATGGATCCTCCTGTTGTGGAGATCTATAAATGCCAGGTATAGGGAACTATGTTTTATCCCAAAGGCAATAAAGAGTTACAGAAGGCTTGTTTTGTTTTGTTTTTCAAGTATTTTTGAAGTCTCCAAGGAATCTATATCTATATAAATAGTTATAGATAACACATATACATATGTATAGATATATGTATTCTTACGTCACTGTATGTCTAAATGTATACATTTGTAATACATTTAAATGCACATATATGTATATGTCTATGATTGGAGGTGAAATTTTAGTTGTAGAACTGACAGTACTATCCTCATTTATAAAAAATAATAAAAATACTTTCATTATCTATTTCAGAGGCTTGTTATCTTGGTAAACCTTAAAGTGCTGTAGAAATATGAACTATTTAGGAGAACAGCCACTGAGATACAGGGATGAGGGGAAGGGAAGAGTGATGGTAGGGACATTAACAGAAATGAAGAAGTTGAAGGTGGTATTGGTTGTAGTGGGGGGATGATAAGTTCCATTTTGGATATACTTTGTCTAGGGAGGTTTTCTGGAGGACGTGGCCATGAGCTGTGCCTTAAAGAATAAGTATGATTTACATGAATGGAAGCAGAGAAAACATATCCCAGACAAGAGAAAATGTATGACCAAGGACAAGAAGAGAAAAAAACCAAAGTGGGTTCAGAGAACCTGTAAGTACTTTAGTGTGGTTGGAATTTTGTACTTGTTGGTACTTTTCCTCTCTTTTTGATCTCTTTAAGGCACAGGCATAGCAGTGGTAATTTCAGCTGATTCTGTGTGGCTTGGTCATCATACTAATCACATTCCTCTGAACATGTTATAGCTTGTTAATTTTTTTTCATTAATTAATATCTAGAACTAGAAACAATATTAAACAATATTAAACTAGAAACAATATTAAAATTTGGACTGACTGAGAAAATGTACTGTTATACTGTTCTTTCATTCATTTTGGGCATTGTATTTTCATTACAAAGATTACATGACTTTTGGGTCCTCTATATTACACTAATGCTCACATGGCCAAGTTTTTATTTTGTTTTGTTTGTGTTTTTTTAAACGTGAACTATTGTCTTGGCATATCCTTCTCCAACTCTCCCACCTATCCTATATTTGCATATCACAACTTTACATTTACCAAATAAAAAGTGCATGACTTCAACATTAGCCCATGACTCCCATGACTCCAGTCCATCCAGATTTTCTCTTATTCAAACTCGGTCAACCTACATATTAACTATCCTTTTCCAATTAATGAGCAATAATTTATTAAGCACCTACTGTGTTTAGGTATTGGAGATTCAAAGACAAAAAAAAGTGATTTCTACCTTTAAGAAGCTTAGATTCTATCTGAGGATATAACATGTAAACATATAAATAGATCATGATGATGATGATGATGATAGCTGGCGTTTGTATAGCACTTTAAGGTTTGCAAAGTACTTTGCAAATATTATCTCATTTTATCCTCACAAAGGAAGTAGGTATTATTATTATCTCCACTTTACAAATAAGGAAACTGAGGCAGACAGAAGTTAAGTGACTTGCCTAGGGTCACATAGCTAATATTTATCTGAGGTGGGATTTGAGCTCAGGACTTCTTGACTCCAAGTCTAACACTCTATCCACTGTATCAGCTAGCTGGCTATTAATGCAAAATTATATTCAGAGATAACAAAATATATACAAAGTAAATATTCAAAGATACAATACATACATTCACAAAGTAAACACAAAGTAACTAGGTGGTAAGGATATGCTAATAGTTGGGGTAATCAAAAAAAGTCATGTCTAGGGGCTAGTACTTGAGCTGAGTTTTGAAATAAATCTGGGATTCTATGAGGTGGAGGTAGGAAGGGAGGGCATTCCAGGCTCTGGGTGTGTGTATGGGGGCAGCCTATGCTAAGGCACGGAGATGGGAGATTGCATGTTGTGTGTGAGAGACAGCAAGTAACCTGCCCTTTGTAAACTTGATACATTTTCCCCATCTGTTGATTCATTGATAAAAATATGCACCAAGAACAGCACCAAGAGCAAAGACCCTTAGCACTTCAGTAGAGGCTTAGCTCTAGGGTGATATCAATCATTCTGGATTATATTGTTCCACTAACTCAATATGTCTAGCTGTACCATTGTCCAGTCCGTAGTTCTTCATCTTGTTAACAAAGATATTGTGAAACTTTTTCAATCATAAGTACAGGAGTCTTGTAAAAATCTAGGTCTCCTTTCTCTATAGCACTCCCCTGATCTACCAGCTTGGTAGCCCTGTCCAAAAAGGTAATGAAATTAGCCTATCATGACTTTTTCTTAATGAACCTGTGATGATTATTACTGGTCATGGCTTCCCTTTCTAAATTCTAATAAATGGCCTTCTTAATAATGCATTCTGGAATTTATCCAATTATTGGTGTCAAGCTCAGTAGAATACTTTATTATTTTTTTTTTCCAGAATATACCTTCTGTTTTTTGAACATCAGGACAAAATTTATTTGTCTTCAGTGCTGTGGTATCTCTTTTATTCACAATTCTTCTATTAGATTAGCAATAGAGGTTCAGCAGTCTCACCGACATGTTCTTTTTTGATTTCAGGATTTATTATTACTGAGATACCATAGGTGTTCTCTTATTATATCCTCACCTTGGTTTCAGTGCATTAAAATGTATTGTACCTTACAAACTCTTAAAATACACGGATAGCTCCTTTCTTGCATTAGGAAATAAACTCTTCCACATAGTTGAATCTTTCAAATAACTGACACATAACCCTTTGAACACTGATTCTCTTTAATTTTTTTTTTCTATTGAAAATAGATGATAGCCAGTGTGTGGGACAATGGCCACACTAGAATTAAAAGTTCGGAGGTTGAGTCAGAGATAAGAAAAGGTTTTATTCTTTCTCATGAGAAAGGGCACAGCCCTTGTCGCTCGAGCAGTGGGGAACAAAGTTTTATAGTCCTAACGTGATACCCCCTCCCCATTCCTGAACCCTTCTTCTCATTGGCTGGGTTTCAGGGTGCATAATCTAAATGCCGCCTTCTAAGAACCTTAGTACAATAATGTCCTTATTTGGAAATATTTGCCTAGAGACAAAGGGTCGGGAAGACTTTTGATAATGGGTTGAGAATTCCTGCCTAGAGACAGATAAGCAGAAAGCCCCTGGCGGTTAAGCTAGCAGTGTTTCACAATTTTTACCTTGCTAGAGGGATTGGAGCACAGGTTGCCTCTTGCAAGTTTTACTGCTTTGGGGGTACAAAGGGGAATTTATGAGTTTTAGTACTGAGGAAACTTCATCTATCTCACACACCAGGTAGTTGGCATAGTGGATAGAGCACTGGGCCTAGAGTCAGGAAAACCTGAGTTCAAATCCAACCTCAGACACTTACTAGATGTGTGTAACCCTAGGCAAGTCACTTAATCCTGTTTGCCTCAGTTTCCTCATCTGTAAAATGAGCTGGAGAGGGAAAGAGCAAAACACTCCAGTATCTTTGCCAAGAAGACTCCAAAAGGGGATCATAGAGAGTCAGACCCGATTGAAAAATGACTAAACACCATGTGCCTTATGACAGAGTTGATATTGGATGTGTTTTAACGTTTTCTTAATGATTCAGGGTCATAATTATGAACACTGATTATTGGGCTCTGTGATGACTTATTTAGAACTGTTGAGGTATATACTGCCGTTTGAAACGATGCTCTCAGATATGAGGACGCTTATTTTTTTAGTTCTTTTTGCTTGTTGTAGTTCTTGTCTCCCTCCTCCCACTGACATTTACCACTGTCATTGTATCCTTGCTTTTTCCAATCTGCTACCTTCTGCATTCAGAGAAAGCTGTTCCTACAAATAAATGGGCTATTTCTCTACATTAATACATATTTTTTAATAGATTCTTGCTTATACATATAGCATGTGAAGGAGCCAGTTTGTTGTATTGAAAAGAAGATTGAATTGTTAGTCATAAGATGTGTGGACTTGCCACTAACCAGGCATCTCTCTTTGCCTCTTAAAGCCTCAGTTTCTTCATCTGTTAGAGAGCTTCATATTAGATGGATGTATATGGTTTCTATCATCCCTTAAATTCTTTGTATATTAACTACCAAAGTATGTGGCCAATCTAATGTGCCTCACTACAAATCTACTAATTTTTCCTAATTGTAGGAATGTATTCCTTTCTTAACACTTCTTTTTTTTTGCCTAATGGCTCATTTAACTGCCATCTTCATTAGACACTATTAACATATCAAAGTACATTAAAAAACAAATAAAAACAATTGTCTTTAGTAACAGCCCATTTAGAACAAAATAATGAATAAATAAATGAATGACTGTATTTATTAAGATCTTTACTATATGGAAATCAGGTATACTAATAGAAAAGTTGGGGCAGCTAAGTGGCACAGAGGATAGAACACCAGCCGTGGAGTCAAGAGGACCTGCTAAACGATGGTTTCAGGTCTGAGTTGGAAGCAGAACTGGCCACATTGAGACATGTGGCTATTCCTAAGGCTTTTGAGCAAAGAATCCTCTTCTGTCTGAGGAGAAGTAGTACTTGGGATAATGTCATGGTTTGACTTGAACAGGTTAGCTCTTGTTCTCCTTCAGGGTACCATTTGACAGATTAGACAAATAGTAGTTTTCATGTTCTGGTAGCACCTAAAGAGGTTAGTAGGTTTTTAATCAATTAAAAGAATGAATGGGCCATCAGTTTGATAGTAGTATCAAAAAGGGTCTAACCTGTTTGATGATTATTGGTGAATGTCAGTGTCCACATATTTAAGTCACGTGAGACTATAACTAAATTACTCAATGTCACTATTGGTAGAAATTATAATTTGTATTCATTATTTATTAGATGTTTCTTATATAATATATTTAGACTTTTCCTTTATATTTTCTTTTTAACAATAATAGAGGAACCAGATTGGGATAGGAAGTAGAACAAAACAGGTCAATACCTTCTCTGCAACTAAGGTGTTAGAAAGTTGCCAGAGGACTTAGAGGCTAAGGGACTTTCCCAGGGTCACACAGGTAATATCTGTTAGAGGCAGGTCTTGAACTCAGGTTGCCCTGATCTCAAGGACACCTCCCTATCAGCCTTATCATAATGTTTCTCCTACCCGTGGATATATTTATTATAAATCATTTTCTGGACTGATTACTCCTCACACATTTTACATTCTAGCCAAACTGGCCTTTTTTTCTATGTTTAACCATCCATCCATCCACCAACTCACCCACCCACCCATCATTATCCATCCATCCATCTATCTGTCTATCTATCTATCTATCTATCTATCTATCTATCTATCTATCCATTTCCCTTCAATAGAATATAATCTCCTTGCAGGTAGAAAGTGGGTTGTTGTTGTTAGTTTGTTTTGGGTTGTTTTGTTTTGTTTTGTTTTGTTGTCTTTTCCTGGAACCTAATATTGGAGCCTTGCGCATAGGAGATGTTTAAAAATGCTTGTTGAATAAATGAATGCTGTCTCATTTATTAGGGCTATTCCCAGAAGGACTTTATTTGACAATAAATAAAAGAACTGACTTTAACTTATTGCCAAATAAATACTGGTAATACTGGTGTTCCTTATGATACATATTTAAAGTTTAATTAAACATAAAATGTAATCCAGCTTTTCACTAAATTCAGACTGACCATCTATCTGACTAGTTCATATTAGTGAGATTGTATTACATTTCCCAAAAATAGTAATAACTATCATTATGTAACTTCAAGGTATAAGAATCTCTTTACAGGTTTGAGCCTCACAACAGTTTTGAGTTAGGGCCCTGCGTGTATCATTAGTATTATAAATGAGGAAACGGAGGTTGGTTTCCATGTCCGTGTCCACCTATCAGGACAAACGGCTTCTTGAAAAGAATGGCGTGCATTCTGTATCTTCTCCTGCTCCGTGATTTCTTCACCTTGATTCAGCTCGTTCAGCCTTTTCTGTGTCAGGCTGGTACACTATATTGAAACTTTGTTATAGATGTCTTCCTGTTGTTGGAATTTTTGACGGGAAGAACAGCCAGCTAGGAGTATTTTAATTGAAGCTGGGCTAGTTCAGTTGAGTCTAATTTTTCTTTTTGGTGGCTTTGTTTAAACCATTAGTTCTTTATACTTTTTGTGTAGTTTTTTCTATAGTCATGTAACTTGAGTATTCATATTTTTTGCTCCATTGAAACCTTAAACATAATTTAATGTACTGTCAGAAAAAATGCTAGTCCAGCTAAGTTTCTCTTTGTTTAAAATATAAAAATAGCAAGAATGATTGAAATAATCAGTATGGCATGTCGTTGTGTCTTTATATGTGAACAGTATTATTAAATCTTTCTAAAGGAAGAAGCCCAGAACTAGAAGTAGATATAGATCAGTGCTACTTTTAAGATGTTATATATCTTCTCCTTCTGTCCTTTATATAATGTTAATTTTTCATATAATTGTAATTCTCCCAATGAGAATAATTGAAGTGGTATATGATAGAATTATAGTTGGAGTAATAATCAATGCATGTTGACTGATAGATCATAAAATTTTAAATCTGGAAGGGACTTGCCTTCTCACTGTGTCTTGTGATTATAGTATGAAATTACTGAAGAAATTTACCCCCAAAATCAAACAGAAGTAATGGTGACCATTCCTTTTTTCTCTCTCTCTTTTTTTCTCCTGCCTGCATTTATATAGAAGTGAGAATTGCCAGGACCCCCCTTGTTACATGGCTTAACTATACATAGGGAGTGGATGATTCCACTTAGCTGAAAACAACCAAACTCTTGAACTTATCTGGTTAAATTTGAGAAGTTTAAGACCACAAAAAGCAATCAGAATGTTAATACTTATAAAAGCATTAAATAGTATTGCCTCTCTTTAGAGCAATTTTTAAAAATTGTTATCAGAATAATTAGGAAATAGATTTCATAAAGCATTTATATATTGAAGCACATCAATTATTCCTTTGAAAATTGATAATGCAACTGATATAGAGAAGGCATTATGTCATTTGAGGTACAAAAATAATGCCATTCTCATATAGAGAGAGCTACAAAATAATACATGTAAAGAGATGTACATAATGAAAACAGATTCAAAATAGTTTGCATGACCAATGGTGTAAGTATCACTTGGCTACCCCATCTCATAGTTAATTTTAGAAAAGGTTAGAAGTTTATAAGCTAACTTGTTTGAGAGGTGAATTTGTATCCCAAAGGAAGGGTTTCTTAGAGAGCAGCATTTTAGTTGTAAGAGCTTTTTTGATTCAAGATCTTAGTGCTTGTAGATGATGATTGATAATTTTTGAAAATAGCTGAATGCCTCCAAGTAGTCACCAATGATTCACTTTCTGTTTAGAAGTTATACCTTAGGGGGAGGTTGAGATCCAAACAATTAGTCATTTCAGCGAGTTAGATCTATTTGTTTGGCTCTTCTACTTGTGGTAATGGACTTTGTCAAAAAAAAAAAGTTGGCTGAACATTTAATAGGAAGTTGCAGAATATGAAGGAAAAGGATATTGAGCTGTGGCTTTTTTCTCCCTGTCCAAAATGCCCTCATGACTCTTCTACCTTGTGAAACATCTACTCGACTTTAAAGACTCAGCCATTTTATTTTGTGATGCTTTCCCTGCCTTCCTTAGCCCACTGTGATTTCTGTCTTTTCTGACCTTCTAGAGCACATTATTGTCTGTACCGTTCACATATCTTTGTCCCTCAGTCAGTCAATAGTCAACAAACATTTATGCCTTGCTTACTATGTGCTGACACTGCCCTGAGCACTGGGTATGCAAAGAAAGGCAAAAATAATCAAGTGCCTCACAATCTGATGTGTGGCTAGTTATCATTTTATATGTATATATTTTATCTCCTGAGCTAGATTATGAGCTTTTACAAGTCAGGACTGTGCCATGGCAATGCTGTCTACAAAGTTGTCACTTGATAAATATTTGTTGATTGATAGCTTGCCAAATGTTTCACAACAATTGCCAGTTCCAAATCAGGAGTCTGCAAGATTAATGCTGTTGACCTTGATATTTCATAGTCATGGAACAAGTTTGACTTTCATCACCTTCAACTCCTAGTTATCAGTTTTGGGGATTATTCACATGACGCAAGAGTTCTTTTCTTCCTTTGTCATTGCCTCCACTGAAACCAGATATTGGGACCAAACTGAACAAAGGAAAGTCCATTGATATGATAGAGTATAATATATGTGTGTGATTGTAAATGATTTGGTAATTATTCATTATTTTGGATTAAATGAGACACTACTCATTTAACAAATATATGAGTTCCTAATGAGTATTGTAGGGAATTGTCAAGGCTGTTGTTCATTGGAAAGTATGCTGAATGTGAACCCAAGTTCAAATTTGATCTCAGCCATTTACTACAAATCCAAGTCACTTAACCTCACTTTATCTCATCTATAAAATAGAAGGGGGTGGGGAATTAGACCAGATAGCGTCCAAGATCCCTTCCAGCCCTGGATCTGTCATCTGGAGGGAATAATCATTTCTCTCTGGGATTAGTAATACAAGTTTAATGATGAAGGTAGTATTTGAACTTAAAAATGGGCATCCAGCTCTTCTGAAAAACAATTTGGAATACTACTCAGAAAGCATACCCTTTGACTTAGAAAGTTTATTGCTAAGCAGCTAGATGTTGGCTTGAGTGCTGGTATAGTGAGGAAGACCTGAATTCAAATCCACCTCAGATGATTATTAACTGTTTAATGCTGGGCAAGTCACACTTAACCTCTGGTTGCCTCAGTTCCTTTATCTGTAAAATGGGAATAATAGTAGCACCACCCATCTCCCAGGGTTATTGTAAGGATCAAATAAGACAATGTTTGTAAAGCACTTTGCAAACCTTAAAAGATTGTGTAAATACTAGTTTATTATTATTATTATTAATGAAAGGTGTCTTAGTCATTGCAATATCTGTAGCAGCACATTTTTTGAGGTAGTAAAGAACTAGAAACAAAGTAAAAATCAAAGAGCAAGAACAAGAAGGGACATCTGTCGACACCATCGTATTTTACAAGTGAAGGAACTGAAGCCCAGAGGTGTTAAATGACTTTCTCAAGGGCATATAAGTAGTAAGTATAAGGAATTGCACTTGAGCCTCACTCCACTGAACTCAGCCTTAATCCACGGAACTTTTCGTGGTCCTATGCTGCCCATGTAGTGACAGCACCATCTTGGCTAATGGCTAAACAAATTGTGGTGCCTGAATCTAATGACATATTACTGTGCTGTAAGATATGATTATGAGGAGCACGGAGAAGGCATGGGAAGGCTTATATGAACTTGTACAAAGTGAAATGACCAGAACCAGGAAACCACACTGACTACAACAGTGTGAATGGAAAGAACAAAAAATATTACAAAACTGTCTGGTCTCAAAGAAGAGAGGAGAGAATGTCATCCCTACCCGCTTTCCTTCTTTGCAAGGTGGGGTATTATGGATTTGGCATATTGTATATACTATTTGACTTGGTTGATATATTTAAGAGTTTTGTTGAAGTTTCTCCTCCACACCACTCACCCACCCACACCTCTTTGTTATGAGGGATGACTCTTAGGAGAGGGAAGGAAAAGAGATATATTTTGAAAAGTAATTTATCTAGATGGTACAGTGGATAAAGTGCAGGTGATGGAGTCAAGAAGACTCATCTTCCTGAGTTTAAATCTGGCCTCAAAATACTTACTAGCAGTGTGACCCTGGGCAAGTCAATTTCCCCATCTGTAAAATGAGCTGGAGAAGGAAATGGCAAACCACTCCAGTATCTTTCCCAAGAAAACCCCAAAATGGGACCACAAAGAGTAAGATGACAGATATGACACAACAATGATAAAATGATACAAAAACAAATAATATTAATAAACATTTGGTACAAAGAAAAATGGGTATTATTTTAATGTGCAGAGGTGAGAGCTGAATTTTAGACAAAGGGAGCAACTTAAAGAAAGGCAAAGAGGTAGGAAAGTGAGAGCATCGCATTAAGGAATTAAAGGAAACATTAAGGAAAAAAGCCTAGTTTGACTGATACATAGCATGCGTGACTAGGAAAGGTAAAAGATAGGTTGATAAGATAGGTTAGAGCTAAGAATAAGAGGATATGGAGTATTAATAATGCACTTTATACATGAGGCAATGAAGAATTGCCGTTGACAGTTTTCCAGCAGGGAAATTAGTTAAACTAGTGAAAAAAGTTCATACAAAGATTGGAAAAGGCAGCCTTAATGGAAAGAGGGCAGTGAGAAAGGGAGTGGGTATGGGAGACATTGAAGACAAGAGTCTCTAGAACTTTCTGACTGGGTATGAAGGGGTAAGTAAGAGAGTCACCAAGGAAATCTCTTCTACATTCTGACTCTGGAAGACAGGGAGAATTAACTCTGTCCTTATCATTGTTCTTGTGTACTACTACTTGCACTTCATTGGGTAGACAGGATCATATCTAACTTACCTGTCAGCATTATCAGCCAAAGCCCAGAATGGAGTGGGTCTTAGTAAATGAAGTGACCTCTTCCTGTGAAAGAGGTTAATCTTGAGCAGAGTTTGAATCAGCAAAAGGGAGCTTGCAAGCTTGTCTGCTGCCTGTGTTCTTTGTATTCTATAAATAGAAGGATCCTTCATGCTGGCAGTATCAGGACAGCACCTTTCACTAGGATGAAGCCCACTTAAACTACAAAAAAATAAGGAGAAATAATTTTATTTATCATGATAAGCAGTAATAGGCATAAAAGTCTTTTGTCACTGTATATATTGAGTGAATGCCCTTTAACTGACTGTCTGTATGTGACACATCAATCCGTGTATCTTAGCAGCACACAATAATGATGCCCGTGTTTGCTTCTTCCACAATCTTTGTCACTTTTCAAATTATAATAAAGAATACCTTTTCTAATTTAGATTTATAGTGTAAGTTTCTTGGGCATATGAGTATGTTATAAATGGGTCTATCTTCTGTAGTATATTACAGTGTCCTGTATCATTGACTCAAAAAAAATTTTTTTTTACAAGAAGAGCACTGTAACTTCCTGCTTTTGTTGAAAACATTTTTGTTATGCATTTTATTTATATCAAAAAAAGAAAAACCTAACTTATTTAACTTTGTATTTTATAGTTAAATTAGGCTATTTGTGATTCAGAAAGACTTAATTAAAGGAATTTTCTTTAAAAAATGTATCATTGAGTAATTATGGAACATTTACTATTTAACATTGCATTATACAACGTATATTATGGTTTAATTATGTGCATTTATAAATTAAAATGGGAAAAAGTTTATTTTTTAGAAGGAAATATGTATTGTTATCCCCCCAACCAAGTCTCTAGAACACAACAAAAAATTAGTTAAGTATTTAACTAATCAATTTATTGTATAGAAGTAAAAAGCAACTTTGATTTGTAGTAACTACTTTTATACATAAGCATACAGAGTTGGAGTATTGTTTTTGATTTGATTAATTAGTCAGCAGCTCCAGTATGTATTAAAGTAGGAATTAAATAAAATAGAATAAATAACATTAGGAAACAGGGAAAATGTTTTGACAAATAATAAACATACCTGATTTTCAATGTCGTGACCAAGTATACAAAGAAAAAAAGAAAGATAGAGGACAGGGAAGAGAGAAGAGAAAACAGAAAAAGATTTTTGATGATCAAACACTTCTAGAGGATGGAAGATAACCGGGAAGAAGAGGTTGAAAGTTTCAGAAATTCCTCGTGAATAGATAAAAAGCTCTAGCATTTATGGCTTACCTTCTTGTCCCTTTTCCCCCATTGTCTGTCCTTGGCTCTTTCCTTCTCTGACTT
The DNA here is from genome assembly GCF_900497805.2 of Vombatus ursinus. Lineage (NCBI taxonomy): Eukaryota > Metazoa > Chordata > Mammalia > Diprotodontia > Vombatidae > Vombatus > Vombatus ursinus. The sequence goes on from NW_020941197.1 coordinate 16,496,457, forward strand.
AGCTAAGTGATCCAGAGGCATCTTAGATTGCATTTCTATCATCCGAATCTCTCGGCACAGATAACAAAGCTTCTACTGTATTTGACAAATTAAATTAAATTAGGCAGGATCGGAGCCACTGACCCAGAGGTTCCCCACCCCTGAGCTAAACAGAAAGCTTCAACATCATTTTTATATATAAGCATAGAGGATTGTTGCTTTCCTGGTAAAGCATATACAGCTTCCTAAAAGGTGAGATAAAAAAATAGGTGTTTAAAAAAAAAAAGCACAGTTTCTTGAGACCTTTGGACCTACAAAGAAAACTTCTTGTAGGGACCTTATGATGAGCAGTTAGATGTCTTAGAGATACTAGAGAAGAAAGAACCCTAGGACATATGACAATCTCTGTAGCTTCACCCTTTTTCCCTATTAGGTAAAGAGATACAGAAGGTATAATGTAAAGCTTTATCTTTTTATTAACAGGTTCAAAGTTTAACTATAACATTATGGGATGTTAGGATTCTTTTGTTTGAATAGAGTATATCAGGTTGTAAGTTTTTCACCTTTTCTTTTATTTTAGTACAAAGATGCGTTTATGAAAGCCAATCCTGGCTACAAATGGTGTCCTGCAACAAACAAACCTGTAAAATCCCCAGCGCCCACCATTAATACACGAAAAAAGCTGTGGGCCTTTCCATCTGACTCTGGAAAAGATTTACCAAGCCCCAAGAAAGCAAAGACTGAAGAAATGCCTCAGCTTAACTTTGGGATGGCAGGTGAGTTGGGTCTCTTATTACCTCCTCTCCCTTAATGATAGTTATTAAATCTTGACAATATTTCCAATCATGAGAATTGTTATGAGTGGACTAATAAATAGGTAGATCATCTAAAAACAACAAAATGGGACAATCTTATACTGCTCAGCATCAGTGATAAAAATGAGGTTTAAGTTGGGTGGGGATCATTAATGGATGAGAATGTTCACAGTGACAGTGAGATCAAGAATTGCTGATAAGGGGGCAGCTAGGTGGCACAGTGGATAGAGCACTGACCCTGAAGTCAGGAGGACCTGAGTTCAAATGTGACCTCAAACACATAACACTTACTAGCTGTGTGACCCTGGGCAAGTCACTTAACCCCGATTGCCTCGCCAAAAAACAAACAAACAAAAAAGAATTGCTGATATAGAAAACTGAAATCCTCCTGTGAGTAATCCAGGTGTTCGAAGAAACAAAAGAGTAAAGGAAAAAAAAAATTAAGCCTTTCCAATAAACAACCAGATACAACAGTGACAGAATTAAATAGTATAGAATATCTGATTTCCCAAGACCTAGAGGTCAAGAATGTGTCTGTCTATATTGCTAGTCTGAAATAGAAGAGATTATAAAGTATTCCAAGAAATTTGTATGTGTTTCTGCCTGCCTGTTTTCCCCTTCTCTTTTGGGGAAGAGCTTTAATATCCGAAGTTAAACCATTAGAAATAGGAGCTTTCCTTCTGAGTCATGGAATATAAAAGCTTTTATTAGCTTATGTAAAGAGAAGCTTTTACTTACTCTGAAACTTGTCCAAAACAAACCTTGCTTGTCCTGGGTGCTACCATATTACAATCTTAGATGGAAAGTAGTATATGAGGTAAATGAGAGGGTCAAATAAAATATGATAGGTATTGGTCAGAGAGGAGATTATGTTGCATTATATGTATTTCTTTTTCATAACTATACTTAATTTTCCTTCAGAATCAGAATATTAATTCACTGTTCCAAACTTTCTTTTCTCTTGAAGCATCCCACATCATTCCTTCTCTCCACCCTCCTTTGCTGAGAACTCTGCCTCATACATGCTTCACCAAAAAAAATTAGCCGTTTGGCCAGAGCTCCCTCTTACCCCTTCTTCCCATGTCACTTCACTGTGCTATCATCTCCTTTACTTCCTCCTTCACTTCAGTATCTGACCATGACGTCACTTTTCTGCTTGCTAAAGCCAACCCCTTCAAGTGCACTCTTGATCACTTTCTTCTGGATATTAATATTAGAAGATTAACCCCAACATCATCCCCACTCTCTAATGTTCAGTCTCTTCCCATCTTATGGCTTCTTCATTCATTTGTCTTTCCTAGTTTTAACAAATTCTTCCTAGATTTTACCCTATCCATCAACTATTTGCCTGTATCTCCTCACCTCCTCAGCCAGGTTGATTGAAAAAGCCCTCCACATCTGCTGTTTCCATCCTCTCTCCTTTCACTCTTTTATAAACTCAGCAATCTGGCTGCTGACCTCATTAAACTAACTGCTGAACTCAACAACCAAGAGTTGCCACTGATCTATCCGAAGTTGCCAGTGATCTCTTTTGCCTCCTTATAACACATATGCGTAGTCAATCAAAAAAAGAAAAATTCACACATTTACCATGTCCAAAAATGAAAGTCTCAGTTCTTTACCATAATCCTATCACCATTCTGTGTCTCAGGAATGCTTCATTATCAATCGTTGTCATCATTCATCAACAATAGGTAGGTGGCAATGGATAAAACACTCAACCTGGACCAAGAGCTGAGTTCAAATGTGGCCTCAGACACTAATTAGCTGTATGACCCTAGGCAAATCATTCAACTTTTGTTTGCCTCAATTTTCTCATCAGTAAATATGGGGATAATAATAGCACCTAATATCTGAGGGTTGTGAGGGTCAGTTGAGATAATAATTATGAAGTGCTTAGCACAATGTCTGGCACATAGTAAGCACTATATGAATGTTAGCTTTTATCATCATTATTATTATTATTCCTCTGTACTTGTGGTTGAACCAATGATCTTTTAATTGATAAATCTAATAACTTCTTTTTGATCCTTGTTCTCCATGATCCCTCTACAGTATTTGACATCACTTACCACTTTTTCCTCCTAAATATTCTCTCTTCCTTGTGTTTTTATGATTACTTTCTCTGGGTTCCCTTCCTATTTTTTTTTTTTTTGTTCTTTACACATCACAACTCATCTCCAATTTCTGTTCCTTTTAATGTTCCTCCTCCCATCCTCTAATCCTGAGAATCCCTGGCTTTCTTTCCTCCCAACCCCCATATGATAGTGCCATCTCTCTAAGGATAGCTTCCATTTATTTACTTTTTATGTTTTAATTTATACGTGTTGGCACTCCCATTAAAATATAAGCTTCTTGAGGGTAGGCACTGTTTTTGCATTTTCTTTGTGTCCTCAGCCCTTAACACAATGCCTAGAACATAGTAAATGCTTTCAGCAAAGTTCATTCAACAAGTATTTATTAAGCACTTATGTACCAGGCACTAAATATACCTGCTGTAAGGGAAGCCTAGGAAGAAATTAGACCTTCTCAGTAAATAACACATTGTGATGATGATCAATCTTTATATCTCATATTCCTAACAAAATTTCCATGGCACTTGAATATTGAATATATGATAGATCCTATAAGTTCTGTTAAATGAGTTCTAACATTATGATATCATTTTGGAAGAAGTAAAGCTGCATATAGGTGATTTCATGTGTGTATCATATAATTAGCAGTGAGCCCCCAAAATGATACCTACTGTATATAACTTAGACATCGCTTCCTTATTTTATTTGGTTGTTTACCCAAGAGGGGCAGTAACCTGGTAGAATAAATTGGTGAGATTTCAGCTCAAGGCAGCATGCCGAATAGCTGTGGTCCTCAATTGATGCATTACTGAGCTATATGAGGTTTCTGAAAAATAGGGTATTTTTGAATGTTATTAGAAAATCTGAGGCATGTGGATTATTGCCTAACTCAGATATTCCTTTAATAAGTTTCTTGAATTCCACATCATTGGTTGCCAGTGTGTTCCATTGTCTACCTATTCATTTAGCAGCAATTCTAGCTCTAGTTCTGGCTAGATAATTTTTTTTTTAACAGTTCAGTTATTTTATGTATTCACTGCTGCTCTTCAGGAAGATGGCAATAAGGTTAGCTTACCTTCATATTGTTCTTGTAAGATTTGCAAATTTGTGTGCAATTATCTCATTTGATCTTAACCCTGTAAAGTACCCTTTAAATAATCCGTTATGATTTTTTTTCTTGTTTCTTTCCAGTAGTACTGGTTCAGTATTATTTTTTTCCTTTGCCTACAAAATGGTTGCTATTCAAATTTTGAGTATTATTAATCCCATTTTAAAGATGGGAAACTGAGGTTCATAGAGATTAAATGAGGTCACATAACTAGTAAGTATCCCAGGCAGGATTCAAACTTGGGTCCTTCTTGACTCTAAATCTACTATTCTATTGATTATGCTACACTGCTGCAGTTTAAGGAAACAGAAAGTATAAAATCACTGATTTCTTCAATTTGTATGTACTCTTCCCCTTGTCTTCTCTTCCAGTTGTTTAATATGGCATTGCTTTCATTCAATATCATTGGCAAGAGGTCAGTAATTTCAGTAATTTACTTCGATGGTGAAGTAAAACTAGCAAGAGTCAAAGAAAACTCTTCCTTTATTTTCCTGTCAATTTTTTTCTCCTCATGATGGACATAATTCTTCTGTCATAGAGCCATAATCTAAGTCTGGTATATAGCGTATGACTTTTGCCTAGAAAACTTTGAAATCATGCCCTTCTCAACCAAAATGGAAATGGAGTAATTTGTCTTTAAGAAAGAACACATGCAGAGGTGCTCCTGGAGGACATAGCGGGCACAAGGAAGGCAAAGCTAAAGCTTTTTTTAAACAGAGCGTATATTGTGTGTCTCGTGCCCAGCGGCACTAGGTATATGGTTTCCTGCTATTATGCATAATCCGGAAGCAGTAAAATGTACCATCTCCAAAATAGGGGAAATCATCATATTATAGGATGAGCTTTCTCAGTAAAGTGGAGTGTGATATTCATGTAGTTATATCTTCTGCTTCTTCCAAATAATTTTGGAAGACTATAAGTTATTTTAATGAATAATTCTAATTTATTAGCTAATATTTTAGCATAATCCCAGCATCCTTATGAAGTATCTTGTTAAGAAATAAAAGAGGATATGCAGTTAAATAAATTAACATGTAAGCATATTCCAGTGTTATTTTATAATTTGAACCAACAAATCTTTGTCATTATTAGGAAGTAAACATTCAATCCCTTTAATCTCTGGGGCAACAGCTGTACAAGTAGCACTCTTTAGTGGCCTGAAAGCACCAAATTAAACTTTCTCTTTCTACACTCATTTTTTTTCCCTTCCTGATATTTTAATTTAGAAACAGGAGATTTAAGTATTTGCTGAAATTGCTACTGGAACACTTAAAGTCTTCACTTAACATTTCATTAAGGAGAGATTTTTTTGGTTAAAGAAAAAAATGAACAGCTTTGTTTTGTTAAATCAGTCAAATGCCTCATGTTTGTGTGTGCACATCTGTGGCTGCCTTCCACTGTTGGTTTATTTCTTAACCACCTAATCATTCTGTGGTCTGCCTTGCCCTTTAAACAATCCCTTATGATTTTTTTTTTCCTGTTTCTTTCCAGTAGTACTGGTTCAGTATTATTTTTTTTTCCTTTGCCTACAAAATGGTTGCTATTCAGATTGCTTCATAACTTCTCTGGCAAATAATAGCAAAAGACTTGATTAGAGTCACAGCTTTGGTAAAATTGTGTGTATATTGTGCCTGATTTCACACTTTCTTATTCAAGTTTGTCTGAAAAATTTTTATAGGGAAGTTTAATTACCTTGAGATACTTATATATTGTATGTTATCTCAGGTTACTTTATACTGTCTTTCCTATGTGTTCATAAGGATTTTGTTGGCTTCTACATTTTAGTGAGTCTTTTCTGGTACCTTTGATTTGCTTTATGGTTCCAGGTACATGTGCATCTTCTCACAAGATGAAATATCTTATAATAGTGTAATAAAGACTTTTTGATAATATTCAGCTAATTTTTCCCTATATTGTGTTTGTTCTATTCAGATGTAACTCAGGGGTCATGGGGTTTCCATCACACTTATTACCGTTGACACATTTAACTTTCTGCTTTGGGTAAATGATGAGCAGAAATTTTTTAAAAAGATATTTTTTCTAGAATAAGATATTAATTTTAAACCTGAAATGTAGTTTTAGCAAGGACCCAAAAGCCCAATAGATTTGGGTATATTTGGGTTTTCTTTTTAAGGAAGGTTTGAGCAAAGTCCACTAGATTAATGGGGCCTTTTTCTTTTTTTAAAGTCCTTTCTGTTGAGAGTTCTTTCAGTCTAGTTGGCTCTTTGTTACCATCCCTAATTTCACTTGGCACAATTAACAGTTCTCTGTCTCTCAGGCTGCTTGGAAGATGGACAGGAACAGGTATGCTTTTGTTCCAAAGAATTTCTTCAGTAAAGAGTTCCCTCTTCTAAACTTGCAAGCAGAAAGGGAAGAGGAAAAATTTTCTCAATTAGCTGCCTTTATTGTCATCCATTTATTCTACAGATTTGTCCTGAGTGCTTACTATTTGGCAGGCACTGAAGTCATACCAAGATGAAGGGCAGACATAAAGCTTCTGACCTCAGAGAGCCTACAGTCTGATAGAACAACTTTAGTATTGCACAAATAAATATAACCTAGACTGTGATAACTGCATAAGAAGATCTAAAATGCCATGAAAGTTCAGGGAAAGGAAGAGATCATTTTACTGATACCATAGACGGCTTTGATATTGAGAAAGGTGGCACTGGATGTTGAGGAAGGATGACACCATTGTTTTAAATACCTACTTATTTTCCCACAAACAGCTTTGAAAGTCTTTGTCCTAAAATGTGATATGTGGTTTTACTGGGCTTCTCTTTACATCATATTCATCATGTTTTAAATGTTTTGGAGAATAACATTTTTGGCAACAAGTAGTATTCTGTACATGTAAATCAACCAAGTTTTTATAAAGGGTCTGTTTCTAAAATATTTTATTTTTCTTAATGGATTTAACACATTAACTGTTTTCTTAATAGATCCTACGCAAATGGGAGGCCTAAGCATGCTGCTTTTGGCCGGGGAACATGCTCTGACTGCACAAGAGGTAAGACATTTTCATCTCCCTTTCTGCTCCTGTGCCTTGGAAGAGTAAAGACTAACTCTCTTTGAGAAAATTGGTGTATTCATGCTGGGTATTCCTCATAAGCATTTGGGGCCCTGTAATTCCACTTTCTCGCAAGCTAATGAACAGACTGTATGTATAATTATTCTTATTAAAATGTTGGCATTAACAGTTTTTCAGTAAGAAAAAAATATATTAGGTGGCAGAAATAATTCCAGTAGGCTTCATATACAATTGAATTAGGCAGCTGTAAATTTTTGGGCTTCTTGTGGCAAGGTATTAAACATAATGTACAGGTAATTGGCACTTAGTGTTGTCGCATTCTGTGTAATGAACTGCAGGTGTACAAAGTCCTAGGATTCATGTAACACTACTAAAAAAGACTACCTTTGCATTACTCTAGTTCAGAGTTCTTAGAATGCAGAAGATCGAGGGGGAGGGGACAGGGGAAGGGAGAAGAATATTAAGAGAAGGAGTTTATGTGTTATTCTGTTGCTTAATTTATTCTAAAACCCTGATGAAAATATTAGGAACATGGAGCTTAAGGATTTATTGATTTATTCCTTGGAAAAGAAAAAGAAAATGTTTTGTGGTCTTTAGGTTTTCATCATCCCTTCATTGTTTGCATTTGCTTTAAGAAGATGATAAGATACTGAACTACCCCTTCTAACCAATCATTTTTTGTTTTTGTTTGGGGAGACAAGTAGTGATACTTGGATCTGGGAAATTCAGAGCTCACTTAACAAAGACTTAGCTTCTTAACCAGGAAGTCATAGTGGCTAATTCACAGAGTTCTTTTAACTTGAATTATCACATTTATCAGGTTACATAAGCCTAAAGCAAGATAAATCCAAGTTTAGTTTAATTTGGCATCTAGAGGCAGCTAGGTGGTACATTGTATGAAGTGCCAGACCTGAGTCTGGAAGACCAAAGTTCAAATTTGGCCTCAGACACTTCCTAGCTGGGTGACCTTGGGCAAGTCACTCAACCCTGTTTGCCTCAGTTCCTCATCTGGAAAATGAGCTGAGAAGGAAATGGAAAACCACTCCAGTATCTTTGCCAAGAAAACCCCATTTGAGGTCATAAAGAGTCTGATATGACTGAACTGAAATATTTTTTCATGTTTCAACTTTTGAGTGTTTATTATATAAAATTTTATTTTTTATATTTTATTTATTTATTTATTTATTATATTATTTATTTATTATATAAAATTCAACTCTATAACCATTTGGCCAAGACCTTGGCATGCTTTATAGACTAATCATGTTATTTATGATTATGTTAATTTTGACATGTTTTCTATAAATGGTTATTGAGGATTGAGGAAGGTGGCAGAATTTGTCTATTAGTATATAGGCAATCCCTGCTTTCATTTTTCTGTCCACTTGATGTTACCTAATAAACATGTATGCCTACCTTCTCCTTACTCAGTGATGTTTACTTTGAGGTAAATGCACTTCTGTGGATTGCAAACATGCAGATGAGAGGAAAGATGGCACCCTACTGATGTATGATCGCCATCTATTGGTAAGATGTGTCACTGCAGGCAAGTCATGAGCCAAGTATGTCGGAGAGAGAGCTGAGACAACATTAACAAGATTCTGAGTTTTCTAGGAATGAATCACTCTATGATAGCAGAAACCACTATAACTAGCTAACATACAATCATAAGCTTTAAAAAATAAAAGTTGCGTTAGAGATCAACTGGGCTAACTCAAGAGTTTTTTCACAGCAGCTAGATCAAGTGCTGGGCGTAGAGATAGGAAGACTTATCTTCCTGAGTTCAGATCTGGAATCTGACACTTACCAGATATATGGCCCTGGGTAAGTCATTCAGTCCTGTTTGCCTCAGTTTCCTCATCTGTAAAATAAACTGGAGAAGGAAATGGCAAACCACTCTGGGGTCTTTGCCAAGAAAACCCCAGGTGGTGTCACAGAATCAGAAATGGCTGAACTACAGCAGCAACAGTGCCTTTATCTTACAGATGAGGAAACTCAGGCCTCGAAATAGAATCTAAGGTCACACAGCTCAGTAAATGACAGAGCTGGCTTGAACCCAGGTCTTCTGACTGACTCAAAGCCCTGTGCTTATTTCCACTAGACCATATTTGTCCCATTGACACCTGTCAGGGATAGTCAAGCCATTGTTGAAAGTGCTTGATGTTAGTGGTGTCAAATTCAAATGAAAATGACGGCCGCCAAACCATACATAAGGATGCCTGGGGGCCGCGTATTGACTTAAAAAATAATATATTAACATTGTCTATGTTATATTGTGAAAATATATTTTGTTCAATATTTCTCATTTATATTTTAATTTATTTCAAGGGCACTCCAGAGTGTTTTGTGCTCAGTTTTGACACCTCTGAGATGGTATTAAATCAGTACTGCTGGGAAGTCCCACATGAAAAATTTTGGACAAAGGTGTTGCCAAATGTGTTTATTATTAGACAAGTCACCTGACAAGTGCATTTTTACAATTGTTGCATTTCACTGTCTTGAGAAGACATTTAGTATCCTGTGAATGGTGTTGTGCAGGATTTTATAGAAAATACACAGAAAGTGTCCCTGACCTTTTAGGGAATGATAAAATAACAATAGTTATTAATGAGCATATGATAAATATAGAGTAAGAATACATGTCTACATCCACAATATGTGTAACTATGTGGAATGATAAGGTAGAGGAGAAGCAGAATGTTATATCTGGAGTCAGGAAGACCTGTGTTCAACTTCCACCTCTGATACCCTCTGAGTTTGTTTCCTCATCTCTAATAGAGGGCTAATAATATCTTTAAGTGTTTACCTTACAGGGTAGATAAGGGGCCCAAATGTGGTAACGCATGGCGAGTGTAAAGTTCAAAATGTTACATAAACATTAGTGATTATCTTTGTTTAGGATCATAAATTTAAAGCTGAAAGTGCCAATAAAGGGCTATCTGGTTCAGTTCCCAAATTTTACAGAGGTGGAAACTTGGACTTAGAGAGAATTAAATGATTTTCCAGATGTCATAAAGGTACTAAGTGTCAGGGGTGGGATTTGAAATAAGGTCTTCTAACTGCAGAGGCTGTGATCTTTCCACTATACCACAAACATTCCAGGTACCAGGAGCAGTTAGTGTCAGCTCAATTGAGGAGAACCAGTTGAATATGAGAGTTAAAAAATATATATTTATTTTTAACATTCTTTTAAAAAAAAACCTTTGAGTTACAAATTTTTTCCTTCCGTCAAGCCCCTCCCCCACCCATTGAGAAAGCAAGCAATATGATACCAATTATACATGTGAAATCATGCAAAACATTTCCATATTAGCCATGTTTTGAAAGAAAGAAATAAATTAATAGTTACATAAAAGGGAAAAATATACTTCAATTTGCACTCAGCCCATCAGTTCTGTCTCCGGAGGTGGATAGCATTGAATATGATATTTTAAAAAATGTCCAGATCCAGTGCCCACCTTAGTCATGGGTTTTTGCAAACTCACAAGGTCCTGCTAATGGCAGAGTCAATGACAAAGAAAACCTTCACTTTTCCCTTCGCTGCCCCTCTTGCACATTGGGTACATTCTCCCACAAATTCCACACCACTGGTGGAGAAGGGGACACATGGGGCCAAGGCAAATGATGCTTGTAGGACTGTGGTCAACTTGAATCCCTCTCTGTCTCCACTGCTGTCATTCTCAAATGTTTCCACTCCGTCTCCCAGTCATTTGCTGGTCTGGTAGTATCATGCAATTCTGGAATACTGTGCAGGAAACTTATCCTGGCCTTGCTTTAGCTTCTATTCACTCCACTTTGCTCCCACCTGCTGGCCTGTCATAGTATTGTCATCTAATAGTATCTGCCGGTCAGCTCCATTTAGTGCTGTTAGTGCTCTCTGCTGCCATCTGCTGGTCTTTTGCTGAATTTCAACTGCTGTGTAGCTTCTCGTCACAAAGGGTCATAGTTTCTCTTTTTGTGTTAGACCCAGAGCTGTACCATGTCAGCCAGCACGAGCTAGCAGAAGCACTCAAACTTAAATTAAGTATGTCTTTTGGACTGCTTTTTTTCTACTTCAGCTACTATTCCTTTCAATTCCCATCATGCTCCTGAGCCCATGCAGATTACCTTGGAAGCTTAGTTTATTTCACAAAATTGCCGATCTCCTTACATGTCTACAATACAGAGTACTGTACAATAGTCATCAAAGACCTTATAACGACATTATATTTCCAACATTATTCTTGGAGCAGACCTTCTTCATCAATAGAGGCATTCCAAAGAGATTGCCACTATAATAAACACGCTTATAGGCAAAGGGTAAGAAATGCCACCTGACTATTATTGTACTAAACTGTATAATACCTTGTGGGGTAGAATGGTTACTAAAAAGCAAATTAGTGAAAGTCCATATAAAAAAGATTATCAAGAGTGCTGTATTTCTTAGATCTAGTAAAAAAAACTCATGGGCTTTAGAGAAGTATGTTACTGATAACCATGAGATCATTGTGAAAAACTTGACCATAAAATAACTTTCAATATCTTTGGGTTTTGATTTCATTTCTCTCCTTTTTCTTTATACCTACCCTAGTAGACAGTTGAATTTAGTATTGTCAGGTTTCTGCCCTTCTTTGTTGTTGTTCAGTTGTTTCAGTCATGTTTGAGTTTTCTTAGCAAAGATACTTCAGTGGTTTGCCATTTCCTTCTCCAGCTCTCTTTACAGATGAGGAAACTGAGGTAAACAGGGTTAAGTGACTTGCCCAGGGTCACACAGCTGTTTGAGGCCAGATTTGAACTCAGGAAGATGAGTTTTCCTATGTCTGGGGCAGGTACTCTATCCATTGTGTCACCTAGCTGCCCTAGTTAAAGGCTTGGAGAGCCAAAATTCCTAAATCAAGTCAATATGTTAGGATGTTAATTATCAAATAGATGTGAAATTCATCTCTAGTGGTTAGAACACTTAAACTGGACTAAAGGAGATCAGGTTGCTTTCCTTAATTCAGCAGATTTAGCACTCCTTGCCAGGGATTTCATTATTGTTCTCTTTTCCCCCCACTTGTAAGATAGAGCTAATAATAATAATACCTGTCTACCACCTAACTCCCAGGGCTATTGTATAGATTAATTAGTTAAAGTCTGTGAAGCTTTTTTAACTCCAGAGAAAGGCATTCTTGTAAGCACACAGCACTATTATTATTATTATCATAAGTTATTCTGGACATTTTGGAACTGTACCTGGGAGCTTAAATTGTATCAGCCTATGCTCCCATAGGTGGTAGTATACTTTATCTGCAGCTGGAGGTACTAAAAAAATGGACTCTTAAGCTCATAGATTTAGAGCTTGAAGGGATCTTGGGACCATGTAGCCCAACCCCAAATATATCCTTGTCCTTTGAAAAAGTCCAGTAAATTATTTTTACAGTTTACTATCATTGCCACCAAATGCCCAGTAATTACTAAGGGAAGAGCCAAAATATTAATGCCAACGGGAAACCGTAAGTGCAAAATAAAACTTTAGCAGGTTAGATGAGTTACCACAATTATTAGTGGTCTGAAAATTAATTTTGTATTGAAGCTGAAAACTGAGGACCTGGTTCCCCTAGTGCCATGTCTTGTGTGTATATTTGTACATGCATATTAACAAATCTTTAACGTGATTTCTCTGGTTTCAAGGTGACTTCCTTGGTCATGTACCTGTAAAGGAAAAATAAGAAAGTCTATTTTGAGGCCCCTCCTAATTTAAAACTTGACTTTTAGACAACTGTGTGTTTCTTATAATATTACAATATGAACTGTTTCACAACTTTTTTTGGTGGGGGGGGAGTGGAGAAACTAGAGTGGCTAATTTCAAGTAAAGGACTCCTGGTGAGGAAACTCTACCAATGCACGTCTATGATTTAGAATTCTGTAAAGTTGCTTGGGGACACTTAAGTTTTCCAATTTTACCAGTTCTTTATCTAGAATCTCACATTACCTCTGTTTCTAACCTGTAAAAAAAATACCTTCTGCATGAGTCCTCTGTGATAATGCCAGACAGTCTCACTATTGTGAGATTTATTATTGGTAAAATTGGTAGGAGCTACAGTATGGAACTAATTAATGGTCAGTCTCTGTTGCCCAGTGCCCATTGTTCATATTATCTGATAAGCCAATGCTCAAGTGAAAGAATAACCCAATGAGTGAAAAAAAGATGGAAGAAAGGAAGGAAATAAGTATTTATTCTTGTTTGATCCTCACAACAACCTTAGTAAGTCGGTGCTTTTATTACTCGAATTTTTTTATTTAATTTTTAATTTATGGAATGAAACAAGCATTTCCATAACATAGTACAATAAAAAGATGATTGCACATGAAACTGCAAATCTGATATAAACAACTTGCTATTACTTTCAAATATACCACAAAATTATCATGTAAATTTAATTTTTTTTTTTTACTTCCCTCCCCCCCTACCCCTTGCCCTAAAGGGTACTGAGGCAGACAGAGGTTAAATGACTTGCCCAGGGTCACACAACTAGCTAGTAAATGTCTGAAGCTAGATTTGAACTCAGGTCTTCCTGACTCCAGAACTCTATCTACTGTACCACCTAGTTGCTTCTAGACTATTATACAATAATGAAATATGGTAGTCAATTTACATTAATGGTACCACACATTTATATAGCATTTAAAACTTTATACTGTCCTTTTTTTAAAAATTTTTTTATACTGTCCTTTTCTTGCAGTCACCTTATAATGTATGAATCTTTCCCAGTCTTTCCCGAGAAGTCCTTTATCATAACATATTTTTTTTTGTATTCTTCACAATGTCCAACATGGTCCTGCATACGTAGGAACAACTAAAGAAAGACCAGTATTTCTCACTTTTTGGTGTAGTGTTACTGAAAAAATGTTGGAAAAAGAGAATTGCAAAAATAAAAATTATTTCTTCTGTGTTGTGTAGCGTGCATCTGTCTTTTTGCTACTTGATAGGGATGATGCATTGTTGAGTAGGTTTTCATGACTTTATCCACTCATTATCAAATGAAATAATATCTGTAAAGTGCTTAGTATAGTGCCTGGAACGTAGTAGGTACTTAATAAATGCTCATTCCCTTCTCCTTCCCACAAAACTGACTAATTAGAGCCCCAGCTGACAAATAAACACATCAGTGGTTTGCAAAGTGAAATAAAGGTGATATTTAAGGACTATTGAATGAATAGATCATTGAAATTCGAGGGGATGAAAAGTAGGATTTGTCGGCATTTATTGACTAAATGAATGAGTAAATGAGTGGTGGTAGCCTCATTTTAAACCTTGTTTTAAATCTAAAAAGTATAGATTTAGAAAAACTGGTGGATGTTTTCTCATTCATCAGTCTAGTTTCTAAAATCTATGATAGCACTAGAGACAACTTGATTTTCACATACATTAGACCTTTTAGTACAGTTTTATGTATGGTTATATCAAGCATGACTCTTCCAGTCTAAGGCAGAGGTTCATTTCAATAAAGAACAAAACAAAACATGTTCTCGTTGTTTCTTACTAATTATAAAGCTTTATGGAAGAACCACTTTATTTGCATCCTACTATGGCATGATCACCGCTTTTGACAAAGAGTGAGTACAGATGACCTCCCCCTCTCTCCCTTGGCAATTGCTAAACTCTGCCGTGAGATGGAAGTACAATTAGTCAGGAACTGCAAATCCAGCCGCAGAATGGTTGGGAATCCCTGTTGGTTTACCCCTGTCAGCAGAAGCTCATTCAGGAGTTTCAGAGAGCCCCTTTCAAAATCTCATTTGACAAGCTGGTCATGCTGTAAATGAGACCCTAGCTTGTATAGTTAAGTACAGTTGTTGAGCATGAGTAATGTCTCTTTTTAATACAAAGGTGGTGATAGTAGTAGATTCTTGACTAGGGATGGGTTATAAGGTAGACATCAAGATAACTATAGAAAAAGGGAGGGACAGAGATGGAACAAGGCATTGCCATTGTGGATACACTACAGTTCTTTGTTGACTAGATAAAGATGGACCAGATGGTCTTAATTCTAAATTCAGTTTAATTTGCCTGACCAATACCTTGCTAACAACAGGCTAGAATCAAATAGTGAGCATGGGTTACCTAATCTAACTAAAAAGGTTTGCTTTCCCCCCTCCCCCTCTTCCATTCATGTTGATATGTACCGATGTCCCAGAATATGTACTGGCATAGCTGTATGGGCTTTGTTTAAATCGTGTTGTTGTTGTTGTTTTTATTTTGGTTCTCTTTTCTGTAAAATAAAGGGTTGGGATTAGGTAATTCTCAGGGTACTTAAAAGTATATATGTATGTCTCTCTCCCTTCCCATCCAACTAACTTTTTCTAATGAGCTACATTGGGCTTTTTTCCGCTTTTAAATGTATTATTTTGTCTTCTTTTGACAATATCCTATAAGAAAAGTAGAATATAGTATTGTTAAGGAAACTGAGGCATAGAGAGATTCAAGTGATTTTGTCTTAGAGCAGTTCTTCATATGGGGTCTGTGAAAATTAATTTTTAAAAAATATTTTGGTAATTGGAATTCAACATTTTTTCCTTTGTAATGTTATATGTTTTTTATTAATTTAAAAGCATTATTCTGATGAAGTCCATAGGTTTCACCAAACTGCCAAAAGTGTCCATGATACCAAAAAAAAAATCTAAAAATCTGTGGTCTAAGGTCATGCTGCTCCCATGCGGCAGAATTGTTAGTAGTTTCATAAATAAAACAACAGTAGTCACTAAATAAAACAATAGGAGCCAGGAATGATGGCACACACCTATAATCCCTGGTAGTGGGGAGGTTGATATTGATGGATTTCTTGAGTTTGAGAGTTCTGAGCTGGAGTTAAAGCTGATCAGGTGTCCTCAGTAAAACTGAGGGCTTACCATGATTGCTGAGTGCCAAAGAGCAAGAGGCCAACAGGCTGCCTAAGGTGGGGTGAACTAGGCCAGGTTGGAAATAGAACAGGTCAGTCTTCTGTGTAATCAACAAGACAGAGAGAACCAGTCAGTTTGAGTCTTTCTGTCTCTGTCTCTCTCTGTGACTCTGTGTCTTTGTCTGTCTCCATCTGTCTCAGTCTGTCTCTTTGTATGTGTATGTACACACACACACACACACACACACACACTCAGACATATATTTGACAATGGGAAACTTGACATAAAACAATTTAATAAAATTCTTGGCCTCCAGCACATCTGTTGTGTTTAGTAAAGTCAGGGCATGTTGCCAACTGTAGGATTTCCTATTTTTATTTTTAAAAATAGGAACTCTCAACTGCATTGGGGTATGAGGCTTAGGTTCCCCAGGGTAGACAAATACTATTCTCATTTGTAGCAAGAGCACAACTGTCAGATAGCCAAGTGAAACACTCTAACAGGCTGGTCTCATTTGAATTTAATTTAGATTTAATTAATGTGGCTTCAGCATTAGTCATTCAAAAATTTTTTTTGGAAGGTTTAACACGGATGTAAAATGCTTCCCTCTAATTCACCTGTGTTAATTCTCAAATCTGTTTGAAAAGCTTCAGTTAACATCTATTGACTGCATGTAAATTAAATACTCACTAGGGCCCTCTAATATAAAATGATACCTGGCAAAAGCTGTGAATGGTGGAAGGAAAGGGAAGGTCTGGGTTAAACTAGATGAGGAGAAGCACATGTTCATATTCATAGTGACTCTGCTATTCCTTGTCCCATTGGTTTGGGCTATCCTTTCATCCCATCAGTTGGCGAGTTCTGAGCTACCGTTGTATTTCATGGAATGATGATGACAGTCTGTGACAGAAGGGGTGGAGATAATTGTGGGTTTTTTAATTGCTTAGAAACAGATCTCTAGGGGCCATATATTGATTTAGAAAACCTCAAATCAACATTATGTTGTATTGTTTTTAAATTTTATTTAAATTATTCTTAAGCTTTATGTTTATTAAATTATTAATTTATTATTAAATTATAAATATTTCCCAATTCCATTTTATTCTGGTTATTACCTCACTAGTGAGTTTCTCTGGCTGCTCTCTCGACCTGCCAACCTAGTATTACACTTCCGAACTAGATGATCACTTAGGTTCCGTCCAATTCAGTCCAAATTTTTTGATTCTGTGAATTGGATTGTAGTGATTTCCCACAGATTTGTACCATTAATAGAAGTTGTATAGCAGAACGATAAACACCATCTCCTACATGACACTTTTCTTCATTCTACATGGGCCTTTAACTCACTCTCCATCTCAGCCCGACTCCCACCCCCCTTGTTAGCACATTCTCCTCTTGAAATTATTTTGTGTATACTCTGTAGAAAGAGCATGGGCCTTAGTCAATGACCCAGGTTCACATCCTGCCTGTGATGCTTACATGTGTGACCTGGAACAAGTCACTTACCATTTTTAGTCTCAGTTTCCTTATCTGTAAAAGGAAGAGGTTCTGTTAGATGACCTCTTTACAGCCCAAGATGTATTCCATGATCTTGTGCTTTATCAAAGTGCATTTGCAGACAGAGGACTTTGGTTCAAATCCCAGACTTGCCAATTGCTGCATCTGTGGTCTTGGGCAAGTCACTTATCTGGGCCTCAGTTTCCTCATCTGTAGAATAAGGAGGTTGAATTAAATGGTCCATTTTGACCCTAAATCTGTGATCCCATGATTGTAAACTACTTGAGAGCTGAGACTGTTCTATTTTTCTTACCATCTCTGGTTCTAACCCTAGACAAGTCACTTAACTCTGTTTGCCTCAATTTCCTCATCTGTAAAATGAGCTGGCGAAGGAAAAGACAAACCACTCAAGTATCTTTGCCAAGAAAATCCCAAACAGGGGTTGGACCTGACTGAAAAAACTAAAATAACTGAAATGACTAAACAACAACAACAAATATCTGGTTCCTAGTACAATGTCTGACACATTGCTTGATTTTTAATATAGGTACTTAATATTTGTTAATATGATTTTTGGTTTAGTTTGGGTCACCTTATCATGCCTATGCTTTTCATGTTATAAATTGCCATTTTTAAGGAGATGAGTTCCTTTCTTGCCATTCCTCATTTTCAGAGTCTGTTTTCCTAGTTTATTAGGAATTATGGCAAGTAAGAATGGACAAGTGGGCAAGAGTTTGAATCCTAACTTTGTTCAAAGAAATGATTCCTTTAAAAATCGCTTTCTTGTTTTGTGGTATCTTTCTCAGGCATATAGCACCACCTAGTGGCTCTATTGAGTTAGTACTTCGAAGACTTTCCAGAAAATTAAGCATTTTTTTCCCTTTTTCTTGACTTTCATTTTTTGGTACTTTTTCTTTCACTCTTTCTATGAGATGCAATTTTCTTTTACAGGAATCCTTCCCTATTTTAAAACAGTGAAAAAATGAACCTCTGAGATCAGAAAAATGAACTTCAAAGTACATTCTTTTGTTATTATGGGGTATATATCATATATAATCTTTCTTGTAAAAGTTACTTCTGAATACAAACATAAAGAAAAGGAAACTATTAAAATACTTTAAATGCATTACATTGCAGCAGTGACAAGTGTGATAAAGTGTTTTTGTTCTAGTAGCTTTCCAGAAAAGGTAAATCTTGTATAGTCATAGGAAGGTCAGCAGATTAAGATTCTGCCAAACCTCAGTTGGTAGAGCATCTTTCAAAGATGAAGGTCCTTTATGGAAAATACAGTTGTCCCATGGCTTTCTCTAGATTGGCATGTTAAATCCAGGAAGTCTTGTATGATAGAATTTGAAATAATCAAAAAAAAAACACCCCAGATGAAATTAATAATGATACAGTAATGATGGGCTTTGAATGGTTAGTCATCTTCAAAAATTAAATATAGCTAGATTTGTTGTTTTGGGGGTGTGTGTGTGTGCGATAGGAACATGTGTAAATATCATCATTGGGGAATGATGATATAATAATAATAATAATCTACCTAAGTGATTTTTCTAGATGATTGAATGTTTTATTCCTTTAAGTACCCAATTAAAAACAATTATCCAATTTTGAAGGAAATTTTTCCAAAATGTATTGGATTTTACCTATATACTTTAACAAATGATGATGAACACAATCTAACCTTTTCTTGGTGAATCAGAGTAATCATTCATATATCAAATATAATGCTGTAATACTGTAATTCCCCTATATTATTGAACTACATTGGTCTGTTTGTCCTACAATAAAAGACCTCAGCTACATACTTATGTATTTTGAGTTCTTTGGGGCATTTTGTTTTGTTTTTCTAATGCTTTTTCCTCTTTCTTTATCAGCTTCCATTCTTATCACTTTCAGTATATCTACCTGTAATTGTTTCCTAATCTGCTTTTCTAATTTGCTGCATCTCATCTGCTCGGAACAGGAAAGATGATAGCAAGGTTTAGACTCTCAGAATAGAAAATTACAGGTATATCTCACAGAGATTACAGCTTTGGTTCTAGACCACTGCAATAAAGTGCATATCACAGTAAAGTGAGTCGCACAAATTTTTTGGTTTCCCAGTACGTAACTTTTATATGTAAAAGGTAGTTTATACTATACTGTAGTCTATTAAGTGGACAATAGTATTATGTCTAAAAAAATCAATGTATATACCTTAATTTAAGATAATTTATTGCTTTAAAAAAAAAGTGCTAACCATTATCGGAGCCTCCAGCGAGTTGTAATCTTTTTGCTGGTGGAAGGTCTTGCCTCAGTGTTGATGGCTGCTGACTGACCAGGGTGGTGATTCCTGAAGTTTGGGGTGGCTGTGGAAATTTCTTAAAAGAAGATAGCACTCATGTTTGTTGCATCAATTGGCTCTTCCTTCCCGGAAAGATTTCTCTGTAGCATGCTGTTTGATAAATAGAATTTTATCCATGGTAGATCTTCTTTCAAAATTGGAGTCAGTGCTCTCAACCCCTGCCACTGCTTTATCAACTAAGTTTATGTGATATTCTTCAATATTCTTGTGTCTCAGGGAACAAGGAGACCCAAGGACAGGGAGAGAGATGGAGAATGGCCAGTGGGTGGAGCAGTCAGAACACACACACACGTTTGTCTATTAAGTTTGCATTTTATATGGGTGTGGTTCATGGTGCCCCGAAACAATTAAAATAGTAATATCAAAGATCACTGATCACAGATCACCATTACAGATATAATAATAACAAAATAATATAATATATAAATATAATACACAATGAAATATAATAATGAAAAAGTTTGAATAATGAAAAGTTTGAAATATTGTGAGAATTACCTAATTATTGTGATTTAACTAATATAACTAAATTAATATATTAAATTGTGCAAGAATTGCCAAAATGTGACACAGAGACACAAAGGGAACATGTGCTGTTGGAAAAATGGTGATAGTAGACTTGCTCAACACAGGGTCACCACAAACTTTCAGTTTGTAAAAAAAAAAACAAAAACAAAAAACCCTGAAATATCTATGAAGTACAATAAAACAAGGTATACCTGTACAAACCTGGAAGGGATTGTAGGATTGTTTAGTCCAAACCCATCATTATACAGATGAGGAAACTGAGGCTCAGAAAAACTTGCCCAGAGTCTAGCTAGAACCCATGTCTCCTAGCTTCTTATTCACATGCAAAGTGCTCCCTTCACTATGCCATAGTACAATTAGGTTTACATTATAAATATTTGGGTTCTGAGTGAAAGCCAGGTTTTTATGAAGACGTAAGTGCTTAGATTCTGTGGCATATTTTGATTTCCCTGAGGACTTTTTTCTTTATTTCCTGACTCTATGTTTCAGAAACTTGAGGTGTTACTCCTCATCCTCATGTCTCATTCACTGTCTCTGTCTGCTTGTCGGTCAGTTTGTTTCTCTCTTTCTCTTTCTCTCTCTCTCTCTCTCTCTCTCTCTCTCTCTCTCTCTCCCCCCACTGATTATTTAGTTTAATTGATGTTATCTGTCCTACCATTAGAATGACCTGGATATTTAAGAAAAAAATTAAAAAATCCCAGACACTCAGAGGTGTGGTATTAATTTAGATATCTCTCTTCCCACAGTTAGGTATAAGGTTTTCCTAACATCTTTATGCTGTTTTAAAATAATAAACCATCAAACTTAGATTATAGGTATGATCAAAATAATACACAAATGTCATTTAAAATAAATTGAGTATTCTCATTTTATATAAATTTTGGTTCTGACTCATAAGGATGGTCCTCTTTTGCTTTTATGATAGCCATTTTTTGTTTGACAAAAGAACTGAAATAAGAATGCGTTATGTATAACTGTGTAACATAATTGTCCTTTTTGTTGCTATTCAGTCATTTTCAGGCATGTCTGACTCTTCCTAACCCCCTTTGGGATTTTCTTTGCAAAGATACTGTAGGGGTTTACCATTTCCTTCTCCAGCTCACCTTACACATAAGGAAACTGAGGCAAACAGGGTTAAGTGACTTGTCCGGGATCACACAGCTAGTAAGTGTCTGAGGCCAGATTTGAACTTGGGTGATGAGGCTTCCTTCCTGTAGACCCTCTGTCCTCTACAGTCTATCCACTGGAACACCTAGCTGTCCATATTTGTCCTGAACTTTAATTAATCTACTTTAAAATGCTGTTTTCATTCCGTTTCTGTCATTCTTTCAGTTTAAGTTGTTAAAGCTCAAAATTCAGAAAAGACTTTTATGAAGAACCTAGTATTTTGTCATTTGGCCTTAAACTTGCTTCTGGATTAAACGTGTGTGTGTGTGTGTGTGTGTGTGTGTGTGTGTGTGTGTGTGTGTG
>NW_020941197.1:16518178-16528981 GCF_900497805.2 Vombatus ursinus
TGTGTGTGTGTGTGTGTGTGTGTGTGTGTGTGTGTGTGTGTGTGTGTATTTAAAGGCATTTGGCAGCCAAACATCTTTGATTTCTTTCCAGGACTAGGAAGCATTGATTTTTATTTCTAAACTACTTTGTATAGGAGTCAGTTTTGCTCAAAAGTACCTTCAGATGAAGAAATTCCCTGTGCTTTGCCAACTCCCCGTTTCAGAATGTGTGTGGTTCCTTGTTTCAGTAAGCATCTTTGTTTAAAGGCCAGCAGGCTCTCACTTTGGTGCTGATTAGCCTTGAATACTTTCGAAGCAGCTGAGCATGTTTTATGGAAACATTTGCTTGTCAATTCCCTGGCAGTCAAGGGACAGTAGTAAGGAAGTCAAGCCTAGGCCTGCTAAACTACAAGTGGAAAATTAATTAAAGCTCCAGAGACTAATCAATGGAACTGATCACTGGAAACAGGTGGTCAGTGCTCTTTTTTAAATTAATGGGTGGCTATTACAGTTTCAAATGCTGGCTACAGCTTGCCAGCCTGGCTCTGTGTGATGATAGAATTTTGTCCTTAAAACATCCCCTGAAGAAATTTAATCAGAAATGGTGGATGAGGTCTGGTTTTTTTTTGGGGGGGGGTGGAATGGGTGTAGGGACAGGCAGATATAAGAAGTATGGGAGAAGCTGGACCAGGTGAATGCAGCAGTGTGATGTAGTTGATTTGAATTTGGGAAGGCTAACAGTAGTTACTAGTCTTAACTCTAGACATTGCAGTTGATAACGTGCATCATTACCACTGATTTTAAAAGATTTGTGCTTTCATCAGTATTGTATTTCAGCCTTTGATGTATATTGTAACTCCTTTTGCATCTTAAGTTTCATTAATTTTTGTGGCTCAAAAAAAAAATGTTTCTTAGGCAACCTACTGACAAATGGTAGCTGAGTTTAATTGGGCTGGTCGTCTGAAGACAGAGTATCTGTTGCCAGGCCGTATTTGGTACCTTTGCAGATTGGGTGGGACCTGCCAGAACTTGCATTCTGTTAACATCGTCTTTAAGACCTCTGAGTCACGTCTTTCGTGAGGTGAGACATCGAGTAGGGCAGCAGTGGAGGAGAATGATCATTGTGCAGCTCAGAAAATAAAAACCAAAAAACATTTAAAAAATAAAAAGATGGTCTTCCTCTAACTAATATTAATACTAATGAAGATAAAAGAAGAAATTTAAAGACTTTGAATCAAAGCATTCGTTCAGATCTATAAACAGTATCAAAAAGGGTCTCCAGGGGTAGGGAACCTACGGCCTTGAGGTCACATGTGGCCTTCTCGGTCCTTGGGGTGAGGCCTTTTGACTGAGTCCAAGTTTTACAGAACAAATCTTTTTGTTAAAGGGATTTGTCCAGTGAAGTTTGGATTCAGTCAAAGGGCCGAACTTGAGACTACAGGTTCCCTATAGTTTTTAGTATTAATTAATTTAGTATTAATACATAGCTTTTAGTATTAAGTGGAAACCTTAAAAATGTAAATTTTTTTATGTAAAATGTAAATTTTTGTTATACTTTTTTTGTTATACTTTTGTTATACCTTTTTATTTTTTGTCATACGTTTATACTTTTTTTGTGAGGGGTGGCAAATTCCACCAGAATTCATTTATTCACATTCTAGTGACTGTAGATATCAGGAAAAACAGCATGAAAGAAGAAGCAAGCTTTGGATACTTTAGTGGAAGAGAAGTTGTCATTGGTGTAAGAGAGAGAATTAAAGAAAGTGATCAAACTGGGTGACAACTTAAAAAGTTTTCCTTAGGTAAATACTAGCCATACTATGATTCATTGTGCTAATTAAAGCATTACTTAGTGCTTAAACAGTCCTTTTTAAAACTTCAAACTACTTAACTCTTTATTTATTGCAACATCCTACTCAGTAGGGTGTTATAATCCTACTTCCCTAAAGACAGGAATATTTTTGGCTGCCTGTCACTTCTCTTGATTTCAGAGCACAACTCCCTTCATGTTTCTTTATTGCCTGTCCTCTATCCTTTAGGCATCCTCAGGTACTATAAATGTGATGTTTCCGAATCTTGTCAGGCATCACCATTATTTCAGTTTGTGGAGGCTCACCTCTGCAAGTTCACGTACTACAGGTTGAGAATTAATGAACAAGAAAATTACAAAGACCTTAAATTTGAACTTTAAAATAAAATCATTTTTTGTTCATTAACTTACTTCAGTCCCTCAGAATAATGTTTTGGAAAAGTAATTTGGAGACTTTACCATTCTTAGGAGAAACTGTGTTTTCAAAGGTATGAGGATAAATATAACAAAGATAAGAAAAATCACATTTGGTATTATTACTTTTTGCCCAGCTTTCAATTTGTTTGTGTAACTAAAGCTAAGTATACTTTTAAGTTATTACAATTGACATTTGAGCAAATTTTAAAAATAAAATTCGGTACAATTTGTTTTTGTACCACCTACATTTCCCAATGTATCCCTGGCCCACTCCTAACAAGTAATCTCTTCTAACAAAGAATAAAAAAAAAAAAAAAAAAAGGAAACAGCCCAGCAAAACTAGCCAACATGTCTAAAAAGTCTGACATCTATAGTATACCACATCCATGGTCCCCTATCTCTGTAAATAAGGGAGGGAAGTGCCTCCTTATATCTTTTATTTGGGACCAAGCTTGGTCATTATAATTACACAGCATTCAGTTTTAATTGTTTTGTTACTGTTTAAATATATTGTGTTTATTTTCCTGTTTAATTCACTTTGCATCACTTCATATGATGCCTCCCATATTTCTCTGTATTCATCATAATTATCATTTATTATAGCACAATAATATTCTATTACATTAATGCCCACAGTTTGCTTAGCCATTCTGTAATCAAAGGGTACATACTTGTTTTCAGTTCTTTGCTGCTATGAAAAGAGCTACTATAAATATTTTGGTGTATATTGTAATTTTTTTATCATTGACCTCCTTGTGGCATGTGCTTAGTAGTGGAATCTTTGGGTCAAAGGGTTTAGACATTTTCATCACTTTTCTTTGAATTATTCCAAATTGCTTTCTAAAATCGTTGGATCATTGCACAACATTATAAACAGTTCATTAATGTGCATATTTTCCCATAACCCCTGCAACATTTACTTTTGTCATCTTCACCAGTTTGTTAGGTGTGAGGTGAAGCCATTGATTCATTTTAATTTATATTTATCTTATTCATGATTTAGAAAATTCTTTTATAGGGTTGTTAATAGTTTGCAATTCTTCTTTTGAGATCTTTTTGTTCATGTATTTTAGCCACTATCTTTTGGGGCATGGCTTTTGCTCAAGTATTTGTATGAGTTACTGATATCTTAGATACCAGAATCCTTTTAGTGATAGTTGATGTAATGATTTTCCCCCAATCAACATCTTATCTTCTTTTCTTAGTTGTTTTCTTTGTTAGTGCAAAGCATTTTAATTTCATATAATCTAAATAAACTATTTTATCTTTGTAATCTCTTCTTTCTCTTATTTGACTAAGGATTCACTCTCTGGCTGTAGCTGTGAAATTTATCTGATTTGGTTCTCTTCTAATTTTTAAATATAAGTATGACCTTTAATATGCAGGCTACATCCATTTTGAGCTTGGTATGTGATGTAATATGTTGGCCTCAACCTAATTTCTGACAAATTGCTTTCCACTTTCCCATTTTTTGGGGTGGGGAGCGGTATCAAATAGGGAGTTCTTTCCTAGATAATTCTGTTTTCAGGTTGACCTCATTCTTAAGGTAAATTTTAATCCAGAGGAGGGCTGTTGCTTCAGGGAAACTGATTGGTTTGGGGTCAGAAATAATCATAGAAGGTAGACTTGGCCCCTTGTGGAATACATTTGTCTTTTCCCCTTAGTGAAAATATATCATGTCATACGTAATTTCTTAAGTCATATGAGTTTAAATACGTGGTCTAGAGAACGTATTACAAGAGCATGACTATACTCTTTGACGTCATCCTCAGAGTTTAGGAATATCACCCCCAACGACCCTAGTTTCTCTTTATAATTCAATATTGTCTCCCATAAATTTATATATTCTGTTTTAAATTTGTTTATGCCCTGGGGGTAATAAGTTACATAACTACCCATTACGTATGGTAATACCTCCTTTCATTAACTATGTGTTGTTTTTAGCTTTCAAGCAATTATCCAAACTTATAAACAACCTGAGATTTGGTGACCAAGCCCATATTATTTATTTCTTCATGATTTTTATAGATGTCAAGTGTATCTTTTTTTCTGCTTTTATTTTCGCACATTCTTATTTGTGTTTCTTTGGTTGCCAGCCCATCCCTCGAATCATTCTGTTTGCATTCCTTTGTCTTTTGGTGCAGTGGATAAAGTATTGGGCCTAGAGTTGGGGAGACATGAGTTGAAATAGAGCCTCATTTATTAGCTATGTGACCTTGGGCAAGTCACTTTAACTCCATCTGCCTCAATTTCCTCAACTGTAAAATAGGGATAGCAATGGTACCTACCTCCCAGGGCTGTTGTGAGGATCAAATGCAATAATATGTGTAAAATACTTGAAACAGTCTGTCCCTGGCACATAATAGTCACTATATAAATAGTAGTTAATGTTATGGTAGTTTTTGTTATCATTATTATTGACATCTTTTTGTTGTTATTATTATTATCATCTTTTCTACTTTTATCCTTTCTAAGGTATAGCAGCAAGAAATACACATAATGTTGTAGGACTTTATTTGTTTTACGTTTTGTTCTTAAATCATCCCCTTACGTCCAATTCACACACAGTGCCGCCCAAGGATACTCAAAATGCTGTTGGACATTTTTCGACAGTGTAGCAAACCACCTAGAATCACATGTAGATTCTTTCACAGGTTCAGAGCTGAGAGCTTAACAACCCATCATCTGCTAAACAGAATTTAGGTTATTTTTCCCTAAGTGCATTATCTTTCATTAGTCCACTTTGAAACTCTCCTCTCACTCTTATCCTTACTCACACAGCCTTTTGAGATATACATGTAGTTTATTCTGGTTGTTTTAATATTTTACTTCCTGGAAGAATTTAATGCCATCTCTAAATCTGGAGATTCACTATAAATAACATTTTCTAAATAACTTACAAAAATATTCAGTAAGATTGGTTCCAACTCTGAACCTTAGAGGACTCCAGTGTTTACTTTTCTGTATCTGCAGAAAGGTTCATTATACCTGCCATTTTCTTCCCATCTCTAAACTAGGTCCCTATTCATGAATTCCACATTTGCCCCCAATCTTGTAGTGCAACAATTTAAAAATGAACCCTTTGATTTGGAACTTTGTCAAAGGCTCTTAGAAAGTATTAAATAAATTAGATACACTGGTTCTCCTTTGTTCATGCTCTTATTTACTCCTCAAAGGATTCTAGTAAGTTAGTGAGAAATAAACCCTTCATCAAAACCACATTACTTTCTCCCTACTTTTTTCTCCAAAGATTGTTTGCCTGAGTATTTAGTGATCTTACCCACCATTATGCCTTTCCAGACATGAAGTGCAACTTTTTTGTTGACAGGGGTGCCCTCCTATATAGATTGGGATTCACATTGTCAGTTGGCCAGTCTCTGGCTCATTAGCTGTTTATAATGACAGGTTACACATTTTGGCTAACAATTTTACAATTTCGCCCTTGAGTTCCTTCAGAGCATTTGGTTGGATGTCATCCAGTCTTAATGATTTATTTACATCTACCTTGTCAATTAGTACTGACTATTTTGAGCATTTATCGCTGCTTATTCTAATAACTCTGATCTGTATACTGCAAAAAACCAATTTGGAAATGAGAAAGATCTCCTGAGGTTCAGTGTTGAGATCAGTCTTATTGAGTATTTTTATAAATTAATTAGACATGTCAAACATTCTGTGACATCTTCCTCAATAATCTACAAATTTAGCATTTCATCCCATATCTCTGCCATTTCTTTTCCTGCACGCGTATTTTGCACTTTGATCATCAAGTGACCCTACTGAATGTTAGCTTTCATCCTTGGCTTTGTTTTAGATAACTTTTTAATTATTGCCTTTGGGGTCCATTTCATTGTTTTTCTCAAATTCTGTTTATGAAGGGTAATCTGCTCATATGAGATATTTCACATAGTAAGTAGTGCTGTTGTCGGTGTCATTTTCAAACACCAAAGACAGTTATCAAGCAATTGCCTGAAATATTTTTCTAGTCTGGAGCCAGAAGGAACTTGTTATAGAGAAGATTCCATTAGCATTTGCCCTCTGAACCTCGTTTCTTGGACTTATTTTTATTTTACTTGGCAACAGTTCCTTTATATTAAAAGATGGCCAAAAAAATCGTCTTTTAGCCAAAACTAAAGTGCTTTAAGAATTTTTTTTATTTTAAAAATTTTAGGAGTAAAAAAAAGAATAAAATTCCATTTTTCTTTATGGTACATTGGAGGAACATTGGGTATCAATTATTACTTTTGACGGATATGAGATCTAATATTTGGACATGAGTATCATGTCTTATTTCAAGATAGCTCTTCTCCAGAGAAAACATCGAGTACCTTCAGGTGAGGTGGGGCAGGGGGCATCATACTTTATGCAGGACGTAAGCTATAGATCTTGTAGAAGAGAGCAGCCAGGATGGTAAAGAACTATGAGTCAACAGAATAAGGATCCATTGAAGGAACTCAGAATATGTAACCTGGAGAAGAGCAGACTCAGAGGGGTTGTGATAGCTTTTTTCAAGAATTCAAAATCATTTGGAAAAGGTATTAAACATGTTCTTTGATATCAGAGGGTAAAACCAGAAGTGGTAGGTGAGAATTGCGGAGAGGGAGATTTAGCCTTGATGTCAGGGCTAACATTTCCTAACATTTAGAATTATATGAAAGTGGAGTGGCCTGCCTTAAGAGATAGTGGGTTCCTTTTCCTTGGAGGTCTTCAAGCAGTGACTTCTTCATCTTCTATAATTTTTATCCATGTCTTCCCATAAGCAATCTATAATTTTAATTAAAATTCTTGACTTTTTTTCCTCTGGATGAATTCTGTTATTATTTTTTCTATTTCTATGAAGTTATTCTATAAATTCTAATAATTCTATAAATAAATTCTATAAAATAATAAAATAGTTTTATTGACTTGGCACTAAATAAATTAATTTAGGTGTAATATTATCATTTTTGTTATGGTGACTTAGCCTTAACTAATCCGTAGAAAAACCTAACATGCTAGGGGCCTTTTTTTTTTTTTGTCTCTAACATCTCATGGATATTAGGCTATCTATTTACTTGTCTCTTACTCTTACTACAGGACCAAACCACCTCCTTGTTCAATTATTCATTCCTTCATTCATTCAGTATTTATCAAATTCTTTTTATATGAAAGACACTGTGCTGGGTAGTGGTTATACAAAGGTGAAAACAAAAACACGACAGTTCCTCCCTACAAGGAACTTACTGATGAATACAGTATTTGTACAAGTAAATATAAGGTAATTTGAGAAGTAAGAGAATAATAACACTGGGTGGATCCAGAAAGGCCTCTCCAGTAGAAAATGGCATCTCAGTTGAGCCTGGAAGAAAGATGATGAAAAAGAGAAACTACTTTCAAGGTATGCAGAGCAGCTTATTAAAATATCAGAATTAATAAGTCAAAGAAAAAACAAGTAGGCATATCTGGCTGGACTGTCAAGGATGTGAAAAGAAGTAATGTGAACCAAGTCAGACATTCCCTCTTTCATGTCTTTTTTTGACAGTTCTGCCCCCACCCCCATTCCCCCAAAAAGTCTTTCCTAGGACAGGGTGCTAAAGTTATTGTTAACATAAGGGTGTTCTAATAACCCTAATTCTCTTGGCTCATTAGCATACTTGTTGTATAACAAGGGTCAATTTCAGGGTCACAGTTTGTAACTGGTTCCCATCATGCTAAGCTCTTGGATACCATTCCCATTCTGTTGTCAGATTGGACTGTTCATATAGTCAAGCTAAAAGAGTGCTGCAGCTTAAATTATTAAGGACTAGACATTTTGAACTAGATGTTCTACAGACATCTTAAGCTCAGTATGTCCAAAACTAAACTCATTATCTTTCTTAACAAACCCTCCCCCATTCCAGTCAGTCAACAAACATTTATTAAGTGCCTCTTATGTACTGGGCACAGTATTAAAGCATTGGGGGTCCAAACATAAAAAAGTCAATATTTACCCTCAAGGAGCTTAATATCTAATCCAAATTTCCCTATTACCATCCTTCCAGTCATACCGGGCTCACAACAAGGGTTATCCTTGACTCCTCTTTATCTCTCACCTCTCCCATATCCAATCTGTGACTATGGCCTGTTGATTTCGCTTTTGCATCAACCCTAGCATGAGACCCTTTCTTTTCTCTGATACTGCAGGATGGGGCAGATCCCTTATCTCCTCATACCTGGACTATTGCACTAGCCTGCTGGTTGGACTTCTGCCGCAAGTCTCTCCTAATTTCAGTCTATCCTCCATTCAGGTGTCAGTGATTTTCCTAAAGCTCAGGTCCAATGATGTCATACCCTTACACAGTAAACTCTAGTCTAGTGGCTCTCTATCCCCTCCAGGATCAAATACAAAATCCTCTGTTCAGCATTCAAAGCCTTGTAGCCTGTGACTCTTCTCAGGCTTCTTATACCTTACCTCCCCACCCCCCCATGCTACTTTTTGGTCCACTGGCAGTGACCTCTTTGGTCTTCCATGAACAAAATGCTCCATTTTGGAATTTGCTCTTGGAATTTCCATTGGTTGAACTCTATGCCTGGAAGGCTCTCCTTTCTCATCTTTTCTTCCTCCTGTCTTCTTGACTTCTCTCAAGTCCCAGCTAGAATTCTACCTTCTATAAGGAGCCTTTTCTAATCCCTCTTAATCCTAGTACTTTCCTTCTGTTGATTATTTCCAATTTATCCCATATGTATCTTGTTTGTACATAGTTATTTACATGTTGTCTTCCTTATTAGATTGTGATCTCCTTGAGAACAAACAAGGACTGTCTTTTGTTTTTCTTTGTGTCCTTAGCACTTAGCACAATGCCTGGCACATAGTAAGTATTTAATAAAGACTGCATAACAGTAATAGTCACGTTGTTTGATGACTAACTTTTATAGACTTAGTCCTTTTCAGCAGTGCAAGGATCTAAGACATCTCCAAAGGTCTCATGATGGAAAATGCTATCCACATCCAAAGAAAGAACTATGGAGTTTGAACACAGATCAAAGCATACTATTTGCTATTTTTTTTCTTCTGTTTTGTTTTGTTTCCTCTTTCGGGGGGTTCTTCCTATTGGTTCTAATTCTTCCTTACAACATCACTAATGTGAAAATATGTTTAATAGGAATGTATATGTATAGCCTATATTGTGTGCCATCTTGGGGAGGGAGGGGGACAAAAATTTAAAACTCAAAAGCTTATGGAAGTGATTGTTGATAAATCAAAATAAATCAATAAAGACTGTATAACTAGTGTAAGATTTTTCTGTCTCATCTTCCTGCAGAGTATGTTTGTGGTCTGTCATCCCCTGCAGAATTTTTTTTAAAGAAATGCAGATATTTTAGGCAGCATAAATGACAGCCCTAAAAAAACACAAAGCAAAGCAAAAGCCTGGGTCTTTTTTTTTTCTTTTTCTTTTCCTTTGGCTCAACTTTGTGTTTTTAGTGGTTTTTTCCATTAATCAGTCAACAACAATTTACTAAATATTTACTATATGTCATGAACTGGGCTAAACAATGAGGATACAAATGAAAGCAAAAAGCAATCCCTACCCTTAAGGAACTTACATTCTAATGGAGTAGAAAACATGTAAACACATAGGTCTATACAACATCTATACAGAGTTAATGGAAAATAATCTTAGAGGATAAATTGGAGACTAGGAGAAGAATTCTGCAGAAGATGGCATTTGAGATGAGTCATGAAAGAATCCAGGTGTTCTAAGAAGCAGAAGTGGGAAGGAGAACATTCTGAGACTGGGGTAAAAGGGAACAGCCAATTTAAGGGCTCAGAGGCTGGAGATGGAATGTCATGGTCCAATAATACAGCATAGTTGAATCCTAAAGTTCATGGAGGGGAATAAAGTGTTCAAAGACTGAAAACAGTAGGAAAGGTGTATATTGTAGAGAGCTTTAAATGCTAAACTAAAGACTTTATATTTGGTCCTAGAAGTGATAAGGGACTACTGGTGTTCATTGAACAGAGAGTATGCATGGTCAGACTTGTGCTTTAGGAAAGTTATTTTGGAAGTTGAATGAAGGATGGAATGGAATGGAAAGTGACTTGAGTGAGTAGATGGATATATGGGGTAAGAGTAAGAAGTAGAAGATGGCTCTTAAGTTGTGAACCTGGAAGGACAAGTAGGTAGGTAGTTGGTGCAGTGGATTGAGTGCTGAATGTGGAGTCAGAAAAACCTTAGTTCAAAATATCCCATTTCAGACACTTGGTAGCTATGTGACCCTAGACAAGTTACTTAACTTCTGTGCTTCAGGTTTCTCATCTGTAAAGTGGAGACAATAATAGCACCTCCCTCTCAGGGTTATTATAAGAATAAAATACAATAGTATTTGTAAAACACTTTGCAAACGTAAAGCGCTGTATAAATGCTAGCTCTAGTTGTTAATGGGACATTCAGTTAGAAAAGTCCTGTAGGAAGCTGGCAGGGTTTTTTTTTTCCCATTTACTGTAATAATAAAAGTCATCTTACATTGCCCATATTTTTGTTTGATATTTGCATGGGACTGTTTTAATGAGACATGGCACATCATATCTTACTATTCTTTAACATCAGTTATGAGTTTGTCTGTAAAAAAAAAATTTT
>NW_020941197.1:16528991-16660407 GCF_900497805.2 Vombatus ursinus
TGTGTGTGTGTGTGTGTGTGTGTGTGTGTGTGTATTTTATGGACAAAGTCATGACCATGTAATCACTTGGGAAGCACCTAAATAGTTGTGAAATTAAAGAGTATGAAGTAGTCACTTTGTCATTAAATCATATAGTAGGGTTCTGTGGGGAACAAAACACCTTTCAGACTCAGGAAACCTTGAGATGGGGGATTAGTAATGGGCAGCGAACTCTAGATGTGGTATTCTATTAGCTATGATATATCATCCATAACACTA
Organism: Vombatus ursinus; assembly: GCF_900497805.2. Lineage (NCBI taxonomy): Eukaryota > Metazoa > Chordata > Mammalia > Diprotodontia > Vombatidae > Vombatus > Vombatus ursinus. The sequence goes on from NW_020941197.1 coordinate 16,529,250, forward strand.
TTCCCTGTCTGGAGTTTCTAGTTACTTTTGGTGTAAATAGAACCAATCATCATTCAGGAGTTTTCACACTTTTTAATAACTAATCTTAGAATACTCTCAGAATAGCTTAACTGCCGGTAACTCACTTATTTTAAAGGCAACATGAATTGTCAGGAGAGCCAAAGGATCCCAATTTGTTGACTTTCTCCCAGTGATGGCCCTGGATGATGAGACTCATGAATTGTATTCTTGTGGATACACAGCCACAAATCTGACCTGTTAAAGTATTCCACTATCCCTTTAGATATACTTTAGTCATAGCTAGTATTTTTCTGGATATTTTGGATCTGACACATTATAGGCCCTGCAAATGCTGATTGACTGGACTTACTAACTTAATCCTAGACTAATGTTAGGAAGGATCTCATGGGAACCCAGATTTCCTTGGACTAGAGAAAGGGAAATGCAACTGAAATGTTCATTTAAAGGAACTCAGAGGCATTGATGATGAAGAAGATATGGGATCTTAGATATTGCCACAGAAGTCTTAGCTTTAATCATGTACTCATTACTAAATAAATATATAATTATCAAAGTATGATGGAGTTGATGTTTTGTATATTTCTTTTCTTTTGTTAACCTAAAGAAGAGAATAGTTACATCCACTCAATAAACATTTAGTGAGTAACTATCATGCACAAGGTCTTGGGTGATTTGGGACAAATTACTTAACCTCTCTGGGCCTTAGTAGTTCCCACATCTGTAAAAGGAGAAGACTGGAATACATAGCCTCTAAGGGCCCTTACAGCTCTAAATCTTTTTAATTAATTTTTCAATGAACAAAAATTAATTTTCTCTCACCCCCACCATTGAGAAAAGAAAGACAAGAAGAAAGAGAGAGGAAAACAAAGAAAGAGAATAAATTCCTGTAACAGATATGCATAGCCAAGCAAAACAAATCCCTGCACTGTCCATGTCCAAAAAATATATGTCTCATTTTTTACCCTGAGTCTATCATTTCTCTGTCAGAAGGTATAAGTAGCATGCTTCATCATTGTTCCAGCTCTAACTCTATGATCCTATGAAGAAATCTGCAGCCTGGTCAGCTGTGGAGGAATGAAACATAAGATAGCTTTATAGCAAAATAGAGGCAGCTAGGTGGCTCAGTAGATAGAACATCAGGCCTGGAGTCAGGAACACCTGAGTCCAAATCTGGCCTCTGAAACTTACTAGTTGTATGACCCTGGACAAGTCACTTAATCTCTCTTTGTCTTGGAGGAAGCTCAGTGACTCAATGAATAGAGCTGGGTCTAGAGTCAGGAAGATTGGAGTTCAAATCTGGCCTTAGACACTCACTCACTAGCTGTGTGACCCTGAACAAGTCACTTAACCTCTATTTACTTTAATTTACTGAAGAAGGAACTGGCAAACCACTCCAGTATGTTTGCCAAGAAAATCCCAAATGGGGTCCCAAAGAGTTGGACATGAGTGAACAACTGAACAATGTAACAAAATATTAGAAGTGCTGTACGAGGTGCTGTTATAGTTCAGAAGAAGACGGAAACGGACAGTTGTAAAGGGTTCTTCATTCTTCATTCATGGAGGTGGAATTTGAGCTGGTCCTTGGCAAGGAGGCTGCTCCAGTTGTTCAGGGATGAGATAATGAGGGCATTGGAGTTAGAAAAAAAGGGCCAGCTGTCTAGTGAGAGACGTGGCTGTCTCACTGTTGGTAATTTGACCTATTAAACAATCAATTCTGACACATCCATAGAGTTAAGTGTGTTTTTATTAGTTTCTAATCCCAAATTGATGGAGATTGGGAAGGAAAAAAACACTTATTTTTAGGTTTAAAGGAAAAAAATAATGAAGTTTTCTGATTAATATCACCAACCATTTGACTGGGAAAATCAACAACAACTCTGCATTGTGTCTTTGTGGCAGCACAATTTCTAGTGCCCTACACTAGGAATGAACCAAAGTAATCTATTGCACACATTCAGATCAAATCCTTCAGAAAAAAAAAAGTATCATTCTGTCTCTTTAGATAGTTATATCAAATATTAATTTGCTACTTTTCTGGCATGTTTATATGCTTGCTTCCTAATAATGCAACATCCATCTTGACTGTTTGGGTGTTGCTTTATGAAACTTGTAATAAAAAATACCATATAATTCTATTGTCTCATAAAGAACAATTAGGTTGATGAATTCTGAATAAATTAACATGTTGTAATCTTCCATTATGAAAAACAGGCCATTATTTTCACTGTCTAGGGGGATAGTTTTGTAGCACTTATTTGTCTCTATTGTCATCCATTTGGTGTTAATAAAATTTTTAAAGTAAAGAAAGAAAACATCTGGCAAAATGATCATTCGTTTTTTCCTGCGGATTCAGAGCCAGCCCCTTCCAGTTCTTCAGAATCGTTTGTTTCCCATTCAAGACAGAGTTGATGTGCTTCTTCTCATATTTTATGTTTTAACACTCTAGGATATGAACAATAAGATAAGTAGTAGCTAATCTTTGACATACCTGATCTTTTTAGGACATTGTAACTAATCCAAAGTGTTTATCTTAGCTTTAGTTGCTAGCCTGGGATTCAGCAGCTGGTGCAATTGAATTTGAAACAATTATGCCACTTAGGCATAAATTAAATACCATGTAAACAGTACTGCCTTTGGGTTCTTTATTGTTTTTGTTCAGTCATGTCCAACTCTTCCTGACCCCATTTAGGGTTTTCCTGGCAAAGATACTGGAATAGTTTTGCATTTCCTTCTCCAGTTCATTTTTACAGATGATGTAACTGAGGCAAACAGGGTTAAGTGACTTGCGCAGGGTCACACAGCCTCTGTTTCAGGCCAGATTTGAACTTGGGAAGATGAGTCTTCTTCCCCCTAGGCCCGGCACCCTATACGCTGTGCCAGTGGGTTAATTATTAGCTTCATACCAAAATACCTCTTATTCTAGTGAAGCTCCATAGGTGAGCTTGGTGTTGCAAGAGCAGTTGTTCTGTGGGTCTTAGAAGGGAGGATCTCTGGCCCATTAATAAACTAATTGATTATTGATTGTTTCCCTTTCTATCCCTAAAACACCTTATCTTCTCTTCTCCCCAACCCCTCACCCCTGGTCATACCCAGGACCTTTCATGGCAAGTTATATTCATGATTTTTGGCCAAGTTCTTCTTAAACTATTTCTACTGAAGTGGAAAGTATCTCTCTCTTTACCTGGGAGAGAGTTCCACAGTGAAACAGTGACAGATGATGTATCTTCCGCTTAAACTCAATTTGAGGAAGCTACATAGAGCGCCTTAAAATAAAAAGATTAATTTTGAACACTTGATAGCAAAGTCATTGCTTACCAGTAGTACAGTCAACTTTATGTTATCCATGCCAATAAAGGGTAGTGGTGATGTGGAACCGTAAAACAAAGTGGTTAATACAAAAAATAATTTTCATTTGGAATTAGATACCATAAAATTCATTTTTCTTATATTTTCTTCATATATCTAGCATATATCTTTTCTACTTGACTTTTCCTTAGCCTACTATTAGGATTAGTTTGTATTCCCTAAGCACACTGTGAATGGAGATTGGGGAAATGGTCCAAAAAGTATGTTGCATGGCAACAGAGTAGTCCATTAAGCTAAAATTTAGGTTTTATGTAATTCACAAAATGATTACTAAAAAGTAACACAGGAAAAGTTCCTGGGTTATTGGGTCAGAGGACCTCTATGAATTTGGATAAGTCACTTTAATCTCTAGTTAGTTTAGAGTCTAAAGAAGAAAGCTGATAGCCTGATCTTTAAAAGGAAGGAATTTGACTAGGTGAGTTCTAAGAGCCTTATAGCCATGAAATATTATGATTCTGTGATCTTTGGCCTATATCTATATATACAGGGGTGTGTGTGTGTGTGTGTGTGTGTGTGTGTGTGTGTGTGTGTGTAGACAGAGCATTTATTAAGCGTTTACTTTGTGCCAAACACTATACTAAACTGTGGAAATACTACTACACCTACCATGACTGTGACTACAACAACTGCTACTACTACAGACTACTACTAATACATATAAATATATGATTTATTATATCCTATTAATTAAATATGTGAAAAAATATAATTTAAAAGGTTTTTATAAATATATATTTACATGTATTATATTTAGTTTTATATTTATGTTATATATCTCTATTTTATAAATATATATTTAAATATATATAAAGAAATAAAATAACTAATAAGAATTTTAAAAAGATTTAAGGTTTAATGTTTGCAAAGCACTTTACATATACATATATACATAGATAATATATGTATTATGTATATATGTATATTCTTTGGCCCTTGCATAACCCAGGAAGATTGGTGCTATTAATATCCTAATTTTAGAGATGGGAAAATTTAGACTGGGAGGAGTGAAAGTACCTGCCTAGCCCACACAGCTAGTAAGTGTCTGAGATGAAGTTTCAACTCAGACTTTCCTGACTATAGGCTCAGCCCTCCGTCCACAGAAAGTATCTAGCTGAATAACAACAAGGCAGACCCTACCATCTTCCATTCTTACAGGGGAAGGAAAAACATATGAGAGCTGAAAAGGGGGATTGAGGTAAAAGATACCTGAGCTAAGGTTGAGGTCTTTGGAGAGTTAGTCCAGGGGTGAGAGGTGAAGCATTGTTGGGATCCTTCTTAAAATGGTGGTCCCTGCAGAAGGAGTCACCAGTCAGAAGAACTGGCCTTCAGAGTAGAGGTTTCTCAAGGGTGGTGAGGGGGAGGAGGAACAGTTCCAAGAGTGTGGAGGCTCATCACCTCACACCTACACTCCTGAAATAGCCTGCTGGTCAGTCTTCCTGCCACAAGTCTTTTCCCTCCACCCCATCCTCCACTCAGCTGACGGAGATCTTCCTAAAGTGTGGGTCTAACTGTGTCACCTCCCTCCTCAGTAAATGCCAGTGGCTCTCTATCACCTCTAGGAGCAAATTTAAAATCTTCTATTTGGTTTTCAAAGTCCTTTATAATCTGCCCCTCTCCGCTACCTTTCCAGTATCCTTACAGACCCCTGCTCCCTACAAATACTCTTTAATCCCTCCTTCCTGTTCCTCAAACAAGACACTCCATTTTCTGACTCTAGGCATTTTGACTGGTTGTTTCCCCATGCCTGGAATGCTCTTTCTCTTCATCTCTACCTCCTGGCTTCCCTACTTTACTTCAAGTACTGGTTAAAATCCTGTCTTCTACAGGAAGCCTTTCCTGATCATTGTTAATTCTAGTGCCTTCCCTCTGTTGATGATTTCCAATTTATCCTGTGTATATCTTGGTTGTACTTAGTTGTTTGCATATTGTCTCTCTCATTAGATTGTGATTTCTTGAGAGTAGGAACTGTCTTTTGCTTTTTTTTTTTATCTCCAGCACTTAGCACAATGCCTGGCACATAGTGAGCATTTAATAAATGTTTATTGACTGACTGAGTCCAAGAGTTAGCAAAACAAAGCATAAGTTTTAAAATGTGTGTATCCCAGATGGGCAATTTATGAATTTTAAATGTTTTTTTGGGTATGAACAATGCTATAATTAGAACAATTCTGTGTCTATAGAAGCTGTTAGTTATATAGAAGGTAGCTGTTACACATTCTCATGGAAGGTTTTAGAAGAAAATTTAATTAGTGCGCACACAGTACATAGCACATAGAGAGGGGGTTTGGTGAGCATTGCTATAGGCCCTTCCAATGAACAGGTAGTAGGTACCACCTTCCACCCCCAAAACACACACACACACATATACTCTCTCTCTCTCTCACACACACACACACACACACTCACACACTCACACTCACACACAAGCTTTGCATGCCTGTGTTTATAAACAGGTTAGGGAGTTAAGTAATTATGATTTTATGCTCCCAAGAGGATTTCTCCATGGCCCATAATATATACCCTACTTACCAGCCATGCTACCTGAACTTTCACTTATAAAAGATCATTCTTTTGAATTAATCACTGCCCATCATGGTTGTTGCTTTTAAGCGTACTACCCATAGCTACAGAACATGTTAAACCACTAATGCCTTTGATAGCTAAAATGGGGGTTCTTAACCTCAGGTCCACTTGTTTTTTAAATATCTTGCTTGCACAAAATCAGAATTGCCCAGGAGACTCGGCATAAAAGAAGTCATCAAACAGATATATGATCTGAAAAGCAATGAAATAATGCTATTATATGTCAAGGTCTAAATTATCCTTTTAAATTTCCTGAAGTCTTATGTGAATAAACAGCATATTCTCTAACAAAAATAAATGAATGAATATTTTTATAATTGTATTTTAATAATCTTTATTTTTACGCATTTAAAAATATTGTTCTGAGAAGAAGTCCATAGAATTCATCAGGCTACCAAAGGGGTGTACATGACACACAGAGAGATTAAGAACCTCTGCTCTAGTGTGATGGAATTTTTCAGACTGTTTCTCCCATAATAGAAAGAATTAGGACGATATAAAAGCACTCGTTGACTTGTAAGAGATAGGGTGCTGAAAGAGGGGAGTGAAGAGTAGAAAATGGAGATGTGGGGAAAGAGGAAGGGAAAACCACATAATAATTTCATCCAGGGCTTGCCTTGTTCAACACACAGTTAATCAAGACCTGACTATATGTGCACCAATTAAACTGTCTTTAAAAAAATGTGTAACCGTTACCTTTCATATAACGAGCACCTTCTAAATTGGCATAGAATTGCTGTAATTATAGCCTTTGCTCATACCCCAAAACATTTTCAATTACTACATAAATCACCCGTCCAGATATAACACCCAGGCTCTAAAAATTTTGGTTTCTTTTTTCCTTCTGTTACGTGTACTTTATAGGTACAAAATTATGATAATTAGATATTAACTAGACATGAACTTCCTAGTGTTTCTAGAGCGTGATAGGAGGTAGAGAAGGGGGAGTTAGAGAATCCCCCAGTGGGACATTTTATTTAAAAATCCCTTTATTACAGTATATTGTAAATTTCTCACCATGTATGTAACTGGGAATTAAGGGACATAAAATGTTATAGAATAGGAAACTGTTATAGAATAGGAAAAAAACAATTCACACATCATATTTACTCTCTGATAGGCCTCCAATAATAAGATCAAGCAGAATCAATTATTTAGAACTGCATATATCTGTAATATAATTTAAACAGCAGGAAAGATTCCTGGAGACCATCCCCTATGACTTTTCATTCTGACTGGATGGCCCTCTTAGGTTCTTTCTCTTTATTGCCATCACTATGGGAAGCAATCAAATGGACTGGGTATAAAAAGAAATGATTCTTTTCCAGGAGAGCTATAATTTATCGTGAACATTGTTTACCCCAAGAGTTGTCTTTTGTTATCAAATGGACATTTGTTAGAGTTGGAAAGTATTTTCATTTAACAGTAAGACACATTAACAAACATGTTAAGAATGGTATTTGGCTTCTTAACTGCAGTTGATGAAAATCGTATTGGTGTATTCTCATTCCAGATTCACCAACCATCTATCCAAGTAAAGGAGACTTTACCTTGAAGATTTTGGGGGATAAAATTTAACATGTACAGGGCAAAAATGCTTACATTTTACAAGTAAAATATGAGGAGAAAATCTAATGAAAACCCTCGCACCATTATAATTTTCTTATGTTTTTTTTTCCTAATCAGTAACCCATATAGTCTGAATTTAGGCCATTATTAGTTCTGGTCTTCCTATGTACCTATATTATGACCTCTGTAATTAATCAAAATGAGTTTTCTATCTGTAACCTTTATTTTTCACACCTAAATAAGTTAATCAGTCACTTCTAAGGAGAAATCTGTTTGTTTATTTAACACAGATGCTAAGATTGGATTCCAAAATATAACCAGATGCTGAATTTCCGTGTTTTAGTTTATTGAAAGACCCTGATTAGCCTGTGGTCTTCTCTGCTGTGTATTCATTTACAATTAACTTAAGGGTTTATCTACACAAAACAGATTCATATGTTTAATACTTATCAGATGCATTTAAAGGTAGATAGTCAATATGAATAATTTAGAACAGAAAACTTTTTCCCTCCAAAGTAAGAGAACCTCAGAGTTGCAGAAGACCAGAGAACATATTACCACAGCCTATGCTTATTCTAGTCCAGGTGGGGAACCTTCAGCCTCAAGGCCACATGTGGCCCTCTAGGTCCTCAAGTGCAGCCCTTTGACTGAATCCAAACTTCACCGAACAAATCCTCTTAATAAAAGGATTTGTTCAGTAAAATTTGGACTCAGTCAAAAAGCTGTACCGAGGACCCTAGAAGGCCACATATGGCCTGGAGGCCACAAGTTCCCCATCCCTATAGTCCCTCCATATTTATATGTCATGTGATTTCATTAGTGTGTAGTCATAGACTGTAACTCCTCTGCGACTTAAGTAGAAAGTCCACTGGAGTTGGTCTGGTCACTCATTTGACAGCTGTGTGAATGATAGATTGGAAATTGGAAAGAAGTGAGGCAGGGACACTAATTAAGAGGCTACTACAATAGTCCAAGCAAGAGATATTGGGTATCTGGACTAGCATAGGAAGAAGTACCTTGAGTGGAATGGAGATATGCCAAAGATGTTGGGAAGGCAGAATTGATAACCCTTGACAAGTGTGTAGTATTCCAAATTTGACAAGTATACCATCTGTGCTTCTATCTGAGTCACTGATAAATATGCTAAATGGCCAAATCCCAAATATAGAACCCTTGAGGACTCCAACTAAGCTATCCCTCCAGATTAATATTAATGATTACTCTTTGGGTCTGTTGATTCAGCCAGTTCCAATCACCTATTTTCTCATCTTGTTTAAAATCATCAGTGGGGGAGAATTTGTTAAATCATTGGCTGACCTGTCAATCTAGTAACTGTGAAAACAAAAGAAATAATATTAGTTCATCATGAATATGTTCCTAATTAAGCCATGCTGGCCCTTAGTTATCTTTTTTAAAATGTCCACAAGCCATCCCTTTAGTGATTCTTTCAATAATTTTTCTATTATTCAAAGTCAAACTCATCAGTTTGAAGACGCTACTAATGTTTATTCTTTTTTAAAAAGTGATGTAACATTTGCTATGGCAGACAGCCAGTCAGTCCTTAAACATTTACTAAGTACTTTCTATATGCCAGGCACTGTACTAGGTAGTAGGGATTTAAAAAAAAATGAAATGACCCTTACCCTTAATAAATTCATATTCTTTTGGAGGATAAAATATGCATATCAGTTTTATCCCTTCTTTAATCTTCTCTTTGCCTCCAGCATATCATTAAAAAAAAAACCCATTGTATTATCCTTAGCATTTCTCAACAACCCGTATTCATTCTGAGCTTTATGACTCCTAACATTCTTTAAGGGCTATGTGATGTTTATATTCATCTTCCTTTATATATCCTTATTTCCAACTTCTTTACATATCTTTTAAAAAACTCTTTGGTCATTGAGCTCTCTGTGTCTTCACTCACAATCTTGAATAGCTCTGGTTTTTATTCCTCTTTGGAATAATTACTGTTTTTCGCTTCAGAATTTGATTCTTGAAGGCTTCCCATCCCTCTTGGACCAACTTTCTCTAGTAGAATTTTAAGATATGGAAAACTAACTATCTCTAAACTCTAAACTCTTGGAAATCTATTCTTCCAAAATCTAGTATAGAGGTCAAACTGTCCATTTTAACTGTCTTAAACTGAAATATAAGGTGCTCACTTTTTTCCCCCAAGTTTCCCAACATTTCTACTTTCATGACTAAATTATCCTTTTGGCTATTTTTTAAATTAAATTTTATTTTTTTTAAGTAACAAAATTTATTTTCTCTCTCCTTACCCCAGCGTTAAAGGAAAGAAAGAAAAATCCTTGTAATTTATGCATGTTCAGGTAACACAAATTACAACATTAGCCCTATTTAAAAAAAAAAAAGTCTCATTCTGAACCCTGAGTTCATCAACTCTCTGTCAGGAGGTGGGTCACATGCTTCCTCTTTAGTCTTGAAATCATGTTTGGTCATTATGTTGATGAGGGCTCTTACGACTTTCAGAACTGTTTTTATAGTATTATTATTGTATTAATTGTCCTCATTCAGCTTTCTTCACTCAATATACCAGTCTTTCTAGATTTTTCTGAAACTGTCCACTTCATTATTTTCAATAGCACAGTAGTATTCAGTTACATTCATATTCCTCAGTTTGTCTAGCCATTCCCCAGTTGGTGGGCACCCTCTTGGTTTTCAGTTATTTGCTACTACAAATAGAGTTGCTATAAATATTTTTGTACATGTGGGCCTTTGTCTTCTTTCTTGGATATGCCTGAGATAGAGACCTAGTAGTATTATTGCTGGGCCAAAGGGTAGGCATAATTTTGGGCATAATTCCAAATTTCTTTCCACAATGATTTGATCAATTCACCAGCAGTTCAATACTTTTTTTCCCATGGCACCTTCAACATTTGTCACTTTCCTTTTTTGTCAGCTTTGCCAATCTGATGGATTGAGGTAGAACCTCAGAGTATCTTTAATTTGCATTTTTCTGATTATCAGTGATTTTTAGCATTTTTTCATATGGATTATGATAGTTTGGATTTCTTTCTCTGAAAATGATCAGTTCATGGCCTTTGACCATTGATCAAATGAGTAATGGCCCTTGTTCTTATATCTTTAAATCAGTTCTCAATATTTCTTAGAAATGAAACCTTTATTAGAAGAACTTACTGCAAAAATCCCCTTCCCCCCATTACTGGTTTGATTTCTAATCTTAGATGCATTGGTGTTATTTGTGCAGAAGTTTTTAAATTCTGTGTAATCAGATTTGACCATTTTGTCTTCTGTGATCCTCTCTATCTCCTGTTTGTTCATGAACTCTTTCCTGTACATAGATCCAAAAGGTACTTTCTTCCATTCTTCTTTAATTTATTTATGTCATCCTTAATGTCTCGGTTATTTTTCAATTTGGAGCTTATCTTAATATTTGATGTGAGATGTTGTTCTATATCTAATTTCTGCCAGATTGCTTTCCAGTTTTCCTATTACTTTTTGTTGAGTAGTGAATTCTTACCCCAGTAGCTGGTTTTATCAAACACCAGACTATTAGGTTAATTAGCTTCTTTATGTTGTGTACCTATTTTCTTCTACTGATTGACCTTTCTATTTCTTTTTGTTGTTGTTTGGTAGTGTCTGACTCTGTGTGAGGTTTTCTTGGCAAAGGTACTGGAGGGTTTTACCATTTCCTTCTCCAGCTCATTTTACAAATGAAGAAGCTGAAGCAAACAAGGTTGAGGGACTTGCCCAGGATCACCCAGCTAGTAAGCTTCTGAAGCCAGATTTGAAATCAGGAAGATGATTTTTCCTGACTCCAGTACTGGCACTCTATCCACTGTACCATCTAGTTGCCCTTCTTTGTTTATTAATCAGTATCAAATAATTTCGATAATTTCTGTTTTGTAGTTTGAGATGTGATACTGCTAAGTCTTCTTTCCTACCCTTTTTTTTCCCATTATTTCCTGATTTCTTCTTAATGGTCAGAATTAGGTGGGAAATAATGTCCTCTCTGTTTCATCTGTGAATGAATGAATGAATGAATGAAATTACCATTAAAGCAAGTCAAGAATTTATTTCTGGAAAAAGTGAATTATATCAGATGTCCATACAACTATAGTTTCCCATCACACTATATTATGCCTCTTTGCCAGGTTCATGATTTGTTTTTACCAACTTATATCTCCTTTTGGACAAATTGGTCTTTGTTTTGCCCTCACTACAATATTTTTTCTGTCATTTCCTTCTATTGCTCATGGCCCAAATATTCTTTAGGGTGCCTTTATTTGTACTCTACCTGGATTTCCTTAAGTGAATATGCATTCTTAATATGCTAATCTACTACCTTTTGCCTAGTCTACTCTTACTGAGTAAAGTATATCCTTCTATGGATATTATTTACTGGCATCTCACATCTAAACAGAATTTTGAAGTTTGCCAAGTCCTTCCCTCACAACCAATTTTTTTTTTGAGGAATTTATTTTTATTTAACTATGCTGAAAATAGGAAAGAAGGAACGGTGGAGAGGCATAACAGAGGCCGCCACCTCTTTGCCCACCTCAGCTGAACCTCCTTCCCTTAAACCTCCCTATTTACAGGTTGCCATCATCCTGAATAGAACTGCTGCTTTAGCTTGAGGGCTCTAAGTCTGATGGAAGGGCTAGATCACAGCAACCTTTTGAAATGGGTAGCACAAGTCTCTTGGCTTCAGGTTTTTATATGTAAAGTGAAAAAGTTGTATTAGATGAGGAAGCTGAGTGGTTAATTGATTGATTGGGAGTCACACCACCAGTAATCTGAAGCAGGATTCAAACATAGGTCTCATGGTATCAAATTCTGTACTCCAGATGCTATGATATACTGCCTGAGTTCTATTTTGCCAAGCTTCATTTATACCTCTGAGGTCATTTTCCCCTCAGGATTAGTATATTTAATACACTTTATTTATTACCCATACCTCATCCAATTACATTTAGACACCTGAGGTCATGGAGTCTGTTTCTAGTTCCTTCTTGGTTGCTGTCTCTCATGAATTACTAATCCTCTCCACTGATCTTTATGGTATCTAGTTTGAAAGTTATATAGAGCCATCTTTCTCCCTCCTCTTTCACTTCTATTTGGGTTTGGCTTGAGTTATCTGGATTATTTGCTGATTTTTTTTTTGGCTTCATTATTGTAAATCATCATCTTTGAGACTTGTTCAAGAATAATTGAGAATTTCTTAGTAAAGTGAATAGCAGAGGCATTTTTTGCAAGCGTTAATTATCATACTGAATAGTCTGATAGGATTAAGAGTGACAGACCAATCCATAGTGTTATGAAAAATTAATCTGGGGACGTACGTTGTCAAGAACATAGTCTGCTAGAATTACTGAATGAATGTGTGAAAGAGTGTATTCCATTTAAAATGCTTTTCTGTTTAATGGCACAGAATTCAATAAAATTCAATAACTATGTAATTACATGACTGCTATGTACAAAATAAACCAAGCTAGGCTGGGGAAATGCAATGATAAATAAGTTATGGTACCTGCCTTCAAATAGCTATGCTATAAGGTAGGGAAGGGCCCACCTTCTTTGTATTAACAAATTTATTTTTTGCTGGACCAGTGATTTTATCAGTGTAGGGAACTTCTGATGAAGTAACTCAGTCTATCAATACAGATCAGCACCTTCTCTGCCACTTATAGTCATAGAGAGTTGCCTGACTACAAAGGCAGCTCTTGGGTCTACACCATGTCACCATTCTGTCTAGCTGAGCAGTTGATCATTAACTTTGTAAATCAATTACTCTACCATTTCAATTCTACATACACCAGCCAATGGGAAAGGTCATCTTAGATGCAACATCTCATTTCCTGATATTTCGGGATAAATGGATATTAACTGACTTGTTCTTCAGCATACAGGAAGTACACTAGATTATGGTTGACTAGAAGAAGATAGAGTTAACATTAATAAGTGAGAATAATGTTGGTAGCAATCCTGAGAGATAGATGCTATTATTATCCCCATTTTATAGATAAGGAACCTGAAGTAGGAAGAGGTTAACTGACTTGCTAGTAAAGTGTCCCAGGTATGATTTGAATTCAGGTCCTGGTCTTCCTGACTCAAGGTCAGTACTCTATCCACTGAATCATTTAGCTGTAAGATATTTCTAGACAAAGTTACACACACACAGCAAGTGAAATCTTTTCATTGGACCTAAGCAGTTATTGTGCCATTTGTTTTCCATTTTTAACACATGCTACTTGCATTATAGATTGTCTTTTAGTAAAATGTGCTCTGTCCCTTTGTCTAGTTTGTAGAGTTGATGAGATTAGGGATCACATCTTTGTATCTTAAATATTTCTTTGTTTCACAGCACTCTTTGCTTGGTACATAGAACAGTCTGTTAATTTTTATAATTTGATTTTGTTTTCCATGGAGTCCTAAGGAGACTAATTTTTATTTGTGTTTGCCCAAATGAAAGTGATTCTATGGATTTTTGTTGTGGTGGAATCAGTGCTTTTCCTGTTTAGCTTGTAAGTCAATTAAAAAACAAAAAGGGGGATATTTTCTCATGCTGCACTCAAATGACAGCCAAGAAAATTATCACCTTAAAAATAGCCACCTAACCCACGTGTAAACTACGTATTGTGATTATTGAGATTTATAGTAATAACAACTAAGGATTCTACTTAATAGAATCAGTTCCTCTGATTGGTTTCTCCTTCTCCTGAACTATTATAAAACTTTAGCTATGCTTTATTTACTTTCACTCTCCTCACTGGCTACTTCCTCCTCTTTTAGCCCTCCCTGTTCTAGAACTAGGAACCATGATCAAGTCAACTTGTCGATCCAGTCATTGTTTCTGGATGAAGTTTTTCTTTCCCATTGGAATGCAAGCTCCTTGAGGGTAGAAACTGATTTTTGTAAGTCTCTCTCCAGCTTAGCACAGTGCTTGGCTAGCAGGGAAGCACAATAAATGTTTCCCTCTGCCCACCCTCCCCACCCCCCATTTAACTAACCTCTATAAATTCAGACGGGTAAGGTAGGTATATTAGAGAGCTTTGAGTGCTTGGGAATAACAAATGGTATTTTAGAGACTCAGTGAAAGTTGAGTATTTGTGAGCAGACGGCCACATTCTGGTATTGTAACATTCTTTATGTGAATTGTTTTCAATGTAGATCTCTTCAAATACTTCACAGTTGGGTAGTCCTGAGCCAGTGAAACGCTGTGGGAAGTCAGCACTCTTCCAACTGGCAGAGGTGAGTTTCCAGATAGCTTTTAATCTGAAAGTTAATGAAAAGTTTAATCATTTAAAAAAAACCTTCTTAAATATACTCATCAATTCTCAACAGTAGCAATGATAGACTGTTTTCAGCAATTAGATTATATATACCATAGTGTTTGAAGTTAAGGTTAAACATAAGGGAAAAAAATTCTGGTGATGAAATCTGTTAAACATTGGAAGAGGGAGATTGCACAATCTCTTTCCCAGGACGTTTTAAAGAATAGAATAGTTTCTCATTTTCTGAACTGGTTTATGCATATCCAGCATGAGGGCAGAGGGATGGAATAGGTCATTTGCACAGTTTCTGATTGTAGTATTAGTACAAAAGGCTTGGTCAGTTCCACTTTCAAAGTAGTTTTTTTTTTAAACAAATAATGATTCATCAACATGATATAGGAAATCTTATTTATACTACTCTCAGACATCACATACTGAATGCATTAGTTGAGTGCGGACATATGTCATGCCTTACTGTATGACTTTTGTGGAGGTTGTGGGCCAAAAGGTATTGTGGCCATAGAGGCGTGGGCCAAGCAGGCATCATGTTTCTCTTGTTCATGATATGACTATTCCCCCCTCAAGAGTTATAGTTTTTAAGAGCAATATATATCAGATATTATCTACTTTTTCGTCTTCATTTTATCAATAACAAACTGAGACCCAGAGATATTAAGTGACTTGTCAGCAATCACACAGATAGTACTTGCAGAGGTGGGATTCAGATCTAGGCTGTCGTATTTTTCTGCTACAGGCACTAGGAAGCAGAGTGGAGAGAGCTTGGATTCAAGTCAGGAAGACCTGTGTTCTGGTCCATCTTTAGATACTTCCTAGCTATGTGACCTTGGATAAGTCACTTAACCTCTGTATGCTTCAATTTCTTCAAATGTAAAAATGGGGATAATAATAGCACCTAATTCCCAGGGTTGTCAAGAGGATCAGATGAGATAATATTTATAAAGTGCTTAGCACAGTGCCAGGCACATAATTTTATTCTATTTTTTTCCAAGAGATTGGATAATTAGCATTCATATAGCCTTTAGTGTTTGCAAAGTGCTTTACACAGGTTATATTATTTGAACCTCATAACAACCTTCCTCACTTTTCTAAGTAGGTGCTATAATTATCCCCATTTTACAGATGAGGAAGCTGAGGCCAAAAGGAGTAAGTGACTTACCTAGGTTGACATATACCAAGATTCTTTGGTTCCAGGCTGACAGAGGAGAATATTTTCCTTTTTATTGGAATGAAAAGATAAGAGAGGCACAAAATAGAAAGTAGGAGGATAGGATTTCTAAAGGGATCTCAGCAATCATCTAGCCCAGTCCCTTCATTTTACAAAGGAAAGAACCAAGGCTTTAAATAACTTTCCTAAGGTTGCTTGGGTAAGATAGTGAGTCTCAGAGTCAGGATTTGAATCTAGACCATGGGTGGGGAACCTGTGGCCTCAAGACCACATGTAGCCCTTCAGGTCTTTGGGTGTGACCTTTTGACTGAGTCTAAGTTTTACAGAACAAATCCTTTTATTAAGGGGATTTGTTTGGTGAAGTTTGAATTCAGTCAAAGGGCCGAACTTGAGGACCTAGAGGGCGACATGTGACCTCAAAGCCCCAAGTTCCCCACCTCTGACTAGACCTTCCATCTCCAAGCCTAGCCAATCGTGCTGCCATACCTGACACCTCACTTCTGAACCCCATCTTTATGACTGCTGTTGTATAAGTAAAATGGCCCTTTGGGAAAGACTGTAGAACTTAGAACATAATGCTGTTGGCTTCCTTCTCCTCATTGAATACATAGACTGTCATTTAGAGTGACTTTTAGAAAAGTGGATTATCATAAATTCACAATTCTTTTCTTTACTCTTAGGCAAGGCAGTTACCATCAATAGACCTCAGTTTTCTCATCTATGAAATAAGGATAATAACTTGCACGGCCTACCTCCCAGGATTGTTGTGAGGATAAAGTAGGAGATATAGATATATACATACATACATAGTGTGTGTATATACACACATATAGATGACTGTATATACATATACATACATATATACACACATACATACACACACTTATATGCATTATTATTTGTAGAAATAGTATCATTTGCTGTGGCTGAATAACTTTTACCACCAAATATACAAGGTGTCCCCAAAAGTCTTATTATAGTTTTAAGCTTTAAAAGCATAAAGCTATACTAAGACTTTTAGGACACTGCATATATTTATACATACACAAATACATGCCTGCACATGCACATATATATGTACATGTCTATCTATATGCAGATACATGGTATATAATATTTAAAGTTAACATTAAATAAATACCAAGTAGCCAAAAAAAAGTCCAAAAACTGCATTATCTCAGCCATCAGTGTCAAATATTCTTTTTTCACAACAAAATGAACCCTGAGTTGTATCTTTCAGTGGTGTGATAAAGAGGCTAATTTGCTTTTGTAGTGCCTTGTCCTGGAATAGCAAATGGGCAAAAAAGTTATTTCTTATGAAATTATAATTCATGCTAAATCAATCAATCATTCTTTAACTTTGTAGGGAATGAGTCCCAAATATGAAACAGATGCCAAGTCTTGGCAGATTTTTGAATTCTTTTATCACAGTGGGGGGATTCTTCTGTCACGTGGAGAGATTCAGTAATTGCAATTACTGAAACAAATTCATTACAAGTATGTAGGAATAGGGACTAGACATGTGATTTCATTGGTATAGGGAGCTCCAAGGTGAAGAAAACCCTTTTATTAGTGCAACTTATGGTCTTAGTGTGTTGCCTAGGGTACTAAGTGGTTAAGTGATGTGCCCAGTGTCCCATAGCCAGTATATGGCATTCAGAAGCAGGACCTTGGACTCAGATCTTTCTGATTTCAAGGCTGTATCTTTATATAGTACACCATGTCACAAGTATGTGAAATGCATTTATTTTGAATCTTTGTGCCTTTTCATTTGGTTTAAAAAATATGCTTATGGAGAAACTAGACATGCCCAGAAATAAGGATTTCCCAAGAAATCACTCTTACAATCTCACATAGAAGATGTTCCAAAAGTCTTAGTATAAGTTTAGTCAGTCAGTAAACTAGCATTTATTGTTGTTAAGTCATTTCAGTCATGTCTGACTCTCCATGACCCCATTTGGGGTTTTCTTGACAAAGATAGTGGGATGGTTTGCCATTTCCTTCTCCAGCTCATTTCACAGATAAGGAAAATGAGGCACACAGGGTTAAATGACTTGCCCAGGGTCATATAGCTAGTAAATGTCTGAGGCCACAGGAAGATGATTTTCCTGACTTCAGGCCTGGCACTCTATCCACTGTACCAACTACCCCAGCAAGTATTAAGCACCTACTGTGTGCCAGGCATTGTGCTAAGTTCCAAAGAGAAGGCAAAACAAACAAGTAGCTCCTGCTTTCAAGGAGCTCACAGTCAAATGGAAGAGACAACATTCTAACAACCACATACAAACGATATATACAGGATAAATTATTAAATTTAAATATTAAGGCTTCAAACCATGTGAAAAGTTTTTGGATATCCTGCATAAGTATACCATTGCAACAATGTTATAATATTTGTGGAATATGAATTTTGGTATACCAAACTGTTAACTAGTATGTTTCATGTTAACTGAAAACACATTCACTATTATGTGAGCCAACTCTAAATAATCATCAATAGAAAAAGTCCTCAGTGTTTCTTAGCTTAGGGAGTACTTGATCCTTATACTGTTCCCTATCAAGATACAGGACAGTGAGGGGTGCCATAGTGCACAGAGCTCTGGGCCTTAAGTCAGGAAGACTCCTTTTCTTGATTTCAAATCTGGCCTTAGACACTTATTAGCTGCATGAACCTGGGTAAATCACCTACCCCTTTTTGCCTCAGTTTCCTCATCTGTAAAATGAGCTGGAGAAGGAAATGGCAAACCACTCCAGTATCTTTGCCAAGGAAACCCCAAATGGGGTCACGAAGAGATGGACATGACTGAAACAACTGAATGACAACATCACAATACAGAATTAAAACTCCACGAGTTTGGAATTTCCTGTTACTGCATACAATTTGTGTTATAGTTGCCGCTTTTATAACTGCATGCATATGTATGACACATTTTTAATGGGTCATGATAAGCTTTAACATTTTAAGTTTAGCAATAAAATACATTTTTACTTTTAATATGATATGTAAGATAAAACTACAATGGAGTATGCCTATTGGAACTGGAACAAAAACCATTAAAATTTTCAGTTTTGCTCTGTCTTCAAAAAATTTTCATTGACATTTTCTCTAGCATATCTTTCTACATACTGGAGAATGTTAATACCACATTTTATCACCTAGTAAGCTGTAACATGTGGTCGGCAGTACCTAAGGAAAATTATCACCTGGCCAAAGAGAAGATTCTGTTACACAACATCTGTGACTTAGTATTTAAAACTCTACAGAATCTGGCTTTCTAGTTTTGTTTCATATTATTTGCCTTTCTGCACTCTTCATTCCAGTCAAACTGGCCTGCTAGCTGTTCTTCATCTTGAAACCCCATCTCCTACTTCTGTTCCATTCACAAGTCATTTTCTGTTTGGAACATTCTTCCTTCTCATCTCCACCTGGTAAAATCTCTTAACTTCCTTCAACACATACTACTTGGTAGGGAAAACAGAAGCCTTTATGATTCCCCTTAGCTATTACTAACCTCTGCCTCTTGTAATTGCATTTATTAACTAATGCATATATGTCAGCCAACTAGCATTTATTAAACACCAATTATCTACATGGAGAGGAGACTGTGTTAAGTGCTTCTTGAGGGAAGGGGCCAGTTGATTTTGTCTTTTTATCCCAGCGACTAACATAGCACTTTGCAGATAACAGGTGCTTAAGAAATGTTTGTCAAATTTCTTGAATTTGATTGGTGGAGTGTGTTAAAGGTAGAACTTTTTTTTTCTGCAAGTGTCTAAGACTGACAGCCTTGTAACATAGTTGATAACACTGGGTTTAGAAATGACGGCACTCTTGAAATTGGATGTTATGAAAATACTGACAGGCAAATACACTGCAAAAAATCAATAGATGGTCATTGGCACATCTACTATGTGAAAAGTACTGTGTTAGGTAGTGGAAGAGTGGAAGATTCAATCCCTGCTTTGAGCTGGTAAGCTAGTTGGGTAGACGAGGTCTAAAGAAGTTAAATAACAATATGTTTCTGTATTTTCATACTTCTGTGGGGAAGAGGAAAGGAGGGCAGAAACATTTATTATGTACCTACTATGTGCCAAGCACTTTACAAATATTCTCATTTGATCCTCACAACAACTCTGGAAGGTAGATGCTATTATTATCCTCATTTTACAATTGAAGAAACTGAGGCAGACAGAGATCAAATGATTTGTCCAAGGTAACACAACTAGTAAGTGCCTAAGCCAGGATTTGAACTTAGGAATTCCTGACTCTGATGCCAGTGCTCTATTCACATGACTGCCTCAACTGTGGCAATATAATTTTATCATAGTTGTAACTCCTTCCACTCAATCAATCAAGTATTTATTAAACACCATGGTTGGTGCTGGGAATACAAATGAAATAAATGAAACAGTCCCTACTCTGAAGAAGCTAGTTTACCAGATAAGGCAGCCAATACATGCTCTCTCATTCTTTCTGACACTCATCCATGTCCTCCCATAAATACTTCACAAGGGATCCACCAAAATTGCTAGGAAATTTCCAGTGCAATGTTTTAACATGAGACAGGTAACTGGTACAGGATGTGGGTTATCCAGACATTTAAGTCTTGGATGTATCTCTGCTGACATCCTTAATGATAATTTTTCTGCTCAGTTCTTCAGTGATAATATTGCAACCTATTCACATTCCATGTACTTCTCCATTGCTCTTTGACCCTCACCATTATTCCTTTGGAGACCATGGTATTCGGAGAATCAGATATATACAGCATTGCCGGAATAGTGGTATTTTTAAAAAATGGTTCATTATCTCAAGGAGAAACATGGGCTCATTAAAAATAAGTGCACAATTTCACAAAGACAGTATGCTGGTTCATAGTGAATTCTGCTGGCTATCCTGGCTTATAGAGGAAAGCCTGCTTTTCTCTTCATGTTCATTGCCAGTCCCCATATAACAACAATACAACAATACCAACAACAGCTAGCATTTATGTGCTGCTTAAAAGTCTTCAGAGAGCTTTACAAATTTTATCTCATTTTCTACTCAAATAAATGCCAGCCTTGAAACACAAGAAGTATCAGGATCAAGACAGTGCGTGATTAATTGCTAAATGAGTGTGATGGACAATGAATTACTAACACCTTAGAAGACAGAGACAACAGTGAGCCTGATAAGGGACTGAACTGGATTACTAGCCACAGAAAAGAACAAACTTGAAAGAAATTATTTAAAAAAAAAGAATTGAAAGAATTTAATTGCTAATTGAATGTGAGAGGAGGTATAAAAGAAAGAATAAAAAATGATTCTCCAGATTTGGAGCCTAGGTGATAGGGAGAGATAATGACGGTTCAATGAACAGAAATAGGGAAGTCAGGAAGGGGAATGAGTTTTGGTAGAGGAAGATCAGGAGTTCCCTTTTAGAAACTTTGAGTTTAAGACACAAACTCAATATCCAAGTGCCACATCAGCTACAAAGCTAGAGGAAAGTCAGCTACCAATGTAGATTTATTAGTCATCATAATTGAAATCATGGTTATAGGTATGCCAGTGGAGAATTTGTGAACATTAGAAAGAGGGATAGAGTTCAGTGTGAACCAGCGTGTGTTCATTAAGAACATGACAGAGAGACTAGCTGCATTTCCTTTTTTATGGTCTGTGTTTATTAGACTAAATCAGATGGATGCTGTAGTCATAATAAACTCGGATTCCAGCATAACATCTGAATAAGTCTCTCACAATGGCCATTTGGGCAAGATGGAGAAAAGTCTATCAGATGATAGTACAGTTAGATTGGTTTGGAACTGAGCAAAAAACTAGGACACCCCCCCACCCGAAGTTCGATATACCATGTAAAACATAAAAGAGCCCTAAGTGAGTTTGATTATTGAAGATAACTTGGAGAGAGATAGAATGATCGAGTCAACAAGATCCCAGAGGATGTAGTAAAGTACTCAGTTGAGAACACCTGTGTTAAGTATTGGCTTTCTTTTCAAAAAAAAAGATTAGAAAAAATAGGATAGCTGTGCAATAGAATTACCAGGTTTAGTGTCTGGTAGCTTTTTTATTTATTGTATTTTTACTGGGGGTAGGGGTAACTTTCCTCTCAAATTCGGAGATTAGTTTTTATTGAAATGAATTAGAGGACAGCTGTGATGTTAAATTCCTCCAGAATTGCTTTTTTTTTAAAGGAGATTATTGATCCATTTGGTTTCATGTTAGTCAAGGAGAATGCAAAAGTTATAGTTCATTAGATATCTATAATAGACGAACAGTAAGTATTTTTCCCCCCAGTGGCTATTGTTTGTTTTTAGAATCAGATATTTTAAAAAAACAATTTTAGTTTAAAATCATGTAAATGGGTAGGAAAGAAGTAATGTATATTAATGACTCTATAAATAAAATCTTATGGAAAACCATGACTCATTTCTGGAATAAATGTGGTTACAATGTAGTCACAGTGCATGAAATATTTAAAAATTTTCTGAATAAATTCTGCTTGACTGATCAATCCAGTCACTTCAGCAAACTATACAATGTGAATTCAGCAAGTTCTACCTGCCATTACCAGGACCTCAGTTTATATATTTTTTTCCTTATGTGTATGCATATGTATTTTTCATGTTCATTGTCTTAATTTCCCCTTCAGATTATCATTTTGTCAAGTATAGAAATAATCTGCCTCCCTATCTTCCCAAAGCACCTACAACACTGTTCTGTTTAGATAATGCATAATACACAACTGTTAGCATATTACAAATATTATTACAAATATATTAGCTCCACTCCCTCCACCTACACTTGTCTTTGTAACCTGAAGTATCAGCCTCAGAGGCTGTCTTCTCACTACTCCTGTAAAAGTGGCGCTCAGGAACCACTGCTTAATGCGCTTCCCATTGATTATGAGCCAGAATTATTTTTTAGAAAAAGTACTAAGCAGGTATAACAAGGACAGTTGTTATAGGCACAGTCCTTCCAGACCAGGAACATACTCCTTGCACACACAAGGGAATCCATAAGGGATGTGCTGGAGCCATCTTGAACTAGCTTGCAAAAGCTGAAAAATTTTCAACGTGGGAATTTATTCCTTGGAATTTGGCAAATGCGCTACAAACCAGAGCTTGATTTATTGTTTTATTGATTTTCTAGACTTAAGAAAGTAATGAGAAAGAGTCAATAATGTGGGAATGTCTGTGTACTTTTTCTTTCCTGGGGAGCCAGTTCTTAAACATTTACCAGTACACTGTTGTTATGGATAATAGATCATATGATCAGAGCTAGAAGTAGCCTGGAGTTATCTAGTCTGTCTCCCTCATTTTACAGTTGAGGAAACTAACACCTGTAGAGGTTAAGTGACTTGACCAAGGTCACAAAGCTGGGATGTAAGCTTTCAGACACAGAATTTGAACTCAGGTCTCCTTACTCCTGAGCCAGCACTTTTACCACTTTGTGCCTTTTAGACTAGGTAGGGTTGAGGGGCAGAGGTGGCATTTACTTGAAAATATATCATTGGAGAAGGGAGGTATTATGTAACTTTTCACATAAGTTTTTGAAATCTTTCAAACCCCAGAAATGTTCACTAACCTCTTGAAACATTTTAGCTCCTAGGATATCTGACATTCAACTACATACCATTTTGTGAGAATTAACATAATAACCTATTTTAAAATAGGTTATATAAACTCTAGGAAGTGGCATTATGCAAGAAAGATAACAACCTTCCTCTCCCAAGTCTTATGGAAACATTGTAACTATGTTTTCTTTCATTAGTTTTAGACTGAAAAGTAGACTACTCAATTATTTAGGGAGCCCAAATGAAGGCATCCTTATTCCTTGAAGATGTTACATTTGAAAAAAACCCAAAAAACTAAAAATTATCTTTTATAAAAAAGAAAGATATTTTTATGATCTTATTAACTATATTTTATTGTTTTCAGATGTGATCTTAACACTGGTATATATTATTATTTTGGTTTTATTTAGATGTAAGAGAAATGCACATCATGAAAAATACTGCTAAGTGTTACCTAGAGGCTAGGCCTACTCTTTAATTGATACCTGTTTGAGTAGGAAGACAAACTCCTGAAAAAGATTGTGAACAGGACCTTTGCCTCAAAACCTCTTTGAATAAAAAAGAGGGGAGTTTTCCAAATAAACACCCCTGATGAGCAATCAGTAAGTTATTCTTGTTCACAGACAAAAGCCTCTTAATTATTTGTTACTGGGTCAAGTTTCTATCCTGCCCTATTTTTAATCCAGCTAGCTTCATTGAAATATACAATAAAGGACTTTTCAGTCAAGATATTGGAGAATAATTTAGATGGGAGCCAGAAAACAAAAAAAGAAACCAGCAAAAGGAAACATCGAGGAAAATTAAAATGATCAAATGATCATGCAAAAAACAAACATACTCTCTAAAAATATACTACCAAAAATACTATACAACACATCTAGTGTAGTAGAAGCAATACAAACAGAAAAGAGAATATGGCAGAATATCTGCAGAAACAAAAGAAATTAAGCAAGAATTAACATTGGTTAACAAAAACAATTTAAAAAACAAAGTAAGATCTTGACAAAAAGTTTTGTTTTTTTTTTAATCATGGGAAGAACTTTACCTGGAATTTAGAAAGAGGCAAAACAGTCAAGTCAGTATGCATTCATTAAATACTTCCTGTGTGCTAGGCACTATTCTAATGAAAAGAAAAGCTAAAAAACAGCCCCTGCCCTCAAGGAATTTATAGTCTAATGGGAAAAAATGTGCACACAACTATGTGCAAACAAGATATATACAAGTTAAATTGGGAATGACCTTAGAAGGAAGGCCCTAAGATTAAAGAGGAACAGGAAAGGCTTCTTGTAGAAAATGGGACTTACTTGATGAAAGGCAAGGAAATCAAGAGGCAGAGATGAGGTTTAAGAAAGTTTTAGGGATAGGTAAGAGCCACTGGAAAAAATAAGGAATATTAAGGGGGCCAGTCCATGGTCACTAGATCTCAAAGTAAGTTGAGAGGTGTAAATTGTGTGAGATGACTGAAAAGGTAGGAAGGGTCCAGGTTAACAAAGGGCTTTAAAAAGCTTTTCCTCACACTAGGGTGGTGTTGATTTGTTACAGACATGGCTTCTGGGAGGCCAGACATCTGACCTTCAAGGATAGGTACATGAAAAAAAATCCAGGAGGCAATGATTTTTTTAGATGAGATAAATATTGAGACTATAATAGAAAATTAGAAATAATATATAGAACAAACAATAGACAACAGTATTGTAGATAATGATATCTAACATTTATATAGCGCTTACTATGTACCAGATACTGTTCTAAGTGCTTTACAATTATTAACTCATTTGATTGAGAGGTGGGTGCTGTTACTATCCCTGTTTTACAGAGGAAGAAACTGAGACAAACAGAAGTTAAGTGACTTGCCTAAGATCACACAGCTAGCAAACATCTGAGGCTGGATTTGAAATCAGGTCTTCCGTATTCCTGGCCCAGCTATACCACTTTGTTGCTGTCTCTTGTTATTTAGTCATGTCCAACTCTTTGTGACCCTATTTAGGGTTTTCTTGGCAAAGATTCTAAAAGAGTTTGCCATTTCCTTCTCCAGTTCATTTTACATCTAAGGTAAACAAGGTTAAATGACTTGCTCAAGGTCACACAGCTAGTGTCTGAGGTCACATTTGAACTCAGGAAGATACCTTCCTGACTCTAGGCCCTGTACTCTATCCACTGCGCCACCTAGCTGCCCCGTATAAAAAAGTAATAGATACTACATATAAAGAACATGCAGTAAAGTTTAAAAGAATACATAAATTATCCAAAGAATTGGGGAGGGGGCAGCTAGGCGGCGCAGTGGATAGAGCACAGGCCCTGGACTCAGGAGGACCTGAGTTCCAATGTGACCTCACACACATATCACTTACTAGCTGTGTTACTCTGGGCAAGTCTCTTAAACCCTCTTTGCCTCATTTTTCTCATCTGTAAAATGAGCTGGAGAAGGAAATGGGAAATAATTCCAGTATTTCTGCTAAGAAAACCCCAAATTGGGTCACAAAGAATCACCAAAATTTTTTTAAATTAAAATATGTATGTGTATACATATTTGTGTAGATGCGTGCACCTAAAACAAAGATACTCGCTCATGGAGCAATGGCTAAATCAAATCAACAGACAATTTTTGGAGGAAGGGGAAAAAAACCTACTGTATGGTCACATGAAAGGATTCTTAAATTCCCTAATGCAAATCAAAATAACCCTCAACTACCGCTTTATGAAGGAAGGGAGGGAGGAATTAATGGAAAATCATCTATTAAACTTTTACTGCGTGCCAAACTTTGCTAAGTGCTGGTGATACAAATAGAACAATTAAAACTAAAATATAAAAAAAAGGGAAAAAATGAAGAAATTTAATATCTTTGGGTTTATGTAGAAATAGACACTGGTGCCTTATTAGTGGGTCTCTCAACTCATAAAAATATGTTGAGAGCATCTTTGTAATATACAGGAAGAAAAGCAAATCTTGTCATACCTTTTGATCCATTATCAAGTCTTAATCCAAAAAATATTGTGATAAGTTAAAAACAAGTACTTATTGGGGCAGCTCAGTGGCTAGAGCTCTGGCCTTGGAGTCAGGAAGACCTGAGTTCAAACCCAGCCTCCTACACATGGCACTTACTAGCTGTGTGACCCTGGGCAAGTCACTTAACCCTGATTGCCTCACCAAAAAGCAGGGGGGGAAATGTGCTTATTTCCACAAAAATATTAAAAGGTATATGAAAGAATGTATTTATTTGTAATAGTAAAGAATTAGAAACCACCTATAAGTTTATCAACTGGAAAATGGATGAGTAAATTGTGATGTATTAATCTAACATTATGGTGTTTTAAAAAAAAGACACATATTAATATAAAAGATATAGAAAATGATAATAATAATGGCCAACATTTGGTTGAGAGAGGTTAAAAGACTTGCCCAGGGCCACCCAGCCAGTAAATGTCTGAGGCAAGAATCGAGCTTAGGTCTTCCTGACTCAGTACTCTCTCCCCAAGTATCATGTTTGCCTCGAAACTTAATCAAAGTGCTGGAAAACAAAATCAAGAGGAACCAGAATTGTGTGCATATTGACTTTTGTTCAGTCATTTCAGTTGTGTCTTACTCTTTGTGACCCCATTTGGGGTTCTCTTGGCAAAGATACTAGAGTGGTTTGCCATTTCCTTCTCTAGTTCATTTTACAGATGAGGAAACTCGGGCAAACAACAGGGTGAAGTGACTTGCCCAAGGTCACATAACTAGTGTCTGAGGCCAGATTTGAATTCAGCCTTCCTGATTCCACGCCCTATGCTCCACACACTGCACCACCTACCTGCCCATATTGACTATTACCGTATATAAAGAAAATAAAAGAACCTGGAATGAACTTAGACTAAGACGAGGAGCAAACGCAGCCCTTTATTTGTTGTCTTTGAATTCAGCTCTTTTCTATTAAATACTAAAGGATATATGTAAGTTTTACTCCTTATTTGGCATGTTTATTTGGTTCTTTGTCTTGGTTGGTGGTTATTAAAGTTTTAAAAAATTTAATGTTGCTAAAGAAAGAATGCATAGGAGGAATACTCTGTGAGAACAAATCACCCATCACACACATTGGACACACTTGGCTTGTGTGTTACAACTAGCTAAACGGTTTTGAATTCTTTGGTGTTGCTTCTTAATACACATGATTAATTATTTTCCCTTATCATTGCACTCAGTATTTTAAAGCTGCCCACATAAAAGGAATGAATTGGCCCTCTTAACATTTGTGGAAGGGAACTAAATTTGAAACTGTCTTAAATACTGAGATTAAAGGATGGCTCAGCACAAGTTTATTACAGTCACCTAAATGAGGTCCAAGTAAACTTAAACTCTGAGACTCAGGTGTAGCTGTAATAACATTTGCCATGGAAATAGGAGCATAAACCATTTGTCATTCAGTACATGAACTCAGGCCCTAAGCACATTCTTTTCTCACACTGATTTCATATCTCATTTGCTGAATCATTTTGGCGGGAATAGCACCTTATACAACATATATCCTGGAATCCATATGCCGACTTTTGTTTTCCCTTTGGAAGAAGGGAGGGGATTTAGATTTCTTCCTATACATCACGTTCAGGTCCTTCCAGTTGAACAAAGCCTTTTGAAGCATCCATGTTGTTTCAGTTGGCAGAGGTAAAATTAAAATTCTGGTGATTAATTACCACTGCTGCAGTTGGGAGGAGTAGCTCCATGTGGTGATTGCCAACCTAACAGGCAGAGGATAGCACAGTCCTAATTAGCATTGTTGTTTCTAGAAGTGTTAAATTAACCCTTTCCTGGCATGAATCCATATATATAGACACTCACCTTCCAAGCAAAATTTCCAGGCCTGTTCTAAAGCAGTTGGCACATATGATTCCGAATTGTAGTATTAGAATCCCTTTGGTGCAGTTTGAGTACAGCCCTGGGAAATAGGTCTGGCACAGGTCATGCTAATGAATTTGCATGTGGGGTTTTAAAGAAGGTTATTACTCACTTTGATAATAAAACAATCTGTAATTTATACAAGAATGCATTTCTTCAAGGCCTAAACTAACAGCCCACTTTCTACCCGAGGTAGTTTGACTGGATTGACAGCATATGTTCATCCATTATTTTGTGTAGTGTGATTTTTATTCACTTGATTTTTATCTGAAGTGGTAACTGTGTGTCTTTCACATTGTATATGCACTTTATGTAGTACGCGTACTCATTCCCCTGATTCCCATCAAATTATTGGTAATTACATTTTTTTCCCTTAAAAGGGAAACAAACTATTACACTCTTGGGTGTGAGGTACTTCCTAGTGGTATACATAAAGGCAATGTAATGGAGCCAAAAGAATGTATTTATAGTCACTCTTGGTAGCAAGAATGGACTAATCTCTTAACATCTCTGAACCTTGGTTTCTTCAGTTGAAAAGTGGGACTAATGACACCTGTAGTATGTACTTCATAGGGTTGTTTTAAGAATCAAATGAGTTATTATATATAAAGTGCATTGTAAGCCTTAATTAACTCCAGCTAACTAATTAGATAGACAAATATAGGTAGAGCATTTATTAAGTGGTTACTATGATCTCACTTGAATTAGAGTTTTTTTAAACTGAGATTTCAGATATGTGAGGTTTTATCAGAACAGTATTATGAAGGGAGGTTTTAGCAATGAAGAAAAATCATTTACCACTCCTGGGAGACAAAGGCAAGTCCCTACTCCAAGGGTTATGGTGGTGGCTATATGTATATCTGATGGAGCTAATGGGAATATATATATGTATGTATATATGTATACATATATACATGTGTGTGTGTGTGTGTGTGTGTGTGTGTGTGTGTGTGTATACACACATATGAATGATCTTCTTGGAGGACCTGCAGGATTGAGAACCAGACTCAAGGTTCATCAGATCTACTCACAAAGACTCAATATTTATAAAATGGCAGCATGGTGTAGGCAAAAGAATATTGGATTTGGAGTCACTCTTGATAGTCAAGAATGGGCAAATTCCTTACTATTTCTGAATCTCAGTTTCACCAGTTGAAAAATGAGATCAATGATGCTTATAGTATGTGCTTCACAGAGTTGTAAGAATCAAATGAGTTGTTCTATGTAAAGTGCAGTGTAAATTTCAAATCATTAAATTATTTCAAACTAGTCAATTAAATAGAGAAATATGCAGGTAGGCAGACAGATGGATAGATGTTACTGTTCAGTTATTTCAGTCATATCTGACTCTTTGTGACCTCATTTTCTTGGCAGAGATACTGGAGTGTTTTGTCATTTCCTTCTCCAGCTCATTTTACAGATGAGGAACTGAGGCAAACAGGGTTAAGTGACTTGCCTAAGGTCACACAGCTAGTAAGTGTCTAAGGCTGGATTTGAACTCAGTTCCTCCTTGAGGAACCTATGCTTTATCTATTGTACCACCTACCTGCCTAGGTGGATGGATGGATAGATGGACAGACAGATAGATAAAGAACATTTGTTAAGTGCTTAGTATGTATGTGCCAGGCACTGTGCTAAGCTCTAAGGATCTGTATAAAAGCAGGCAAGACAATTCCTGTCCTCACGGAGCTCATATTCTAAAGTATTAGTAAATTAACAAATAAAAATAATAAAACCTGTGTCATTTCTCTAATAACTTTGAAATTTGTAGCAACAACAGCAACACCAAAAAACCTGAAAAACTGGAGAGGTATAGGTAGTGAGTATTTTCCTTGCTTCAAGCTGAAGGTCACAAATTTGGAAGAGAACAGAGGATATGAAAAGGAAGCAGCTGGCTGCATAGATGGTATTAAAGGATTTGGTTTTCTTGGCTGTGGCTTAACCAAATGCCAGAATGATGGACTCTTGGCAAGGGATACAATGCATCTCACGAAACCCAGGAAGAACATCTGATAGGAGACTTGACAAAAAAGGGCTGTAAACTGAAATTTGAGAGGGGTGAAGAAGGTCCAGATAGAAGTGTAAAATAAGAATGAAGTATAACCAGCATGCTAAAGGAAAAACCCACAGGGGTTAGTATCAGGAATAATACCTGTGACCTCAGATGTATATGAATCAATTAATAGATTATGGGTAATCAATAAAATGAATTTAAAATCTGAACAAAAGACACATACTGTTCTCATAAGTACTTGTACTGAGACTTGTAAAGATGCTGCTAATGACCTTTAATCCCTCAGTAGAATGAATTTTAAAAAGTAGTTACTGAGCACTTAATATGTTCTAAGCATTCTGCTAAGAACTACAGAAAAAGAGGACAGTCCCAGCTATCAAGGAACTCATTCCTCTGACCAGCGGGTTGGGGAACATAGAAAGGATCAGCCCACCAGTGTTACGAAGGGGAGAGTGAGCCTAATCATCCTAATGAAGCAGAAATTTTGATTTCCCTCCAGCTGGGTGGGGATTGAGACATTGGTAAGTACATTGGGTAGACTGTTAGGGTCCCTAGTTGGCACCAGCTCCAGCTGGAGCCCTCCAGACATGTCCAGAGAGAGACTGTGGCATGACCTAGAGAAGGATGATCCTTTTGGCACCAGCTCAGGTACAGTTAGGACACAGTAACAATACCCAGGGCAGCTGGGTGGTACAGTGAATAGAGCTCCAGGTCTGGAGTCAGGAAGACCTGAGTTCAAATCTGGCCATCAGATACTTACTAGCTGCATAACCTTGGGCAAGTCTCTTAACCGTATTTGCCTTAATTTTCCTCATCTGTAAAATGAGGTGGAGAAGGAAACACCAAACCACTCCAGCATCTTTGCCAAGAAAATCCCAAATGGGGTCACAAGAATCAGACATGACTGACTAAAAACAACTGACTAAAACAATATCCACCAGTAAGCCATTCCTATTCCCTACCCACTCACCTGTATAATGTCAATGACTTACCATACTATTTAGGCTAGGATATAAAATGTGCAGGAGAAATACAGGCATACTTTGGAGATAGTGCAGGTTCAGTTCCAGACCACTGCAATAAAGTACAATAAAATGAGTCACACAAATTTTTTGGTTTTCCAGTGCATATAAAAGTTATGTTTATACTGTACTATAGTCTATTAAATGT
The DNA here is from genome assembly GCF_900497805.2 of Vombatus ursinus. Taxonomy (NCBI): domain Eukaryota; kingdom Metazoa; phylum Chordata; class Mammalia; order Diprotodontia; family Vombatidae; genus Vombatus; species Vombatus ursinus. Next base: position 16,560,856 of record NW_020941197.1, read on the forward strand.
GCAATAGCATTAGTCTAAAAATATATACATATCTTAATTAAAAATACTTTATTGCTGAAATATGCTAACCATCATTAGAATCTTCAGTAAGTCATAATCTTTTTGCTGGTAGAGGGTCTTATCTTGATGGCTGCTGATTGATCAGGGTGGTGGTTGCTAAAGGTTAGGATAGCTGTGGGAATTTCTTAAAATAAAACAACAATGAAGTTTGTACCTCAATTGACTCTTCCTTTCACAAAAGATTTCTCTGTAGTATGTGATGCTGTTTTTTACCCACATAGAACTTTCAGAATTGGAGTCAGTCCTCTCAAACCCTGGCACTGTTTTATTAATTAAGTTTATGTAGAATTCTTCAATATTGTTATGTCTCAGTGAAGAGAGAGGACCGAAGAGAGTGAGAGAGATGAGGCAACAGCTGGTAGGTGGGTCAGAACACACATACTTTGATTGATTAAATTCCCCATCATATATGGGAGTGGTTTATGGTGCCTCAAAACAAATAGAGTAGTAACATCAACCATCACTGATCACACATAAGCATAACAGATATAATAATAATGAAAAAATTTGAAATGTTTTGATTACCAAAATATAACACAGACATGAAGGGAGCATGTGCTATTGGAAAAATGGCACCAGTAGACTTGTTCAAAGTAGGGTAGCTATAAACTTTCAGTTTGTTTAAACACACACACATATGCAGCATCTGCAAAGCACAATAAAGTGAAATGAAATAAAACAAGGTATGCCTATTATAGGAGTAGGGTGGAATATTCAATCTTACGTAGATTTATATCTATCTAGGAATCTATTAGCCTGTTAGGGCAGCTTGGTGAACAGTTTTTGGTTAAGGATAAAAGGTGAGATGGATAGAACTGCTGCCTTTGAGAATATATTATAGACTGCTTGGCCAAATAGAGGATATGGATGATTCTCTCCTAATCCATAAGACTGACACAGAAATATGTCATGGTGACAGGGGTTGCAGTGGACTGGGAGACCAGACTTCAGCTTTCCAAACTTCTGTTGAAAGCATAATTTTGCTAAAAGCAGGGCACTTGATGAGTTCTTAATAATTTTATTTTTTAGAAGAGAGAAGGAACCATATGGAAAACTACTATTCTGGATATAATTCTGTCAGCAAGGGGATATATTTGGGGATGTGATAGGAAATGACAGTAACTTTGGGATAAAATGGCTGTGTGCTCTTGGAGTTCATAATAGAGAAAGGAGGCAGTGTTGGGCATGCTTGGACTTGTAACCTAGACTTTAGGGGAAAAATTCATAAAAATTCATAGAAATATAAATATCTCTTGAACACTTAAAAAAGATATGACTTAAGAGGGATTTTAGGCTTTAAAATGTGTGATGTTGACTGAAACAATCATAAATAATTTAAGTAAAAAAGAAAATGAAAAGAAGAAATGTGTGCCAAAAGAGAACCTGGGTTCCAATCCCAACTTTGCCTCTTAGTGTGTGACCTTGAGCAAGTCACAAACTCTTTGAACCTCAGTTTCCTCTTCTGGAAGATGAAGGCATTGGACTCATTAGTTCTGTGTTTATATCTGGCCCTAAATCTGTAGTCCTATGAATTCATAAGTGGTTGTACAACGATACCCAAAGTTTGATTAGTGAATCAATGTCAACTTGCAAAGAATTCTACAAGTTGCATGCCACTGGACTCTGTCTTTGTGCTGTCCCACTCAACATTAAAAAATAAGTGACTTGGATAAAGACATTCAAATCATGTATATCAAATTGGCAGATGCTACAAAGCTGTTGAAAGAAGTTAATTCATTGAAAAGTAGAATCAAGAAGTATTCAAAGCCACCAAATTGATCTCACATTGTGACAGTAAACCAAATAGAAAATTGAGGGATAATAAGAATAAATGGAAAGTCTTACATTTAGGTTAGAAAAATCATTTACAATAATTAAGGACAGAAGAGACCAGCCTTAGAAAGTAGTTCATATGGAAAAGATCTGAGGATTATTATCATCATTATTATTATTATTAATAGTGTTTATTATAATAAAAATAATACAAGCAATAGTTATTTATAACAATTAACAATTATATAAAACTTTAGGATTTTCAAAGTGCTTCGCCATTATTATTTTATTTTATCCTAAAAACAGCTCTTGTGTATAGGTGCTAATATTATCCCTGTTTTATAGCAGAGGAAACAGAGACAGAGAGCATAAGTGGCTTGTCTGGGGTCACACAGCTAATAAGTGTCTGAGGCTGGATTTAAACTCGGGCCTTCCCGATTGCAGATCCAAGACTTTATCCATCGAACCAACCAGCTGTCTTAATTGACCAAAAGGGAGTTTTAATCAACTCAAAAGTATGACCTGGCTATTATAAAAGCAAGTGCAATTGCCAGCAGCCTTAAAAGAAATGTTATTGTTATTCTTTGTCCTTCATTCTTGAAGAGGACCATTGATACCTGGAGGGTGAAGTCTTGACTTGCAATAGAAATGTAATATCCAGATGAATGGATACCCAAAGTACTGTGAGCTAATTAAGCCCTATCTGGATGCTGCCCTTTAAAAGGAATACTAACAAACTAGAAAACATTCATGAATGGACCATCAGGTGGAGAGGGGAGAGGTCTGGAAATCCTAGCATAGGAAGAATTGTTGAGACAACTGGAAATATTTAGCTTGGGGAAAATAAGACTTAAAGACAACATAAGTTTTGTTTTTTTTTTTTCAAGTATTTGAAGGTCTATATGGAAGGAATGTATTGTTTCTTGTTGCTCCAGAGAATAGAACCTAAAGACCAATGGGCTGAAGGTACATGAGGTAGATTTCAGGTTGATAAAAGAATGTATTTTCTGCCAAATAGAGCTGTCCAGCAGTAGTCTGATTATCTCAAAGAATATCAAGTTCCCTTTCAAGTAGAACCTTGGAAACTGTCAGGGGTATTGTAGAAAATATTCCCACAATAGGAGAGACAGTTACTGATCTCTGAGACTTCTTAAAACTCTTAACGTTCTATGATTCTTTGGACTTTATAAATAGTGATTTTTTTTTTTTAGTTTTGATTGGTAGTTAATTTTTTTTCATTTTCTCCAAATATTTCACCGGATTTTTCAGTTTTGCTTACAGTAGCATCATTTTGTCATTCACTATTAAATGTTATCCAGTGGTGAGAAGCTTTTAAGTGTTTAGAGCCCAAAATGATTATATTAAGCCACATCTGGTGTTTTGTCCAATTACCCACACTGGCAACATTATACCATTTCCCAGAATAAATCCCCAATGTGACTGTCTACATTATTTCACTTTATTCATAGCCTACGCTACAATTCAGTAGTGATGAAAATAATCATTTTGAATTATTTGAACTGAGTCTAAAGTTTACAAAGTGCTATTGGACTTGCTCAGATGCACCTGAATGGATGCAAGCTGTCGTTGCCTTACTGTTAAAATCAACATTTCATAAATACTGCCTCTGCAGTAAAGAGCTTTCTGTAACTGTGCATTGAAAGGCTATCTCAGAAATGATAGTTGAAAACCAGAAAGTTTCTTTTAGGTTCTGTGTTTCCAGACCTTTTTGTCAGTATTCTATATACAACGTATCATTTTATATATAACACACACACTTGTATATGTATGTATATGTTTATACACATAAACATGTACATATATGTATATGTTACATATATAATCCTTTAACCCTATATACAAAAGTTATACATTCAAAATTCAGAGAGTACAATAATCATTTATTAAAACACTAACTGTGTACAAGGCACTGTACTTAGTGTTAGGGAATACAAATTTGAAATAAGAAATAGACCTTGGCCTCAAGGAGCTTCCCATCAAGTGTGGGGTCAAAGAATGGGGGTCAAAGAATGTATATGAAATAACTATGACATAATGGTTGGTCATTGCGTTGATCAGAGTTCTTAAGTTTTTCAAACTAACCCCTTTATTTTACTGTGATTTCTTTTTGTTTCTTTTTCTTTTCTTTTCTTTTCTTTTTTTTTTTTTGGGTAGGCAGTGGGGTTAAGTGATTGCCCAGGGTCACACAGCTATTAAGTGTCAAGTGTCAAGTGTCTGGTCGAGAAACCCCTTTATTTTAAAGAATAGGAAACTAAGACCTTGAAAGTTTCAGTGACTTCCTGAAGTTCTCATGGCTATTAAGTAGGTAACAGTTTGACTTTATATCCGCTTATTCCAAATCCAATGCTATTTAAACTATAGCACATTGCTGTCTGTTCCCACTGATACCACCCTAGGGGAGCACCTTGTTACCACCCATGGGGTTTCTTACAGTAGCCTAAGAATAGATCTCACCTCTGCTTGCCAAATCATCATCCATATCGCTTCCAGATTCATCTTCCTTATTCATAGATTTAGTCATGTCGTATAATTATTCAATATCCTTCAATGGTTACTTACTGCCTGCTGAATAAAGTTCAAGTTCCTTTGCTTGTCGTTTAAGATTCATAATAATCTGGCACTGTTATGTCTCTCTAGCTTTAATAACAATAATGGCTAGCAGTTAGATGGTACTTTTAGGTTTTGCAAAACACTTTAGGTGTGTTATTTCTCAATCTGTCCTCCACAGAGTTTCCAAAATTGGGGAGAGAGTAAATAAATGTGACATAAAAAAACCAAAGGAATCAAATTTCAAAAAGAAAAAAATGACCAAAATAGCATCCCTAGCATACAAGTCTGACCACATAACAACAACCTTCCTTCAGAACCTTCAGTGGCCTCTTATTTTTTCAAGGATAAAATGTAGACCCCTTAGTCTTCAGGCCCTCTAAAATCTAATTTGCATTTTTGAGCATGTTTTACACCACCCCACCTTCACACACTACTACATACTGTGGGACTGTCAGCTGTACTCCAAACTCAGCATGCCATGCCCATTCCTGTCGCTATACTTGTTTGCATAGCCTGTCCCATATGGCTGGAATGTATCTTTTTTAATTCTTGCTTTTTCTTATCTTTTTTTTTTTTTTTTTTTTTGCTTTTTGGTGAGGCAATTGGGATTAAGTGACTTGACCTCCTTAGTGAATCCTGGTTTCCTTTTATCCTGTCTCTCTACTTTGCAATTTATTTTGAAACCAGTAGCAGAGACAGTATTAGAACCTATTTTTTCTGTTTCTCTACACTGCCTCCAATTTTGAGAACAGATTAGAGAGGAAAGAGAAAGGAGGCAGGAAAGCCAGTTAAAAAGTTTTTTGTTGTTGTTGTTCAGTCATTTTTCAGTCTTGTCCAACTCTTTGTGACCCCATTTGGGGTTTTCTTGACAAAGACACTAGAATGGTTTGCCATTTCCTTCTCCAGCTCATTTTACAGATGAGGAAACTGAGGCAAACAGCAAGGTTAAGTGACTTGCCCAGGTTCACACAGCTAGTAGGTATCTGAGGCCAGATTTGAATTTACAAAGGTGAATCTTCCTAACTCCAGATCCGGCATTCCATCCACTACACTATCTCGCTGCCCAGGAAGTTATTAAAATAATCCACATAAGTAGTGAAAAGGTCCTGAAATGAATTGTTTCAGAGTGGGAATGGAAGGGAGAACTGATGAGATGGAGTGAAGGCCAGTTACAAAATGGAGTTGGTTTGATGGAGCTGTCAAGAGAACCAGTTAAAATCTATCTCATGAACACTGACTTAATCTTTTGCTGCCACATGTGTTCTCCTCCATCTTGATGTTTTTCTGCAAATTATCCATGGGAAAGTAGATGGTATAAGCTATCTATTGTTTCATAACTACAAGTGGATCAGCAACTTTCAATTCTGGGAAAAGAAAGGCCCCCAAACCTATTTATCTTCCTCCAAACTTGGAAAGTCCCTGTTGTTTCCTCCAATTAGAAGTCAGATTACCTAATTTTGTATCCTGGTTAATTGTTTTCCTATAATCAATTGGTTTTATGTTATTGTTTTTTAATACATAAAAGCCTGTCTCATTCTGCATTCGAGGTCTTTGGACTGAGTGAGAAGTCCACTAACCCTTTATTCTCCCTGTTTTGCCAGTAAATCATATTGCTTGGATTGTTTCCTCAGTTTTTATTAATTGACCATCACAGTTTTGGTGAGCCTGCCAGGAACTAGGGATCCTTGCCAAGGGATTAGGCAGAAGGAAGATTAAAAAATCTTCTTGGTTTTGAGCTTATGTGCCTGGGATGATGGTGGTCCCATCAAAAGTATTAGAGAATCTGGGAGAAGTGACTCTTATAGGGAGAAGATAATGAGTTCAGTATTGGACTGTAAATTTGAGATGGCAACAGGGTAAGTAGGTGTGGAAATCTCACTTGTAGTTGTAAAACATGGCTGAAATAATATACTGTGGAATACAGTGAGAAACTGGGTCTAGCGATTAGATGTGGAAATCATCTATGTGGAGGTGGTAATTAAAAGCATGAAAGCAGATAAATGATAGAGAGAAAATATAAAGAGACAGTTAAAAGGGCCCATGTTTGAAGAAGAAGAGAAAGGTGAGGAACTACCAAAAGAAAAAAATTATTAGAGTGCAGACTCTTAGTAATATGCTCTACAAAGATTAAGGAAAAGAAGGATTGGGGGTGGGGAGGGGGAAGCCATTGGATCTGACAATAAGCCGGTCGTTTATGATGAAGAGAAAAGTTTCAGGAAGTTGAGGAGTTGTGAGTTGACCGTGAGGAAAGAAGGAGTAAATTTAGACTAGTCCACTTAAGAGTTAGTGAAAAAGAGGAGAGATGAGAACATAACGAGGAATGGGACGTCAAAATACAGTTTTTATTTATTTATTTTAGTTTGAAGGGGGGGTGGTAGGATAAGGGAGAACTGAGCCTATTTTTAGACAGAGACTGAGAAACCAATGAAAGATGAGAGATAGAGAGAACATGAACATGAACACGACCATGAGAATGAATGGCACGAAGATAATGTGAAACTTAAAATCCTATAGGCATAGGAGAGGCAGGGAGAGATTTAGCCTAATAGCTTGTTCCTAATTTGTAGATTGTCCATTTTTTAAAAGTATGTTTTATAAATTTTACAAAATCTGAGAGCTTGCCATGAAAGATATTTTCATTCACATTTCAAATTGATTTACTGACATTTCATGCCCTCGTCATCGTGACCAGCCCGCTTAGTGAGCCTGTCTCCTCTAGGTTGCCACTATACAAACCAGACAATGTCAATAATGCCAAAGTTCCCGTAGCACAATTGTCCTGTAATTGGTATTTTTAGCTTGATTAGGGAGAATGTATACAAAGTTGCTGTCTTTTTTGCTGAAGATAATATCTCTAAGTTGGAGTTCTAAGGTATTTGGAAAGAAGAATAGAATGCTTGCCCTTAAGTTGCATTCATTTTGTTCCCAGCACCTTTTGAACTACTTTCATCAATAATAATAACTGTTATAATGACTTTCTTCATTAAACCCAAAACACTTTGCAGACAATACTCCAGAGATCACAGAGAGATGGTAGATATTATCATTATTTCCACTCCGCCAGTAAAGAAGCAAAGGAGAGCATGGCAAATGAAATAACTGGTTGAAGCTGGCTACTAAAACTTATATGTGCCTGGTATTCAGGTGCCCATGGTGAATCATGGCACCCATGAACTATTGTTGATGAAAATCACTAAAATATTTTGGGGAGAAGTAGGCTAACTTATCCAATCGTGATATCCTTTTTACAAAGGGCTTATTATTGTAGTATTTGAAATTAATTTTAACAAATAGATAATAAAAATTGTTAGTAATTTTTCCTGTGGTTTTACTTTTTTTTTTTTTAGATGTGCCTAGCATCAGAAGGAGTAAAAGTAGAAGACTCAAAGGTGATAAAAGCAGAAGAATCAGAAGGGAGAAGCATGGAAGAATCTGAGAAGGGAAAAGTAGAAAGGGAAATAAAAGTAGAGAAATCAGAGGAAGACAAGTTGCCGAAGACAGAATTGGAAAAGCCAGTTGAAGAAATAGTCAAAGACTGCTCAAGTGTCAAAAACTTTGAGGAGATTAAAGTGGACCAAATGAAGGAGGGAAAGAAGGAAGATGGTGAAGAGATCAAAAAAGAAGAGTTGAGGGAAGATAAAAAGTGTAGCCACTTTACTGATCCTTCTTCTTCCGTCAGTAGTAAACTAATCACAAGTGATGGTCCCAGCAGAAAAGATCCCATATGCCATTCCCATGAAGCTGTGATCATTGAGGACACCTTAGGGTTAAGCAAACCAGAGAAGCTAAAAAAGAAAAAGAAGAAGAACAAAATGGACCGACATGGGAATGAAAAGTCCACTCCTAAGAAAACCTGCAAAAAGAGGCAATCCTCAGAGTCTGATATTGAGAGTGTTATATATACTATTGAAGCAGTTGCAAAGGGAGATTGGGGCATTGAGAAGCTTGGTGAAACCCCTCGCAAAAAAGTTCGCACATCTTCAAGCGTGAAGGGAAGCATTCTGGATACCAAGTCACCAAAGAAAAAAGTGAAGTCAAAAGATAAGAAGATGTCAAAGGAGAAACTGTCAAACACCACCAAAGAGTCCAAGCCTCTGGATTTCATTAGTATTACTGCCAACAAAGAGGTTGCAGGAGAGGTGCCAGAGTGTGTAAGAGCAGAACCATTGACTCCAACGGAGGAGGTTCTACCACAGAGCTTGCCAGGACAGATCAAAACAGAGGAGAGTGACTGTAATAGAAAGATAGAAATCTGTGGCTCAAGGAAATCTGAGAGGTCTTGCAAAGGTGCTCTTTATAAAACTCTGGTGTCAGAGGGCATGCTTACATCCCTGCGAGCTAATGTGGACAGAGGTAGGTTACTAATGCTGTGCTGAAATGGGGAGTAAAAAAAGATCATCAGAGTCTTTTCTTTAGACCTAACGGAAGAAACAGCAGCCAGTTTTCACTTGGCCAGCAGTGGTACGGTCATTTTAATTATACATTTTCCATGATTGGTGTCATTTTCCATTCATTTGCTGGACTGCTGTCAGTTCCCAGAGTACAAATGACCCTAGTAGCTTTAAATTATTACAGACTGGCAACTTAGAAAGATTGAGGCTCAGTTTAGTACTCTTTGGGTCTAGTAATTCAATTGAATTCAGGGTTTGTTTGTTTTTTTTTCTTCAATTCACAAAGCATATATTAATCACAATATGCTAGGTTTGCTGTAGGTGAAGGAGGAGATAACAGATAAAAATGACTCCCTCTTTGCCTTCAGGAAGCTTAGAAGCTAGTGGGAGGAAGAAGGCAGAGAGTTAAGATAGATAGTAAATATCTGTAATAGAAGGTAGAGCATGATAAAACAAAGGAAAGAGTCAGATAAGTGTTATTTTTTTAAATGAGTAGGAGATAATTAAACTGACCCAAAAAATTTATTGTATTATGCCAGTCTGTTTGACAGGATCATAACCCATAACTGTTAATTCTATGAGCAAAAATATATACCTTGGACCATTCTGTGGCATAATCAAAGCTACACGTGGAATAGTACAATAAAAAAAGCCCACCACATTTTATGTAGAATGAATCTAGATAGAATCTATGTAACACTGCATCTTCATTTTTTTCATTCAGTCAACAAATGTATTAAGCACTTACTATGTGCATTGCACTGTGTTCTGTCTTCTATCTTGTATAATGTTGTTCTGATTTCATTTAATACTTCTGTTTACATGGATAAGAAGGATATATGTCAAAGGCTTGAAGGGAAAGAGAAAAATATGACCTCATTAGTGTGATGGACTTTGAAACAGGGTACCAGGGAGTGAGTCTATGGCCTCCTGGGACTATTATGGAGAATTGTAAAGAGCCAGAAACAGTAGTGCTAAAAGAAAAGTAATTCTCACGTGTTTAAACATCGCGAATAAGAAAAATGTTGGTATTGCTGAAGCTACTCTTGGCATAGTATAATCGCTGCATTCCCTTACCACTCAATATACATAACAAAGAAACTCATAAGATACTACGTAAGTTTATTACTTATTCCTTTAGTTATAGAATAGTGTGGATCATTTACTAAAGAATCTGAAATGTTTACATCCAGGATAGTTTACATTAAACTGAAGTAACACATGGATTATTTGTGATGTTGGTACAGTGCTTTTCCACGCCCAGGACAGCAACATGAAACCTATTGTATTTTGCTTTCCTAGGGAAAAGAAGCTCAGGAAAAGGTAATTCCTCTGATCATGAAGGGTGTTGGCATGAAGAAAACTGGTCATTTACCCAGTGTGGAACAAGTGGGAATAAGAAGCTAAAAAGACCAAAGCCAAAGGAAGAGTTTGTCCTTGGGTAAGTGTACATGTATATAAAGTCAGTTATACTAGCGCATACCCTGTGTAGAGTATATTAGAAATTTCACGATAAATACAATTAACCATACATTCAAAAATACTCTCTTCATATGCCGATTTTCTAATCCAAATGAAAATTTGTTGGATTTATGTACCACCATCATTTCTGTAGAAACTCATCTAAGTCAAAACCATCAAATCATTAACTCGGTGAGCGCGAGCATGTGGAGCACTCTAGCCATTTGGTAGTAATTCCTAGTAGTATTGACCTCTTCCTGTATTTCTTGTATTCTATCACACAAAAAAGGTAACACAAAAGAAGCATCCAGTATTCTCCATGCCCTCAAGGAGAGATGAAAAAATAGTGGTTCAGCAGGAGATACTCGGTAAATGCTTATTGAGCTGAATTGAATATAAAACAATGAAAGGACAATGTTAGAAAAGGTACCCAAACGTGCAATTGAGAAAGATGAAAGGAGGAAGAGACAACGTAAGCCCAAGGTGTTGGTCAAAGTTTCATGGAGAACGGGGCTTAGATTTAGAGTTGGGATGAACATTTGAAGTCATCTAGTTCAATACCCTCATTTTACATTTGAGGAAACTGAGGTCCAAAAAAGTTAAGTGACATACCCAAAATCACATAGGTATTAAGCAGCAGAAGGAAAATTTGATCTCAGGTCCTCTAGCTACTAATCCATCACTCTTTGCATTGCATCACTGATTATCTTACATGTAGGTATATAATTATATTAAACACACAAATATATCTAATATGTAGATATAAATATAGTTAATGTATGGATACAAAAATCCCTTTAATATATTATAGATACTATATATATTTAATCTTATAATAATTATCATTAAAAGTACTTATATGGTCAAGTACAGTTCTCTAAAATTGGAGCATTTTTAAGTCAATTCAAATCTCATCCACTTTGCTGCCAGGGCACAGGCAAAAAAAAAAAATTGCTATTTATAAGGTAGTGGGAATAACTATCATTTTCTGTGTTGAGAGCTATAATTTCTCTTGGTCAAGGATAGAGGTTCTCCATCAACTCCTGTCTGACTACATTGTGTTTTGGTAATTTAACTCATTGATTAAAATATTTTTTGCTTGGAAATTTTTTTTTGAGAATTCAATACCCAACCTGAGATGATAGTAATCATAATAATAATAGATATTTATATAGTGTTTTAAAGTTTGCAAAGTATTTTCAATCCATTTTATCATTTGAGCTTCACAACTCTTCAAGCTTAATCATCCCTTTTTTTTTTTTTTTTTTACAGTTGAGGAAACAGTTTTTGAGAAGTTAAGTGATTTGTACTTAAATCCAGTACAAATAAAGGATAGGTATTGAGAAACTGATATGTCTTGTGCTTCATTTAAATGTGATATCAGAACATAGTAGGTTTAGAGCTATAAAGGACCTTGGAGATCACCTAATCCAACCTTTCTTTCCTCCTACTCCCATAGGTGAGGAAATGGGGGCCCAGAAAGGTTAAGTAAATTACCCAAAGACACATAGATAGGAAGTAGCAGGAGTGGGCCTCGAACCCAGGTTCTCTGATCCAAATATACCTTGGGTAGTCATAATACTAGATTTGAGAATCATTATTTTAGGCAGAGAGGGCACTTGGCACAAATGGTACTCAGTATCATAATCTTTATTTTTTTTTAATGTTTTATTGATAATCTTTTTTTAATCACTGCTGTTTTCTGTCACTACCATCAACAGAGCCTTCTCTTATAACATCCTCAGTCAGACAAAACAAATCATTGGCCGTGTCTAAAAATGTGTGCCTCATTTCATACCTCCAGGCTACCATATCTTTGCTGAAAGGAGGAATGTTTTACCATTAGTCTTCCGAAATCATGGTAGATCACCACATTGATCAGAGTGCTGCAGTCTGCAGTCTGCAATCTTTCAACCACACTGTGTATTTGTACAAAACATTAAGTTATCATTAAATATTTTAAAGAATTAGCTCATTTTGGTGGTTGGGGTCTGGACCAGTGTTTCAGGAACAAAAGAACAATAGGCTAGTATGTCTGACAGAGCTCTGATCGGGAGACATAGATTCTAGTCCTGATTCTAGACATAGAGTCTAGTCTTAGACATAGATTCTAGTCCACTGACTGATTGTATGATCTTGAAGACTTTGTCATCTTTGAAATCAGAGGATAGTCAGTCAACAAGCATTTTTTTAAGTGCTCTGTTTCAGGCCCTGTGCTAAGCACCAGGGATACAAAGCAAGGCAAAAACATGGTAATCCAGTTTCCTCATTTATAAAATGAATAATATGGACCAGGTTATCTTTTAAATTCTCTTGGAGCTTTAAAATTCTAGGCTGCTATGAAATACAGTGGAGGAAAAGAGCCATAGGAACTTAATCTAGTAGATAAATCCATGCCATTCTGCTGTATGAGTAAACAACTACAGGAAAAAGAAAAAGAAATTAAAATCACTCCTTCATCTGCCTTTATTTTATTTTAAATATCTCTTTGCTGTAAAATGAACAAAGGAACACAATTTGGTTGATCTTTCTGCAGGGTTAAGGGGGAGCTTCCTATTGCAAAATGTGATATGAGATAGTAATATTAAATCAAGGTAAAAATAATTAAGAATTGTTCAAATTATAATGCTAGAGCCATAGAGAAGCAATTCCTGGGGCCATGAGTAGAAATTGAGTTATTAAATTAGCAGTGTCATGCTACTTTGTCCACGGTGGTAAGAAAAGAAATCCCCATATTCAGTTGTACTGCTGCCAGAAATCCTTAAGGAGTTCTCAGGAGTCCAATTGGAAGAGAACAAATTGAATAAAAATGAGGAGCTTTTTTGTGTGTGTACCACAAAATGGTAGAATTCTTTATCAATATGTTTGCGTGCATGCTCATTTTTTGCAGTCACTGCAATGTATTGAGCATATTAAAAAGTAAGTACACCTTATATTGATGAAAGAACATGGATGGAAGATACATTTAGTGTTTTAAAATCTCATAATCTAAGGTTAGATTTAATCACAGAATCTCAGAGACTTTGTACTCCAATCCACACCTGAACAAAAATTCCCTCTACAGCATACCTGACCAAGTCATCCTCCCAGCCTTTGCTTGAAGACATCCTCAGAGCGAGAGAATCCATTACTCTTTGTGGCTGTCCTTTCCATGTTTAGATGACTAAACTAGTTATTAGGGAGTTTTTCCTTACATCAAGCCTGAAATTTCCTCTTTGCAGCTTCTACCCAATGTTACTAGTCTTGCCCTGTGGGACCTAGAATAAGTCTGATCCCACTTCCATATGACAACCTTTCAAATACTTCTCTAGGCTAAACAATTCAGTCCTTTCAACTGATCCTTTGCAAGAATGTTTCTGAAGCCCTTCACCAAGGCTGTATTTTATCATAAAATGAAAAGGGAAGAAATTATTATAAATAATGGCTTCTAGAGGTTCATATAATTTATATCATTCCTCTTATTTTTTTAAAATTCAAACTAAGTCTAATTAGATTTACCATCACATTTAAAATAGTACCATTGACATTTTCACATTACTTCTGACCCAAAGGCATTGTTAAATGTAATGTTACCAGGAAAAGAAAAAAAAAAAGGCTGAGTGCTTTGGGTCAATGCCACGTGCCTTTTCAGATATCTACCACTTCCATATGGTACTCTGTGCCAAAGAAAGACACATGTAAAGTTTTAGACACTATTTAGGAACAGATTAACAGAAGAGAGGAGTAGGAATTATGGCTTCCTACCAGAAAGCTCCATTGTCTTCATTTAAGGAAACAACAATGCACGGAGATGCTTTAACTAAGCATTTTTGGGGTACAGGAAAAGATACATTTTCTCTTAGAAATTTGGCCCAAAAAAGAAATTGGTATGTAGGTTATCTCTGTAAGGAGCTCATGCCTACATGTATATTAATGACAGATTCTTTCACCTCCAGACTTAAGAACAGGTTTGTTTTTTTTCTTTAAGGTAGATTTTTCTTCTTAACTTTTTTCATTCAGGTAGAATTTGAAAGAGTGGATTGTTTGGCACTTCTTGGTTTAGAACTTGTCCACTTTGAATAGTGAGAGATGGTGGCGGATATGTTATAATTTCCTGAGAATTATCTATGAACATTTTAACCTTAAAGCTCAGGAAATTATTCATCCATATACTTTCTCACCTCAATTCTAGCTTGACAAACTTCTGCAAAGAAAACAGAAGCCCACTTACCTTCCTCTCTACCTTACACACACACACACACACACACACACACACACACACACACACACACACACACACAAACACCCTCAGTAAATCTTCCTAATTACATCTCTCTTTTATGCATTTAACTTCTGAAAACATTTTTAAGCTTTATTACTTACAGATAGCTTTTGTCTTAAGAGGTACATCACTGCATGAAAAGCTGATTTACATTAGGCTTAATGTACGTTCTTAACCTAGAAAAATATGTCAGCCACAATATACAATACCCTTTTCCTACAGTGCTTCCCTTGTACTTAGTTAATAGTGTCCCAATCTCTTTGAACTGTGGTTTCTTCTATGGTTCCATTCCTCCAAAATGGAGATCATTTTTAAACTGAAGCAGTTTATCGTAAGATATTGAAACCAGAAGAGAGCTTAGAGAGGTAATCTAATCCATGGATTCTTAACCTTTTTTGTGTGTTATTGATCCCTTTTCATAATATTTATTTAAATGTATAAAAATAAAATACATAGGGTTACAAAAGAAACCAATTATACTGAAATAGAGTTATTAGATTATCTCTTTATGGTCTCTTCTAGTTTCAGTATCTTATAATAAATTGTTCCACTTATCAAAATAACTTTAAAAACAAGTTCATTCACTTAAGGTTAAAAAACCTCTGATCTAGTCCAGTTCTCTCATTCTATAGATGAGCAAACTGAAGAAAGAGAGAGGGGAAATGAATTGTCCAAGACCAAGATCATATGGTCAGTTAGTAACAGAGATGACTTTTGAACCCTCACTCATTTCACTCACCTAAGAGGGGACCTTCCTCCCAGGTTAATGGGAGTCTGAGAATATTTTGGGTGCAGGGATATGGTTCTCTCTCCTTGCCTGCCAAACCAGGCTTGTAACAAGGCTTTGGATAATTTAGACTAACAGTGGAATACAGGCTTGAGGATTTCTGACAGGAAGGATTTTCTCCCTAAGCCTGGTCAGTCTCTGATACCTTTGTGATACTCCCACTCCAGGCTCTTTATCCAGGGATTTCCCATTATAATTATTTTTCTACTAAATGAATTACTGCCAACAAGGTATCAAGTCGATCCTTGACTCAGTGACCCCAGCAGATACTCATATCCTTGCTGTAGCCCTAAATCATGTATACCCTTTCCTCCCAGTGAGGGAAAAATAAAAGCTTGTATCTTAATAGGAAAAATTGCTCTGTTTGCTGTAGAATTTTATTTTCTCTTTATCAGGTAGTTTTATGGGTTGTTGCAACCTCAGAATATCAGACATAGTGCTTCTCCACTAGCTTCTCTGTCTGCCCAGGTTGCTTTTGAGTTAAATTTCACCAGATTTAAAGCCAGCAGCAAGCAGTGATATTGTGGGCACAGTAGAATTACCACCAAATATGTCAAAATCAATAACAGGACCTCCCAACCATTGATGCAATATCTCTGAGGATCATCTTGGGTAAAGTTGCCTTGCTTGGCATATAATGCTTTTTAAAATAAATTGGCCTTTTGAAAGTCTAGTCCCTTTTTTTGCTAGCTCTTTAGGATTTTTTGTTCTTATTTTCAAAATTATTTTTCCTTTTTTTCTCACAAAACAAATGCATTATATTTAAAAGCCTACTGCTGTAAAATTATCTAGGTGTATGTAACACACACATACACATATACTCGCCAGTATATAGGAGTTTGGGCAGCTAGGTGGTGCAATGGATAGAGCACCAGGCCTGGAATCAGGAAGACCTGAGTTAAAATGTGGCCTTGGGCAAGTCACTTAACCCTGTTTGCCTCAGTTTCCTCATCTTTAAAATGTGCTGGAGAAGGAAAGGGCCAACTGCTCCAGTATCTTTGCCAAGAATATCCCAAATGGGATCACAGAGAGTTGGACATGACCAAAAAACCAACTGAACAACAATGTACTAGTTATAAAAGACAAGTACATATAGAGATCATGCCCTTTTGGTGCTGTGGGTCTTCAGAGACAATGTACCCCAGCTTTAATTTTTGAGAATTCCCCTCTGCTAAAGACAAAAAAAAATCAAAAATGTACTTTAAAATGAGAATTAAAAACCTCCTTGTGTATCACCAAGTAATTTAATCAGTTGACAAACACCTGTTAAGCACCATTGATGTGCTAGGCACTAGGGCAGGGGTGGGGAGCTGTGACCACAAGGTCCTCAAGTGAGGCCCTCTGACTGAATCCAAAGTTCAGGGAACGAATCCCTTTAATAAAAGGATTTGTTCTATAAAACTTGGACTCAGTCAAAATGCCGCATCCAGGGACCTCTAAGGTCCCACTGTGGCCTAAGACCGCAGGTGTCCCTCCCCTGGTTTAGGGAAACAAAGGAAAGCCAGAACCAAGACCTGTTGTTGAGGAGCTTACAGTCTAACAGGGGAGACAATATGCAAATCATTATGTACAAACAAGATATATATATATGGGATAAATTAGAGTTAATCAAGAGAAGGAAGGCAGAGTAATTCAGTAAATGTCTTAGCTTTTTTTTTTTTTAATTTTCAGTTCCAAATTCTTTCCCTGTCTTCATTCCCTCCCCCACAAGGCAAAAAAATACAGTGATACCTTAGGTATTTCAAAATAATAGAATGATATTTTAGACTTTAAAGTATTTCAGTACATATCTAAAGTATGTAATATAATCTGTCTTGAATATTTCCCCCAAAAGTGTTATTGGTAAACATCCTGAGCAAAATCTATTCTCTAGTTTTGTTTTGCTTTTTTTTCTACCTAAAATCCACTGATAGTATTTTTATTCCCAGGGTCACAAAAAGGTTCTCTACTTCTTTCAAATGATATGTTTATTAACATATTTTTCCTCTATTTGTTTGAAACCATGTGCTTCACATGCTGTTTGATTTTTTTTCTTCCCCTTCCATTAGCTTAGCAAAGCTGGAAGAAGAATTTGAAAAAAAATTCAATAGCCTCCCTCAATACAGTCCTGTCACATTTGACCGGAAAAGTGTATCTGTTCCAAGAAAAAAGAAGAAGACTGGAAATGTTTCATCAGAACAGACTAAAACCAGCAAAGGTTAGATGTGCTATAGTTTTCTGCAGCACTGTCAGACTCTAATAAATTGTCTTCTGAAATCCTGCTTCCTTGACTCACATAATGCTGGAGTTAGAAGTGAGGCAGGGAAATTGTTCATATTGTTGATCATTTTCCAAGTTGTTTTCCATTTTTTTCTTTTCTAAACGTTTTTTTCCTTGTTTCTCTCTGTTTCTTTTTTTTTTTTGATTTCCAGTCTTTGCTTTCAATCAAAGATGCATTCAAGACTTTTTTATAAAACTGCAGTTTATATAAATTCTCAAGCATCCTGACCCTCAGATTAGCTTTTCTTTGTAATACTAAGGCTTTCTTGAGCAGAAACTGCTGCTTGAATAGAATTTTTCTGCTGTACGTAAGTCATAGCTATGTGAGTTAACACCTATATAAGACTAACTGAAACTATAAAACAAGAGATTTATTACCCTGGTAATTATGTCTGTCAAATGAATAGAAGCAATCTCATACTGGCAACATTGATCAAGTGAATATTACATTGTTGTTCCAAGTATGTTGACTCAGCTATTGTATTGGCTTTGTAATTTGAGAAAATCTTTTTTATTTTAACTTTCCCTACTTAAGGAAATAAATTTCTTCCTTATCAGAAAGAGCTAAATTTTTAAAAATCTATCAATTTTATGTACAGCAAATCCTAATACTCACTTGTACCAAATTATTTCTGTGTAATAAGATCAGGAATGTATTTTAAGTTATTAAATTAAACAACTCATATGTTGGAGAATAATTTCCTTGCCATAATGATGTGAGGTAGAGTGTGTCATATCACCCTCATTTTATAAATGTAGGAACTGAGGATTAGAGAAATCATATGATTTGTTCACTGAATCATAGCTAGTAAATGTCAGAGCCAGCATTTGAGTTCAGTTCTTCTCCCTGCTGAATCATTACTCTTTTTGCTACATCATAGTACACATTGCGAGGCCTGGGCTGTGTTAGAACAACACATGTCTTGCTTTCTGCTAGAAATGTTTCACTCAAAACTTGATAAACTCAGATTTTTTTTTTCCTTAAGGTCAACTTAATGCAATGGACTAGCTGGAACAGAAGGGACACTAATCTCTGAAGGTCAAAATACTAGTAAATCAGTAAAGCATAGTACAGCTTCCCTAGTTACTCAAAATCTGGCTCTGTATGCCAATGTGCATACCGTTGTCAGGAAATTAACTGAAAGTCCTTTGTAGAATCATTGCCTGTCTAGAGTACCTCTGTTCAAACCATAGAAGATCAGTCCTCACTTTTTGCATGATGTCATTTTCATCTTAAATGTATTCTTTTCTTTCTTTTTCCTGGAATTTTGTAAACATAGATTTGAAGATTCTGGAGAGACAGGTCATGTTAAGGGTTATGTGGGCACAGTTAAGATTAATATAAAGTAGAGAAAAACTGAAGTTTCTTCCCCTGCCCCCCCCCCCCCCCCCAGAAACCAGGGAAAAAACTTGGGGATAAGAACTGTACTAATGACAGAAAAGTTCAAATTAAAGTCCAGGTTCAAACTTAAAAAAAAAAAAAAGACCTGGATGGCTTTAAATAACTAGGTTTTCATGATTTTGGATAGGATTGGGGAGGAGGAAGTTAAAACTACTATTTGAGCAGGGAAAGGTAAGAGTTGGTTCAGGTTCACCACCTGATTAATAAAGATTAATTTTCTGAATAAAAAACCAAAAGAATTGCTGATGTATACATTAAGTTTGCCTCTATAACATCTGATTTGGGAAAGTGAAGCACAGTTGGAACTAGGTCACCCAAGAAGTCTACGTTAGGTATAAAGAGAATCGTTTTTAACAGATGGATAGTTATGTATGATAATGGGGTTTACCAAGGGACATTGTGCTGCTTCTCCATAAATATAGAATAGGAGAGGATGGTCCAACAGGCAAGACTAGATGATTTTGTGAGGTTTTTTTTAGCCCCAATTATTTTTAGACTTGGAATTACCAACTTTCACACAAATCAAAAATAGGTTTTAAGTTATTATTATATAGAATGTATTATCCTCATTTGAGACAGCACTGTACTTTAAAGTTGGTGATGAATGAAATGTGGCATGAGAGGTTTAGGGTTTTTGTTTGGTTTTGCCATATTTATAGAGCATATAGCAACATGCCTAGCTAGGAATTTGGATTTGTTTTCTCACATCTTGTATAAAACCCTCTTTCGGGGGCTTGGTTGTCTATATTCTACTGTTTTCACATGCCAGCCGAGGTTGTGTCATGTTGCCTTTCCTCTTGTTAACGGATGATACTTCATAGTACGCTGCCCTGAAACAGTACACTCCCAAACCACAAATTATCAGATTTCTTACGTATAATATGGAAGTTTAGATTTCTCTAAAATTTTCGTGACTGTTTCTCTCCTTGCTGTTTACTCCAATTTACTCAGATTGAGGGAAGTATGGTCGTTATTTTTTTTAAAGCAGGAATTAAATAATATAGGCTGTATTTAGCAAACTAATTACAGAAATATGTTTGTGACTGATTATAATTTGATATTAGGATGCCAACTAGGCTACACGTTGTTAATGGGATTACTGTACCAGTTGCTCCATAATCAGCTGCTCTTTCGTGGGGAAAAAAATAGAGAAGAATTTTTTTTTTCCATGGAAGCTGAACCCTTTACTTTTTTTATAAAATAAAATGTTCATAGAATTTTTGTAGTTGTTCAGTTGCTTCAGTCATGTCCGACTCTCTATGACCCCATTTGGGGTTTTCTTGGCAAAGATACTGGAGTGGTTTGCCGTTTCCTTCTCCAGCTCCTTTTACAGATGAGGAAACTGAGATAAACAGGGTTAAGTGACTTGCCCAGGGTCACACAGCTAGTAAATATCTGAGGCCTCATTTGACCTGAGGTCTTTCTGATTCCAGGCCTGGTGCTCTATCCACTATGCCACCTAGGATACGTATCCTAGTATTCTGTTCATTTGCCCCCTTGCTCCTGTTTTTTATTGTTTTTATTTAATGTTTATTGCATTATAATTATATATAAGAAGCTATACCGATATTGTAGGTTATATAGAGTTTTTCAATAAGGATAAGGAATAGGGTCTGTACCTCTGGTCTCATTGGTAAAGGAAGTGCTGCCAAGTGACAAAACTCCCTCTTCTAGTGCATGTTGGCATTATCTCTGCTGTTTATGGTCTTAGAGTCCTGAAGCAGCAAGCTCTGAAGGCTTGTTACTTGCCTAAGGTCACACAACTAGTATGTATCAGAAACAGAACTTGAACCCCAAGTCGTGATGGTTCTTGGTCTACATAACGGTATGTTATATCATGCTGCCTAGAGAAACTATTCTACATTTGTTATTTGAGATCCAAATATATGGAATTTTTATTGTTAAACCAGCATATTTACTTCTAGAACCTGCTGCTGAGTTTTCCAGTGGTCTCACTGGCATGTAGCACTCCAGGTAATCAATCTCTCCCTCTGTAGATCCTTTATTGAAGCAGAATGAACTCTGTCAGAAACCCTTCCAGATACTCAGATTCTTTTAGCAAGTGATTAAAAATCCACAGCCTTCTCAGTAAAAGTGGCAGTCGAAAGTGGAAGAGATAGACCACTTGAAAGATTATGAGGATGTCCCAGCTCCTTCCCAGACATTATCTCCTCAGAGGTCTCTGCTAACCTCTTTAATGCTTTCTTATGATTAGGCCCGGTGCTCTTGGTCTGAACAAGTGAGTGAAATGGCAAGTGATGCATCTCAGCTGTCAAGAGGGATCTAGGCACAGAAGCAGGAATGAACCATCTCCTTTTTCTCCTCTCTTTTAAAAACTTGCCAATTTTTTTAAATAAATGAAATGTTTACAATGAAATTTATAACAAAAATGTATTATTTTATATTATTATTTTTATTTTAATATGATAAAAATATAAAAATTTTGAATTTTTTTTATTTTTCCAATTTTATGATGGAATTGGAGGGAAAATATAGTTCCAAGTCCAGATGAAAATTTTTCCGAACAACTTGCAGCAATTTAACTATTCCATGTATTCCCATATTTAGCATATATTAGACAATGTGGACTTAGGTCCATAGTAGGCAATTGGTAGATGTGTGTTGATTTGTTGACTTGACTTGAAGGAACTTAAAAGCAAATAAATATGTGACACAATCACTTAACCTTATTTCCTTATTCTTTAAGTTTATGTTTTCTCCATGTTCCATGTTTATATATTTACCTTTAAAACATGGAGACCTTGGTTTTTACTAGAAGTCTATATTTAGGGGCAGCTAGGTGGGCAGTGTGGATAGAGCACCGGCCCTGAAGTCAGGAGGACCTGAGTTCAAATGCAGCCTCAGACCAAACGCTTGACACTTCCTAGCTGTGTGACCCTGGGCAAGTCACTTAACCCCAGTTGCCTTAAAAAAAAAAAAAAAGAAGTCTATATTTAATTGTGATTGTAAATAGTGATGTATTAACTGTTGGCTTTCAAAGATATCTGAGACAAGGTTCCTTACAAATCGTTTAGTAATTGTCATTTAAAGTGGATAGGTCTCCAGTTCTGAGCTGAGAATTTGTTTAAATGAACATTGTAGATCGTTTGGTTCTGTTCTCTTCATCTCTACTTTCTTTTCTCTTCTGCCTCTTCACATTGTTCCTTTGACTTTAGTCCAGAATACCTTTAGGGGTGTTTGTTTTGTTTTTTTTTTCCTCCTTTTTCTCTTTCTCTCTCACCATATTAATCCACACCTATACCTTTAATGCATTTATACTTCAAGGCAGAAACTGACTGTAAAAATCTAGGAGAAAAAAAGGGAAGAATTGGAAAGTGAAATGAGAGAAAAAGAGGTAGTAGGACTAACAGATTAGGAATTGAGCATCTCTTTTTTAGAATTATGGTAAATTTAGTACACACTGTACCATAACTCAGGGAAACCCTTTTTTTTCTCTAAATAAGAATTTCTTCTAATGCTTGCAAAACCAACCTGGTTATTAGGCAGTTGTGGCCACCTCTCTTGGCTCATACAACTCAGTCTATATGCACCATCCATACCCTCTGGGCATACAAATGAACCTTCATATTGTTCCAGTGTTAGAACCAGACTTCTATGATTTGTTAACAACCCCAATCCAGAGTGGAATCCCCTGCAATTCATATGAAAGATATTTTCAGACTCCTTAGGAAGCCAGAGAGCTAGCAGGAATGGAACCACCTCCTCATTCTGCCTTAATTGGGCTCAGCGCAGTCTCATTTGTCAGGGGTCTGATACTGGAGCAGCATATCCACCATTACAGAAGTCAGAAGCAACTGACAATATACCTATCCCAGAGGTATTCATTATTTTACTGGACCCATATCATTATTTCCCTCTGCATCCATCAAAAAAATGGGCGAGTGAGCAAAGAATAAGACCTCTAATCTTTTTGTCACTTAAAATCATAGAATTATAATATTTGTGTTCAGAACCATTCCATCATTACAACTCTGCCTAACATATTTATTTTGAACTAGAATGATGAAAAAAGAAGGCCCAATTAGTTCACCTACCTGAGGGGCCTTCCAAATCACCATACTATGCTAATTCACCAGTATTGTTCCTAATTTTTGCTACAGTGCTCCAAATACCAAACATGTCTGTTTTGAGCAATTCCTTAAAAAGTTAACGCTTTTGGGGGCAGCTAGGTGGCACAGTGGATAGAGCACCCACCAGGGAGTCAGGAGGACCTGAATTCAAATGTGGCTTCAGACACTTAACACTCACTAGCTGTGTGACTCTGGGCAAGTCAATTAACCCCAATTGCCTCACCCCCCAAAAAAAAAAAAAAGTTAATGCTTTTGGAAGACCACCTACATTCGTGGCACTACCTTTTCTTTCCTCTCAGCTTATGGTATGACTTTGTTTTTTTCCCCCAGTCTGCAGTCCTGGGGATGCAGCTACAGCATATAACTACAAAATATTTGTCTATATTCACCACATTCCCTGGAGAGCCACTTTTTTTTTTCCAACTGTTTTTGTAACATCCTCAGGAGAAAGCCTGTGTTTGCTGTAACTTAAATGTGGTCCCTGGAGACATTTTACAACTCTTTAGCTACATGGAAATGTTAATTGACCACTGAGTATTTAAATATACACTCTTCATAGGCAAGAATTTAAGATCAAAAGTTCGTATTTAGGTAGGCTTTTTTTTTTAAACTGGCATTTATTTTTAAACATCAAATAACAGAAAGCCTGAAATTGGGCATGATAGTTTGTGATGACATAATGTTTTTCAGTTCATAATAACCCACTTATTACCTTGCATCCCCTAAAGATCTGCTCCCTTTCAGTACCAGGAAGCCCACCTGTCGCTTTTTTCTGGCTCCATTAATTCTGCTCTGGCTGCCGTTTCCCATCCCTATAGGAATATGTTTGAGCATCAAATTAATGACAGTTGCTAGTGATGCTGGTGTCTTGTGAGGGGAAGATAGGGAAGGAATGATGTACCTGTATGAAGGGTTTTTTATACCCAAATCCTAAAAGTCAGTACTATATCATTAATTGTTGTAAATACTGTAATTTCCTTTCTTGAAAATGTTTTTCTGTGTGCTCCTG
Source organism: Vombatus ursinus (assembly GCF_900497805.2). NCBI lineage: Eukaryota > Metazoa > Chordata > Mammalia > Diprotodontia > Vombatidae > Vombatus > Vombatus ursinus. The sequence continues at coordinate 16,584,921 of NW_020941197.1, forward strand.
AGTAATGTACATACTTACTTAAGGTACATGTTTATAGTTCCCTATGGAATCTTCATGGGAAAAAGATAATGCTAAAAATTGCCCTTCATTGAACAGCATTAACTAAAACATGGCACTGCTTTCCCAAGGATAATTCAGGGTGAAAACAGGGGAAAAGAGCCTACCTGGAGAGCATAATTCTGTTGCTTTTGATACCTGCTATTCTTTTTTACATCTTATTAGTGACTCAGAGGGTTTAGCACTCATCTTGTCTCACCAGAGGGTAACTGGTAGGTGCCTCCTATTGGTGACCGTTAAAGTATCAATACCCTCGTGCTTGTTTTCTTTTGAGTGAATGACCCTTATAACCTATAAAATAGATCCTTTTACTATGATACGTCAGAAGAAAAAGGAAGAGGGAAATAGGGAAATGTTCATTCTCCTATATTTTTATCTCTTGTAGTAAGTTAGCCAACTAGTTGTTTGTTTTTTTTAACTATCATTCCACTAACTACCAAGTGTCATCCCTTTTTATTTACTAATGATATCTTTTTCCTAAAAGTGTAGAATATTCATGGAGCATTAGTTTTACCTTAGTTAAAAAATTATGTTCACTCTGTTTTTATGAAGTCATTAACTGCCACACTCTTGGCAGGTATTTTATGACCATGTCCTTTTAATAAATAAGGAAATAGGGAGGGTGTGTTTCTCTCTAGCCTTTCCTGCCCTTACCTCGTTTACTCTGAATGCGTGATGGTTGGAAAGGTAGTAGAAGAGAATACCTGGCATCTTCTTTGATTGCAGAGGACTGAACAGATACCTTTGCCAAAACTCACAAGTTAGGTATTCAGTAAACATTAAGCACTTTTGGTGCTGAGGGCCAGGGGAAGAGGAATCCAAAGATGAAAAAGACACTGTTTAAACCCTTGAGAAGATTATAATTTAGTAGGTAATGCTAATAAGAGCTAATATCCATATAGTGCTTATTATGTGCCAGGCACTGTGCTAAAATGCTTTACGATTTTTATATCATTTGGTCTTCACAACAACCCTGGGAGGTGGTGGTAGTGTTGAGTTGTTGAGTTGTTTCAGTCATGTCTGACTCTCTGTGACCTCATTTGGGGATTTTTTGGCAAAGATACTGGAGTGTTTTGCCATTTCCTTCTCCATGTCATTTTATAGATGAGGAAACTAAGACAAACAGGGTTAAGTGACTTGCCCTGGGTCACACAGCTAGTAGAGGCTTCCTGACTTAAGACCCAGAGCTCTGTGCACTGTGACACCCCCTAGCTGTCCATGATGTGATTACCCCTATATATTATTTATATAGAAGTATGTGGAATATATATGTGTGTATATAACATACATGCACACATATATACATCTGTACATACATATATATGTATATGTGTGTATATATACACATATACACACATATACATATATATGAGACAGGGAGTGAGTCAGTGGACAAGTATTATAGCCAATGTACATGGAACTGTTGAGCCCCAGTTGTTCTCTAAGCCTTAGTTTCAAATAGCTTGGATCTAGGACCCTAGGGCCTCTCTCACATGTCCACTTTGAGTAACAGAGTGAATATTGATGATGGAGTTGAATACAAAGTAAATTGAGGCAACAGGGCACATGACCATTTCATGATAACAAGCTTCTGCCCCTCAGAACCAGGATGATTCCTTAATAAAAACTTTTTTTTGTTTGTCTTTTCCCTCATTTCCCCAGTGACTAAGATTTCCCTCCTGTTCTCTTCTAACTACTTACTAGAATAATCCAGGAGATTGCTAGGTGGTACAATGGATAGAGTGCCAGACCTGGAGGCAGGAAGACCTGAATTCAAATTTGGCCTCAGATACTTATGAGTTGTGTGACCCCGAGCAAGTCACTTAACCTTGTTTGCCTCAGTTTCCCCATCTGTAAATGAACTGGAGAAAGAAATGTCAAAACACTTTAGTATCTTTACCAAGAAAACCCCTGATCAGGTCATGAAGAGTTGGACATGACTGAAATGACTGAACAACAGCTCTTTGTTGTGAAAAAACACAACAATTTAAAAGGGGGAGAATGAAAGCTTTGATAAATTTCTTTATATGTACTGCTTGTAACTTGATTTCACATTCTTTAGGCTGTGTATCTAACAGTGGTGCACAAAAACATAACTATTCACTTCTTTCTTTGCCAAGAAAACCCCAAATGGGGTCATGAAGGGTTAGACACAACTGAAACAACTGAACAGCAGCAAAAATTCACTTCTTGGCTCTGAAGTTGTTCCATTACAGTTTGCATTCAACTGTGTAACTCATTTCAATTTTCATTGACAGATTTTATTTATTTTTTTTTTCCAGGGGGGCTGGGCAGGGATGGAGCAGGTTGAAAAGGTAGCCATTTAGTGGAGAATAAGTTTGTAAAAACCTCTTCCACTTATAAAATCCCAAAGAATGACCTTTTTTCATGTTGAAACTGACAAGATCCACCTTTAACATTGTCCTTGGGTAAATTGTACTGTTTAGAATTCCCACAGCTTTTCTTAGGTCTTATGCTTTCAACCTTTTCTTTTTCACTATCTGACCTATCATTCCATACATAACATGATTTTTGTACCTATTTTTACACATTGCATCTTTATTCTAGAGCTGGTTTTTTTCCCCTCCATATGTCTCTCTAGATCAGGGGTTCTTAAGCTGAGGCCCATGATGTAAGTCCAGGAATAAATTTCATGGGGGTCACTAATCTTTGGTTTCCTCTGTAATCTTTTGTACTTTACATCTAGGTACCAATTACAGATGGTTCTCACTTTATGTAAGTGAGACCTCTAAGTAAAGTGATTTTTACGTAATGCAAATTTGCCTACAGATGTCAGGAAGGGAGGTAGATAGGAAGGGGGTACCCAGTGGAGGAAGCTGATACGCAGTTTGAGGACATGTGGGGGCCGGGGACAGAGAAGAAAGAACAGCAGGAGGAACGTGTAGGCCAGGAACTGACTTGAGAAGACAGATGTGCAGGGAGACAGGGAGGCTGACACATGGGCGGGTGGGCAGAGTGGGGCAAAGGTCTCCCCACTCTCTCTCTCTCTCTCTCTCTCTCTCTCTCTGGAGGTCTCAAGCCAAGCCTCCAATCCAAAATGGGCAGCAGAGGCCTTTCTACATTGATTCTTTTGCTTCACTTGAAGATGAAAATTTTTGCGGGGGGAGTTAGGTTTATTTTTGGTGGTGGTGGTGTGGTGGTGGTGGTGGTGGTAGAGGCCTTGGAGAACCCAGCCAAGGGTCCAAATGAAGATTGTTTTCAGAATTCTTTACATAAAGGAAAATTTGCATAATGCAAATTTACATAAAGCAGGAATTGTCTATAATGCTGTAAAAGTGGTTACATGTATTTGAACTTTAAACTTTCAGAGATATAATTATTTAAAATATAATTGTTTATTCCAGCCCAGTAGAGATATGCAGTAAAATCTGATAATGCCACCACTTCACAGTATTCATTATTAACACTAATGGAGACCTTACTGTATTTTATGCAATTAAAAACATTATATTGAGGAAGAGTACATAGGTTTCACCAGTTTGCCAAAGGGGATCCTTGACACAGAAAAGGTTAAGGATCCCTGTTCTAAATTGTAATGAACATAGAAGTTATTTTCTTTATTTAAAGGCAGCTAGGTGGCACAGTGGATTGAGCCTTGGGCCTAGAGTGGGGAAGACCAAAATTCCAATCCAGCCTCACTTACTAGCTGCGTGACCCTGGGCAAGTCACCTTAACTTCTATCTGCCTCAATTTCCTCAACTGTAAAATGGGGATCATGATAGCACCTACCTCATAGCATTCTTTCAAGGATCAAATGAGATAATAGTGATAAAGTGCTTACTATAGTGCCTAACACATAGTAGGCACTTAATGCTTATTCTCTTTCCCTTCTCTGTCAACCATTACTATGGAGTATTTTTAAAATCACTTATATAGTTAAGTAATTAATATCCAAAAGATCTTGAGAGATTTCAAAACTCGTTTCTTCCTTCTGCCTTCATTGACATGGAATCTGATTTTACATCAGTACCATGTTAAACTGATTGTCAGCTAATTTCCTGTTCTATAAAGTATAAAATCTACTTGAGTAAGTAATATACTGCACATCTATTTGATGTGCGGTATATTGATTGAGTCTACAAATATGGCTATAGCATACAGACTTGACATATATGTTCCTCTTGTACATCTGTCAGACACACTACTTTTTCCCTAGCTCATCTTATTGAAAGTAAGCACAGGCACAGTTCCTAATCTATCAAACCCTAACCAGCCATATCACTACAAATGGAGAAAAATAGTCTGTTTGATGGTAAGTCAGGAATGTCAGCTTCATCTATAGCATAAAGGCTACCACATACAAAACAGAATACCTCAAAGTGCTCAATAAGCTATAAAAATGTGAATAATTTTGGTAAGCTAACACTACTTCAGATTTTTTTCTAGTTAATATCTGAAATGCTCAGTTCTCTGCTGTCTGATGAAACAAAGACTCCCTAAACAGATTTTCACAAGAACTTCTGGCTGTAAGGAATAGCCAGGCAAACATTTTGATTTTTCAAAAATCATTCTTTCTTTTCTGTAATAGCTTCCCCTTCCCCCCAGTATAACTTAAAAGGCAAGAAAAGTTGTCAGTTATTATGAGGTCAGTAGATGTCTTGAAAAGATAACTTGCTGTCTGTGAAAAGCCAGGAGTCATGTTAGTATAATTCCTCAGCAAGCCAGAAAAGATTACACTCACACTGTTCTTTCCTTTGTGTGTTTTATTTGTTCTTACCAGCAGAATCTTTGTTCAGACTACAGGGTAAAGCCCCTGTGTTGCTAACAGCCTTTCTTAAAAGCTATGGGATATAATTCTACTTCCTGCATCCTGTGTGGTTTCTGCTGTCTGTATTAGCCTTAAATAAAGCCTCTTCCCAATAGGTTCCTAGCAGAAACATTCACCCTTTCCTTGTCCAAAGAAGGAAAGGTTGGTTATCTGTTCTTCCATTAGAGGATGTCTCAATGGGCACATTTGGGTGGGGGGGTTGGGGCGATCATTTGAGATCGCAAGATACTTCTCTGTTTTACAAAAGATTGCTCATTAAAAATGTATTTATATTAATATTGTCTGTAGGTTCATTCCAGTCTCAGAAAAAGAACCTATTCCACAAAATTGTCAGCAAATATAAGCACAAAAAGGAGAAGCCTAATGTTCCGGAAAAAGGTACTGGTGAATTCCACCCTCCATTAAGGTTTCTTGGACACCTTCTATCTGAATCCATTCTTCTGTGCAGACAGTCCTTCCCTTTTCCTTCCTTTTTTTGCTTGCTTCATCTTCATCAGCTCCTGGCTCAGCCATAGTAAAACTGTTCTCCAAGGTCTAAGGGTGACTGGTTAGAAGGGTCTCCTTCTCAATTCCCAGTCACCCAAGACTTGGATCCTACCTTGTCTTTACTTTTTTGGGGGATGGGGGAGGGAGATAGGGTGGGGGAAATGGTCTATGGATCCTGAAATCTATTTTGCATCTCCCAGGTTTTCACTTCATCTATTATCACATTGTCATTTTTTTTAATTAAAAAAGCTTCTCAAGCTTTCATCCATGCCTTTATCATTTCTTTTCCTTGACCTCATTTTTCCAACTTTTCACAAGTGATATTCATGTAAAAGTGTTTTACAGAGTCCTTGCAGTGGGGGGGGGGGGTGCTCCTTTCTCACCATCCCTATTTTTTACTTCAGTTCTTTTCTTTGCTTTTCTCCATGGTTCATCATAGATCAAATTTCCCTTTCCAATTCCTCCAAATTTTGTTTAAGTCTCCTAGAATACTACTATAGACTGGTTCTTCTCCTTAAAGCGCTGGCCCCATTTCTTTCAGCTTAGTGGGCTCCTGAATTAATTCTGGGCCCATCTTAAGATTAATTTCTCTTTCTGGTTAAATCTTGTTTTTCTTAATAGCAATAATACTAAGTTTCTCTTCCATTATGCTTTACAATGTATGTAGTACCTTCCTCATGAGAACCCTGTGAGGAAGGTAATGAAAAGATGAAGAAACTGAGGGTCAGAGATGTGATATGATTTGCCCCATTTACATGACTAGCAAAATGGTAGTGGGTGAATTGGTGGGAGGGAACAGGAACTCAAACCAGATTTTGGTTTTTTTTTTTGTTTTGTTTTTAACTCTTCAGCCAGTGCTTTCCCCACTATACTATGCTGTTTCTCTTAGATTCTAAATTGAACCTCTCACCTGGCCCATGTGTAGTCCCATATACTGAAAGTTGTACATTGTGTGTCCTCCCTTCTCTTCATGCTCTGCTATCTCCCTACACATACTTTTGCCATGATTTATTGTGAACATGCTCAGCTGTGCATTTATTTTACGCGTAAGTGACTTAATGTTCTGTGTTGCTTTACTCTGAATGACCTTGTGGTATATGTACCTATATATAATTCATACATGTAGATGTTTGTATATACACATAGCTGACATTGCTTCATTTTATTTTGTCCACTAATAAGCTATTTTCTTCAAGTAGAAAAATATTTCAGTAGATGTTGTTTCCTTCCAAAGTGATCTTTATGTTTCTTTGACCAAATTGCTAACATGACCTTAACCTAACCACATAGTTTAAAATTAAGGAAATTGATTTGGCATTATTCTGAATCCATTTCCAATATTACTTTGTTTTCTTAGTTGGTGAATGCTATTTTAATAGTTCAGTCATTGAAGTAAAACTCCTGTTTTTATGAGAGTGTTTCTATAGCTGAATTTAAAAAAAAATTATACATATGCATTGAGGCTAAAGCTTTATTTTCTCTTTCCCCTTTTTTTTCATTATTTTTAGAAAAGGTCAATAAATGGTCAAATAAATAACTTACCTTTGACACCATTCAGCTTACTGAGGTTGAAAAAGGAAGTGCACATTTCCATATTCTATATTCCAGTGGATGTAAATATGGTTATAATGTCATTGATCCATGTTACATGGTCTTGCAGTCAGCATTAGTCCTGAGTTCATTTTCTAAAACTGGTTTCTATGTGCAATTTTAAAGGAAAAACTAAGCTCCCATGGGAAAGAAGGCTGATTGTAATGTTTAGTTCAATTATTTTTAACAGGATTGCACTGCAATAATTTCTACATTGATGAGAAATGAGATGTTTATGTGTGATTATAAGATATTGACAGGAGTTGTTAAACTTGGGGACTTGGAGTCTTTTCCAAGCCCAACTCCCAGTGCTTGTCACTTTCTAGATCATGAAGCTTATGCTTTAGTGATATATGGAAATGTAATTAGCAGGTCCATGGACCACATTTTCACTTTTATTTTTTTTAAGTTAATCAGACTATTATATTTGAAACCACTCTAATATACAAGTCCCAAGCCTCCAAACCAATATAATTTTCTAAGGCTTTTTAAGATATTTCCTATAGCTAATACGTATAATTTTGTGAACAAAACAGATCTAAAAGGAAACTTGAGTTCATTTAGTCCTCCATTCTACAGATGAAGAAACTAAGGCCCAGAGAGTGACTTGCTGGTGTCAGTCTGCTAGTTAGTGGTAGAACCAGAACAAAAATATACCAGACCAGTTCTTTTTCACCATTTCATGCTTTCTTTTCTCTTTTATTCAACAAGGAAAATAGTAATGCATAAATTGGCCTAAAATTTATCTCAAAAAGTATTTGTGTTTCAGTTAGCATTAAAAATGTATGCCATTTGTTTTTGTCATGTAGGAAAGAAGGCGCGTGTCCATAGTGTTGTTTTTTTTTTCCATTATTTCACTGGTAAAATAGCAATCTCATATAAATACCATTTATTATGATATGTATAGATACATATGTAGAAGGAACACTAAACAGAGGATTAGGAGACCTAGTTTCTAGACTTTTTCTCTAATGTCATGTGACCTTGAGCAGGTACATCTCCTTTGGCCTCTGTTACATCAAATGAAGAAGTTGAACTTGGTGCTCCCTCAAATCATTCTAGGCTCTAAAGTTCTATAATTTTGTGATCCCTGTGTATCTCCTGACTAGGTTAAAAATCCAGTAGGTATTCACCAACAAGAGAGAGCTTTCTGGTCTTTCTTCTCTAATAGTAGTCATCTTCAACCCAAAAGAAAATTGATTTTGTGAAAGTCTCAAAATTGGTTAAGGTTTCACGATAAGTTTTCATTTTTACTTATTAATTTGCATAGAACAATGCAAAGAAAAATAAATGTTTTTGGTTCATTCCTAATTCAGCAAAAAAAAAAAATTACACGCAACTTTAAATGGAACTATAATTTTTTAGACTGCATCCACCATTAGTTTACTTAGGTGGTTAAGTATACAATTTATGGATTGCTTAGGCCCTTTTCTTCTCTCTTTGATCATTTTGCTGCTTCTTAGAAACTCTCCTGGAGGCCTTATTAGAATTTAGAAGGTGAAATGCAAAATCTGTCTCAATACAATTAATTATTCATCCTTGTCTTAGCTGTCTGATAGAAGAAATTTAAAACTGTTGCTTAAAATAATATTGGTTTAACTGAGGCTTTTGGGTATCCATACAAGGACAGTATATTAAAGTGAAAAGAGTGTTGGATTTGGAAGTCTGAGAGTCTGAGTTTAAATCTCAGCTTTACCACGTAGGACTACTGTGACTTTGGGCAAGTTCACTCAGTTTTCTCTCGGTTTCAGTTTCATTATAGGTAAAATGAGGAGATTGGTCTAGATGGCCTTTAAAGTCTCTTTTCAGCTCAAAATCTGTGATTCTGTGATCCTGTAATAATGAATAATAGAAATTTCATTGAGTTTCTTTTAAACCTCTCCTATGCATCATTCAGATTGCTATCCAAGTTTTTTCCCTCTCCCTCAAAGTAACCTTAACACTTAGTAATATGTTTGAAGTTTTTAAAGTTAAGCATAAAGTTTTTAGACATTTCTCTGCTCCTGCCTGTCACGATCTCACAAATCTAAATTAGATTAATTCATTTGCTGAATGCGTACATCTATAAGTAAAATGTCTTAGGACTGGCTTTAAGGAGAAACTTAAAGTAGTAGAAATATGAACTATGAAGAGCCTGGCATTACTACTTTATTCATGTTTTAAGAAGGCTGTTGTGTTAACTTGCTTTGGCTGAAAAGCCAGTGGTTTCTACAATCTCCATTTCTTGAGTTCACCCTTAGTTCGAAACTCTTATTTGTTTGATCTGTTTGTTTTTGACCAGACCATAATTTCCCAGTTCCTATTTAGTAGTCCAAGGGGTTCACACTAAAAATACTTTAATGGAGCCTTTAACAGTAAATAATTACAGAATGTTATGAGAAGTATAACAAATTACTCAAGGGGTTCACAACTATTTTAGTTGTTGAAAGGCTGTTGGCGAAAAAAAAAATTGTTGGAAACCACAGGTCTGGAACTCCCTGTGGGGACATTTCCTCTACTGTTTTGCATTATGATTTTAAAGAGTTGCCTGGGGCATTGGGAAGTTGTGACCTGCCCAGGGTCCACACCGCTAAGCTTGCTAGGGAGTCAAGAATTAAACACAATAGTTCCTGAAGCTGAGACAGGGGCACTGTAATGCTGCCCTCCTTGTTTGCTTTAGTTATAATTAAATCTCTTTACTAAAACAAAAAATGAAGCACAGCCTTGTTTCTGGTTGTAGCATCTCAATTTAGCTTATCTTTTCCCCCCTAGATTCCTTCATTTAATTCAATGAAAATTAAAAAGTGCCGGGGGTTTTCATTTCCACTCCTAAAAAGAATGCTTAGCACCCAGGCCATTTGATTGCTACCCTCCGTTTTGAATGGGCTTGCTGGGTGATTTTTTAATGCTTCCCAGGATGAGTTAGATTAGTTTCATTGATTTATTTTCATGTTCCATCAAATACCTGACTGCTGTTTCAACTCTTATGAGACTAACCTAAGGCAGTAAGATTTCAGATTTGGTCATAATTTTAGCTGTGAGTTTGAATCCCTGTTTACAATGTGAATTCACAACTCTGGAGTGCTCCAGAGGCTGAGGGAACCCCTCACTCCCCCCCTCTGGGGAGCAAAATTTGGGAAGCAAGATGTTCTCCTTGCTTGGTTTTTAATGTTGATTAAAGGGCTAGGTTTTTGTTTTATTTTGGTTTTTATCTCTGCTCTTGAAATATACACATTATGACTGTGGACTCAGTTTATTAAAGCCCAGTATCTCTGGACTTGTCCCTTAGTATTGGGTAACTTTCTGTAATCTCTGAAAGGATATGGTGGCTAGGTGGTACAGTGGTTAGAGTGCTGAGCCTGGCGCCATCAAGTCCTGAGTTCAAATCTGGCCTCAGATACTTACTACCTGTTTGACACTGCACAAGTCACTTAATTCTCTATTTGCCTTAGTTTCCTGAGGATAATAGAAAGAGGATAATAATAGAAAGAGGATAATAATAACATCTACCTCCCAGAGTTGCTGTGAGAATCAAATGAGATAAAAATTGTAAAGTGTCTGGTACATAAGAGCGTAGTGGCTGGCATATGGTAAGCACTATGTAGATGTTAGTAATTATTATTTGTAGGCGAGTACCTTGTACCCTACTCCCCTCTACCATGCACAGAGTCATTTATTTACCTCAAAAGGAAAAGAAAAGATCGAGTGTTTTTGTCCCCATCTCTTCTCTGACCAACAATTATAAAATAATGAGGTTTATTGTTGCATTTCTGTACAACTGTTTCGATATCTTTGTATTCTGTTTTGAAATGTATTTGCCTCTTTAAACAGCTCTTTATTTTAGGTTCCCCACCATTTCCTAGTTGTTTGCCAAGTAAAGTTTGTGTTTTCTCCCGTACATCTTGATTCAGCTCTGCCTGTACTTCCTAAAGTATGTGGTATATAAAAGTTGAAAAAGAACCTAGGTCTCAATCTTAGCTGTTCCACTTACAACTTATGTGGCCTTGGGCAAGTTCCTTCACTTTACCGACCCTCATTTTCCTCATCTATAAAATTAGGTAGTTGATCAACATGAGCTTTGAGGACTCTTCCAGCTCTAAGTCCTAAAATCTTGTAAGTGTTATTCTCTTTTTTCTATCGCTCTTTGACTCACCTCTTCTCTACTGGATAAGGCCAAACCAAAGGCCATTTTCCGGAGCCCTAGGGTTTAGAGTGAGATTTGGTCAATTGTGAGGTCAGAATTAGAAGTGACAAGGCATTACTGCTTATTTTCAATCTACCCTTGTTCCATCGTCTCCACTTCATCCAAGTTAACCTACTCAAGACTTTAACAAGATCTACCAAAGGTCCTTAAGCCCTTTTATGTAGTGGTGTAAAACTTAACTAGAAATGGATCCCTGTAGGGCCACCTATTGGCGTAAGAAAACCACAGATTGTCATTATCTTCATTGTATTGCATTTTTATTTATTTTTGAACATTTACCAATTACAATTTAATCTGGTTAGTTCTGCACTGGAGAATTTTGCACAGCAAGTGGCCTCAGACTTTGAGTTTGACACCTCTGCTTTGTTGTTGTTCAGTCCTTTCAGTGGTATCTGACTCTTCATGACCCATTTTTGGGGAGTTTTCTTGGCAGAGATACTGGAGTGGTTTGCCATTTCCTGCTCTAGCTCATTTTTACAGTTGAGGAAACTGAGGAAAACAGGGTTAAGTGATTTGTTCTGGGTCACACAGCTACTAAATGTCTGAGGCCAGATTTAAACTCAGAAAGATGAGATTTCCTGACTCCAGACCCAGTGCCCTATTCACTGTGCCACCTACCTGCCCCCTTGTTGAGTCATGCCCAACTCTTCATGACCCTATTTGAGGTTTTCTTGGCAAAGATATTAGAATGGTTTGCCATTTCCTTCTCCAACTCATTTTATAGATGAGGAAACTGAGGCAAACAGAGTTAAGTGACTTGCTCAGAGTCACACAACTACTAAGTGTCTGATATGTAATCTCCCTGGTGTTGTTACTCACTCCAACAAAACAAATTCCAGCCCATCCATACTTTCTCATTCTTTGTAATTTTTGACCATGTCTACCCATAAATTTTCAACAGGGAATCTACCCAATGCACTGGAGGCCTTCCTCTAGATTGTTGTTTTGTTTTTGAGTCAGGTTGTCTTTTTAAAACCTGTTTTCATTGCCTATGGGACCGTCAATGAGAAAGCTCCTTGCACCATCACAGAATGACATTTGCTCTGCAGCTTTATAGTCTTAGAGAGTTTCCTCATGAACTTAGAGGTTGTGACTTGCCTAGAGTCATGCAACCAGTTTGAGTCAGAGTTGGGACTTTAACCCAAGGTCTTTCTGACCTTGAGACTGGCATTCTATCCATGATGCCTCTTAGATAGCCCCTATCCTGGAATAAATTAGATTTTATACTAGCCGGAAGCATACAGAAGGTTTCCTATCTAGATCATAGTGGCCTCAGACTCAAGGCTTTCTCATCACTTGTATCTTATTTCCATTGTCTTAACTACACTTCTTGTTTCTCCTTTGTCTTTCTTTGATCTCTGGTTCCTTTGTATCCTGTTTCCTAATTGTTTGCCTGGTTCTTGGTCCAATGACACTTTGGCTTAATCACTCTATGTTTTCTGAGTTGTGACTGCCCACTAGTTCTTGTAGCCCAGGGACAGCCTTCATGACTAGCTTCTGGGTATATATTGTGTGTACCAGTGGCTAGCGCCTCTCTTTCATTCTCAGCCTTCCCTTGGTTTCATCCAGTGCCCAGTGTCAGAACATGGCAAAAATGACCATGATGAGCAAGGAAGGAACCAAGTATTTATTAAGAGCTTACATTGTACTAAGAGCTTTATAAATAATTATCTCATTTAATCCTCACAACAACCTTGTCAGGTAGGTGCTATTATTATCCCTATTTTACAATTGAGACAAAGAGAGAATGTGGCTTGCCCAGGGTCACACATCTAGTAAGTGTCTTAGGCTAGATTTGGACTCAGGTCTTCCTGACTCTAATCCCAGCACTCTGTCCACTTCACTGCCAAGCTGCCCTTCAGTTCCAGGCCTACCACCCACTGGTGAAAGAGTTGAAGACCACAGAGCAAACTGGAAGCCTGACTCTTCTCTTCAAACCTGGTCTCTGCCCAGAAGTGATCATGCACCTTGGTTTCAGGTTGAGGGACAATGGTCTCTATGAAAGTGTTGCTGTTTTTTTCCATCATCATGTCTTTTTCCAGCACGGCTACCTCTTCTTTTGCCACCTAAGAAGTTTTTCTTTAACTTGCCTGGAGTTTTGCCACCCACTTATTTCAATGAGTCCTAGTGTTCTTCTAGAGTTAGAAAGGATTGAAGCTGCTTCTGAAGACCCTTCTGTCTAGAATATATTGAAGAACCAATTGCAACACTCTCCCCTTCCTCCTCCCCATCCTCTTTTGCCTTTGATATCATTAGCAGAGACAATTAATGTATAAACTAGGAACTCTGGGATCAAAGGAACAGGTAATGGAGGTTACCTAATGTTTTTGGTAAATACTGGTTAAAGTTTCTTCAGATTTATGTAAAGCCTTGACTTTCTACCATTAGCTTAGTGATTCTTTTTCTTTTGATGTATTTCCATCTAAATTGCCTTCCCCCTCCCCTTTTTTAGCAGCTCCTTATTATATTGCTGCCCCTTCCAAAGTTTTTTCTTAAGGCTCAAAGTATACAGAGATATTGCTTTAAGATAGCCCAGACATTTAACTGTAAGTTTTATAAGCCCAAATAACCGGCCCACTCAGGAAACAAACATCTCATATTGTTAAGGGAGCTTTGTGTGGCTTGGGCCCAACCCTATAACTTGAAAGGAATGCTTTTTTCCCGCTTCCAGTTTTTAGTGCCTTGCTTGACAAGAGTGTTTCAAAGCATTGCCAAAGAATTTGTTTAGGAGCAGGACTTTTACTGTATTTCCTCATTACTCTACATCTAGGCAAGAGGCCAAGCTTCAAATCATGGAGTGATTTCTGCTAAGCATCTTTTCTGTTGGAGTAAATGCAAATTGTTTTAGCTCTCTGAGTCTTTCAGGGTTGAGATGCTGTAACTTTCAAATTAAAGGCCTTGTGAATTCATAATGCTCCTCCCCCAGGGACAGACTTAGAGAATAACTCTTGGGAGTATTAGAATAAAAAATTGAAAAAGAAGTCTGACCCATGTGAGTGCTTGCACACACACACACACACACACACACACACACACACACACACACACACAGAGTTACTTTTACTCTTATCCTGCTTTGCTCTTAACTTGTTCTGTCTTTTCCTAATTTGTGCTTCTTTCTTCGACTCTGTCTCTGTACTCCTCCTCTGCCTATCCCTACATATTCCTTCCAATAGCACCTTCAGTTATCTTCAGGTTTTATTTCCATAAAATATCAAAACACATCTTTTAAAATCATCATTTTAGTTATCTGATCCACCCCCTGCTCTCTCCACAAAGAATCATTTCTGTGCCCAGCATTGAGTTTTTGACAGTGAAAATGAAGTTACCTTTGGAAAAACTAAGTGATATTGCCCCTATATTAGCGAAAAATGTATTTTATGGCTGCTTGTCTTCACTTCATCGTAACTCCCTCCCAACCCCCAAAAAAAGATGGGACAGCAAATATTGACTAACTCTGATTAAATGTAAGTCAAATATAAAAGTAATGTTTGTTTGTTTTTTAATTTTGGGGTGGAGTAAGGGGTCTGGTTCTGTGGTTTCAGTGTTTTAGGAAAATCTCAGTATAGAAATCACATACAATTGCAAATCAGGAACTAGTCTTTTTTTCATAGTTTTAGAAGAATTGCCTTGGCCACTGAGAACTAAGTGACTTGTCTACACAGCTACTTTGTGTGGGGGGATGATTTGAACCCAAGTCTCCCTGATACCATTATTAACAGATAATTAACCCAGATCTGTGTACAGTCACCTAATGTATGTCTGAAAAATATCATTAAATGACTTTGTTAGAGAAAATAAACTCATATTTTGCCTTCCAAATTAGAGAGAAAGTCCTTGCCCCATGAACCATGATTGTCTTACTGTAGCATCATGGATACCCTGTTAAGTGATTCCCTTTTGAGTGAAAATGGAAGTCTGTGAGCGCGCTTCTTTTCACATCTTCCACTGAAATCACTGTATCTTACTGGGTTCAGCTGAAAGTGAGAGAGTATAAGGCCCCTGCACTAGGTTCATGCATGCCTACCCTTCCTTTCTGAGTAGAAAACATTAATAGAATAGGAGGGATAATTATAACTTGAAATTATAAAAACACTTGTCAGTTTGTAAATAGCTTTCTTCACAACAGCCTGACCTATGTGACCTTGGCCAAGTCCTTTAACCCCCCTAGGCCTCAATTTCCTCATCTGAAAAAAGAGGTTGTACTCTCAGGCCCTTTCCAGCTCTGTGAACATACGTGAACTTATGCGTAGGTTATACAAGTATGGTAAAGTGCATAAGGACAAGAAAGGAAGAGAAACTTGAGGCCTCACTCATCCAGTTTCTTCTAGGTCCATTCTAAGGTAATGGAATCACACATGGTAACAATAGACTCCTTTAGTTTAAGGAGTACTACCTCAATCTGCATGTACTCAGGTGAAAGAGAATGTAATTTACCCAATCTGCCCTTTCCCACTAACCAAAAAATCCCAAATATTTTCCAAACAGTGCCCCAAGCCTTCCTTTCCTTTTCTCTACCTGCAGGGGAAAAGTGCATTTTCTGTGTGTGGAGGACACTGACAAATTGCCCCATCCCTGGCCTTTCACCTCTGATGATGCTCTGTAAATTTGTGCATATTAACCTTGTACAGATAGGCCAGAATATGAATAGGTTTCTGCAGTCTGCTGTGTTTGTGCCCCATGTTTTAATTTGCAACTCCTTATCGCTGGCTTATTTCAGCCATACTTTCAGAAGACAAAAACACCACTGAGCCTCCCCGAAAGACTAAAGATGCCCCATCGGTTCCAAACACTCCAGAGCCAACAACAACGCAAGAGCCTTTGGTTGGCAGCCAAAAAAGGAAAGCGAGGAAAACGAAGATCACACATCTTGTCAGGACAGCAGATGGTCGGGTGTCACCAGCAGGAGGTACTTTGGGTAAGGAGAATGAGATTTATAAGGATAAAGGGAACCGTGAGTAACCCTTGATCATAGAATGGAAGCCAATAATCATCATCAAAAATCTACCAGATTTAATAGAGTCTTTGAGGGAGTGACTCTTAAGTGAGTTCTAGATTGAGGTTTTAAAAATGAATCTGGGTGGTGTGTTTGGAGGTAGAACGTATTCTATATCAAGCCACTTGAAGAGATTACATAAGGCTTCTATAAGTCTAAGAGCAAATTTTGTTTCTATAGAGTTCTTTAGGAACTGACTCTAGTCAGATCTCTAAATTTATTTGTCATCTTATGGATTACAAAAACAGCTCTTTCTCAAGAGAGAGTGTCCGGAGTTCTCTGAGAGTTACAGGACTGTTTAGTCCTATAAGCTGTTCCTTTTTCCCACCCAGGGTCCACAAAGCCAAACTGGCTGATTTAATTTCTTCATATGTTAAAATTAAAAAGCACTTGAACATTTGTTTATGCCATGGCCCACCACTTTACTACAAGCCAGGTTTTCCAGCCCTCTGACTTTTCAGCTGCTAGAACCAAGCTGGTTCTAGGCATTGGCTTTTCCTGCTTACTCTCATCCAAAACCCTGAAGAAGTTCCAACCCATCCCTTACCAGGAATTCTCCAGGTGGGTTGTGGTTTGTCCTTCATTCTTGAAGAGGACCATGACATCAGGAAGATGATGACATGACTTGCAATTGAATTGGATTTGAGTTAGATAGGACTGTGCAAAGTCACCAGCCTCACTTTCTCCTCCAGAGTCATCTGGGTCCTGTGGCAAGATATAGATCAGGAGGAGCAGAGATGACTCTGGATGCAGTGGGAGACTTTGGACTTTTCAAACTGAGGTCTTTCTGAGTTCTCGCTTTGAGTGAGTCAACATCAGTTCAGTGAATAGGCCTGTTTAAGAAGTGAGTCAAGGGATGTCCCCTTTAATTTAAAAAAAAATAAACTTGGAGGGGAACACCCTCAGTGTCTCTGTCCAAAAGAGAAGCAATTGCTATTTACATTCACTCTGAGCCAGGAGGGCCCAAGAATAACCATTGAGTGGTGCTTGGGCAGGGACCTATTGTTGTCCAGTCGATGAGAGCCAGAAGGTATGGTCTTTAAGAAGCTGACCCAGATGTCCCACATTCTAGACCCTTGGCTATAGCAGTTTCAGAAATGTTAGTGTCTCTGGGATTTGCAACTGCCTAATATAAGCCATTGTAACCATAGTCTTGTGGCTTTTCAGCATCCAACAGAATGTCTCAACAGTGTTTTCAGGAGTCAAGATGTTTAAAACATGCTTACTATGGATAACATTTAAATGCACCACCGTTTAAGTAAAATTAAACATTAAGAGAAGTAAAGAGTTTATTAAATTAGTTTTAGACCAGTGTTATCACTTGAAGGATGGCAAAATGAGGAACTTCAATGACTTTTTCTTATATATTATATGTGTATTGTGCTGAGTTTTCTTTCATTTAGAACTTTTCACATTGCAGGATATGGCAAAGATTTACGTTCACTTTTTAAAACTGAAAGTCCTTAGATGATACTTCTATTTTTAATGCAGTAAGACATCATGGAATTTTTATGTTCTAATACTAGACACTTTAAGGCCATTACTATTTGCTCCTTTATTTAAAATTTCCTTCAAAACTATGATAAAAATAAAGAAAACATGGTAGAATGAAAAAATTATTCGTTTTCCAATAGAGATATTAGAGTTGCATTTCAACCAGGTGTTTTTTGTCTTATTTTTATTGATTTTTTAATCTTAGACCACGCTTGCTTTCAAATGTGTGTCTCCTCCTTTCCCATCAAGTCATCTCTTGTAACAGAACTTTAAAAAGAAACAAAGTAGTTCATGAAACAAACTAGCACATCAACCATGCCTGATAGTATATGCAATAATTCCATTCCCCAAGTCCCCCAACTCTGCAAAGACAGGAAGTAGGTTTATCAACTCTTAATAGGTACTTTGTACCTGATCTCCTAAGTACTGCGTAACTAGAAGCCCTTTACCTTCACTCGGAAGTGATGTCATTAGGCAAAGAAACATCAGATCCTCAAAAATGAGAGAAAGAACTCAGAGTATTGGAATGAATAAATACAGTGATCAATTTAATTAATTAAAAGCAATTCAGGGAGGATACAATCATTCGTAACCAATGCAGACTTAGCATCCAGATTTCATCAAAGGCATTTGTATTCTCTGGGCATCTAAGTGTCCCTCCGCAGAAGTTTCCTCAAGCTGTATTTTAACTCAGGTTTCTTTCCCTCTTCTAATCCAATCCTGACCCATTCTGTGGCCTTGGATCAATCTCTTAAACTCTTTTCAACTCTGCTTCTGAGAATAATGCTGCCCATGGGAATAACTGGGCTTAATAAAGGAGCCTTGTTGTTCTGCAAGAAGAGGATCTGTATAAGCCATTATATTCTCAGTCTATATCAAGGGGAATTGGGAAGGAATGTTACCTTCTTAAACAGTGAGTGCCCTGGAATCTTCTCTGCCTTTTGTCTACAAGCTGGTTGGCCTAAATCCTCTCTCTTTTGATAAATTTTTCTTTTGTTACAGATGACAAACCCAAGGAACAACTGCAGGGTAGTCTACCTAAAACATCAGCTGCAGACACAGATTGCAATGAGGAATGCTCACAAAACATCGAGGCAGAGGAGATTCGTAGTATCACATCAGACATGCCAGCTGTGTCTGCTTTCTTCAGCCTGGCTGCCCTGGCTGAGGTAGCAGCAATGGAGAATGTGCACAGGTGAGCCGGGTGGGAAGCCTCCTTCTCTTTTGCCTGCCCCCTTCTTTGGCAGAATGGATTCAAAGAAAGCAACGTCCGAGTGTAGACGAGCCTCTTTTCACTGCCTAGTAGGTCTCCTAGAACTTAGTTTTAGATTTATGCTGTACTTGGCATATTGTATGCCTATACAAGCTAATTAGTTACATGGAAAACAGATAGATGAAGGAATTAGCCAAGCAAGTACACTATTATTAGTATATGCATTGTTATATTATACTAGATTATATTGCTATATATTAAAGTCACATATTATAATAATGGCAGTTATATAATGAATAATGTATAATAATATAGTATATATTAATGTAATATAGAAAGCATAATATAGTATTATCTATAATGTTACATGACATTATATATTAAACATAATAAAATAAATATATAATTAAGGAAGGCCTCTGCTGTCTGAGGTTGTCAGCATTCAGGACAAACTGAAGTTAAAACCACAATAGCGGCTTTCTTTCTCTTTTCTCAAGTAGTTGTCCATTATATACCGTTAATGTATTGTTATATATTACATTTAATATATAATTATTATATATTGTTATATGTTATAAGATATTATCAATAAGTATATTATGTATTATATTCAATATACAATGTTATATATGTTATATAAGATTATATTATGTATGTTACATGTATATACCTACCCTGTGTGATATTTCTTATATAGTATATATTGTCATAATATTTAATGTATTTTATTATAATTACTTTACATGTTATTATATTATGATATAACTAAATAATATTATATGTAATGTTATTATGTATAATATATTAGTGCTAGTATACTTGCTTGGCTAATGTCCTCTTCAATAAGTTTTTCCAGGTTACTAATTAGTTTGCATGTGCGTACAATATAATATAATAACAACATTACATGTCATGTATAATATTGTGTTATTATAATACATAATATATATAAATATCTAACATTAGCATATTATTAATAGTGTTACTATTATTTCTTTGTTCTACTAGTGAACCTTACACTGCAAAATAAATTATAAGGAGAGAGTTTTAGTCCGGGAAAAGAGCACTGACTCAAGTGTCAGGGAACCCACATTTCACTTAATGTTGTGCTACCAATTTACCACGTATAGCAGTTTAATTATTCATCACTTCAGTTTCTTCATCTTTATTCTTGTGAACATCAAATGAAATAAAAGAGTTATTCAGCAACACCCAGCATTTAAAAAGCACCTACTAGATGCAACTCAGAGATCTGAGTACATAGAGCCCTTTTAAAGCACTTTTCAAATAACAAGGTATTGTTTTAAATGCATGTAGAGAGCTTTCTTTTTAAGAAATCCAATGGTGAGTCCTTTTGTAAAGTGAATAGACATTTTTACTGTCTTTTCTAAATTACTTTTTCCTAATTTTTTTTCCTTAAAAATGGGGTAAGGAGGAGCAGCTTGGTGGTACAGTGGATAGAGCACCAGCCCTGGAGTCAGGAGGACCTGAGTTCAAATGTGGCCTCAGACGCATGATACTTCCTAGCTGTGTGACTCTTGGCAAGTCACTTAACCCCAATTGCCTCACTAAAAAAAAAAAAAAAAAAAGTGGGGTAAGGCATCTGCTGTCAGATGTCAGCATTTAGGACAAACTGAAATTAAAACCAGTATACAGGCTTTCTTTCTCTCTTCTCAATTAGCATATTGTAGTATCTATACTTATGTCATAAATAGCTCGTAGAATTCAAAATTAGAAGAAATCTTAGAGATTATGCAGTCTCTAAATGGTTTATTTTATAGATGTGGAAACTGAGGCCCAGAAAAGTGAGGCAGCTTGTCTGAGGTTATACAGAAAGTTGTTGGCAGTACAGAGACTTGAGCCCAGGTCTTCAAATTGGAAAATCAGATTACTTTGAATTACTTCAAATTATAGAATACCATGTAGGGTAAGTCTGTAGCATAATAGATAGAGCACTGGGCCTGGAGTCAAGAAGACTCATGTTCATGAGTTCAAGTCCAGCCTCAGACACTTACTAGCTGTGTGACCCTGGGCAAGTCACTTAATGCTGTTTACCTCAATTTCCTCATCTGTAAAATGAACTGGAGAAGGAAATGGCAAACCATTCCAGTGGTTTTGCCAAGAAAACCCCATGTGGCATCTGAAGAGTTGGACATAACTGAAACGACTCAACAACATGTTGTCTCCTCAGGTTTTAAGTTATCACAATTTTCAGGAAGCCAAATATCTTATAATTTGCACAAGTGCAACTAAAAGTTGCTTTTAGTAAGCAAACTCTGAGAGATATTTTTTAGCTATTGTCCAATCGACAATATTTACACTTGTGAAAACACTATCCTGGGCACTCGGGCTTGAAAAGAAGTTTTAAAAAATGGGACAACTAAAATAAGTCCTGCTGGGATGTATCATTGTGGTATGGAGGTGGAGGGGTCTGATATGCTGGGGTCCCATGAACAGACTGGGTCTGCTTTCTGAGAAACATCCTTGCCTCTTTAAGTATAGAGATGCTCATTGTCAATAGGCTGGATACCTGGTGATAAATTCTTTGGCTATGGCAGCCCATTAAAAAAATACGAAATAGATCTAATACCTTTGCAGCCCCCTTCAGCTTCTGCAATGAAAGTGACAGAATGCTCTCCCCCCCCAATGCCATTAAAGAATCACATAGTTTTTAGACCATCTGTGAACATTAACTTAGCTATCAGTACTCTAAATGTGAGGTACTTATCCAATGACCAATTAGTGGATATGCTACTGAAAAACTGAATGACATCCATTTTAAATTCTTACCATAAATGAAAACAGAAGACAGAAGGAAGTCACAGCTAAGTAGAAGGATAGTCCACTGGTTCTTCTTGGAGGTGGAGATAAAGGAGTTGGCAGAAATGGTTTTATTGTGTGTCCAAAGACAACAAGAAATATCATTTCACAGGTGATTGGACCATTTCACCCTGCAGGATCATGATCAAGATTTGCAAAAAGGCCACCAAGATAATCCTAAGAGTGTATGTGGCAACATCTGTTCCAGAAAATGAAGAGGTAGAGCAGGTTTACTAAAAACAATGAGAACATCCAATTTAAATCAGTTTTATAATTTAAAGCTCAGTGACTTAAATGCAAAAGTGAATATAGGTGAGGACAATGGAAAATACTGTACAGCAGTAAGAAATAATAATTAAAAAAACACATTGAGACTATCCATAAGCCTCACTCTTATGTGTCATGAGTGCTGTCTTTAAGAAAAGAATCCAGAGGCACCGGACATGATGAATATTGAATAAAAGCACACACACACAAAAAAAAAATGAGATTGATTATATTTTGCAGGGAAAAAATGGCTTATTGCTGCTATGGGAATAGTTCATTAATCAACTATCTGTGCACTGACACAAAGATCAAATGAATGCAAAGCTATAAAAAAGAATAAAAGTGGGGAAAAGGGACAATTAAATAGATTCTGATCTGACCTATTAAAGCAAGTTAATAATACTGAAAAATGGGAAATAGATGAATGAAAGGACATCAACACTAAATATAGTGATTTCCTCCACAGGTTTAACCACTATCAGTTAGTTACCCCGATCAGCAGCCCAAAAGAATTATCTGAGTCAGTAAATATTTGCCAAGGGAAGAAGTGTGGCAGCCAAGGGTAACGTTAATTTATAATAAATAGTATTTTCTAAAAATCATACAGAGACAGATGCTGAATCGGTCAAGCATTTATTGAGAGCCTGCTGTATACAAAGCAGTGTGCTAGCTACTAAGGATGCAGACACAGAACAGAACAGTCCTTGCCCTCAAGGAGCTTACACACTGCCGGTCAGAAAGGTGCAGAATGTTCATGGATAAGCAAATAGAAGACATACACAAAACAAATAAAAAGAGATCCTCAGAGGAGGAAGGCACCAAGGAATGAATGAGTTCAAGAAAGGTTTCTGAAAAGAAAAGTCCTTGAATAAAGCCTTGAAGGGTACTAAGAATTCTAAGATATAGAAGTGAGTGAGGAGGGAAAGCTTTCTAGCCATAGCAGATGACAGCCTGTGCAAAGACACACAGAGATGGCAGAACAGCAACGAGGCCATTTTGGCTAGAAAACAGAGCATGTGAGGGGGAGTAATGTGTAGTCAGCCTGGAAAGTTAGGCTGATGCCAGATTGTGAAAGGCTTTAAATGCCAAACAGAGAATTTGTATTTTATTCTAGCTTATGAGTAGTGGTATCTTATAAAAGAGTAAGCAACCATGAAGGAAAATTTTTTGAAAAAGAATTTAAAAGCTCAACAAGGGACCAAATCAACCAATCAGTAAATATTTATTAAGTATCTACTATGTTCCAGGCACCATGCTAAGCTCTGGCATCTAGGCAAAGTCATCCTGGGGCCCTTTAAGGATGAAACAGAAAGGAAGACAACAAGGAGATAAAGAATAGAGAAAATCTATAAGATTTTTACAGTGAATTCTGTGATCAACATGAACACTCTACATTTGGGCTCTAATATTACAGTCTCTAACAAACTTTAAAAGGAAGTAGAAATGGCACTGAAGATAAAGATGGGAAAAGCCCATCCTTATAATACCAATTTTCTTCCAATGATATTTTATGGTTGTGAGTCATGGGACAGTAATATTGCCAAAGAATTGAAATTGGGTATCACCTAATGAACAATGGAGAATGTATAATGAAGGTGTGCAGGGTGCAACACATTATAAACAAGGAATTATAAAGGAAAAACAGAGTAAAAGATCTATTGAAGAAATATACAAGCCAAAAGGAAGATGGTTGGTAACATGGCAAGAGCAAAGGAAGGAGAACCCTTGTGCTGAATTGGTATTCTCATAATGTTGGGAAAATTCAAGGAAGGCCTTCAGCACATTGTGTAATCCCTTTAGGGTGAACATATGGGAGGGTGCCAATGAAAGGATGGGTTTCACTCTACATGACTGAAGGAAATATATGCTTCTGCGCAATTACAGATCCACTGGATTATATGAGCACAGGATTTCTGTTTGTAAAGAAGTTTATAGTCCAATTGGGGAGGCAAAACATATAGACATAAAAAAGATAACTGATTATTTGGTGAATCAATGGTAAATAATTAGTCATATCATATATTTATATGTAATATCCATGTTTATAATTGACTCATAAACAATAACAGAAAAGATTCTTTTTTTTTTTCTCTTTTTTTTTTGGTGAGGCAGTTGGGCAGTGACTTGCCCAGAGTCACACAGCTAGTAAGTGTTATGTGTCTGAGACAAGATTTGAACCCAGGCCCTCCAGGGCCAGTGCTCAATCTACTGCGCCACCTAGCTGCCCCTCAGAACAAGATTCTTTAAGCCCCTGGTGGAATGAAAATTTTAAAACTCAGTAATACTAGAGCTCAGAAAAAGGTTAGATTTAGGTACGCTAGAGTAGGTATAGGGAAGACTTCAAAAAAAGAAGCAGTACCTTGGATAGATTTTGAAGGACAGTTAGAATTCACACAGGGAAAGGAAAGGGGGAAAAGCATGAGTAAAGGTCTAATTTTTCCTAGATTAATGTTACTTAAATTCTTCGTCAACATCACATGATTTGTGACTTACCTCAGAGACATCAAACTGTGAAATATTTAATCACCATCATGTGTCCCCTTTCTTGAAAACAGTTCTGCCACTGTTCTTTGGATTATGGGTTTAACATTATTTTATGGGATGAGAGTGTGGAATATCACTGACTTAATGAACATTGATTAAGATTCATTGTGTTCATGATAGTAGTAAACAAAGCACTGGTTAATCACTATGCACAGTTAAGTGGAAAAAACAAAAACAAAAACAAAAAAGCCCCCACCCTCATGACACCTAGGATAGATGTAGGAGTCTAGCATAGTAAAGCAGTTTTACCTATGGGGAGGATAAATGAGTATGAATTAATTTATAAGAGGCCATGTAGAGCCTTGGCTGGCTTTTCCTTTCCCTTTTCTTATCTTTTTCTCTTTCCCCTTTTCTGCTTAACCCTGAATTCAGTGCAAATGAGGCATGTTTATCTTGATTCAGAAACTATCAAGCTTTTCTAACAATGACCTCTTCCACAATTTATCATCTGTTTTTCTTTTCTCTTATTTTTCCTTCATTGTGTTCCTCCTCAATGTTTGTTCATGTTATTTCCCTCATTTCCTCTTTGACACATCAAGGAGAATGAATTTGTGTAGAGCATTAAATTAGAAATAAGTAAAAGCCATCTTGGTTTTCCTTTCCCATTAAAATTATGTTTTTTCATAACAGATAGTTGAACAGATGTAGCAGGTTGCACTTAAAACATGCACACTTTATTAAACAGATTAAACCAGAAGTTTGGCTCTTACACATTTTTATAGAGTGTGTGTGTGTTTAAATCCATAATTCTTAAATTGGTTCAATGAGCTTCACCAGAGTTCAGGAAACCTAGATCTTTGTCATATATACCATGTATCCATTTTACCCAGTACACCAAAAGAAACTAGTTAAAACCTAATAATAAACAAATGTGAATCGTTATATGCCTTAACTGGTTTCATCCTTTGGATAACAACTGCGGAAAACACGAGTACTGTTTCATGTAACCGGATTCAGATGAGGACTTGGTAGATGTTATTCAGGACAGAGAAACAGGCACATTCTTTGCTACGTGTGCTTGTTTTAAAATATCCAGAAGGTCCCAAATTCCATCATTTGTGAATGAAAAACTCAATAGGAATTGTTAAGATTTTGATGATTTGTTTTGTCAACTCTTCATTGAAGGAGTTTTCTTTTCCCCTTTTCCTTTAATTATACAAATGATAAATGGAAAATCAGTTGGATACTATGTCAGTTTTTCTCTAAATGACTAAAAATTTCAAAAAATTTTAAACTAGTTTTGACCAGAGCTCTCATAGACCCATTGGATTGGTTCCTAATTGTGGCCCTAAGAGAATGATTGGTAATGATTGCTCATAATGAAAAAGTGATGTCAATATCCACCTCCTTTCCTCCTCTTTCTAGTTTCCATAACCTTTTTTTAAATAGGTTTTAAAATTTTTCTTTGATTTAAGATTTAGAGTAGAAGGACCCTTAGGAATTTTCTGATCCAGCTACCTCATTTTACCAATGAGGAAACTGAGGCCCAGAGGATTGAAATTACCTCCCCAAGTTCATACATAACTAGTAAGCCCCAGAGCTATGATTCAAACCTAGTTTTGCTGACACTAATCTGACACTAATTAGATCATCTGACAATAATCTAATCATTTAGATTATTGCATAGCAGCTTTTTCTATGTGTATCTTCTTTGATAGACACTAAGTCAAGACACTACCTTTATGTATAACCTTATACATATACATTTTACATCTCTCACAGATACACTCAACTGGGTTGGGGTTGGTATGCACAGCCTAAATTGGTACTGAAGATCTCAGAACTCAGAGAATCAATATAGTCCAGTATCTAGATCTCTTGACTAGCAGTCAAGAGTCCAAGTCTGGCTCCATTTCCTCTGTCTGATTCTCACTTTAGGTGAGACTTTGAATCTCCTGGTGCCTAAATTTCCCCATCTTTAAAATAAGGAGAATAAGTTGGGGTCAGATTTCATCTCATAGAGAATCAGAGTTTTAAAAATCCTTTGAAAGTGAGAGACAATTTAAAATGACAACAGTTTTAACTAAGCAACACACCAAAATAGCAGCATCTGTTCAGCAAAATACTGAAAAGCCTTTGTCATTTGTTCTAGTCTCTAAGAACTGTCCCTGAATCATAGGATCTTGGAACTGGAAAGATTCTAAGAGATGATTCATTTCTTCTTTTTTCTTGTTCTCATTTTACAGAAGTCAGCGGGCAGCTCCCCTTGCCCACGATGGACAGCCAAAAGAAATGCCACAGGCTCCTGTACTTATTTCCTGCGCTGACCAGTGAAGCTCCCCTTTATTGTAAAACATTGTGCTTTACCTAATATCCTAGCCTTGTCTTTACCAAGGGAAGCTAGTCAGTCGATAGGATGGAAAATATAGATTGCAAACACGTGATTGGTGCCCTGCACGGCCCAGATTTCACTTGAAGCCAGAAGTTAGCAACTTGGGCCAGGTCGTCCTATTGGAACCCAGAATCTTTGAGGGGGATGTTATTTGTCTGATAATGAACAGAATGAGAATGATCCTGGAGCTTTGCTTTCTATTGAAGGCTTTTAATGGTAAATTGGTGGTTACTTGGAAGTGGCTGCCTTTACTGTAGCTCATCCAGTGTCTCTTTTACCAACCAGAGAGTGTGAAACTAGTTTCGTATAATACCTAGTTATTCTTTAAAAAAAAAAAAAAAAAAAAAAAACAACAAAAAAAAAACAAACTGACGCACTGCACTAGTTATTATTAGATATTCCTAGTCATTTTTGTACATGAAGATTTAAGTTCTAAGATGGTTTATATAATAGGTTATGCCTACATTTATATTGTAGAATAAATTAAAAAACCTGTTCCAGAGAACCCCAAACAGCATGGGCAGATGTACCATTGTTAGCGGTGTATGCTCAGCCACGTGGTCCATATATTCTGCACTTTTATATTTGCCACCAGAGTGGTAGTTTGCTGGCAAAAAAGAAAAAAAAAAGTCTGACTTTATTTATAGGCTGAGTCTTTTCTAAGGCTTGAATGATCAAGAAGAATTTGTGTAGGGTAAGTTGTAGTAAATATTTACCCAGATGGAGGAAAAGTCCTGCAGATTACTGATGGTTATCATGCCTTGAGGATTCTTTTATTTTTTACATAGGGGTCTAAGTGACCAGTGGAACATTGATATAAACAAACAAAATGAAACAAACAAAAAAAAAAAAGGACAGAAAAATTGTTCAGAAGTGACCTTAGAATTACTTCACTATTCTGAAAACATTGAAGACATTGAATTCATGTGGACTCTGAGACACATACCTTTTATATCTCTCACAGACACACTGGACTGGGTTGCGATTGCTATGCACAGCCTAAATTGGCACTGCAGGTTTTTTTTTTTAGAGCCATTTAGAGTTTGTGTTGGTTAAGAGGTATGTGAGTAAATGATGATGAGAAGTATGCTTGACCCGAGTGGGGCTATCAAATCTAGATCCACCTGCCAGTTCCCATTTCTTTTTGTGTTTTGTTGCTTTTGAACATTAAACCATAGATAGGCCAGTACCAAGTGGATCAGCTGGCTTAGAACATTCAACATATTGACTTAACCACCTGACTTTCACAGTGACTTGTTTCCTAGCAACAGATGCAAAGTGATAAATCAAAATTAGTCTGAGGCTACAAATTCTACAGGGTATTTGTTCGATAGCACAAAGTATTTCCCTACTCTTGCATCACAGCACAAAAAAAAAAAAAGAAAAGAAAAGAAAAATACCAAATTTTAAGTATTGGACTCCAGCAATAATTTTTTTTTATTGGTCTTCATACTGGCTGAATTTTGATAGTGTTAGGTCGATTTTGAAGCTCTTGAATTAGGTCTCTAAAAGATGAGAGTTTACATGGTTTTATCAGGCCTTCTTATTTATACTTGACTGAATTGATAATGATGATTTTTTTGTAATTGTAATTTGATGTAATAGCCATACAAAAAAAAAGTAACTCTTAATACAGACTAGGTTTAGCTTTTCATGGTTGTAGATATGACTTCAGTTTCAGTGCTGGAAAATATGTACAACATACCATACAGGAATGAAAAAATGGAGATCTTTTTTTGTTAAAAAAAGCAACTGCTAAAGAGAGCAATGAAGACGAAAGGCATTTGGAATGATGTCCTCAAAAATACATACTCTTTGTGGAGTTGGAGGAAGAAGGATTAGAAAAAAAGGTTAATCCAAGGTGAAAGCTTAATCCCAATCAGGTAGCACTAAACCTAGTAAAAAGTCCCAACAAATACATCGTACCTTAGGTTTTTACTATGAACCTGTTTTATTAATGTTTTCTAAATTTTAAAAAGTGAATGTTTGAAAATTGCTGGGTCCCAGTGAGGTGGCTGTTGGAGTCTTTGGACCACTTGCTAGTAGCGATTTAGAAATTAAGATTAGCTAAAAACCCAAAAATCGTACGGTGCGGACCATGCACCTTGACAATGGTACTAACTTGTTATTCTGTAGAACATGTTAGAATAGGTCTATTTTTGCCAGAGCCTTCTCCAATCTTCCTCCAATTACATTTCACTAGTGTTCCTTAAGAGATTGCTGTATATTAATGGGACCTTTTTTTAAAAAAACAAAAAACAAAAAGAAACGAAAGGATTACTTTTTTCTATGTGAATTAATATCTTACTTGATCTGCTTTTTCCTAAACCTCAGTGGCTTTTCCCTTAGGTGGGGCAGGGTGGGTGGGGAGAACTTACTGGATATGACTGTTTTCAGAGACTTATAAAACCTTTTTTTGTAGAAATGCTTAATTTTTAAGCAGTTAGGCACTGAGAGCAGCAGAAATCCTGCAAAGCTTTATAGTTCTCTAGGCCCCTGCCTTGTTGTTTCTCTAAGTGAAGTCTTGATTTCGATAGCTAGAACTGCTCATGCCCTGAATCTGCTACAGAGGGGTGTTGATATTTTTCAGGTAACACAGTTTGTTAGCACAAATATTTCAGACCAACATTTAATGTTTTCTTTTCTTCCAGTTATTTTAATAGCATTCTTTCCTTTTTTTTTTTTTGTAAGTCATATTGCTATGGTGTGTACTTTAGTATGCCAGCAAACACTGTCCCACAAGCCTCCTTGAGAAAAAAAAATGTTGCACCTTATGTATATCTCAAGCAAACCAAAATATGATGCTCTTCTGCTTTGTTTTTATTCTAAATATGTTGTATCATATCTTTCTGAAACCATTCTGAATTGAGTTGAAATTATCAATATTTATGCATTTAACCTTAATTTCTGGATTCAAACCTGTATATAAATCTTTTGAAAAAAATTGTCCTAGCCCTTCTCTGTGATGCTGGATATGGGGGATTTCGTCTCAAAGGGAGATGTAATACTGTTCCAGTTTTCTTTGGCTTTTATTTATTTAGTTATTCTGGGTATTTCCAATGTAATTTTGAGGTATGTAAAGTGTATTATAGTAGCTGAAGCTACACCTACAAGAAGCTGCGTGAAAAATTACTGTAAGGCATCTTTCAAGTTTTAATTATTTGAGTACTGTATATGAGGTTGAAAAAAAAAAGAAAAAAAAAGTTCCATAGAAACATTTTGAGATACAGGTTCCGATCCCCAAATTAGGTTATTTTTCAGATTTGAGACCAAAACTGTTAATTCATTAAAAACCTTCTTAAGGTTAAATCATGCTGTTGTAATCCTGTGACAGTCTTTATTCTCATGAATGTGCTATAACTTCAGAAATGGAATGTCTTTATTTAATGAGACTGGATGAGTTTTTCAACTAATGCCATGTTCCAAAGCCATGCTAAAATAATTCGATTAGTTATGAAGTCCCAAATCATCAACTCATAGTTCCAGTTCACACTTTTAAAATTGACAAGAAACACCATATTTCTAATGAAAAGAAGTATATGAGCTGATCTGATATCAGGAAACAAACTTTTTTGATCACCTCTTTTTTTTTCCCCCTTGTTCAAGAAAATAGTACCCTCCCTGAGTAGCGTAGACTTATCTTTGCACTCTGCAGTCTTTGGCCCACTGTATTGAAATTTTGTACCCATGAAAAATCTCAGAAGAGTTATAAGCTGCACCAGAAACAATTGCAAGCAGGAAACTGAATGAAGAATACCATGTTTGTTTATGGGGAAAGGAGTAAAATGGAAGTGCATCTGTTAAAAGTTCGATATTAATGTGAAGCACTTGCTTGCCTATTCAACTACTGTATGCATCTTAAATGTGCAGAGTTATGGAATATGTGGGCTTGAGGCAGGCTGATATACTAAGAAAGAGGACTACCATTTTATTTTGGGCAAGATGAGGGAAAAGATGTGAGGTCCGTTTTCCCCCCTTGCAAAGAGAAAACAGGGTTTGTATGACACCAATGTGGGTTAATATTTGATTGTACTCTATATGGAGTGGTCATTATAAGACCAATTTTGATAGGCTACCTCTGCTTTAAAGGATAGTTTTATTGCTTCCTGTTTGTTTTAAAAACCACACCATCTGATACTTTTTGCCCCTCAGTGCCACATTCACACCCTCAGTGTTTAAAATTCCAGTAACCATCTCATACAGAGAGGACAGTGTATTGTTAAAAATGGGCAGTGGTAGCACTGTAGTTATTGCTGTTTCATTTGACCTATAAAGTATTCTTGTTGGCTGCTTGATGGAATCTAAAATTGAGCTGTTAATTTGCTCTGAGAGAGATTGCCTGGCACCCTTTGAAAACTAATGTTCTTAAGGGGTTCTTTTTCTCTATATGAACATTCCCAAAGAATCATTGTGTTTATTTGTTTTGTTTTGGGCTTTAGATATTTTTAATATCCTGAGTTAGACTGACTAATACCGTACTTTATTGGAAAGAAGCAGTTGGTCGGTTCATCTATCATCAGATGTGTGCAGTAGACTATTGAATGGACTGCTTTGCTTTAGTCTTAAAGTCACTGTTAATGTTGTCACACTGTAAATCAAGTCATCATGCTTGCCCTTTGCATGGGAGATGTTATCTTCTACATATTTCAAGATATTTCAGGACAAAGAAGCTGCAAGCAGATGAATGAAATTCAGTTGCAAGAGAGAAATCATTCTTGTTTTTCTCTCTCACCATCCTTTCCATCATTCCTCCTACTTTTTCCTATACACATCCAAATGAGGATTCCTCTTTTGGCTAAATAGCATTTGGTATTAGAGAAACCATAATGATTGCAGAAAGGTAAATCCTACACTTAAATTTTTTGACTCTTATTTTCCTTTTTTTTTTTTTCCCAGTCAGTGGTCAGAATTTACTTTAATCCCAGATTGGGTTATATAACAGTACTAATGGGCATATGAACATTGTTAAATTCTTCCAAAGACTTCTTGGTCCAAAGTATGTTACTTGGTACCAAGTACCTAAGTCATTACCTTTTCCCCTTGAAATGCAAATCTTACCTCATAACCTCTAAACTAAATTACTTAAGTCAATGTATTTTACGAAGTAACACACTAACCCTACCTTGTGGCCCACAAAAGGGTGACAAACTTTTTCCCCTCACTGATGCACTCATGTTCATTAGTGCCACACACTGGCTCTGGAAGCTACTGAACTGTGGATATAATGGTGTTGACCAGAGAGCTCAAAGAAATTTCACATTTCAGTAGCGTTTAGCAAGTCTCTTACACTCAGAAATTTAAATGTAGGAAACAGCAACAATAATAACCTGAGATTCTATACACCTGATTCTGAACTTTGATTATAGGTTTAAATCAATTAAACATCACAAACTAGGCACAGCTTCATCTGACCACCAGATCTTAAGTCTGTTGACAGTTTCAGCATGACAGAATCGCTCATTTTTTTTTTTTTTGCTTTCAGAAATTGGCTTGGTTCTCTTTAGATTTGATGTAAACATACCATGTAATAAATGATTTCCATTAATGGTACAACAGAATTATTGCTTTCTTAGATGTGTGTGTAGTAAAAGTCAATATACACATTTATATAATTTTTTCTTCAAAATCTTATACCTAATTTGACATTTCTAAAAGGTGCACATGTCAAGTCATGTGTATAACATGCTAAACTACTTTAACTGTGATCTTGAAACTGAATAAAAAATATTTAATAAAAATTTTAAATATTTTAAAGAAAACAATTCAAATAGATTTCTTTATGCTTACATTATCAGCTGTAGAGTATTGCTTTGAAAAAAATGTATCCTTTCAAAATAGGCAAAAAAAAAACTTAAATAAAATATCCACATTATGTTCATTTAAAAAAAATCAAATGGCATTTTCATTGTATAAATACATCTTTCCCAGCTTTATTGTTGTGTTAATGGTTCTGAACATGTCTCCATCACAAATTTTTAAAAGAAATACCTGTGCTCGGACTTATTGGAGAGAGGTCAACAGAAGGAGGTTTTATTCCTTGAGAATATTGACTCAGGAGACAGAGGGTCTTGGTTCAAATTCTGCTTCTGACTCCTGTTACTTGTATGAGCTTGGGCAAAGAGGTTAAATTAGATAACCTTTGTAAAACCTTCAAACTCAAGACCTAGATCCCTTTGCGACTCAGGGAATTGGGAAAGATATGATACATTCTTAGCACAAAATAGGCTGGAATGTGTCATCTTTCTTTGAAATAACATAATCAACATTTGCAAATAGAATTTTTTAAATGACCATCTAAAGCCCAGATTGGACTCCAAATACTTGAATGAGATTTCCTTGTTAGGTACATTTTCTCTCTGGACAGAGCTATGTATGGTTTACCACATCCTGCAATCTTCAAACTTGACATTTCTTTCGTGAAGATGTTGATGTTTCTACATTTTTTACTACCTAACTGATTCACCTAGAACTTCACCATAGGCTCTTGAATAAACTGGTCCAGTAAGTTTGACATATGGAAAACAAAGAATGGTTTAAATTCATGTCCATTAAGTTCACATCTCTTATGGATAACATGGACAATAAGATTTGTTAATACAATTAGCCAAAATAATAATATATATCGAGAGGCAGCAGAAGTTTTAAGACTGGGCAAAAGGGCTGTACTTATATAATAATAGGAGTTCCCTATACCAATGAAATCACAAGTTCAGACCAAAATTGTTTAAGTGCTGGATATTGGGGATACCAAGACAAATTGCTTCCTCAGCTTACATTCTCCTGGATGATTTTAAGATAAGTCATATATGAATACTCAGCTAAAAGGAATGGTACTGATGCCATCATTCCATTTACCAAAAACAATGCTTATAGGGAAAGGGTGTTTTATGTAACTTACCTTCCTATAATTTGTAAATATGCATCAAGTATTTACTGAAAACACAATTGGGTGTCTTTGTCCTTACACACTTCAGTGCCCATGTAATTCGCAAATGTAGCAATAAAGAAGCTATTATGTATGAGAGTGCTGGAGTGAAGATCATGAGTATCAGAATGCAAATTTTTGTGTTGTGTTTTCAAATTGACCTTTGTAAATGTCTTTCTTTCTTGAGCTACTTTCACTTGCTGAATTCTCTTTCTTTTAATTATTCTGTTGCTTTTTCCCCCTCAAGTATTTTTGTCCAATGGTTACAAAGCCTAAAAAGTGACTTTATAGTCTTTAAAAAAATTTTTGTTGTGACACCAGTAAATCCTTTCCTCCTTCAAGCCTGGTTTGCTCTACATTCTCACCATCTTTTTCAGACTCCTGCCATTGCAAAAGTGAAGTACTTTGGGGAAAGTGGGGTATTTAGAATGAGTTCTAGGAAACATTTTCCCTGGCATCAGCAATCTGAAATCTCAGGTCAATAGGCCGAAAATGATCACATAAAATGAAATCCCCTGCAGGGGAAGATAGGATGACTCTTCTGATTTTATAACTATCCCACTTAGAGATCCTGAGCTCTCTGTAATTTTATGAAAGGTCGGTCGTATTATGGGGGCTTTGGAAAGAGGTTCAGAAGAAGTAACTCTGGGAATGAAAGTTTCTAAGGGATTCCTGGGGAATGGAAAGAGGATAGGGAAGACCTATATTCAAGCAGGGTTTATTTATTTTGAGTAAGTGCTTTGTATTTTCTTTAAAGCTCTACATGGTTGTGAAATTGGCTTAGAAATGCTCTTTTTCCTATGAAAAACTATCTGAAACATTTTGCTTTACACTTATTTTTGCCCTGATCTTTTCCACCATTCCCATCAAATAATATGCATGGTACTGGGGACCATGAGAAACAACATCAGCCATGTAGAGGTCAACCACCTAAGAAAACACTACACAGACTTCTCTAGACAAAGGAATATGTTCAATGCTCAATAGATTTTTGGGAAGAAGGATTTGAATTCTGTGATTTCATAAGTTTAAGGAATTCCTGGTATGAAAACCTCATCAATACAGAGGAACAATTCATGTAACTTGAAGTTTTGGTTGCCTGGTACACTGATAAATTAGATAACTATCTATATGTTTCAAGAACATATGGTATCTATTCTAAGGCCCAGCCTCTATCCACTATACCATGATATCCCATAATTAATGGATGAACACCAATCCTGGATTGCCACACATTCCAGTCACCATAGGATGTACCACTACAAATGCTTCAGGAAAAAAAAACGACATTTAATTTTTTTTTACCTGACTTACCTCCTTTTAGGGAATAATATTATACTTCAGATGGATCCTGGGGAAAATACTTAGCAGCATTGGAAATTATTTAAAGCTCCACTTTTCCCCAGATTGTAGTGTTTTCCCTTTGCTAGATGTTTGGCTATTAATTTTTTCATTTAGAACTAATTTAGTAGAACAATATTTAGCATGCATATGAGGCTCAGGAAAAGTAAGATTCTTGGGGACCACCCTAAATCATTCACCTAATGTCAACTCCCAAATTTTGGCCTGTTAAACCAAAATTGCATCGTTGTAGTAAAATCCCTCTTTAATGAACCATACATCCAAGGCCCCTTTGTTGTAAAATCTATGACCATCATCTTTCACCTTTAACCAATTTGCTTTTATCTGGTTCCAAAAGGTCTTTCTGGGAAGCCCAAAACTTATTTCCATTAAGTTGATTCTACTGTGGTCACCCTGTCAGTGTCTTAACAACTCTGTCTGCCTTTTGGTGAATGATGAAAAATAGTTTCATATTATTTCAGTGTCTCCTGCCCAGAAAATAAGCATTTCATTTTTTCCCAAAGGCACTCATAGTAAACTATAGGAACCCATAATACAGGAAAAGCTATGGCTGCTTTCATCATTCCTCAAATCCCTTTGGTTTATATAAAATTGATCATTTAAACTTTTGCAAAGGGAAAGATTGAAGGCTACCTTTCATGCCATGAAGGAATCATAATTCCCTTTTACTTTGGTCTGATTTTACCTGTCTGTTCCTCAATTAGGACTCAGGTATCTGATGGGATGGTTTGATTTGCAGTGTATTAGCTGCTGGTATTGGGTTTGGAACGCTAAAACAACTTAGAGCAGAGGTTTTCAGCCATAACTTTTGAGTTTCAAATATATTCTAGTGGGGAGATTGTGCCTGACACATAGTAGGTAGGCATTTAATAAATGCTTGTTGACTTGCTCACTTGTTGAGTTGGGACTGTAAGTGGGTAGATAATAACAGTACTGCTACCTAAAAATTCTAGCCTCATGGAAATTTTTCCAGCTGGGCTGCCATCTTGTCAAGATAATCCAATGACCTCCCATATCACTTATCGTATGCTGGGGGGTTGGGGGGGAACCTGCGGCCTTGAGGCCATTCAGTCTGAATGAATGAACTGACTGAATCCATTCAGTCAAAGGGTTACACTTGAGGACCTAGAGGGCCACTGCGGCCTTGGAGGCTGCAGTTTCCCCACCCCGGTCATAGACTATGGCCCTATGTTTAGTTTGTACTTTCATTTCTCAGAGTCTTGCATAAAGTTCTTTCCAGCTACTTGAATACCAAATTCTTATTTTTTTCACTAAGTATGGTTGTGTATTTTTCTGCTAAAGGGCACCACATAAATCCTGGTGAGCTCTAGGAGAACGGAGTGACTGTTCTGGGTAGGGTGAAATATATGCCGTCATATACTCAGTTTGGGTTTTGAGATTGGGCCTATTCCAAGAGCACCACAACTCTAATCCTTCCCATTCATTTCAGGGACTTTGTTGGGATTACTTACCCTTTGGAAGCACTGAAGGATTTATCCACTTAGCTATTTATTCAGTTTGGTATTGTCATGGCCAAATCCCCTGTTCTAGGAGGAAGCAGGTAAAGTCATTTTCTCCTTTTAATTGGAGAAATTCCTATTTTAAGAGCCAAGGTTATTTCCACTTAGTTATGCTAACTGCACCGTAATTTATGTATGAATTCCGAAGAAATTGCCGAAGTTAAAAGATGAACTTCATTTGAAGTTCATCAGCAACTTGATCTGTGTCCCCCAAAGACTTAGTCACGTCAAAGATGTATGTTGCCAGGCACCAGGACTTCCATGTTGGTCTCACAGATGCTCTGCTTTTAAAGAATCCTGGCAGACATGCATGCCATGATATTTACTTAGAGCCCACTGTGAGTAAAGAGAAAGCACATAGTCTGGGGGCATTACAAAAGAGGTAAAAGACAGGGCCCCAAGCCTTCAAATGCAAACAGCAAGCCATTTGAAATGGCACCTTAAAATTTCCTTGACTGTTCTTCCTGGAGATAAAATGGGTGAGTGTTGTTCAAGCATTCCCTAAGGGCATTGTCCCGGAAAGAATTTTGCATGGACTTTTTTTCCCTTGCATAAATTATTTTCTTTTAAAAAATGATTCCTTTTTTTTTTCATTCCTGCCTACGCATTCAATATTCCATATGCCTCCTTTAAAAAAAAAATGGCTTTCTGCTCTCGGGTATGCACTTTTCACTTCCTTTTCGGAGATGTTTTTTGTGTGACGTTCTAGCCTGCCACCACTACCACTTCTTCCTCTACCAAATATCTATTTTAGAGAGAAATCTGTCCCTCCTTTGGAGTATACTTCATGGAGAAGCATCCATAATTGTAGTGGCAAGATGAACTGAGGTCATGAATTATCTGGTGAATAATATTCACTGGGAAACAGAGAGGCCTTGCCTTCATGCAGAGATGCAGTAGAACAGAACATGAGAAATCATCCTCCATAGGCCTGGAATTCCTATCAGGCAGTGAGCACTGAAATCCCCCTTCCAGCCAAGAGAGCCTTCAGAGCCTTGGAACATAACTGTGATTTCAAGATTAAACTGCGGTGATGCTTCTTATTCCGTTTTCACTCTAAGCTTTCTTTCAGCTGTCATTTGAATTTTCCCAGGCCTCTCCCACTGCTTTCCTAAATTATTACTATGTGCACGAAGTGCCTAAGTTGATAAATAAACAATAGGGAGTATTTATTTACATAGTGCTTTAGGAAGGAAGAGACAGCTAGCTGATGGCACAGTGGACAGAGAGCACTGGACATGGAGACATTTAAGAGTCGAGTTCAAATCCAGTCTCAGACGTTTGGTAGCTGTGTGACCCTGGGCAAGTCACTTAACTTCTGTCTGCCTTGATTTCTTCATCTGTAAAATGGGGATTAATAGTAGCACATACCTTGCAGTGTTGTCCTGATGTGAGAAATGAAAGAGTTAAGTTTCCACATCAGTAGATAAGAAATCAGCACAGACCGGCTAACTTCTCCATCCAATGGGGGAGTGATATGTTAGGGGTGGGGCATATAAGGAAGATTGTAACCCAGAAGGATTAGGACCAATCCTGATCCAGAAGGGAGGAGTTAGGCAATTACTAACTATAAAGATTGCTCTAGCTTCTTTTACCACGTGCATTTTCTCTCCTTCCAAGGAAGTGCACCTGCTTCTCTGGAGAATCGAAAAATGGCGCACTTCAACGTCTTTAATAAAAAAGTCTTTGGGACACCAATCTTCGGAACCGAGTCTGGGGTCATCTTTATAACACCCGATCAAATGAGATAATGTTTGTAAGAGCTCTTTAGCTCAGTGCCTGAGACATAAAGGGTTATAGGGCAGCTAGGTGGTACAGTAGATAGAGCATTGGACTTGGAATTAGGAAGATACATTTCCCTGTGTTCAAATCTGGCCTTAGGCACTTACTAGCCCTGTGACCCTGGGTAAGTCACTTAACCTGTTTGCCTCAGTTTCCTCATTTGTAAAATGAGCTGAAGGAAATGGCAAACCACTCCAATATCTCTACCAAGAAGACTCCAAATGAGGTCATGAAGAGTCAGAAATGCCTGAGATATAGATGGCTATTTATGTGCTCCTTCCCTATCTTCCAGGATTTTTGTGGGAATAAAATGAGACAATATTTGTGAAGTGCTATATAAAGGTTAGCTACTATACTGTAGTAGATCACAGTAGTTAACATTTATATAACATTTACTATATACCAGGCAGTGTGCTAAGCACTTTACAATTATCTCCTTTGATCCTCACAACTACCCTGCAAGGTTGATGCTATAATTATTCCCGTTTTGCAGATGAGGAGATTGAGGCATATAGATTTTAAGTAACTTATCCAGGGTCATACTGCTAGTAAGAGTCTGAGGTCAGATTTGAATTCAGGTCCTCCTGGCTCTAGGTCAAGCACTCCATCCACTGTAATACCTAGCTGCCCTTACCATATTCTGCTTTCATATACATTATCTCATTGCATCATCCTAACAACCCTGAAGAGGCAAGTTGCCCTAATACAGGGGCAAGTATTAGGATCACTGTTTATCTAATGAGGAAACTGAGGTCCAGAGAAGTTAAGTGATTTGTTCAAAGCCACCCAAGTAGGAAAGTCTCCTGACTCCAATTCCAGGGATCTTCCACTACAGAAACTGATATCCCTTCCACTTCCCACCTCAGTTTTATATGGAATAAACCAGCTTTTTCATGCACGGCAAATATTAACAAGATGCTAAGAAAATGAGAATTGGATTGTTGTGGACCACCAAAGATTCCAGTTCCAGTTATCACAGGCTTTGGTACAGTGGAAAGATCATTGGCCTTGGAATCAGAGGACTTGAGGTCGAATCATTCCTCAGTCTCCTACTACCCATACAGCAGCGTGCTCCTATATGTCAAACACAGTGCTAGGCACTAAGAAAACAAAATGAATTAATACAAAATCTCACTGAGCTTACATTCTATTGGAAGAGACAACATGTATATATATATACATATATATATACACATATGTATGTGTGTATATATATATATATATATATACATATGTATGTATATATATGTATCTAGAGAATTTGTTGTTCATCCCTTGTTTTTGAAGAAAACCAGTGCATTACAGGTGATGTCTTGACTTGAGTCAGAATTGGATTTAAGTGAGGCAGAGTTGTGCAAAGTCATCAGCCTCAGTCTCCCTGAGTCACTGAAGTCCAGTGGCAGGATAGTAAGGAAATACAAGTTAGTGAGAGAGGAAGGGCACTAGCAGGTGGATAAGGAAAGTCTTCTTGTAGAAGGAGGTGCTCTTACACTGTGACTTGAAGGAAAGAATTCCATAAGTCAAAGGGAAGGGGGGGCATTCCAGGCATGGACCATGACCAGTGCAAAGACCTGGAGATGGGAAGAGTGTCATGTGTGATGAATTATACTAGGCACTTCTCTATACTTCTGTTTTTTCATCTGTTAAGATGAAGGGGAAGGGTTGCATGGCCTCAAACATCCCTTCTAATTCTAAATCTATAATCCTATGAAAATGATGCTTTCCTTTTCCGTTGGCATATATGCTTCCATAGCAGGTTTCCCTGAACCCCCTGCTGCAAGATTGTATGCCAAATATTTACATTCATTTTTATGGAATCTGTTTTGCTCTTTTGAGAGCACCCATGTAGATAAGCATGATTCAGTTCATAAATCATCCAAGAAGAGGACCACCATTCAACTTCACTGTTCTTTGTATCCCAGAGTTGGGGCACCCGTTTATCATTTACCTCTGTGTACTTGCAGGTTGTTGTTGTTGTTGTTTTTTCCATGAGAAGCTACCTCCTTTCCAAATTACTAAGAGAGCCAAAATTCCACCTTCCGCAAGGACCCTAGAGAGGGAGAGTTCTTGGATAAACTAGATTGGGTCATGCTCTCCTCCAGCCCATGATTAGGTGGCCACAGGATATTCTCCTGAGAAGTGTGAGCCAGCTACATTTCATATTATTTCAGAAGGACAGTCTCCCCGTCACTTACTTGAGGAGATTGCTGGCTTATCCAGAAAGAGAAAGGATGTTTCGAAATGGACAGTGAAAAGAAATTGAAATACATAACTAGTCAAAAAGCATTAGACCAAAGAGTATAGATAGCTTTTCTGAATTTCAGCATAGATCACAGAAACAAACATCCTCCCTTATTTTGTAATGAGAAATCTTTTCCTCCAAGTGATATTGAAATTTTTGCATTAGAAAAGCATTAAACAGGGCAGCTAGGTGATGCAGTGGATAGAGCTCTGGCCTCTGAGTTCAAATCTGGCCTCAGACACTTGACACTTACTAGCTGTGTGACCTTGGGCAAGTCACTTAACCCCAATTGCCTCACCAAAAAGCAAAAAAAAGAGTTATCATTGCCTGAGATCCTCCACTTGTAGAAGGAGCTTCTTGGAAATTCAGATGATGTTTTAGAAAGCTCACTCTTCTCTTTCAGGATACCCAGTGACCATTAATAACTGATATAGCTAGAATAAGCACTTTGAGCTTTTAGGGAGAAGGAAAGAGTCAATTCAATTATTTACAACCTGGACCATCCCCAGCAAATTTCTGCTTCCAAGTTCTTATTGACATCATCACCTCAATTAAATGCTTTGCTGGCATAAACAGCGTCTTTGTTTCATCTAACTGAGCAAGAGCTGAAAAGGCCTTTTAAATCAAAACAATGATCTATGGGCTCCTGGGTGTATCAGTACAGAGAATCCAATGCTGCCATAGGCTGGCCCTTTACATCAGTCAGAGAAGACACAGATGATCCCTAGAGTAGCACAGAGAACAGAGAAGGACCTTAGGGAGACAAGGCAGGACAGGGAAATGAGGCAGTCAGAGCTTTACAATGTGGTTTAATGTTTCCATTTAAAGCATTATGAATCCCTAGGCTATTAATTCTATATTAAATGTAAGGTTTGGCCTTTTGGAGTTTTTCAAAATTCTCAAGGAATCAAGTAGATATGGTTTTTGGATCATCCACACCACTGGTTTGCTTCACTATTATGGATAATTGAGAGCTGAATGGACAATATAAATCGATGGTATTGTCATTGCCTCTATAGTTTGACCATTTTAGGGCACTAAATAGTACTCTTGTGTCCTAAGAGACAATGCAACTTCTCAAAGGTGACTAATTTATTCCAAGGGAGTGGTTTTTTGTGGAAAATCTGAGTCTTTATGGCAGAATATAAAGAGAAAATCGACTGGCCTATGGTCAGAAGATAGCTACTACCCTTTGCCTGAGGTTGGTGACAGCAGATCAAATATTATATTTTCTGTATTCTTCACACAGCCATCTGAGTGGGATTGTGCTTCCTGATGAGGTGACTCAGGATAGATACCTTGCGATGCTTGAATGGAACACTTCATGCATTCATCTTTTTTTCATTAATAATATCCAAATGGTCACCACCATTGTGACCATTTGGATATTCTTCATTAGACTTTATAATTATATGGCATCCCTAGGGCCTACGAAAGTTACACGAATGGAAGTCTGCCATGGTGTGGAGGTGGTGGGGATGTGGTCAGTATTTCAAAGCAGTTTGGTTGCACTATTAAAATCAATGGTATCTTAACTAGTGAAACTGCAGAGGACCAAATGAGAGGCATTACGAGAGGGAAGAGCACTGGAGGTAGAGTCTGAGAATATAGGTTTGCATCCTGCCTCCATCACTTATTCCCTATGTGACCTTGAGCAAGTTCTATGGACCTCATTTTGCTAATCTAGATAAAGTGATGAATTGGGACTAGATAGCTCAAAAGTCCCTTCTGGCTCTAAATCTATAATTCTAAGAGTCTCTATTCTTTTGAGTGAGATGAATTACCTGCTTCTACTGGATTTGCTTGTCTTATCATACATTTGCTTAGACGCTCAAGACCTAATGGGAAGAATTAGGCATGGCAATATCTCCAAGATAGTACACTGGTTACATAATGTGGTGATTGAATTTTACTTGCTTTACAGTATTTGGAAAT
Source organism: Vombatus ursinus (assembly GCF_900497805.2). Lineage (NCBI taxonomy): Eukaryota > Metazoa > Chordata > Mammalia > Diprotodontia > Vombatidae > Vombatus > Vombatus ursinus. The sequence continues at coordinate 16,627,458 of NW_020941197.1, forward strand.
CTTGGAGGCATGTTCATAAAGACTGTCACTGCTAACAGATTAAAATTATTTGAAATTAATTTTTGAAAATAAGACATGGATAGTCTCAGGTATAAAATGACACCACACCAGAGAAATTACAGAACCTCTTCAGAATTGTTGTTTTCTTTTTTAAAAAAGTGTCTATTTTATAAACATACCAAATGCCAAAAGCTTAGTGGCCCTGAATTACAAATAAGAGAATATGTACCTTAGTTATTGATTGACCAAGAGGATTATGACCTTAGCTCACTCTAAGACCTGAAACTTCAGATGGCAACAGGTCATTCATTTGCATTTTTGTCCAGGAGTTAGTTTTGTTTCTCTTTGTTGGCAAGATGGTACCTCTTTGTTTGTGGCTGATTCTATAAGACAAGCACAGAGTAGCAAAGGCCCCAGCCAAGGGACCATATGCCACCCTTAATCTCCTAGTACATCTCATACTCACACTAAGTGCTTGGCCATATGGCTCAAAGGCAAAGATGATAGAATCCTAGGATCATAGATTTAGAACCAGAAGGGTCTTTGGAGGTGTAGTAGTCCAAACCTCTCATTTTATTGATGAGGAAAGTGAGGCCCAAAGAGGTCACTTGTCCCAAGTTATAAATGTGATAGAGCCTATAGGGGTCAGTCAGTCAGGGAATAAACATTTATTAAATTCCTACTATGTGCCAGCCACTGTGATAAGCACCAGGGCAAGAAACAATCACTGATCTCAAGAATTCACAGTCTATTGGGGGGGAGACAATATCTACAAACAAACTATATACAGGAGAAATTAGTGATAATCAACAATGGAAGGCAGTAGAATGGTAGAATTAAGAGGGGAAAGGATTGCTGTAGAAGGTAAAGTTGTGGCTGGGACATGAAGGAAGCCAGAGGCAGAGATGGGGAGGGAAAGAATTCCAGACATGGGGGACAGCTAGGGCAAATGAACAGAATCAGGAGATTGAATGTCTTGTTTCAAGAACAGCTAGAAGGTCAGTGTCCCTGGATCACTGTTTGTAAGGGAAGGAAGGAGAGAGGATGAAAAAGGGGAGCTTCAAACACAGGTCTTCTGATGACAAACTAGAACTGTCTTCACTGTATCCACTCTATTCGCCAGGAATAATATACCGATAAAGTCATTTTTCCTTGTAGTCAAGGAACCTTTCTTGCTACCATGAGCATACTGCATCAGTGTCATCACATCAGCATCAAAGGGGACTTGCAGCCATCAGTAGGAAGACAAACCAACCATATTTAGCAAGAGAGATTCTATTGAGGGAAAATGTTTGATGTTATTTCACAAAGTCAGTTTCTCCTAGTAGCTATCTGCTGCTAAAAGCGCTAGGGTGTCTTCAGATGTACTATGCAGCAAAACACAATTTGCATTTAAATATTTGAGTTAAACATATCTTCTGTTTGTAGAACACTAATACTGTTGACATTGTCCTAGAGCAGTACTCTTCTGGGATTGGAATCTGCCAGCACTATCACTAGTCAACAAACTGTAAGTGGTATTGTAATATAGGAAAATAAAAGCTTCGCTGTTGTTTATTAGGGCCCGATTGTGGTATTCCAATTGGCACAGTCAAGGGAAGTAATAACATCAGTGTTATTGGTAAAATCACAGGATTCGGGAGTTGGAAGGGACCTCAGCAACCATCTTTAACCTATTCATGAAAGAATCTCCATTTTAATATATTGGGCAAGTGGTCAGCTAGTGTCTCTGCTTGAAGACTGCCAAGAAGGGGGAATCTATCCCCATTCAAGGCAAGTCCTTCCACTTCTGGATAGATCTCATTGTTAGAAAGTTTTTCCTAACTTCAAGTCTTGATTTTCTCCACACCACTTTGGAGACAGAGGGGGATAATCCTCTGGAGGATGCAGCCCTACTCCTCAAACTGAATTCTTAAGAGTTCGTCAGTGGGAAAGGATGGCCCAGTTAGAGATGGCCCAGTTAGCTTATATTTCATCCATAGCCCATCTACACAGGTCTCAAACTGAGTCGACCTCTGAAAATTTAGACAGTTTTCTCCCCTAATGTCTTAAGAGACAAGATAGCTCATCAGTTGCATATTTAGAGTGTAGCTTTTTTAAACAAATGTCTTTCTAGCCTCACTATCTCCCTTGCCTCAAAATGTGACTATATGAATTTCTTGATTCAAACAATTTCTCTGGTTTTGACCATTTTTGCTTCCTTCTTTTCTGTCATTCAGAGAGGGGTATATCCTTCCTCCTTTCAATAGTAATCCTTCCATCTGTATTCTTAATTCCCCTGCTATCTCTGAAATCTTGCTCTCTCACTCTTTCCAGTATCTATAATCTCTAGCCCTCCACCAATTACTTAAACTATAATCATGCGCAGGTCTCTCTTGTCTTTGAGAAGATTTTTAAAAGTTCCTATGCCCTTACTATTCTCTCCAATCACTATATTACTGCTACTTCATTGACTGCCAAATTTATCATGAATCATTTATACTTGTTTGCCTAAATTTCCTCACTATCCGCTCATTCCTTAACTCCTTGATCTGGCTCCTGCCGCTCTCCACTTAACTAAAACTGTGTTTGCCAAAGTCATCGGAGACCCAAAGATTTTTTCTAAGTTTTTATTCTCTGTAATCTCTTAGTAATATTCCACACCGTTGATCACCCCCTCATAAAAGTTATTTCCTTCCTTGGGAGGAAGTGAAAAGAAAGAAAAGAAGTGGGCCAAGCACTGGACTTTGAGAATATGAGTGTGGTGAAGGAGACAGAGAAGGTACAGCCAGGGAATTGAGACCAAAGTAAGACAGTATAATGTCAGGGAAGACAAGGGAGGAAAGAACTTTTATGAGGAGGTGATCAACAGTATGGAATATTACTAAGAGATTATGGGGAATAAAAACTTAGAAAGTAGTCCATGCAAAAGCTGAGGAAGACCTGAACTAGGGTGGGAGCAATGGGGCGGGGTACAAAGGAAGAGACGTAGTAGATATTATGAAAGAAGAAGCAACAAGGCTTGTGACTAAGTGGATGATGGGGGAGACAGAGGAGAGGGACAATTGTGCAGAATAGTACCCAACCTTGTTTTCCCATACTCTCCCTGATATGAGTCCTCCAGTCTTGCCAAAGGATCCGTTCATTGTTATCATACAAACTTAATCATCTAAATTCCTTGAAATTCCTTTCAATTTAACAAATATTTATTAAGTGTCTACTGTGTACCAAGAAGGGCATTGCACTAGCAATAAGAATACAAAGGCAAATACCATATACACATACACACATGCTTACATTCTACTGGGAGAATACAAAATGTACATAAGTAAATACAAAATAGGGAATAGGGACTGAATCTGAGATTTCATCAGTAAGAGAGAACTCTCAAGTGAAAAAACTCCCTCTACCAATGCATTGACATCAGTATGGCAACTTCTGGTCTTAGAGCAATGCCTAAGGCACTGAGAGTTTTACATGACTTGCCCATCTCACAGAGCCATTATGTGTCAGGAGTGGGATTTGAACCCAGGTCTCCATGGCTTCAAAACTGTCTCTCTATTCACGACGTTATGCTACCTTCCATACATGAAAATGTAGGGAGTAGTTTCAAGAAGTACCAAGAAAGGCCACAGGTAGGAGGCAGCATCTGAGGTGTACTTTGAAGAGATTCCTTTAAACTAAGGGAAAGAGCAATAACACGGTAGAAAAGAAGAGTCATTTTTACAAAGGTGAAGAGGTGGGATCTCATGGAAGGAAAATGTCTAGTAGGTCAGTTTGACTGAAAAGGGGATTGCATGAAAGGGAATAATCTGAACTAAGACCAGAAAGGTAGATAGGATCCAGATTGCAGAAAACTTTCAGATTCAGGCAGACGGTTTTGTATTTTAGCCTAGAGGCAATAGGGAGCCATTAAAAATTTTGGAGCAGTAAGTGATTTGGTCAGATCTATATTTTAGGAATTAGCAATTTGACAGCTGTGTGGAGGATGGATTGGAGCAGGGAGGAAGGAAGATCTGGAGGCAGGGAGACTGAATTAAGAGACTATGGCAATATGCCAGGCAGGAGTTGATATGAGCTTGAACTGGGGTAGGAGTTGGTTGAGGGAAGAGAACAGATTAGATTTGTGATGTGGAGGTAGGGTCAACATGAGAGCTTCTAAATCTTATTCTTCCTCCAGAGGCCCAATTCAAGCCCTGCGAAGTATTCTCTAACTGCCCAAATCCTCAGTGATCACAGGCTTACTGTCTGTACTATGTAGCTAGAATTCAGGATAGATTGCTTTCTGTTATTCTGTATTTTTTTGTCTATCCTGTCTACTCAAGTAGACCGAAAACCCCTTGAGCTTTGTATATCCATACACTTAGCACAGCTCCTTAAAAACATTAGGGGTTCATAAATTTAGCTGGGTGCCCTATATACAGTGGGTGCTTACAAGTATTTGCTGATAATTCAATTAAATTCAACAAACTTTAAAAAAGTACCTATTGTATACTGAGCCATGTATTGGGCATTGGGAGAGACTGAAAGTTTAGATGAGACATGGTTCCCTTCGTGATAGATTTTACTGTCTGGCAGGATACCTCTATACATAAACAAAAAATATTAAGTACAGAAATGAGATCTGAGCAAAATGTGTGATGTCCAACAAGTAGAGGCCATCACCAACTTCAAAAGGGATAAAGGAAGGTTTCCAGGATGAGTTGAACCTTTAAAGATATACAGGTAATAGAGACCTATAGTTTCGTACACAAGACCCTTTTTCTGGTCTGATGTGTATTTTAAAATACCCATTTGACTTGGTGTTTAAGTTCAGAATTTTAAAAAAAAGGAAAAGGAAAGAGTTGTAGGAATTCAATAGGCAGAATGGGGGGTGGGAGGTCCAATGGGGGACACTTGAAGCATAAGCAATAACATAAGTCAAGATATGAAAGCATGGGGTATAGAAAGTGGGTTGGGGAGCCTAAGGACTAGACCTGTGATTTCCTTGGTATAGAAAACCCTTGTTTTCAGTCATATCTGACTTTTCATGACCCCATTTGAGGTTTTTGTAGCAAAGATACCTGGAGTGTTTTGCCATTTCCTTCTCTAGCACATTTTACAGATGGAGAAACTGAGGCAAATGGAGTTGATTGACTTGCCCAGGGTCACTCAACTAGTAAGTGTCTGAGGCCAGATTTGAACTCATGAAGATGAATCTTCCTGACTCCAGGACTCAGCACTCTATCCACTGCGCCACTTAGATGCCCTACATGAATTCCCTTTTCAGAAACAGGTCAGCACTTTCTTTGCAATTTATATTCTTAGTCAGGGGTTCTGAACTGAGATCTCTGAAATTGTTTGAATTTTTGTTTTTAATGTTTTGATAACCATATTTCATTGTAATTGGTTTTCTTTGTAACCTGTGTATTTTATTGTAAGCATTTAAAACCATTATTCTAAGAAGAGGTCTATTAGCTTCACCAGATTACCAAAGGAGTCTGTGACACAATAAAGGTCAAAAAGCCTTGTCTTATTTGCCTAGAGAATACTGAGAAGTTAGGTGACTTGCCCAGGGTCACAAAGATAGTGTGTAGCAGAGACAGGATTTGAACACAGATCTTCCTGACATCAAGTCTGGCTCTCTATCCATTCCTCCACACTGTCTCTCATATGGGGGTGCGGGGGAGTAATCCACTTTGGCTGGAACATCAGTCACATAGGAAAGATGGGTGAGCATATTGGTGGTGACTATCTGACCTCATAGTCAGAGGCTCTTCTGAATGAAATGCTACTGTCTTTGCAGAGATCCTTCTTCCAGATGAGTGCCCTAGACGGCAATATCCCATTCCTTGATTAGAGCACCATAATTATGTCCCAGGAATTTGCTTAAAGAGATTAATCATTCTGGCAGACAAATTTAGAACCTACACTTGCTGTGGGATCTGCTCTTTAGATCCCCTGGGATATCCTGATTATACTTGATTGTTGGGACATTGCCAGTGTCTTGGGTGTGTCAGCAACTGGTAAAAGTCTGTGGGGAAATCAATGTGTTCTTCTGCCTTGTCCCCACAGAGCCCTGAAGGCTGGCCTCTGGAATTGTACTGAGACTAGTGGGATGTGCCAAAGTGTTCAAAGTATTGGTAGCCTTTGGTTACAGTAATCCCGCTGCCTTCTTTCTCCTTAACAACAACAAAAAAAAAGATCAATATAGTCCACACCTTTGTCCCTCCACATATGACGATTTTATGTACCCTGAGTGGGAGTACATTGGCCTCACCCTAGAGGAAGCATATAAATGCACTTTTAAATTCTGAGTAATTAGTCTTAGGCCATGTATCTAAAATCCATAAATTCCTCCCTGATCTATATGAATGACAGAAGCAAATAAACATCCTTGAACAATAAATAGCAAATTCAACAAGACCATTTGTACTAGTACTAGTACTGTAAGACTAGATTGCAATAGAAAAGTCCAATATATAAAATAGTCAAAATTATAGACACTAAAGTCTCCTTGTAATACTACAAGACTTATTAGTAATAGAAAATCTCTAAGTCTGCACACAGCAAGTAGGAAGGTATATGTATCATCTGGTCAGTCAGTTGGCAAGCATGTATTAAGCATTCACTATGTGCCAGGAACTATGTTAAATGCTAGGGATGCAGAGAAAAGCACAAACAGACCCTGCCCTCAAGGAGTGTACATTTTAAATGAGGTAAAAAATACGTCAATTACTAGGCCAAAACAAGATACATACCCAGTAAATAAAGGTGGTTCTGAAAAAGGGAGGCATTAGTGATTGGGGGAAAGGCTAAGGCAGACTGAGGGATTTGAGCTGAGCCTTGAAAGAAGCCAAAGAAATTGACAGCGTTAAAATGAAGAAAGGTTGAATCTGATCTGGCATCCAAACAGGAAACATTTTCTCAGCCAACCTGATTGGGACTGACTACCTAACAAACTTGATAGTCTTTGGTGTCATTGTATCTACTGGAAGACAAACACAAGTGTGAAATTTGGTCAATCTGATGACTTCAACCATCTTATAAACCCAACATAGCAATTGTATTGAGTTTGCTTGATGTTTTTTTTTAAATTGTTTTTGTTTGTTTGTTTTAAAAGTTTGTATCAAGGAGCTCATCTGGAGAATCCCATAGGATTATTTTATAGGAATGCTCTAGGTTTCCTTGGATTTGGGCTCTACTTACCTTCTACCCAAAATTTACCAAAGAGCTCACTGGCACTGGCATATATGTGTGTGTGTGTGTATATATATATATATGTATATGTATGTATGTATCTATGTATATGTATGTGTGTATATGTGCGTGTGCATATATATATATACACATATATATATATACACATATATAATGATTACTAAAGGGCCAAATGTTGAATCAGAACAAAAGGGGAGAACATTTTGCAAAGCATTTTGGTATTGCCTGAAATTGTATTGATAATAATAGCTGTAACTTTTATATAGCACTTTAAGATTTGCAAAGCACTCTTATTTGATCCTCATATATAAGCCATTGTTATCCCCATTTTACAGTTGAAGAAACTGAGGCAAAAGAGGTTAAGCGACTTGGCCAAGGTTGCAGAGCTAGTAAGTGTCTGAGGCCACATTTGAACTCAGATCTTCCTGAATTTCAGGCCCAGCGCTCTATCCTCTTCTGTACCAAGCAGAACTGTTTAAAGTTTAGATTGCTTTAGTTGAGGAAAAAGAAGACATGAGCAATCCTGAGTACCAGGCAAGCTATGCAGCATAGAGAAAATAGCACTGATTCTGGAGTCAAGGGGTCTGGGTTCAAATGCTATCTTTGATACCTTTGTGAACTTGGAAAAGTTGCTTAACATCCCTGGGACTCAGTTTCCTCAGTTTCCTCCAGCTGTAAAAAGAAGGAATTAGAACAGATGACTTTGGAGGTCCCTTTGGGCTTGAGCCCTCAAGGTCACCTTCCCAGATGACCATATTTTAAAAATAACTATTAAACTATGTTTATTACACTGTTCTTTCTCCTGGGTGGAATTTGAGGGGCAAAGTGCCCTGATTTTCAAAATGACAAAATAATTAATTTCAACATTATTAAGCATACTCCAAAATGTTCTTTTTGACATTTTCCATTCATAACAACTTAATATACTGAAATGCTTAGCTAAATAGAAAATTCTATTGAGATTTAAGAACATGTTTTTTCCCAGTTTTGAGAAATAAATGTCTAAACCCGTTATCTGTCTCTTAATATAAGACAGACTGAATTGTAGATATAGTTATATGGGTTTTCTATTTTGGGAAATATCTGCACACACTTTAACTCCCAAGCATTTAATAAAGAGTATTAAGTGTGCACATTATAAATTTTTTAAATGACTCACATTGCTATCTTCATATGTATTATTCCCTCCAAAAAACTCCCACAAAAATCTATTCCTGAAGTTTTGTCTTAAAGTGATCTTTGAAGAACTCTTTTCCAAACTATGAATATTTGTTGAAAGAAGTGAATTTACTGTTGTGCTAAGCTCACATTATTTTTGAAAATCCCTGATGTTTTTAAACTGCTTTTCAGAATATTTGTCCTAATTATGCTGGATAATGAGAAATCTGCATAAAGTATCCTAAATAGGAAAGGCCAAACCCATCGTCCCAGTTACCTAGCCCTAAAGCCTTTATATTTGTGTTCAGGTACAATTAAGTCTCACACCAGTGGTGCAATGGAAAGAGCAGTGAATTTGGAGCCAGATGACCTGGGTTCAAAACCTGCCCTCTGACATTCACTACCTATCTGCCATTGGGCATTACCCTACATCTCCAAGTCTTAGTTTCCTCATCTAAGGTAAGGGGGTATATTATATCCAGTCTAGAGCACTGGGCCTGGAGTGAGGAAAAGCTGAGTTCAAATTCTAAATCAGCCTTACTATCACTTTGTGTGATCTCCTAGGTAAGTCACTTAATCTCTGCCTCAGTTTCCTCATCTGTAAAATGGGATAATAGTAACAGCTCTCTCTCTCTCTCTCTCTCTCTCTCTCAGGGTTGCTGTGAATATTAAGTGACATATTAGTAAAATGCTTTGCACTGTGCCTGGCATGCAGTAGGTGCTTAATAAATTAATCTTTCCTACTTTCTCTCCTTCCTCTATCCCTCCCATTCTTTCCTTCCTTCCTTTCTTGCTCACTTCCTTCCTTCCTTCCTGGTATCTTTCCTTCCTTCCTTCTCTAGACCTATGATGCAATCCTATGACCTAGGATAGAAAATTGGTTCTGCCATTCATGACCTGTATGATCAGGCCAAATAATTTCATATCTCTGAGCCTCAGTTTCCCTATCTGTGAAATGAGAGGGATGACCTAGATGGCCTAGAATGTCCCTTCAATGTCTGAGTATATGACCCTATGATTCCATGGCCTGAATATTTGGCTATAATTATTTACAACCAGAGGACCACAGCAAGGCAGAATACTGTTCCATCATGACTTTGAAATCAAGAGCAATTTCCTCACATTTGTTGATCATGTGACAAGCCTTACTGATTATTAAGTATCACCAAAGAAACTTTGACTGATCAGTTTCATTCTGCAAGCTCCATTTCAGAGTTTTATGTTATGTAAATAGGTGTTTTGCTTTTCTATTCGAGCAGGGGTTTTATTCCTTCTTTTGTGATGTCACATGTCACTACCTGCCATCCAAACCCACAGGCTACTAACTTGTAGTACAGGTCTCCTTTATTTTTGGACTAAAGATGTGTGCTAAGTGAGGTTATTTTCTCATTTGAAAGCATTATGTGCCAGATACAGAGGTAGCCTGACCCAGCCCGCAGAATGTTGAACGTACCTAATTTGTAATGTACTTACTGACTTCACTATTAAAACAGTAATAACTCTAGCCACTAGCATATGCACAAAGCTATAAATGTAGTCTTAAAATAAATCTCTCTGAATATGAAGGGGGGAAATTCACTAATCTTCACATGTAACTATAATTCAATATATTCTGTTCATATTATACTAAGATGCTTACAGAAAGATATATATATATGTGTGTGTATATATGTGTGTATGTATGTATATATGTAATCAATGTAATTGTATATGTATACATATGTGTATCTGCGCATGTGTATATACATGTATATAAATATACATATAAGTATATCTCTAGGATATTTTAAAAATGAAAATTGTATTGTTGACAATTTGGGGCATTCAAATACATTTTTGCATAAAATGGACAGATTTTAGATTCATTATAGCACCAAAACCCCTAAGAATACAAGCATGAGGGTTGAATATGAAACTTCATTTTCTTGAATTATTCTCAGATCAGCATTGTGAATTACACAAAAAAGTTAGGAAAGATGAGAACAATAACAATAACAATAATAAAAATGGCCAGCATTTATATAGTCCTTTAAAGTTTGCAAAGTGCCTTACTAAACATTATTTTAATTTATCCACACAACAACCCTGTGAAGTAGGTATTATTATTATTATCTCCATTTTACAGATAAGGAAATTGAGGCACAGGAAATTGTCTTTCCTTATAGGTGAGGAAACTGTTAAATAACTTGCTCAGGGTCACAGAGTAAGTGTCTGGGGTCGTATTTGAACTCAGGTCTTTCTAACTCCAAGAGCAACAGTCTATCCACTGTACCATGTAGATGCTTTATTCATTGAAACTGATCAAGAGACAGTAGCTAACCAGGGGCAAGGCAGTTAGGTGGTATAGCTGACAGAGCACTGGCTTTGGAGTTAAGGAAAGCTGAGTTAAAATCCTGCCTCAGACACTTACTAGTTTACTGTGGCACTGGACAAGTCACTTAACTTCTGTTTGCCTCAGTTTCCTCAACTATAATAAGGGGCTAATAATAGCCTCTATCTCTCAGGGTTGTTGTGAGCTACAAATAAGATATTTGTAAAACACTTTGCAAACTTTAGAGCTCTATGTAAATTTTAGCTATTATTATAGACTAGCATTTATATACTAATTTAAGGTTTGCAAAGTTTTTTTTACATGTATTATCTCATTTGATCCCTATAACAACCATATTTTAGATGAGGAAAATAAGGTCTCCAAAGGTAAAGTGACTCATCCATGGTCACATAACTAGTAAGCGTCTGAGTCAGAATTTGAATTCAGGTTTTCCCCCTCTAAGTCTGGTACATTATCTACTACATCCCCGAGCTGCCTGAAAATGTCTCTGAAAGTACATAGGTACACTTTCCTAATTACAATTATTATAATAAATAAATGCCTGGATAATTCAACCTGCTATATAATCTGTTAATTCCGTGATTTGGACATTGCCTTAGGGACATGAGTTACCAGAAGACTTGAAGGGACTTTGTTATAGCCTAGTCTCGCCTATAATCATAAATCAGAAACTCCAACGTATGTGCTACTTTGGGAGAGCAGTCAAAAAGTAGGTGTCTTAGACGACATTCTACAAAATAGATATCCTAGCAATATTTATCAATTCAACTTTTAGCTGATGGCATGTGAATCTTAGTTAACACAAAACTCGCGAGACTTTCCTGGAAGAGCTTTGCTTTCAGCAGTCCTAAAGGCAGAATGATTTTTTGAGTTGTAATTTTATCCACATTGGTTGGTTTCTTTGTTTTTGTTTTTGTTTGTTTGTTTGTTTCTCTTATGCTTTCCTCCCTCCCCTGTTTCCTCTTTTCCTTCTTCCTCTATTTATCACTCCCTCCCTTCCTTCCTTCCTTCCTTTCTTCCTTCCTTCTTTTTACAAGTATTTTTTTTAGCATCTACTATACACCAGATATAGTTCCAGGTATTCAGGATACAAAGACAAAACACGATATTACTGGCTCTAAAGGAAGCTACATTCTATTGCAAGAAAACAACATATACACATTTTAGCAAATACAAAATACACAGTGATTTCCAGGGGGAGGCATAGGTCTAATCTGAAGAGCAGTTTGTTAGCTATAGAAAAAAGGTTTCCAGGGGTCCAAAAGGCAGGGAAGAATTGAACAGGTATACCAGCAGTTCAGGGCTGATATGAATAGATATGAGAAAGCAGGGAGTGGTGTTCAGCGAAACCCTGGAGCTTCAGCTCTTGGAATCACAAGGATTCTGAGAAAAGCCGCAGGACAGTGGATTGTCATGCTTTCCTTAACTATGTGTTGGAAAACAATAATTTGCCTGCCTTAGATTTAACAGTTTTATCAATGTACTGTGCAGATTCCAATTCAAAACCATTTGGAATAACTTGATCCATAAAATAAGTGAGAACATTTTATGAGATATCTTCTTCATCTCAGAGGACAGAGCATAACTATTTAGCCACATGCCCTTCCCGTTTGAAAGGGTTTCTACCATCATCTTCTCCTGAATATTTTATGTAACTCTAGAATTTGCCTTGAATTATATGCGATTAACTAATTATTCCACTGATTTTTTTAGGCCTAATGTTTTCTTCTAAAGCACTTTTACTGATTTTAATAGCGAAGCAAAACCTTGATTTAAAAAAAATTTTTTTTAATTAGAACACGTGTCCTATATTAAATGTCTCTTAGCAAAAAGACAAGGTAATCATCTGATATTATCTTCTAGATAGAGATATGTCCCCATAATATGTCTCCTCGCAAAATTAAGACTTTTTTCTCATAGTTTTAGTGTTGATTGTGGGAAGATAGAGTCTTCTAACTTTCCACTTTCCCTTTCCAACTGTAATAGATAAAAAGAACCTTTTCTAATAGCACATCTTTAAATCCCTTCATTACTAAGCTAGGAAGAGTGTCAAATCTTTTCTTGCTATGTGTGTAATAATGAGCCTAAGCAAAAATTCCTTATCTCCCTGGTTTCTATGCACTAAAGAAGCTTATTCATTCCCTTATCCTTTCCATGTGACTTGGCTCCATGTTCCGTTCCAGGGAAAAAATAATATGCCCCTTCTTATTTGTAAGGCCTATTACTTTCACCTTGTGACTCATATTCGTTATCTCACTTGTCACAGGAACTGGTTCAACAAACACATATATTCAGGCATATACTCTCTCCGAAGCATCTCACATATTGGCAGGAACTGAGAGAGCAGATGAAAGCATCATTTAAACCTGGGCACCGAAAGGCTTTTGCATGTAATTTAAAGGGAGAAGCAAGTCCTAGCCACATCAGAGGCACCTGTGTAGTGGTTTTGTAAATCACATTCCATCTCTTTGTAGTTAACATGCAGGCAGATTTACTAGTTCCTTGCAGTCATATTCTTATTACAGGTTATGCCTTGAGAGGATTTTCCCAGAGTTATGCTTCCAGGAATGTGCCCAGAGGCTTTGAAAGCCGGGATAACCACTGAGATAGGGCTCTATACAAGCTGCTTGGACTACTTCGGCGGCCTAAATAAAACCTTCACCTGGACAAATGATCTGCAGCTTCCATTCACAGAGTGTTGGCATCGGCCAGGGATTTTTGAGGTCATCTGGCCCAACCACTTAATTTTGCAGATGAACAAAGTAAATTCAAAGGAGTGAAATTACTTGCCCACAGACACACAGCTAGTAGAGCTGGAAGAGAAAAGTGTAGGTCACAGGTCTCGTGAGTCTCAATGAATGACTCTCTCCTACAACATAGCTGCTTCTATTTATATTAGTTCATTATCAGCAAGTGCCATTGAGATGCCCCAGTGGGGGTTGATGTATCCAGAAATTTTTTTAAAACCCATGATCAAAACAACTGCAAAAGGGTACTATGATCCAGACGACATTTTGGAAAGAAAAAAGGCATCTTGATAATACTCCTGGTTATTGGTTGTCGATTAAACTTATAAATATTTGTCCAGCTGAATTAGATCCAATTAATGAACCTGTTGTCATCAGTAAATATGCTTCGCTTGTACCAAATTTTTGGAACAAATATTTGACCCAACAAGACCCCAGAATCTGCTGCAGGCCCACATCTAGTCATACCTAGTAAATTCTGTGATAACTTGGACTCATTTTTACCAATGGAAAATACAACATACTTCTCCCCTTCCTATCTGAACCTCTTAAAAATAAACTTTTCTGTACTTAATAAACTCCAGTGACTACCTATCACCTCTAGGATCAAATACAAAACCATCTGTTTGGTGTTTAAAGCCCTTCATAAAACCTCCCTCCTTCCCCCACCTTTCCAGTCTTTATACCTAACACTCTGCCCCTCACCTCCAAAAAAAAGGAAACCAAACAAAGAACATACTCTTCAAATCAGCAACACTGGCCTTCTTTCTATTGCTTGAACATGCTACTCCAACTGCTAGCTCTGTGCATTTTCCCTGGCTGCCCCCACCATGCCCACAATTTTCTCCCTCCTCATCTCCACCTCCTGGCTTCCCTGCCTTCTTCAGGTCCTCCCTCTTATTTCCCATTTATCCTGTATCAAACTCACTTGTTTGCTGTGGTTTGAATGTTGTCTCCCTGTTGTCTCCTTGAGAACAGACTATCTTTTACCTTTCATTGTATCCACAGAGCTTAGCACAATGCCTGGTACCTAGTAGGCATTTAATAAATATTTATTGACCAACTGACTTCCCATGCCCCAACGTGCAGTCCTTCTTGTTTTTAGAGTTTTGCTCTGATGTGGAATAAAAGGTGGTTTGCTCTCTTCAGAGCTAATGTTGGGGTTAGCCTAGATCAGAGGTTCTCAAAGTGTCATCTGATGTCTTATGGGAGTCCCTGAGACCCTTTTAGGAGATCATGGGATTAAAAACTATTTATTTAGATAATAATACTAAGACATTATTTGCCTATTAAAATATTAAATACTAAGACATTATTTACCTAATTAAAATACACCCCTCTTTTCTAACTACATACTAGAGATTAGGTTTTCTTCATATGCTTCAACCAAAATGACACAGAACAACAGATTGAATGCAGATGTAGATATCAGAATACAGCTACCTTCTATTAGGCTAAAGTCCAGGGGTGGGGAACCTGTGGCCGTGTGTGGCCTCTAGGTCCTTAAATGTGGCCCGTTGCCTCTTGTTCTGTGAAGTTTGGATTCAGTCAAAGGAGCCACTTGAGGACCTAGAGGGCCACAGGTGGCCTTAAGGCCGAAGGTTCCCCACCCCTGGGCTAGACATTTAAGAGATTTACAAAAATTTCTAAAAAACAGTGCCATTCTTCTCACTGAATATTTTCTTTGTTTTGGAAAATAGTTATTTTCATTAAAATGTCATTTAAATTAACATGTAATGAGATTATTATTGTTATTTTAAATGAGTTAACAAATATTTTTTAAAATGATCAGGTTTAATTTCTAATATGGTAAATATCAATAGATAGAATCTGCAAAAACAAGAGCTTTTTGAGGATCTCAATGATTTTTAAGAGTGTAAAGCGGTCCTGAGACCAAAAACTTTAAGAAGGTGCAGCTAGGTGGCGCAGTGGATAGAGTACCTCCTGAAGTCAGGAGGACCTGAGTTCAAATGTGACCTCAGACCAAACAGTTGACACTTACTAGCTGTGTGACCCGGCCAAGTCACTTAACCCCAATTGCCTAAGAATTAAAAAAAAAAAACAGCTTTAAGAAGCATTGAACTAGATTCAAGCTCTGAAAATTCTCTGACCTGAGGGGACATACACTATGACTCAATAAACTTGTTTATCTGTAAGCAAACAAAGACTGCTTTGGAGGCTCTAAGGAAAGAACTACATGGCTTTTATCCAGCTCTGCAGTTGGACAAGTTTAAATATTCAACACAGGAAAGCAAATCTGTACTTTATTATAATGCTTTTTACGCTTTCCTTTGCTGAACTTTTCTTGATAGTTGCTGTCAAATCACTCCAGCAGATGAGCCATGTTCTTTCTAACCTTGGAAACTTGGCCTAATGACTTCACATCAGGTCAGTTTTCCCATCTTATTTAGTGGAGGTTTTCCTACAGAGAGACAGAGTATGGTGTGTGGCCAAGAAAACAGAGAAGATCACTTGGATTGAATGTGTCACTCATGGGAACTAACCAAGTTTGCTCAGAGGCCAGCTGGGTTTAAGATTCACTCCCCCCCACCCCAAAGAGAACTCAGTCAAAAACAGTATCAGAAAGGAGCACCCATTTCTCAACTACTTCGTAACTAGGCATAACTCCAAGTGAAGTGTTCTATAAAATGGAGATAATTACACCTGTTCCCTCCTGATTACATGGAGATATTGTGGGAATTATTTAAATAATGGCTGCCAGAAAATCTGAATTCCTCTGAGAGAAATGCTATATAAATACAACATATGATTATTCAGAATGTCATCCGACCTGTAAATAGCAGGACAGATATTCAGATTATGAGACGAGACCCACAAGTCACAATGCCACTCTGGAAATTTCCACAGAGGCTCCATGGGTTCTCCAGAAAATTCAGTTGTGTCCTAACCACAGAAGCAGAATGTTATACAGAAAGAGACTTTACAGAGCTATGTGATTACCTCCCATCATCAAGGTGGGAGGTAGTGTGACATAGCTGCATTTTCCTCCTTTAAAACAGAGTTCCACAGCAAGTATGTGTATCTGAGGCAAATTCTGTTTGTATAATAAATATGGTCCCTCTGAAATGAAATTTTTTTTCACTGGGGAAGCTTGTGTACTTGAGACCTACCTTTTAATACTATTTCCATGGCACTTGATAGCCAAGTGACCATTTTGTAAGACATTTAGCCTCTTTCAAGCCTCAGTTTCCTCATCTGTAAAATGGAAGTTTGCACCACCTACCCCATAAAGTTATTGAAAGGAAAACACTTCGGTAAATGTTAGAGCACTTTATAAGTGTGTTGAATTATCATGATTATTACTATGGTTAAGGCCCCTGGGTGGAGGGTGGGGGAACAGCTAGGTGGCACTGTGGATAAAGTACTGGGCCTGGAGTCAGGAAGACTCATCTTCCTGAGTTCAAATCTGGCCTCAGATGCTTACTAGCTGAGTGATCCTGGGAAAGTCACTAACCTAGTTTGTCTCAGTTTCCTCATCTGTTAAACGAGCTGGAGAAGGGAGCTCCAGTATCCCTGCCAAGAAAATGGGGTCATGACGGGTCAGACATGATTGAAAAACAACTGAACTAAAGGACCCCTGGAGAATATCTGTAACTCAGATGGCATGAGCAGGTAGATTTCATTTCAGAGAATTTTTTCCCCTATCTCTCAACCCAGTGATGTTGACATAGATAGGAAGATTCATAGACTAAGAATCTAACCCACAGTAATTATTATTCTACAATATGCAATAGTTTTTTTGGCAATTAATTATATCTATACATTAGTAAAATGGCTAAAACTAAGCACTTGTTTTACAATGGGTTAGATCTTATTGTAAGAAGCTGTCAGTTTTCCTTATTCCTGCAAAGAACTATGGGTAAGAATGATATTTTAATCAACTTGGTTTCATGCTCCATCAGTTGCTGGCTGCACTTGCCTATGGCTTTGGCATTTACCTAAGTCCCAAATCTACATTTGGATTTGGAGCTAAAGTTAAAGAGGTCTGATCTATAAAAAGTTGGTGTGCATTGTATTTTCAGTTCTATTCTCAGCTGTGCCATCAGCTAGATGTTAATTCCTGTTCACACCTAGTTTAACAATTCTTATGCACAGCCTTCTGCATAAAAGACTTATCAGACAGATGTTGGGTTGAAGAAGAGGCATAAGGATCATTACATGTCAGAGCTGGAAGAGATTTCAAAAGTTCATCTGGGGCAGTCCCCTGCCTCCAGATAGGTGGACCCCTAAATCATCCACAGCAATTGTCTGGCATGGTTTTAAAATTTTTCAAGGATGAAAATCCCCAAATTTGCCCTGGCATCTTGTTCTTATATTTAATTATGCTTTGATTATATGGGTTGCTAGTAAGGTGTCCTGGAAAGAATACTAGATTTGGAGTCAGAGGATCTGTGTTCACACCCCAGCTCTGGCATCTACTTAATCCTGAGGAGTTATTTCATCTCTCTAGAGGTGAATTTCCTAATGTGCAAAATGAGGGGTTTGACTTCTAAAGGCCCTCCCAGCTTACAAGCTTTACAGTCACCAAGTAAATCACCTCAGTGGGACAAAAATGAAGCTTCAGCATGGGCTGTGTCTGGAGCAAAATGCAAAATTTGCCATCAAAACTCATCCCAATAGTTCAAACTAAAGACAATTCCAGAGCAGAATAAGCATCCTTTTTTTTTTTTTAAAGTGAAAAGGCAAAAATCATGGATCTCACTGATGGACCCTATGGACTCCCCCATGTTCTCCCCCTTTACGGGAGTACTTAAGCTGATTGGATGGCTTTGAATTGAACATAATATATCCCTATTACAAGACATCAGGGCTTCAATGTGCTCATCTTCAATTTTTCCCCCTCAGAGTGGTCTGTAATTAAAGCCATCACACTGAGAGTGACAAGCTGTGTCTCCAGGAGGCCGAAGCATCCAGACGATTCACTGAATTTCTCACTTTTCATCCAGATGTTTTAACCACATGGGGACATATCCCAAGTCAGATGATAAAGTCTATTTTTATCATCATAATGGTTCAAGAAAGTAAAACCAAAACGTATCTTCTTATTGTCTCATACGTTTTCAGAGCAAAAAAACTCTTAAGCTTTGGCGAGGTTTAAAAATAATATGTGAATTTTTGGAAAATCTATAGAGTAAACTCTAGATGAGACAGAAAGGAGTGACCATATTTGTTTAAAATATATAGAAACATGATAAGTAAATCAGGCAAAAAATGAACCAGACTTTCCTGTTTTCTAATGAAGTAATCATATAAAAATCAATTATTCCTTTTTCTCTTAAGTTATGTCTCTATAATATGCCAGACTATATTACATTGTTTAGAGTCTGCTAGAATGTGAGTCAGAGAGAAGTTGAGCCATAACCTTGGGTTTGTGCTTCACAGGAAGATCCACCTGACCCCTCCTCTCCCACCAATAAACAAACGAATGAATGAATGAACACATAAACTACTCAATACAAAAGAAACAAATTTTTAAAAAAATATACATACACATATAATTTTTATATTATCTTAATTTCCAAATATATCCCTCATTACTCCTCCTCCAAATGGACACCCCCTTGTAACAAAGGATAAAAAAGAGAAGAGGAAGAAAACCAGTTAGGCAAAACTAACCAAAACTTCAACCAAGTCTGACTGTGTAGACATTGTTCCACACCCATAGACCCAATCTCTATAAAGAAGGGACAGAGGTACATTTTCTCATCTCTTCTTTGAGGTCAGTTTGCACATAATAATTATACAATAAAAAAATTAGAAATACAGATGTTCATATTCCCTATATTTAGAAAATTTTTGATACCCTGTAAATAATTTTGTTTCTATGTTTATACTTATATTATCCACACGTAACTAAGTCCCTAAAAATCACAGTTTCAATAATCTGAGAATTCAAGGTGAAAATGGTTTTGGGGACCATGATTACTTGTAAAACATATGCATGGCAACAGCCACACTTCATGATTTTGAAAACAAATACCACTTGGGAGTTATTATAAATTATAAATTCTATGAGTGGCAATGTAGCGAATTCTTCGAATTTGCTATGTATGTTTATGTATGTTTGTATGTGTAACACATGAATTATCTCCTTTCTGGGTAGATGTTGTAACTATGTTGGACATTTTCCCAGAGCTGATTTGGTAAAGAATACCTGGATTTACTGTAAAATAGTACTTTCAAGCATAACATTCAGTCTGCTGAGGTGGAAGAAACGTTATGTTAGCTCTGTTACCAAAGTGTGTTAAACTTTAGTCACAGATTGTGGAAAACTGAAGTGGAATTCATCAAAGAAGTTTAGGGGGACAAATGGAACACATCTCTCTGGAAGAGGAGTCTTTTTTGGTGTATTTGTTTAAAACTGAAATTTCATAGGAAGTGCTAATTGTACAGTGAACTCTCAAAGCCATAGAAAACATGTATGTCCTGTATCTCTACCCAATTTTCAATGAATTCACACACACACATACACACATACACATACAACCTCTTTCACAGAATGGAGGAAGTATCTCTGCTAGTCTAGCAACACACTTGCCTCCAGTCTGATATTAAATGGAGTTGCTCTAATTTTAGAAAATTCAAAGAAAATGAGACCTCACTTTGGTCTCTTTAATATAGAGACTATCATTTTAATAGGGAGACAGTTGGACATAGTGGACTGCTAAGCGGCGCAGTGGATAGACCACTGAGCTTGGAATCAGGAAGACTCATCATCCTCCGTTCAATCCAGCCTCAGACACTTACTAGTTGTGTGACCCTGGGTAAGTCATTTAACTCTGTTTGCCTCAGTTTCCTCATCTGTAAAAATGAGCTGGAGAAGGAAATGGCAAACCACTTCAGTATCTTTGCCAAGAAAACCCTAAATGGGATCACAAAGAGCCAGACAAGACTGAAGCAACTGAACAACAACAAAGTTGGACATAATGGAATGATGAACAGCACGGTAAAGTGAAAAAATTCTCAATTCAGCCCCTTTACCCCCTCTGTGACCTTGGGTAAAGCACTTCACATTTTGAGCCTCAGTTTCCTTATCTGTGAAAAGAGAAGGCTGGACTACATGGCCTTTGATAGATTTTGACTCGACTCTAGATCCTGTCAGGGCTCACTTTGGAGTGAAGAAGGCAGAGGTCGGGTTCTGCCTCCAGCTCTTATTAGGGTATGATGGCTGAAAAACCACTTCATCTCTTGATGCCCCCAGGCAACTCTCCAAGAAGGTAAAAAAGATGAGGTGCCATCTAGGGAAGGGAGTTTTCACACCAGGAGTTCCCTACGCTGATTCAATCTACCATCCCCAAATCATATGAATTTAAAGCATGGGCCTGACTCCTCAAAGGCCTCTCATCAGAGAAGCAAGCAGAGAAAATGGCCAAGTTTTATACAAGCCGCCTCTCAGAGTGGCCTAAATAGATGGTTTCACTTTAAAGGGTTACTTCCATTAAGATCTTTAGAACTACAAATATTCCCGTGTATATGGACTGGATCCTTAAAACACAGTCAGACGTTGATAATGTATTACAGCATTAGTGCTATTTATAATCAACAGAATTACTAACGCTGTAATCATGTAAGTTTGGGGATTATAATTATGACAGTATAAATAGCAGTCAGAATGTCTTGAAGCATCTTGCTGACGTTGATGGCAAACATAGCCCTAGAGGTTTTCCAAAGGGGGAGGTCAACCAAGCGGTCCAAACCTGCTCCAGTCTGCTCAAGTGTTTTATAAACCGTTTTAAAGATGCCTCCTGGAGGCACGCCGACTCTTTATATGCCTAGCAATTACAGGTCTTTCAGTTATTTTCAAACCTCATCTACATAGACTAGATCTGTACATCCACCTTTGCTGAGCTCCTTCTTGATAGAAAAGCTAAGGAGCTGACCTTGGCTTCTGTAGGTAATTTGTCTTTCTCTGATGAGGCCCCACTCTCTGAGTTGCTACCCAGAGGCTGCCTGTACGTACACAGCTCCCTTGTCCAAGCAGTCCAAGCCCGGTCCAGTCTAGTCCAAGCAGACTGACTCACATAGATTTCTTATCACTAATGCTCTGTAGAAAATGAAATCCAGAGATTTTATGGTTGATAATTAAGAAGATCAATACCACTAGTGAAATAAAGATTAAGCTGCTTGAAAAATAAATGGTTTATCTTGTGGTTGGAGTTATTTCCTTGTGGCTCAATTTGGAAATAGAATGTTTTCTTATTCCTCACTTTTCCCAGCCCTTTTTTAGTCATTTTTTAGTGGCCAAGTCACTCTTCACTTTTAACGGCCACAGGGTATATGTACACTTTCACCCAGAGGACTTTACTGCTTGATTATTACCTATATTATAAATATATAATGTATATATAAGTGCGTATATACACATATGTGTGTGTATATATATAATAGCTTAGGTGCACATATCTATATATGCAGAGAGAGACACATGGACAGACAGACAGAAACAAAGAGATGGAGAGAGAGACAGAGACAGAAACAGAGACAGACAGATGTGAAGAGACAAACAGAAACAGAGAGATGGAGACAGAGACAGAGAACACACACAAAGGGAGTAAAAAGAAATAGGTCAGAGGAAGGAGAGTAATGAGGCCTAGAGGGAGAGGGAGGAAGCGGAAGTAGAGGAGAAGCAGGGGTGAAGGGAGAAGAAAGAAACGGGTTTGGAGGAGGGAGGAGAAGCGCTTTCTAATGGTGCCGTTTCCTCTTACGTAAGGGCAGCAAAAGGTTGGGATTCCCACCTGTTCCAAAGGTCTGTTTCAATCCTTTGTTTCATCACAGAAGAGACAACTTCTTGATGTCACTGGGATTGAGGAGATAGAGGTTAAGAAATGAAATAAAATCAATCCCTTGACGCTTAAAAGAAAAAGAAGAGGAACTCTCTGCAAGACCCAGCATGATCTTCGCCCCTGAATTCCTCAACAAAACTATGTAACTGCTTTTTTGGTTTTTCAAGGGCAAAGATGATGAACTAACGTGCTGACAAGGGCCAGAAAACTCCCCTTCCAAGTCTGAGCTTCTGTGTTTCTGCGATTAAGACATCAGTAGCTACCTAGAAAAGCTTACTGTTCCCTTCTAGAGAATGGTAGAACTCAGCCCGTGACTGAGGCCATCCCAGGGCCATGCTAAGTATAACAAGGGTTGCACAGAGCACATGCAGGGATGACCGGCCTGCTTCTAGCCAGACCACGTGCCTCAATGCTTGTGGAAACTTGGTACTGAGACACGTGGAGGCTTCCTGCTTCTAGTGATGAAAGGACTTGTCATTTTGGTATGGTACAACAACCTTTAACTTATCCCAAATCTTCCCTTTACCCCTAATAATAATAACAGCTGGGGGAAAGGAGGCTGTCAACTAAAAAAAGAAAAGATAGTTTCTGGATCTTCTGGGTGGAAAGATCTGTCCTCCAGGCAGCTTCATGTAATTCTGAAATTTCTCATGAGGGAATGGGAAAGTTGACTCTACCCTTTTCGTCCCCTCCATCCACATGTGGCTAGAACAAAGTGACTGAACTGGGTGAATTTTTGCCCCGGCTGCCTTTTGCTCTTGGTGTATTTTCTTTCCTTAGCAGACGACCAAACATTGATAGTCATAATAATAATAAAACATTTATGTAGTGCTTTAAGGTTTGTAAAGCACTTCACATGTATTACATCATTGATCCCCACAACAATCCTGTGAGCTGGGTGCCATCATTATCCCTGTTTTATTGGAGATGAGGAAATTAAAAGAGTTATACCAGTATGGAGAGAATCTTGTGAGGCAGAGAGGCCTAGGAGTATTGGATCTATTGGGTGAAACTGAGTGAGTGGTGAAGCCAGGGGAGTTTCTGCATTAAAGAAGGTGACTAGAGGCACCTAAGTGGAGCAGTAAGATAGAGCCCTGGGGTCAGGAGAATCTAAGTTCAAATGTGACCTCAGACACTTACTAGCTGTGTGACCCTGAACAAGTCACTTAACCCCAATTGTCTCCAAGAAAGAAAATAAAGAAGATGACTTTTCTTTTTCACTTATTGGTCAAAAGAAAACGATATTTATGGGGAAAGCACAGGCCGAAGGTGCAATATGGAATGTCTATTCAGTCAGTCCACAAACTACTTTAGGTTCTGATAAGGTATAAATGTCAACCTTCTGGGTGAGAATATAATAATAGCTGTAAGTTAAATAACTGAATCCTGCTTTCAAGCCTTTCTGTCAATATGCACTTATGTTTTATGTGTGTCATTTCTTTTGTATAGGAAATAAATACTTGTCTAATACTTGACTTATACTGTATGTTGTGTACCTTTTTATCCCTGCCCCCCACAAGAGCCAAAACCTAAGTTATAAATAATTTTTTATCATAGCACTAGAGTAGGGGGTGCATAAGAAGTCAGAATGTAAGAAAAAGAAGCCTAGATTAGCTCCTCTCCTTAAAGACTACGTTCCCCCAGTACTGAACCCATTCCTGACCACATGCAAGGGACCAGAGTTCAGAAGGGCTTCCTTAGGTCGAAGGAGTGGATGAAGCTCCTGTCACTTTAACCTAGACTGAGCTTTTTTTTTTTTTATTTAATATAAATGCCATGGATGGTATCCTCTTCAACAGTAGTCTGGCCTATAATCAAAGTAAGTAGGTGTAGAGAAAGCTGGATCTGGAGTCAGGAAGATTTGAGCTCAAATCTTGCATCAGACACTAGCTGTGTGACCCTGGGCAAGTCATTTAACTGCTGTCTGCCTCAATTTCTTCATCTGTAAAGTGGGAATAATAATAGCACTTACCTCTTGCCTTCTAGGAGTGTTATGAGGATAAATTGAGAGCATATTTATAAAGTGCTTTGCAAACTTTAAAACGCTAGATAAAGGCTTATCATTATTATTAAAATAATAAAAATCTCACTCTTATTCTTAGTGCAAACCTGATAAGAAAACTAAGGCAATCTTTCCACTTGACAACATATCTTAGAAATTGTAAGGAGTAATTCTGTCATGCCTGTTTTCCTCTGCTGCTTTCTGACATCTGTTACCAATCAGACCAAGCCTGCTAAATGGGTTCTTAAAATGTTAGTACCAGGGAAATGGAGGTTCTCTTCCATGGAAGGACGTCCATGCCTAAGAACCTGCCTTGCCTACTATGTCTTATCTGACAAAATTTGAATGCGTTACCTGTGTGGTCATAATGTAAAACCACCTTTTTAGATTAGTCCAATTAAGTGAGTAGATTATGTTGAGCATTGGACTATTTTTAAGAAATTATAATAATTTCTAATTCCCTTAAAATTATCTTTTCTCATGATGTGTATGTGCCCTGGGCCAAGTACATAGGCAATGAATACAGTAAGTTGAAGCCAAGAAAAATTTAGGCTCATCAAATACATAGAAGCAGCTAGATAGAGTATGGGGTGGGTAGAGCACAGGGCCTAGAGTCAGGAAGACCCGAGTTCAAATCTCACCTTAGACATTTATAAGCTGTGTGACCCCAGGCAAGTCACTTAACCCTCTCCCAGATTCCTCATTTGTAAAATGAGCTGGAGAAGGGAATGGCAGACCACTCCACTATCTTTGCCAAGAAAACCCTAAATGGGGTCACAAAGAGTCAGACATGATTGAAATGACTGAACAATATCAAATACATAGGAAACGGAATTAAACCAAACTGAATTCAATTGACAACTAGATTTAATTGACATCTAGAATGGCAGTAAACTTATTTAAATTTTAAATTATTTTAATGAGAGCAGTAGTTCAATATAAATGCCCATTCTTCCTTTAAATCTTTTCCTTCCTATCCTATTCCCTCAACCACAAGCATTACCTACTTTCCTAAAGAATAATACAAAGTTTTTGTTGACTGATAATAAAAATACCATTATTTTAATATGATTGGTCTATATAGATATTGTTTAATGAAAAAGTAAATAAAAATAAGTTAGCTGGAAAAGAAGCATTAGGGTAGGCATTTGATAAGGCATTCCTTATCAAATGTATGAGAGAGAGAGAGAGAGAGAAAATGATGAATGATAATGGGACCAATCTGCTAGAGAATATGGGAGGAAGAAGTGGGAAATAAAATATTATGTCGGGAAATTTTTATCATAGAGTCAATAGAGGGCCATCTATTGAAGATTTCTAAATGAGGAAGGGGGCAGGTAACATGATCACAGATATTTGCTATTTTCAGCTTCAGTGGGCTAACCTAAGATCTCATGACAAATATGTTAAAGCAACACAAAACAGAGCATTATATTAGGAGTGAGGAAGATTGTAATTTGCAAGGGGAATCAATCTAACATACTTTCTAAAACACTGTCTCCCAACAAAAGTTCAAAGTCAAGTTTCCACCAAGGTTCCAATTAATACTATTCTCCAGCTCCAGTAAAAGCAAAACAAAACAAAACAAAAACTTTTCATTAGGATTATAATCTCTATCAATCAACCCCTATTGACAAATGAATCAATTAATAAGCATCCATTAAGATGTTGTTGTGTGCCAGACACTGTGCTAGGAGCTAGAAAAATCAGACAAAAATTAAACAGTTCTTACCCTCGAGAAGCTTACCTTCTATAAGAAAACAAAACACTTATACGGGTAAGTATATACCAAAAAAGGATGTGTACACACACACACACACACACACACACATGTATATACATATATATATATATATATATACACACACACACACACACAAAATGTAGACAAACTAAATGCAAGGTAGTTTTTTGGGGGAGGCAAGGGGATGAAGGAATGCTTGACATTTAAACAGTTCCCTCCCCCCAAAACAACAACAAAGCAACTTCATTTCTTATGCTAAAAATCTAACACTCTCATTTGTCACACATATATGTTGGTGCCTGCCATGTATGATTTTATGGCTAAAAACACATTCCCCAGGAAAGTCCTTTCTGTGTGCAGATATCAGTGATGTCTACATTTTCTTTGTGTGGGTTGTTTTGAAGTAGTGATTATAGTTGGCATTAGCTGGTAACAAGTGAATGTATGTGAGCAAGGAGGGTGGGGAATGAGAACAAACCCATTCATGTCATCATATTTATCATTGTCCTTGAAGTAGAGAAAAGATATTACCAAAGGTTTCATTTTTCATGCAGGAGATTGTGGTAGAGGAAGCCAATCTGAGTTCTTGCCCATATTGGCAGGCCATACATTCTGTCAACTTGAGAGCCGGTTTAGCTTCTGCAGATAACTAGCTTGGCTGCTAGGGCTTGGACAGATGCCTTGGACAAATGCCTACTGGCTTACTCATAATCGCTGCAGCATTAGATTTCTGTGCACTGTGGGTTTCATGTAGTTGTGGGAAGGCAGAGGACGCTATCTACGCCTGGTTTAATTCTGCTTAGGACAAAGTACACTTTTAGGCAATGGCTGGGATCCTGGAAGAAATGCCTGCATCTGCCCCAGTCCTTGGATGGACGTGGGCCAAGCAGAAACCAGGATCAGTCGAGTAAGCCTTCTACCATTTCATGGAGTACTGATCTGCCTCCATCACAAAATAGGACAGTATGAGGAAGGAAGCAGTCAGACAAAGAAGGATCATCTGATGTGCAGGTCATAAAAAGGGAATAAGTAAGATTGGAAGTCAGTAAGTTGAGCATCAATAATATCATGGGCAGCCTAGAGATGTTTATTCACAGCTCACCTTGATACTGATGAATGACCTAGGAGAGCATTTGCTTTTACAAGGTTACTCTGGTTAATTGAGACCTTTTTATGATACTCCATACTATAAAACTGGATATATGTCTGAGATACCCATTTAGGCCCATCCCCAAATATGGAAGCATTGGGGTCCTGAAGGGCCTTGCTTCACAAAAGCAGTTTGGGGGTTCCACTTGGAGTCATAGAACCTGAATTCTAGTACCACATCTGTTACTTACCACCTATACGACCTTGGGCAAGTCATTTAACTTCTCTGGTCCTCAATTTCTTCAATTGTACAATGAAGGGGTTTAACTAGATGACTCTAATCTATAGATAGACAGATAAATACACAACAGAGACAGATTGATAGATGACAGACTATAGATAGACAAATAGATAAACAGATGATAGACAGATTGATAGAAGACAGAAAATAGATGGTTGGATAGATAGATAATAGATGGATCGATGGATAGGTAGATGGCAGACAGACAGACAGATGGAAGCATAGATAGATGACAGGCAATAGACACATAGATAGACAGATGGTTGGATAGATAGGAGGAGAGACAGCTAGCTAGCTAGCTAGATAGATAGACACATAAAGGATTTATTAAAGAACTCATTTTATTTGCCAGACACTGTGATAAGTGCCAGGGATACAAACAGAAGCAAGCAAGATAGTTCCCTCAAGAAGTTTACGTTCTAAAGGAGAACTGCAAAGTGGGGGAAGGCATGAGTCATCATAGAAGTGAAATAAGTGTGTCCAATTTGTGACTGTGGTGAGTGTGGGAATGAAAGGAATGAGGTAACAGATTGAGAGAGCAGGTCTTTCCTAAAATGGTAGTCCCTGGAAAGAGTCATCAATGAAGACAGGAGGGCCCCAGGGTGAAGGATTATCTGGATGGCAATGGTGCAGGTGAGGGGTAGAAGGATTCCAGAGAGTGTAGGAGCAACTATGAATGACCTTAAGATTTCATAATGGGTCATTATGCTCATCCCACAGGAGGAATATGCCACCTTGAAATTCTTGAGAAGGAGGAGGGGGGCTATGTTTTCATATGCTCAGTTGGATTGAACCCTGGGGAGAAGAGGTCACAATTTATTGGCCGGTGCCATCCCTTTCCTCAGTGTCAGAATCACAGGATCTTAGATTTTGAAATAGAAGAGTCTATTGAGGCCCACCCCTTCCTTTTACAGATGAAGAAAATGAGTGAGAGAGAGGCTTATTATTTTGTCCTTCATTTTTGAAGAGGACCGATGATACAAAGGGGTGATGTCTTGACTTGCGCACGAATTGGATTTAAGTGAGGCAGAGTTGCACAGAGTTGTCAGCCTCACTTTCTCTTCCAGAGTCATCAAAGTCCAGTGGCAGAACAAAAGTCAGGATGACTAGCAATGGCCAGGGATGCAATGGATGACCTTGGCATATGATCAAGCTCTAAGTACTCTATGGCACCTGCTTTTTCACATGCTTGGGGTAGATATCTCTCTAACTCACTGCTGGGTTTGAGACCTATTAGTTACTCTTAACCTGGTTTAGCTCGTCTCTGAGATGCGTTTTACTGAGTGTGGCCACTGCGTGTGCTACAGCTTCTTGAAGCCACAGGTGAGAGTTGGGTGAAGGTAGACACCAAAGGTGGATGAGCAGCCCTGAAAAGGGCTCAGCAAGCCTTCCCACCACAAGTGCTGGTCCTCCCTTTACACCCTAGGTGGTGCTGTGGATAGAGCACAGGCCTGGAGTCAGGTAAACTCATCTTCCTGAGTTCAAATCTAGCCTCAGATCCTTACTAGCTGTGTGACCCTGGGTGAGTCATTTAACCCTGTTTACATCAGTTTCCTTATCTGTAAAATGAGCTGGAGAAGGAAATGGCAAACTACTCCAGTACCTTTGCCGAGAAAACCCCAAATGGGGTCATGAAGAATCAGACATGATTCAACAACAAAATGTTGTAGCCACAGTTATATTTGAGGGGCTTAGTAGTTTGCTCAAGGCCACACATTTGTTAAGTGTTTGAGGAAGGATTTAAATTCAGATCTTCCTCATTCTAAGCCCACTGTTCTATCCACTGGACCACCTAGCCACCTCCTCGTGCTTGAATTCTATGGCTTCCATAGGCCAGATCAGGTTGAGTATCTGGCAACATGGGGAAAGAGCATTTTGATACTGAAATATTGTTAGCATATGTCTTCATGCCTAATAGAGAAAGAGAGTAGCATAAAATCCATGAAGGAATTGGAAAGTAAGATAACCCTGGTAAGGTTTTTTTGGTAAGATAGGTAAAACACTTTGCCTTATTCAATGCACTATAAAAATGTCAACAACCACCACCATTGTTATTTTGACTGAGAAATGTAATCTGTCTTTTCTTTATTCTTCCCCTCTTTCTCACACACACAAAATTCATCTTTAATCCAAGAAGCTCCAACACTTTAATTTAGGATCAATCCTTGTAGCACTCCCATGGTTGTGATTCATGGAAATACAAAGAAGTCATGGTGACGTACCCGGTGAGATTTGTTAGGGAAAGAGCTGGGATGTGGTCCAGGATGTTTCTCTGTTTACTCTTATGCTTGCCAGATAAGCCCTTCTAGTAAAGAGAAAAAAGAAATTTTAAAAACTCAAATTGTCTGGTGGTTTATGTGAATAGTTGTATGTGTATTGTTTTATAAATATAGGAAGGAATTCTCATCGAGATTAAAGTATTTTAACCTGTCCATAGTGCAAGTGACCACAGTTTTGGCATCTCTCAGTCACAGACTCAGTGATTGGGGTAAACTTCATCTATGTATACTGGAAAAACTGGTGTCGTCCATTCTTCCAAAATGTTCTTTCTTCCCTCATCTATTTCATAGACTCATAGGTTTGGAAGCAACCTCAGAGAGCATCTAGCCCAATGCCTAACAGATGCATTGAGTTTCCTCTTACGACATCATTAACAAGTAGTTATTTGGCCTGGCTGAGACCAAAAAAAGCATCTGGGTGTTTTATTTACATGTGCATTTGTGAGCTAGAGAAGCTTCTGGTTATTTTAACATGGATTTGCATTTGGAATGGAAAGGACGTGGACCCTTCTATCAGAGTATTCTCTGTGCGGCAGGCCACACCCACACTACCATCCCCATTAGCTAAAAAATAGCATGGCTATTTTTGGCCCTTATTTGACTTATTTGACAAACAAAATGCAGTTCTGAACTGTGAGCACTCACGCCACTGAGTTCAATGAGGTTTCAGAATCTACACTGCAACTACAACCCCACCTCAGGACTTTAGGGAAATATGCTTTCGAATCAATCAATAAGCATTTCTTAAATGCCTACTATGTGTCAGGCACTCTGCTGGGCACAGGGGATGCAGGGATGAAAACGAACACATTCCTATCTCAAGGAAATTACATTCTACTGGGGAAGGGGGGGAAACAATATGTACAACATAGCCCTTCTAGCACTGCTACCCAACTTTCACTCTCATTGACAGATTGTATCTCCAGAGGATGCTGGCTACTACTTTCTCAGTGTCTATTCACTAACTCTGAGGAGTCTGGGTTCTCAAGTAAGTGTGGATAGATCTCATCATGTAAAGGTCCTCATCTGTTAATCTGTTTGGGCATGGAGGGTTGGATTTGCATGTGTGTGGTTCCCTGCCGGTAACAAACACAGGGTAAAGGGCTCCCATGTGTAAGACATACACAGAGAGCAAAGAGTGACTGATTGCATTGTGGCACTGGAGGGCCTTTTCTCTCTCTGTGGAATCCTCATCAAGTTCCCCTTAAATATGTGGTTCTCTACTGAGCTCTGAGGGTCAGTGTCAGGAGTCAGAGAGCAGATTGTTAAACTTGCAGTGTGAACATTTGCAAATGCTATAAATTGGTAACTGCTTTCCTACTGGACTATGAGCCTCAGCACCAACTGCTATGTTATATATAGCCCCACAGAGGCAGCAATGTGGGACAGTGGATAGAATGCTGGGCCTGGAGTTAAGAAGAACTGAGTTCAAATCTGGTCTCAGACACATAGCAGATGTGTGACCCCAGACAAGTCACTTAACTCTGTCTGCCTCAGTTTCCTTAACTGTAAAATGGAGATGATAAAAATAGCACCTGCCTCCATGGGTTGTGAGGATTAAATGAGATATTTGTAAAGTGCCTAGCACAGTACCTGGCACATAGAAATCACTTAATAAATCCTTCCTTCCTTCCTTCCTTCATTTCCTCCACAGGGCATGATGGATTCTCTTCTTGTGTGTCATCATCTTCTTTCATCCATTAATCAAAACCTTTCACTCTTCCCAAATTGATTAAAGACTTAATTGGCTTGGTTTACACCCCTTGATAGACCGCCTGATTCAGTCCAGCCATCTGGAACCTTCCATGGTTACATTAATTTGGATGGGGTTGAAACCTTCACTCTTATGTAATAAGTTTGCACAAAAGAGATGCAATTTAAATATGAGGAGGCATTAGCAGGTGGAGGTAATCCAGAAAGACATCAGGGTGGATGTAGTGCTTGAACTGAAGCTGGAAGGGAACTGAAGGTTTCTATCAGGCAGAGGTGAGGAGAGAGTGCATTCCAGGCAGGGGGAAAGTTAGTGGGAAGATGGGAGGCTGAGTGTTATGTATGAAGGCCAGTTTGGCTGGGATGTAGACTGCGTGGAAAGGGCTCATGTAAAATAAGGTTTGAGAGGTAGATTGGAGCCCAGTTGTGAAGGGTTCTAAATGACAAGCAGAGGAGTAATTTGAAGTGATTTTGAAGCGACTCCTTGAGGGAAAGATGATTTATAACTACAGCATTGCTATGTATTTCACTTTGACAATTAAAGTTTGCTTCTGGTTTTAATTCAATTCAATATACATATGTGGAGCACTTACTAGGAGCCTAGCCTCTGCTGGGGCTGTACCAAAGAAGTCTATCTCTGATACAGTCTCTACCTCCAGAAACCTTCCATCACTTAGTGGGGTCAAATCATGAGATGTGTCATAACCATCATTTTAATCCAAGATAGAAAAACACAGAATCTGTACATGGGGTGCTCACTTAAGTATAATTTATGGGAATGTATCACAGGAGATAATACTCAATGTGGGAAGTCCTCCACCAACAGAGTTCTTCAGGAGTCTATGACTAATAGACAACTCCTAGAGATTTTCCTGGGTTACACAGAAATCAAGTGACTTAATTAGTATCAAAGACAAAGTTCTTGACTCTGAACTCAGCCCACTCTCCACTTTCCCAAGTTGCCTCTCTAGACATAATTTATTGGTATTAAAATGAAAGATACATTTGCTAGACTGCCACATCCCTGCCAGGATTCCCCTTTGTCATGATCTAGGGTATACCACCATTATTATCAAATCTGTCCAGGACTGAAGACAGCCCTGAATTACTCCTAAATGTTGAGAATATACTGTTTTATACTCAGGAGGGCAAAACACACCATTTTGCACCTTTGCAAATGCACTATTTAGGGAATTAACATGCCAGCCACCTTTCAATGTACCAATCATAAGAAAGCTAGATAGACCTATAAGTGGGGATTGGCAAACTTCCTTCTACACTCACTAGTTGTATCCGTGGGCTTATTCCTAGCTGTTTCTGTCTCTAGGGCAAGGGTCCTAGTCTGACCAGACTGTGATATTTCTAATGCATGGACCATTTAGACACGGCATAATTAAAGAACTTCTCTAGTGTATGGAGGAGAAAAACACTGTTTCCAGTGCTAGTGGCAAGCAAGTCCTTTCTCTCCATTCTGGTTTCTGTGGTGAATCAAATATGAATTGTATTTCTATTCACATTACAAAAATCAGGCAAACCTGAAGACAATCAAACACACACGCCCCCCCCCCCCCCCCCCCCCGCCCCCCCCCCCCCCACCCCCCACCC
>NW_020941197.1:16660507-16672956 GCF_900497805.2 Vombatus ursinus
CCTGATCTCCATATGAAGTCACTTTTATATAATTAAGAATTAAGAGGAAATTAGAGGCAGGAACCAACTCCCTGAAAGTCATAAAACAACAGCTCAGAGAAATGTGAAAAGTTAAGCCTGCCTTCCAGTATTAGCTTTTAACTGGGCTTGTCCAGAAAGCTATTGAGCAGCCCACTGGACACTGATAAATGCATATGTCATAAGTACCCTATGAGAAAACTTGAAAAATTAATTAGAAATTATTTGCTTGAGAAATTAATTTGAATTTCTACTGATAGATGAACTGTGAATTGGTTGAAGTTTCTTGAACAATCCTGACCTTTTCCGAGATGGATACCCTTCATGTGGAATGTATGTAATGAGCCCAGAAGCTCTTGGGTATTAATGACTAGGCCTCAGAACTTATGTTCCCCCTCTAATGTCAGATTTCCATATTTCTTATCTGATTGTCTGCACCCCAAGCTAGTATGCCTTAAAGAAGGCAACAAGGGCTGCATCTGAGACCTCTGAAGGAAATGGGGTGTGAAAACTAAAGGTAACTGTGATAATGTGAATATTCCCAGTGGGCTTTGCAAGCTGCATCTGTTTCTGAAAATGAGAACATTTTTAGTGCATTGCTAATCTTTGTGCAGGGAGGGCGAAGGAGATTCCTTTGAATTGGGCCAGTGGATATCATCTTGGTTCCAAGGAAGTTAATGAAGTGACTAATTAAAGGCAGAATATTTCGACATCATCACTGCCCACTGGGGAGTATAACTGTGACAAAGTCTTTGCCTAAGGAGCTTACGTCCTAAGGGAAATGCACACAAATGTCGCTCGCCTCTTTCCCCCCTTACTTGAGTGACAATATCTTGTACCACACAGTCAAATCAGAAAAGAGAAGGAAAAAAGAGCATCCATGCCTCCTTTAATGTATCTGGAAGAAGGAACTTAAATAGTTAAATCCAGTACTCTTCACTCATCCATGTTTTCCCAAAGGCTCAGAAAAACCAAACCAAAACATAACCCAACCCTTATGAGAGAAAGGTGAAGAGTTGAAATTGTCCATTTCTCTCATCATCTGATTTTTATAACAGAAATAGGCAGAGCTAACATCAAACACAAAATTACAGACTTGTCTTTACAATACAAAAAAAGTCAATAGTCCCAGAAAAGGGATATGTTCATTTGTCCAGATTACTATTATTTTTTACTTCTGAAACTGGCCTCTCCATCTGCAGGCTCCAATTGCCTTGTTGGAGCAAAATGGAAAGGCTCCAAGTATTGAGCCTAAATATCTGCTGTCTGACGGGTAGAAATATAAACCTTAATCCTTTTCTCAGAGTCCAACCCTATAATTATAATAAGACATTTAGCTGCAGGGTATGTAACCATGGGTAACTGGAAGTACAAGTCTAATTTATTTTGAATGAAGGAATTAAAACAAACATTCCTTCAAAATAAACACTGTACACTTTCTAGGTGTTATGTTAAGAGAACTCTGTTGTATTGTGTGTGTGTGTATAAGACAGAGAGAGAGAGAGAAAGAGAGAGAGAGAGAGGGAGGGAGGGAAGGAGGAAGGGAGGGAGGGAGTTGGAGTTTCTGTGTGAGTATATGAACAGTCTCTCTTCCCAATTAGTGTAATTTCCTTTAAGGTCAATGACCATGCCTGTTATTTTCTTTGTACATCCTCTCAGGAAACATGGCTTGGTAGATAGGGAGCAAATGGTCAAGCCAAGAAAACCTGGTTTCAAGTGTTTCCTCTGACATACTGGTTATGTGAACATGAGGTAAGTTGTTTAACCTTTCGCTGCCCCAAGCAACTCTATAAAGTCCTAAGTTGCAGACAAACTACTTACCTGCCTCAGTGGAGACAGTTTCCACCCCAGGAGTTCCCTGTCAGAGAAATCAGAGGTCTGATCCAAAAGTCAAATAAACAAGAAACAGAAGAACAGAACCAAACTCCTCCCAGCACTTCCTTGAGTGCTCTACAAACAGTAAATGATAAATTGATGTGGTTAATCGCCCTATAAAGAGAAGAAATATTTACAGGAAATACGAGCTCTTCCCTTCTAGGGCCTCACCTCAAGTTCTGAATTTATTTCCCTCGATAGCATCATAGCATTTGTAGGACCTTAAGACATCACGGAGTCATAGACTCAGAGAATCCTCCTATACTGAAATTACAAGAGACCATGGAGGTCATCAAATGATTACCCTCCAACATCTTCCGCAAGTGTTCATTCAACCTCTCCCTTAAATATCCCTGGTGTTCTATTGTGTCCAGTGTTCAGCTATTCTTCAGTTGTACCTGACTCTTCGTAACTCCATTTGGAGTTTTCTGGGCAAAAATACCAGAGTGGTTTGCCATTTCTTTCTTCAGCTCATATTACAGATGAGGAAACTGAGTCAAGCAGGGTTAAGTGACTAACCCAGGGTCACAGAGCTAGTAAGTGTCTAAAGCCAGATTTGTACTCAGGAAGATGAGTGTTTTCTGACTCTAGGCCCAGCACTCTATCCACTGTCCTATCTAAAGCTGGTATTTGAGCGTAGCCTTTTACTATTCTCAAGAACAGTCCATTCTGTGTGTCCTGGAGCTCAACAGATTTCTGAGAGTCAATTGTTTAATTTTCAGTGCGAGCATTTACACTTCTGAAGTCAGCAAACACTACAAATCAGGACTTGATTTATTATTTTATTGATTGTCTAGACTTAAGAAAGTGGTGAAGAAAATGTTAATAGTGCTGATTAGACTTAAAGGCTTTTTTTTTTTGAGAATTGCTTGTTAAACACTTACCAGCACATCTTGAGTCCATTTCATTTTTACACAACTTTAATTGTAAAACAATTATTTCTTCATGTTGAGTTGAAATTTACCTCACTGTACCTTCTACCCTTTGACCATGGTTCTGCCGTTCAGGAATGCACACAAAACATGTTTAATCCTTCTTCCATGTGCTAATCCTTCGAATATTTGAAAACAGATATCATGCCCACTTGTCACTTTTCCCTCACCCCCAGTTTTTATCATTCCCAAATGTTTGGGATTCAGTTCTGGATGTTAATGAAGTGTCAATGTAGATAATTTAAAAACTCATAGTTGTGTAATCCAACTGGGATTCTCCTCACAATCTTATCTATGGAAAGTATTTCAAGAACTTACATAGCACTTTATATATCTCTTATTGCCTTTTCGTATTGTATTTTGCATCCCAGTTATTTGTGCTCATGTCTTATATCCCCTACTAGACTGTAAGCTCATTGAAGATAGGGGCTATTGTTTTTTTTCTTTTTTATATTCTTCACCTATCCTATCCTAGAACTGAGCATATAGTAGGTACTTTATATATTTTTGTTGAATTGAATTAACTAGACCAGGGGTGGGGAGCCTGTGACCTTGAGGCCACATATGGCCTTCTAGGTCCTTGGATGTGGCCTTTTAACTGAGTTGAAGTTTTACAGAACAAATCCTCTTATTAAGAGGATTTGTTCTATGAAGTTTGGATTTAGTAAAAGGGTCAAACTTAAGGACCCAGAAGGTCACATGTGGCCTCAAGGTTGCAAGTTTCCCACCCCTGCACTAGAGTGGCTCTCTAATGGGAGAGTTGGTCTTTGCAAAAAGAGTCCAGTGCCATGAGGTACTGACATTTCCCTCCAAATACTTGCTGCTTTTCAGTGAATAATCTTGCACAATCAGTTGACAATGAGAGTTTGGGAAGGTATAACATTTATTGTGTTACTCATCATCTTCTTGGAGGATACATTTTTTAAAAACATTAGAGAAATAATGGAAACAGTAAATAGCACCATACAGAGTATCAGGGGTGTTCATAATGCCTCCAGGGTGTTAAGTGGGGGAAATAGAATAGCAAAACAATGGGAAACATACATAGGAAATGTAGGTAGGTGTACATTTCCCAACATCCTCAAGTTTCCTCTTCTCTTACCTTTGAAGAAAATTCTGATCTGCTATTACATAATCTACTTTCCAGGTAAGCAGAAAGATTCCCAAGGCTGGGATGTCTTGTGGGGGCGGGTATTCCACAGGTACCTGCAGCTTGCTTGCTTTGGCCCTTGCTACCTCAGCCTGAGCTGGGAAGTGAAGGAAGCGTTAGAACAGAGCCTCAGAGGAGCAAGAGAGACAAAGACAGAGACTCAAAACTGGGTTGGAATCAGGACACCAGAGAGCTGTGAAGGGCCAGTAAGACAGGACCAGGAGCCAGACCCATACCATTGTGAAACCACAGCATCCTATGGAGATCCGTCAGGAGACTCTTTTCTCTGTACTTTTCAGTTTGCAGATCTGATCTGGATGGATTCCTGCCATACAACAATTTCTCCTATTTTTTCTTCCTACACCCTGGAATGGTGAGGGTGGTTGGGAGGGTCTCTGAGAAAGACGATTGGGTGAAATAATTTCTTCACAGTTTTTCGTTGTGACAATTTCTTTAGCTTTGCATTGAGACAGCTTCTGAACAGGTTTGCTATGTGACAGCTCTTTCACAGTTATTCATTTCACTGCGTTTTAATAAATCATGTGGCCCTAAACAGTCAATCACCTAAGTCTTCCAAATGAAGTTAGTCTACTGAGAGCAGGAGATTTCCCAATATGTGGTGGGGGCTGAGAGCCAAACCAAGGTTTCCACATCTTTAATATTTCAGAGTGGTTTTCTATTTCTTTTCCCATAGACATGGTGTCACAAATTTGGAGATGGGGCAGCGTTGAAGAGGTTGGCTTAAGAGTGGAGAATGAGTGTCTTCTAGGGAGCAATTAGGCATACTTCAGTCTTTAGACTGAAGAACTAGAGTCATGAATAACCCCTGATAACACTTAGTGCATGAATTAATCTACAAAAATGAGCCAGAAAAGGCATATAAACAGCTTATAACAGCCACTGCAGCGCTGGGAGCACTCATCAAGTATGCATCTATCCCAAGCATCAGGTGAAATAGTGGAAAAGGATAAAGGGAAAATCCATTTCTAGGGGTCCAACAATGACCACAATAGAAATCCCGGGAGAGAAAACTCAGAGTTTGAAGGGGCCTTAGAGACAATTGAGACCAACCTCTTATTTTATAGGTGGGAAGACTGAGGCACAAAGAAATTGTGACTTGAAAGTGACTTGACCAGGATAGTACAACTAGTAAGTGTCTGGTGAGATCTGAACCCAAGTCTTCCTGAGTCCAACTCCAGTATCTTTTCTACTATACCTATCATGTGGGAATGTACTTTATGAGCTTGATCATGTGATCATTTAATTCTGTCATTTACTTCTCTGTTTATTGTTAGCCCATCTAGCTATTGGCTTATTAGTGACACCCAAGTGTCTCTTTGACTATAATTTCCAAGCGCCTTATTTTATAGATGAAGAAACTAAGGCCTAGAAAGAGTGTGACTTGCTTAAGGTCATATATAGTTAAGAAGGAACATAGTTAGGACTTGAACCCAAAATCTCTGACTCCCAACTCCAGTGCTCTTTGCATTAGACCAGCCTGTATGTCACATAAATATCTTGATCATGGAACAGCGTGAAAGAGACAGAGAATAACGCACAGGAATAATAGCTTTTATTTATATGATGCACTTTACAAAGCAATTTCCTAACAATGATCCTGTGGGTAAGTGTTGTAAGTACTGAAAGTGAGATTCAGATGATTTAAATGACCTGCTCAGACCTGGTCAAACCAGGATTTGAGCCTTTATTCTTTTAAATTCTAAATTCACTGTTCTTTCCATTGTATCAATAGAATAAATGCCCACCCATGTGGTATGACTTTAAAGATCCCTAAGGGCCCTCTTGTCTCCCAAAATATCTCCCCTATCATCCTGTCAGGGTACCTGAAATTTCACTAGTAAAAGAATTCATTTGAATAAAATCACAGTTGCCAGAAAACTCCCAGTTAAAGTGCAAAAAAGCATCCCACCAAGATGGTGCCGGGCGGGGAATGTAATCCTGCAAATATATCAACAAGCGTCATTAATACAATTCAATCAAAAGTTGTTTGCTAGGAAAGAGCAGTACCCTGAAGGGGTGGGACACAGGACAGATTAAGATTCCATCCTGAAGGAAAAATTTAAGGTATTGAGTGTAGGGCTTTCTGTCCAAAGAGGTCAAATTTAGAGTGAGACAATAGGGTGCTCTGGGAAACCAAAGACAAACATGATGGCCCTAGAAATCAAGGTGGGAAAGTAGCTCAAAGAAAGAAAGTGATCTTTTTAAGGAAACGTGAAATGGGCCGCTAGGTGGTATAATGGATAGAGCACTGGGCTGGGCGTCAGGAAGATCTGAGTGCAAATCTAGCCTCAGACTCTTACTAGTTGTGTGCCCCTTGGTGAGTCGCTTAACCCCTATTTGCCTCAGTTTCTCATCTGTAAAACTGGGACACATTGGAGAAGGAAGTGGCAATCCATTCCAGTATCTTTGCCAAGAAAATACCATGGGCTTGTCCATGGCGTCCCATAAAGTCAGATATGAGTGAACAACTAAGGTGGCATCAAGGCCATACTTTCCCTGCTCCCCAATTTTGTTGAGGGCTAGCCTCAGGCACATGATGAGGGGTAAACCCCTCACATACTCCCTGCCTCTCTTTCTCTAGTCTATTCTTGTTTTGCTGGGAATGGATGCCCTAGGATGAAAGATGCTATAAAAATACAGGATGTTATTGCTATTGCTACGAGTAATTAACATGAAATAGGATCAGAACACAACAATCCCTTGGAAGCTAATCCTTTTAAGTTAATGGAATTGAAATATTGTAATTCGTGAACGAATGTTTAAATGGTGTTACTTGGACAGTTACTGTGTGTTATTTATATTTGTTGAATTTTTTAAACTGCATCCCTCCTTCTCAAAGATGCCTGAGGGCACAAGTACAATGCATTAATGAATTCATTATCATAAATGAATTACTAAGAAGCAACAGTAATTAACAGCTTAAACTAATATAGTTTTAAAATAGTAGACTTAGTACTATTCTTCTGGGGAAAGTTGGTTAAAAGAAGAGATAACCATGGCATCTTTTTAGGCTTAAAAGGAATCTTAAGTAATTAGAGTCCAATGGCCTTGACGATCACAAAACCCTGTAAGCAAAAAATAAATTAATAAAATCTCTCACACATGTTTATTTACTTATTTATAAATTACATACATAGACTACTGACTGTGTGGTCCTGGGTAAATCACTTAACTTCTCAATGCACAATTTTCTGTAACTGAAAATTGCAGAGAAGATGCAGATCAGCATAAATAGAGTTTCCTCACTTAGAATTTCTCAATACTGATGTGATCCCCAGTTCAGTCCCTATTTTCTATTTTTGAATATCATGTTTTGATACTTCATGGTATAATAATTTGAAGGTTTGGTTCAAAGTTCAGTTTATTTCAATACTTGATTTTAATTGACATTCCTGAAAAAGATTCTTTCCAAAGACATATAAACTTAAATGGAGTCTGCATACACTAAATCATCATTCTCATTTTCCAATCTGATGTCCTAATTATGCAAAAGTTTTTGTTAAAATTTGGCTGTAAATTTCCATCTTTCCTGACATCAATCTATTTTTTCTTGCACATTAATCAGAAGGTGTTGAATTTTTACATTATTAATAAATGGGTTCAAAATTCACTGAAATTCTTTATTTGGAAGTTTAAAAACAGATTAGAAAATTCTGTCTATTATTATTATTATTATTATAATATGGGCAGCTAGGTGGCACAGTGCATAGAATGCTGGACCTGAAGTTAGGAAGACTCATCTTCCTGAGTTCAAAGCCAGCCTCAGACACTCATTGGGGGAGATCCTAGGCTAGTCACTTAATCATGTTTGCCTTAGTTTCTTCATCTGGAAAAGGAAATGGCAAACCACTCCATTATCTTTGCCAAGAAAACCCCAAATGGGGTCACAGAGAGTTGGGTATAACTGAGCAGTATTATTATTATTATTTCCAAGTTTAGTATGCAGATGCAATAATCTTTATAGTTCACACATTTACATTGCTTTTTTTTAAGCAACCCAGAGAAGAGAGAATAAGTATCCAGGAGTGACTGAGGCTGCAGAGAGGTTGTGAAGGATAAAGACTGGGAAAAGATCATCAGTTTTGCCAATTAAAAGATAACCATAACTTTTAAGAGAACAGTGTCAGTTGAGTGAGGAATAGGATAAAAAGGAGATGTCAAACCCGAGAGACCTGAGTCTGGTGATGCCTTCCAGAGAAATGTGGAAGCTTAGGAGAGAGGGATAGATTTAAGGGTTAAGGTGATATAATGAGATCTGCAAGGCAGATCACAATGGAAGAAAGGAAGGAAGGAACAAATGAAGGAACAAAGGAAGGAAATTGAGGGGTAGTGGTGTTACTCTCTGGTCACTATCCTGGAGTTCACAGCCTGTTCTATTGAGCTCCTGCAGTAGCCCAGGGCGATCTGGGGTCACTGTGTGGGATGCTGAGGGATGAGGGTGAGGAATGAAGGGGGACATACAAAGCGGAGACAAAGAGATATTTTATGCCTGCTCAGCTACTGTGGCTAAGCCATGGTTGGGTTATTATAGTCCAGGAGATGTGTGTGTGATTTGGGGTGTGGGAGGAAAGAAGAGGAGGAAGGAAGAAAGGAGGTTTAATGCTCAGTGCAAAGGAGATCGGCTGTAGGAGGGGTCTAGTGGTAAGCTATAATGAGTAAAGGTGATGATGAGGTTGTGTTAGAGACAAACCCATGACTGACTGTTGAAGGGATGATGCTGACTGAGCCCATATCCTTTGGAGTTAGACCACAGGGCAGTAGCCCCCACTTTGGAAATCATGGATGTAGTATACTTTCTTGCCTGCAGTAGGATCATATTTAAACTACCTTGGTGCAGAGTAATCTCTATCCTTTTCCTTTAGAGCGCCACAGGAAATTCTGCTATCTTCACTGGAAATCCATTTAATTATTTCAATATTCAATAACTGGCAGACTAAGTTCCTCAAGGAGAGAGCCTGTTTCATTTCTGTTTTTGAATTCTCAGCATCTATGATGATTCGTGGCATGTAGTTGGCACTTAATAAAGGCTCATTGAATTGAATATTTAGTAACTCTTGTTCTCAAGAAATATGCCCTTGTGTGTAACTGAAATCCTTTTTGCTAGAATTTAAATTTGTTCCTCTTGTCCTATCTTCCATGTGGATGGAGAACAGCTGGCCAACATTCTCCTTGTGAGACTTCTTCATCTATTTAAAAATAAATCATTAAATCACCCCATCAGCTTTCTCTTTTCCAGGATGAACAATTCTTGTTTATTTAATGTTTCAAAAGTCTCATTCTTCAGTAACTGGATCATCTTTTTGTCTCTCTCATAAATGCTTTCAAAGGTTTCTATGATCCTTTTTACAAGGAGATACAGCATTAATCTGATATGGATGCCCCCCCCCC
Source organism: Vombatus ursinus (assembly GCF_900497805.2). NCBI lineage: Eukaryota > Metazoa > Chordata > Mammalia > Diprotodontia > Vombatidae > Vombatus > Vombatus ursinus. The sequence continues at coordinate 16,669,892 of NW_020941197.1, forward strand.
AGTTTGGGATACCAAGACCCCCTCAATATTTTATTCCTACTTAAGTGCTTATGTATATGTAAGGTGAGTAGGGCTAATCTGAGGAGACCCCTGATCAACAGGACAAATTCCTCAAAGAATTTCAGATTATGTGGCAAGGACTCAGAAAGCTATCTCTCCCGAAGGTGGACATGTCCATTGGACCTTGGCTGAAAAGACATAGAGAACTCCTCTGACTGGGGGCTTCCCAGTGACTGGGGCTTTCTCCAAGAAAATTAGCAAGAGAAGGTGGTGGGGTGGGGGAAATTTTTGTTAAAAGAGTTACCATTTCCTCATGGTCTACAAAAGTAAGCCGATTGGTTTTTTTTTTTCCCCACTCTCTATCCCTTGGATTGGAGTATAGTATAATGGACTTCCATTCTGGGGGGAAGTGAGGGATTTTTTCCTCTCCTCCAATTTGCAGCAGAAGCACATGGTGAACTATTTGTACTTGCCTCAGGTGGACTGAGGTTTTTGGACCCCAAATTCCTAGCACCCTTTGCTTTCTGTTTCTTCTCAGTAGACCTAAGAATCAAAAATTCCTGAAGATGGACTTTCCCTGCCCAAGCAGTTAAAACATTGATAGAATTGTTGCAGATGCTCATGAATGAAGAGAAAGATATAACCCAGGGTACCCAAAGACTCTGAGCTCACAAAGGCCAATTCCAATCCTGGGAGCTTTAGCACCTGAAGATCAGTTTCTCCCTTTACCTCACTGCCCATACTTGGCTAGAACTGATCTAGGAAAATCGTATATACTCATGGCAGAGCTCAGGTCTAGGTTCCTCAAATATGGGTTAAAAGATCCTCAGTTGCCCCACAGACACTCACTATGTACGATGGATATGTGGTGTGAGAGGATTTTTATTTCACCCACCTAAGATGTAAAGTACATGAACAGATGCAGAAAACTTCAAACAGCCTATTTGATGCACAACCACAGAGAGAGGGTTGATATGGACTAAATCTCCTGTTCTACTGTCTAAACTCCAACCTCAAGGCTATCCCTTGTTTGCAGTTTTCTCTTTCGAAGAAGCACAATGCTAAAGAAATCTTTCTTTAAGAAGCAAGTTCCTGAACAATTGAATTCTAGAGCTCTCAAACTTGGGGTTACCCATAAGGCAAATTTCAGAAGTAGTGGTGTTCTGGATTGTTTCTTTCTTTGTACTTGTATCCTCAGCACCTAACAGAGCACCTGACACATATTAGGTACTTAATTAATAAGTATGAATTGATTAATAAGGAATTCAAAATCACTCCTCTTCACAACCATTGTCCATGTTCCATCTTCTCAAGCTCAGCAGGCACATGCATGCCTGCCTCTGCCACTGCTCTGTGTATTGAGCACTGGGCCAGGAATCAGAAGTTAAAATCCAGCCTCACGCATTTACTAGTTGTGTGACCCTGGGCGAGTCATGTAATTTCTATTTGTCTCAGTTTCCTCAACTGTAAAATGGGCATAATAATAACACCTACCTTCCAGTGTTGTTGTGAGGATCAAATGAGATAATATTTGTAAAACACTTGAAACAGAGTAAGCAGTATATAGATGTTAACTATTATTGTTATTAATTAGTTGCTTTTGTGGGAAGTCAGAATGAAGGTCTGCTTTTCTGTACTCTCCAAGGAAGGATGGAGAGAGTAGAGAAGAAACTAAGGGGCTAGGAGATGAAAAATTGGACAAGGAGGGGAGAGGGACTTAAAATTCATTTTTATTTTTTATTTTTATAGACTACAAGAGAGAGGCGGCTCTTCAAAAAAAAAAGTCTATTTCCTTCACTCTGTTCCCCACTGTCAAATGCCAATTATCTTGGAGACAACCCCACTCACTTGAAACCCATGAGAGCAGTTCTCTTTGTCCACTCAGCAAAGAGCCAATTCTAGACCATGATCAAATTCCCATTTACTTTCTATAATCTCATCAAGTTGATTACAGAACTCATCAGATTGGTGAGGGGCTCCACAATTGTTCCCTTGTGACCTTGGGAGAGTCACTTTGTCTCTGGGGGCTCATTTTCTTCCTCTGCAAAATGATTAGACAGAACAACATCAAAATCTGTAATCCTATGATATTTTCTGTTTTCCAACCCAACCTTTAGGTCTTTTTAGATAAAAAAGATCATGGATTGCATCTCACACTCTCTGCCACAGTGTCATGAGTTCTATACTAAGAACCACGTGAAAACGATTTCCAAATCATCTTCCTAACAAAAATCAAGATGCTCACCCCATCACCTACAAAGAAACAGATGTTGTGACTTTCAACCAACCTACTTCCATTTCATTATTCCAACATCAAGGACATCAGGGAAACTGCTGGGTGATAAGAGCTGCTTCTTAATTATTTTCTTTTTCTTAATAATAATAAAAATTAGTATAGCCAAAATTAACGTTGTATTTACTATGTGCCACATGTTGTGCTAAATGTTTACAAAGAATATCTTATTTGATTCTCACAACAATCTTGGGAGGTAGGAAACAGAGGAAGACAAGATGGAGAATGAGGAAAACAGAGGTAGACCGAGGATAAGTGACTTACCCAGGGTCACATACCTAGTAATTGTCTGAGACTAGATTTGAACTCAGGCCTTCTTGACTCTAGGCTGAGTGCTCTATGCACTGTACTGTCTTACCTCTTCCTACTTGTCCTTCAAAAAAAAAAGCTATGGAACTCTAGAATTTCAGTTCTTGGATTTCTTTTTACAAAGAAACTGGGGTCTAAAGAAACAAATTGACTTGTTAATTAGATTTGGGATCTAAACTTTGGCCTCCTATTTCTTTCTCCTGGGAAATAACGGCGTATGCCAGATGTGGAGTCAGAGAATCAGGGCCGTTTCAGATCCTCGTGCAAGTCACTTAACATTGATGGGTCTCAGTTTCATTATCTGTAAAATATGGGGTTGATGCATGGAAAGATGATATTTGTAACATGAGTCCTTTGTCAGTATTAGAGTAGTTGGAGGGAAAAAATTATATGTATGTATATATGTAGATAGATAGATAGATAGATAGATAGATAGATAGATAGATAGATAGATAGATAGATA
>NW_020941197.1:16672966-16758165 GCF_900497805.2 Vombatus ursinus
ATAGATAGATAGATAGATAGATAGATAGATAGATAGATAGATAGATACATAGAAGGCACAGGGTAAGTTGAAGATGAAGGGGTAATATCTGAAGAATAAAATTAAGGGGTGAGAGAGGATTATACTGGGAGAAGGAGAAAGGGAGAGGTAGAATGGGGCAAATTATCTCACATAAAACAGACAAGAAAAGGCTTTTACTGTGGAGGGGAAGTGGGGGAAGGTGAGAGAGAATGAGTGAATCTTATCCTCATCAGATTTGGCTTAAGGAGGGAATAACATACATACTCAATTGGGTATGGAAATTTGTCTTACCCTGCAGGAAAATAGGGGGGAAGGGGATAAGAGAGTGGGGGGGGGGAAAGATAGAGGGGAAGGCAGATTGGGGGAGGGGGTAATCAGAAGCAAACACTTCTAAGGAGGGACAGGGTCAAAAGAGAGAATAGAATAAATGGGAGGCGGGATAGGATTAAGGGAAGTATACTTAGTTTTTCACAACAAAAAAAAAATGGGATTGGAATAGATAACCTCTCAAGTCCCTCCCTTCTCTAAGGCTATGATCTTATGATCTTCACCCAGTATTTCTTTCTATTCAGCTGAGTCACCTAGGCGAAAAGGTCCTGTTTAACTTTTCTGTGGAGTATAGACAACTGGAGATGGCCCCACACCTGGACTTAGCAAGTACTTAATAAAGGATAGGAATGGAAATGTCTTGATCTATATCTTGCCACTGGACCCAGGTGACTCCAGAAGAGAAAGTGAGGCTGGTGATTTTGTACAGGTTCCTCACTTAAATCCAATGACCTTCCAAGCCATGGCATCACTTTCCTGATGCCATGGTCCTCTTCAAGAACGAAGGACAAACAACAACAAGAGTATAAATTTTCAGTCATGTCTGACTCTTTGTGACCCTGCGGCTACTGGTCTTTAAGATAAAAAAGCAAACAGGTAAATCAGCTTTGCAAAAACTGTATTTACCCAGACAATTCAGTTTTGTGTCTGGATCAGATTTAGGTAGAATATAAGCTATATTAGGTCAGGGAAAGTTTTTTTTTAAATTTTAATTGGTATTCACAGCAACTTTTACGTTGTAAATGCTTTAATATATGCTTGTTGAATTTTTATTTAATTGTTAGATAATTAGGGGAAGAGAGCGTGGCATAGTGGACAGAAGGTCTGCCTTGGAGAGAGGAAGATGGAGATTAAAATCTTGCCTCTGTCTCATACTAGCTTTGTAACTCTGAACAAGGCACAGAGGGTCACAGACTATGACTCTCTAAGATCATCTGCATTGAGAGATATGAATTTGACCCCAGCAGTCCCATATACGTGAACTCGCAGGACCAGACAATAATAATAATAATAATAATAGATGAGACTTCTGATTTTTATTATTTTTCCTCCTGAAGAAAAGAGAACCAAAATATTTTCTGGGTAACATTTTGCCTAATTTCACAGCTTCGTTTAATTTACATGAACTCCTCTTACTAGACGGGTCTAGATACAGTTAACTACAGGCTCTAAGGATGAACGTCAGGAACTCCCAGATTCTTTGTCTTGCTCTTCCTCTGAATCACTGTCACTTTGAGTAAAGTACTTTTCCTCTTTGGTGCAACAGTCTTCTCTCATTGAATATTCAATTCAATTTACTTCCACTTAATAAATATTCAATTCAATTTATTTCCATTTAATAAATCTTTATTAGGAGCCCAAGATGAGCAGTGCCATATGCCAGTTCCTGGAAATAGAAGTGAAAGAATAAAAAAAAAAAACATTTATTAAGGTTTACTATATGTCAAGTACTGTGCTAAGTATTGTGTATATAAATATAAAAACTAACAGTTCTTGCTCTCATGGAACTTACATTCTTTTTTTTTTTTAAAGGCAATTGGGGTTAAGTGACTTGCCCAGGGTCACACAGCTAGTAAGTGTCAAGTGTTTGGTCTGAAGCTGGATTTGAACTCAGGTCCTCCTGACTTCAGGGCCAGTGCTCTATCCACTGCACCACTTACCTGTCCCTTACAGCTTACCTTCTAATGGGGGAGACAATACACATAGGAGAGTGGTAGAAAGGGAAAGGCACTTTGGTCTGGAAAGTTGTAGGGATGGTAAGTAACGGCACACAGGAGTATGTTCACACATCCCACCCAGAAACAATGGCAGAGTTGATTTGGTGATGGTTCACAGTCCCAAAACTGGAATGGGGTGGTGGTGGTGGAGAGATATACTGGGAAAAGGTCCATAAAGGTGGCAAGGCTATTGGTCTGTCTGTGAAGGAGGCAATGAAGCAAAGCATGGCTAGAACTTTAATGAAATAGTGGTCCAGGAGAAGCAGTTACAAATTAGAAGAGTAGGGGCTCCAGGGCAGAAGTTCTAGAGATGAAAGAGTTGAAACCTCCAAGGCATGGTCTTTGCTGTTAGAAGCAAGAGGATTGGGGAGGTTGTGGAGGAGATGGATGCCGATTACAAAGATGAAAAAATGAGAAATAACACATTTCTGGCCCCAAGAAGGCAGCTACATGGCACAGTGGATAGAGCACAAGGCTTGGAGTCAGGAAAACTCATCTTCTTGGTTTCAAATCTGGCCTCAGATACTTACTAGATGTATGACCCTAGGCAAGTCACTTAACCCTGTTTGCCTCAGTTCATATAAAATGAGCTGGAGAAGAAAGTGGCAAACCGCTTCAGTATCTTTGCCAAGACAACCTCAAATGGGGTCGTGAAGATTCAGATACAACTGAACAACAATCACAACTGGCCTCAAGAAGACTATAGTTTCATAGAAGGATAAGACACACATAAAACAATAGATTAAGTCTGTGCCCATTGGGAGCAAGGAGGGATAATGTCTAAAAACTTACAGCAGGATGGAATAGGAGGCTTTAGACTCAAGTAAGCAAGAGGGGGGACCCTAACCCTTCTAACAAAAATAATGCTCCCCCATATACTCTTCCAATAAAGATTCATTTACACTATTAAGTCTCTCTCTCAAAATGTAACTATCTCCTGTAAGAGTTTGACACAAGACATCCACAAATAGTTCAATCAGATTGTTTTCTTTATGAAACTAGTCTGAGATTATAGTGGGCACCCTGTGGATCTGTAGAAGCAGGCTTTGGGAAGCCCAGAATCATAAGGTTCCTGGGAAACAGAGGGCCAGGAGGTAGGATAGGGATGCAGAAAAAGGGTGGCGAAAGGGTCAAAGTGACTAACTTCAATTTGGCCCAGGACCTTGGTGGCACAACCTCCCAAGTGCCAACGACAGAGGCACCTCTGACGGGGGATCTCCCACTCCCCTTCAATTTGTAAGCATTTCTATAAGGAAGACCAGGGCTGGAGGATCATTTACAAGTATTTGCTTTGTGATATGAGAATGTTACAACCTAGATTTCTGGGCTTTGAGACAAACTCTCACGCCTAACAGCTGCCCTGGGCCGGGGTTACTGTTCCCTCATAAGGAGCTGGTTTCATCAAACAGTCTTTTGAAACTGAACTAGCTGGTGGAGGCCACAAAGACGCAGCTCAGGGTCACCCATACAAAAAGACTGGTTAGTTCAATTATATCTCAAATAACAAAGGGCCGGAGGAGCTCTTTTCAAATACCTGTTATTCACATAATGGAAAACCTATTTCCTTTAGAAAATCCCTATGCCGGTTAGCAGCAAGGAAATCATCCAAAGAAGTAAGTACTCGGATCATCACTTAACTCACTTCGCGATAAACAGACTAAAAGTTCTCTAGTCAGGTAGCCTAAATCTATAAGTAGATAAACCAAGGAAAGCACACACTTGGATTCCTGGGACTCACAACTCACTGCGTCAATGTTTTAAATCAGGCAAGTGTTCCAGATGCTAACCTCATCTTTCTGCCTCTTGAAAACAGGCATAGTTCCTATCATTTCTACCTTTTAGCCTGGTTTTCTATGGAAACCAGATCACCCTGGTGTGTCTTTCTATCCCCTACTGGAAAGGCATCAGATTGGATTGAATAGGAACAAAGGCCCGAGGGACACAGAGTGTCCCTATAATCACTGCGAAGGGTGAATGTCTGAGGGCGACGCTGCTGAACTGGCTCAGGCTGCAGAAGAGATTGAAACGTATTTTAAGAACGAGAAACTAGGACATGATCAATCAGCTTCTCCTTGGAATGCATCCCCTCACCTCTGCCCCTTGCAGCCCCTAATTCCCTTGAAGGCTCAGGTCAACTGCTTTCTCTTTTAGGAGGTCTTTCCTCACACCCCCAGTTATCATCCATTATTCTCCTCCCCCCCCATCCTCCACTGACACTATTTTGTGGATATTTTGTTATCTGCATGCATGTTGTCCCCCTGAGGTAGAACATAAGCTTCTTGAGGGCAGTGGCTATTTTTATTTTTGTCTTTGTCTTCCTGAGGACCCAATATAATGCCTCACTCATGGAAGGCATTTAAGATGCAGTGGTTAGAGTACTGGACTGAAAGTCAGGAAGAAAGACATGAGTTTAGATCTCACCTTAGACACTCAATTAATTATGTGAGCATAGGTAAGTCACTTAACCTCTGTTTGCCTCAGTTTCCTTATCTATAAAATGGAGACCTATAGCATCTATTTCCTAGGGTTGGGAAATATGATCAAATGAAATTTGTAAAGCACTTTGTAATCCTTAAAAAGCTATATTGCTGCTAGCCATTATTATTAATAAATGCTGGATGAAGGGGCAGCTAGGTAGCACAGTGGATAGAGCACTGGCCCTGGAGTCAGGAGGACCTAAGTTCAAATGTGACCTCAGACTCATAACACTCACTAGCTGTGTGACCTTGGGCAAGTCACTTAACCCCAATTGCCTCATCAAAAAGGAAAAAAAATGCTAATTGAATTGAAAAATATTTTTATAAACTCTACAATGCTATGAAAACACAAGCTGTTATCAGTAGCACAATTGCTTGGGATTTCATATTAGCCCAAAGAAATAGCTTTGTACCCCACACTATAGCTGTGTATATCTATATATATGTGTATATAGCTATAGTGTATCTAATACAGACTAGTACCTTTAAGACTTGGGGAATAGTCTGAGGTTTCTCTGGCCTGTGAGTATTGTTCTCAATATTTTGTGATTTCAGTATCCTAGAACCTCACAGTATCACAGAACCGCAGAATTGGCAGGGACTGGAGAGGCCATCTCATCCAGACCATATATATGGTCTATAATCATATATTTTTTATAATATGCCTGGAACATGGTCTTCCAGTGCTTGCTTAAAAATCTTCTATGAGAATTACCCTCCTTGGGCAGCCCATTCTTCTTTTGAACAGCTGTAATGATGAGAAAGTTTTCCATTACGTTCCCTTATGTCGCTACATCTTCCATCTATCTTTCCTAGTTTTGCTAGTTAGGAGCAGAACAAGTTGAATCTCTCTTCTACAAGAGATAGGATAGCTCATCAGGTACTTTGAAGCCAGGTTAATTATATCCTTCCCTAAATCTTCTCTTCTTTAAACTATACAATCTGAGTTCTTTAAATGAATCCTTGCATGGCATGGTCCATAGGCCCCCTCACCATGGAGGTCACCTTCCTCAGATGTGCTCCTGCTTGTCATGGTCTTTCCTAAAATTCAATGCCCAGAACTAAGCACAATACTCCAAATGTAGGCTGACTGTGGGAGAACACAGTTTTATTTCATACATTACACCTCTTTTAATATAGCTCAAGATTGTATTAGAAGTTTTTGACTGTCACACTGGAATGTGTATTATTGATCTTGAAATCTACTAAGCCACTCCCCCCAAGATCTTTTTTATATGAACTATTGTAGCCAAACCTCCCTTTCCTTAAAAGAGTGAAATTTGCTTTTTAAGCCCAAGTATAGTATTTTACATTTATTTACATTCAATTTGATCTTATTACATTGGTCCATCGTTCTTGCCCATTGAGATATTTTAGATTCTGATTCCATTATTCATTGTGTTGGCTATCCCTTCCAGCTTTAGCTCACATTAACATTTATTTAATTTTATTATGATTATTAGTCTTGGCTTATTTAGTTACTGTTAGTCGAAGTATTAGAATTTCTAGAACTTTTGGCTTAAGGGTGTACATATTTTGTGCAGTGGATGATTCAATGATTCAATTCAATGATTCAGAGCCCAAAGGTTAAAATAATCAATTTAATAAAATAAATTCAAATACTCCTGTGTAAAATCAGTTCCTAGGTGGCTTAAAGTAATCCAGAGAATAAAAACAGATCAAAATATGCCATCAAGTTAAAAACACTCAAATAGGAAGTTCTTGGGATCCTAGGAGCTGTCCACCTAAGTCCAAAAAAACTGCTTTTATATTCTTCTTTCCCAAAGGATCTATGGCTTAGTCTCAGATCAATCCACCTGGTGGTAAAGTTAACCCAAATTGCCCCAAGCCTGGACCACAATTTCCTTGCATGAAATTGTTGTAGGTAGTGTGATGGGCTAATTCATGCATTCCCAGTTCCACCAGTATCCTGGCTCACCACAGAGAGGATAGTGGGGTTGTTTTTGTTGTTCAATTGTGTCCAACTCTTCATGACTTTTCTTTATGATTTTCTTGGCGAAGATACTAGAGTGGTTTACTATTTCTTTCTCCAGTTTTAAGCAAGGGTTAAGTGACTTGCCCAGGGTCATATAACTAGTAAGTTTCTGAGGTCAGATTTGAATTCAGTTTTTCCTGACTCGAGGCCCAGAGCTCTATCCACTTTACTACCTACCTGCGATGGACAGTGGGGTAGAATATTTGAGATTAGTACTGCCCCAGAAAAATCTAGGCTGTGTTGCCACCATAGATAAGATACAAATAATGCATTAATTTGTGGTTCCTTTAGCTTTTAATACATGGTGAGGGACAAAGGAATGCTACTCATAGGACTAGGCATGAAGGAAAGAAAGGGAGAAAGGAAGACCATGGGGGAAAATGGAGGATATAGAAATATAAATAAAAAGATACACGTGTTAGAGAGACTTCAGGCCTAGAAATGGAGGAAAAGTACAGTTTCCACTCCTATTTCCCCTACAGGAGCTTGGAACAGTTCTGAGTCCTTAAAGGATGCTTAGTCAATATGTATTGAATTGACCTGAACTGAGTAGTTGAGTGTCACCAACAGCCATCTCAGTTGCTGCTTACACCAGTCACTTTTGAAAGTTAATTCCAGCCATATTTGACAGAAGGTCCAGGGAGACTAAAGGCCCCATAAATGTCACTGTAAAACATGGCTTGAAAAATCTTGCTTGTCAAGTTGTTATGATTTCCTGCTTGAGTCTATGTTTTCTGATCATAACTTAGAAAGAAGATGGCAGTTAGATGGCACAATGGTTAGAGAACTGGGCCTGAAGTCAGGAAGACCTGAGTTCAAATCTGGCTTCGGATGCTTCTTAGCTGTGTGACCCTGAGAAAGTCATTTAACCCCATTTGCCTCAGTTTCCTCATCTGTAAAAAGGCGGTAATAATAGTACCTAGATCCCAGGGTTGTTGTGAGGCTCAAATGAGATAATAAATTATAAAGCACTTAGCATAGTGCCTGGCACATAGCAAGTGCAGCATGTTAGTTATTATTGTTATTATTATTATTATGTCAAATTAAAAAGTATCCCTTTGTGGAACCCTCTTTTCCCTACTCTTCTTGCATCCTAGTTGGCTGCCTCAAAATAATAGCTAGCATTTATATATATTTATATTATGTATTATAAATATATAAATTATATACTTAAAATTTACAAAGCATTTTATACATATTATTTCATTTGATCTATATAATAATACTATAATACAGGTGCTATTATTATCCCCATTTTGAAGAGGAGAAAACTGAGGGAGAGAGAGGTTAAGTGATTTGCCCAGGTTCCCACAGCTAGTAAGTGTCTGAAGCAGGATTTGAACTCAGGTCTTCATTTCAAATAAATGATTCTTTCTATTTACTCTGCCACCTAACTACCTCAAACCTGTCATTTTAAAAATATACCTGTAATCTTAGTTCTAGGGCCCCCACCATTCTTGGAAATGGCAGGCTCAAACCTTAGTGCTCATAGGATCATAGGTCCGGGGCCAGAAGTGACCTTAGAGCACATCTAGTCTAACCTGATTTTACAAATGGGAAAATTAAGGCATAGGGAGGTTAAGAGACTTACCTCAAGTCATACAGGTAGTAAATGTCAGAGGCAGAATTTGAACCCCTTTGGGTTTTGCTGCTGATAGTGAATTGATATCAGAAACGGAATATGGCTATGGGAAGATGCCTTTCATTGCCTGGTGAAGAGACTTCATAAACAGAATTTACTTTTGTGAGCTCCCTTCTGCTCTAGGAAATGATCTAGCCCTGTCATTTCCTAAACATATTAATACAAACAGAGAATATTAGAATTAGAAGAGACTTTAGTCACAGGATCACAATTCTAGCCCAATGCCTTCATTTTACAGATCAGGAAACTGAGTCCCAGGGAGATAAAGTGACTTGCAAAAAGTTGCATCAGAGGCAGATTGTGAACCCAGGTCCTCTGACTCTAGGATGAGTACTTTCCCCACCATTCACTGCTTCTTTATTTTATAAGTGAAGAAACTGAGGTCTTGAGAGAAAAAGCAATTTGTTCAGGGTTACATCACCACTGAGTGACAGTGTTGAGAGCAGAACCTAAGTCTCCTGACTCTGAACCCAGCATTGTCTCCATTCTACTCTGTTTCCCTAAAACCATTTAGGTCCCTCTAAGTACCAAAGGCCAATATAAATTCTTCTCTCTGTCTGTTTCTCCTTCCTTTCTCTCTCTCTGTCTGTGTCTCTCTTTTTTTCTGTCTTTGTCTCTTCTCTCCTCTCTCTTTTTCATCTTTTTCCTCTCTGATATCTCCTCTCTCTCTCTATTTTTCTCTGGTACTTTCAGTCTCTCCTTTCTGTATCTTTCTATGTCTCCATCTTTCTTTGTCTCTGTCTTTCTCTACCTTCTCTCCTTTTTAAGTGAGTAACATGACTACTGCTAAATGCTTGTATTGGCATCACTAAACCAGGACAAGCATTTTTGCTGCTGGAAAACCGTGTCCCAGAAATCACTGTAGTTTGTCACTCAAAAGGGAGCTCAAAAGGGACAAAACGTTAACAAAAACACAAAGAACATCAAAAACATCAACAGTTCCCCACAACATCCCCCTGGCCTACATATATAACAGAGCTAAGGTATAGAATTTCACCTCTGAGAAATTTCCTGGGTTGCCAAAATGGAACTTTAATCTTCACATTTCCTTTTTTGTCTTCTTATGCTAACAACTGATTACCATTCTGGGAACAACTAGCTTTGCTGGAATATCTAGTTGTGAATTATTTTGAGAGAATTTTTAATTGTTTAGGCATGTGTGAATAATACATTACCTTACTTTGTTGAGCTTCCTAGGTTATCCTTTTGCTGTAAACATCTCCTAATCAAAAATAATTGTGAATTTAAACATTGGAGGCCAATTAGAGTGCAATTACAATTTACTGTATGAGTTCACCAGTGTGAGCAACTGCCCGTAGTGGGGATTTACATCTTTAAGGCTGGCAGCCATATTATGCTAGCTGGACTCTGCTTCCTGGGAGCTCAAAGGATAAGTAGACCTGAGTCAGAGATGGGAAGAAAAGCTAAGTGTTGATAGAGATAAGGACCAGACCTATGATTGCATTAGTATAGGGGAATCCTAGGAGAAAATTTCTTCATTCAATGCAGGCCAGTACCTTCTCTGTAATTCATAGTCAGCATTGAGAAGTTAATTGATTTGCCTAATAACACAGCCACTATGTATCAAAGGTAAGGCTTAAATCCAAATCTGCCTGCCTTTGAGACCAGCTCTTTATTTTGGGGCAGCTAAGTGGTGCAGTGGATAGAGTGCTGGCCCTGGAGTTAGGAAGACTTGTCTTCCTGAGATCTAATCTGGCCTCAGACACTTATAAGCTATGTGACCCTAGGCAAGTCATTTCATCTCTGTTTGCCTCAGGTTCCTCATCTATAAAAGAACTGAAGAAGGAAATAGCAAACCACTCCAACATCTTTGCTGAGAAAACCCAAAATGGGGTCACAAAGAGTTAGATGCAACTGAATAACAATAACTTTATCTGCTACCTCAGTGATTACCATTGGGAATTCACAATAGTCCAAGGGGTTTGTGCTAAAAAAATTTTAAGGATGCTTTAAGCAGGAAATAATTGCCCAATTATGTTCCAAATATATTTTTCCTCTGTGACAATAAGCATTATAGATTCATATCTGCAGTGATTTGAATTTGGCATGATAATATGCATCACAATTTTGGTGTTTGTACAGCAATGACATGAACCTCTGACCACTTTGACTAAATGCCACAGGTTCTTATAGTTTTTCAACCTTTCATCAAATTGTTTCCAAACTGCCACAAGGTTAAACATTTGAGCACAAAATCATTCCCAGTGGGTAGTTTTATGCATATACATACCCTCATTTGTGCTTTGTACACTGCACCAGAGGAGCTCCTTCATTCCCCTCTGTTACTTTGTAAAAGGACCTCATCATCTATGTAATCATATGATCAAGATGTTAGAAACATTTGTATTTTTGCAGCACAAATATCAGGCTGTTTGCAAACAGTGACCTCTGGGCATACACATTACAAGTTGTCTTGAAACCATCAATTACCACACAAACATTCTCTGAAAACAAACTTTATATTATCTCTCATAGCAATATTAAAGCTGCTTTCCAATTTAAACATATCCTCTGCTTATGTTACTATTTTATATGTCAGATTTTCAAATGAACTGCTTGGCAGCCTTGACTCCATATAGTTTTTAAGAGAATGCAGTCAGTGAATCAGTGGTAAAAGAGAAGAAATCCATGTCTCAGGAGATTCTTTCTTTACAAAGGTTAGTTTATATGTAAATGTTGTTAAAAAAAAACAAATCAAAATATGTTAACTTTATTGTCATGTATAACATTCATAAAATGTTATTTATCATTTAATAAAGCATTTGTTATTGGCCTGTAGAAAAGCAAATATTTTATATAACTCATTTTCATTGATTGGTTAAATGGATAAAAATATAAAATGAATTTCTATCTTTTGAAAAGAGAGTTTATAAAATTCTCTCACCATTTTCCATTACATATTTGGATGAACAAGCATTTTCATTTTGTTCTCATTTTAAATCACAGTACAGAAATAAACTTGATTCAGAACCAGATTTAAGATTGTGTTTAATGTTAAGCTACATATTACGAATCTTTGTTCAAATAAAAAAAGTCCAACATTGAAACAAAGTTCATATATTATTATTATATTATGTTAAATACCTTTCAGATAGTAACATTTTTGATCAAAATGTTATTTATATTCAACAAAATTTGTAAAACAAAGAAATTTAATATTTACAGATAATAATAAACATATGAGGTCTTGCTGAATTGCTTCTTTTAATTCTTACAGAATGTCCCACATAAATATTCTTAATGCCTTTAAAATAGGATTTTATAATTTTATATTTAAAGTTTCCACAATCATAAGTAGAATAATACTTCATATTTCATAATTATAATTACATAATACATATTTTAATTTAGAGCTTTGGGCAGCAAAAGTTATTGAAGTTATCATAGGCACTTAATGAATAAATCTAAAAGAATATTATGAGTAGTATACTAAATTATCCTGGGATTCACAACACTATTATTATTATTGAAAGAGGTTGAAGGAACAAAAGACACGGGGAGCCATGGGGAAAAAAGGAGGAAAAACCATTTGGAATTAGCACCATTCTTTTAGAACTGCTGTGAAGAACTCTACGAGTCATGAATATCCCAGGACAAACTGTTGCCAAGTTTTCTGTCTTTAAAGGTAGAACTCAGGGTTGAATGACCCCAATATATGATAAAACCATTATAAGAAAAGTGGTGGCAGCCACCTGGAGTCAGAGACAGAGTTCTGGGCTCACAAATCAGCATTCCTGAATGAAATTCCTGCCTCTAGCCCTTACTAGCTACTGACCCCAGACAAGTCTTTTAAAGTCTATGTGCCTCAGGTAACTCCCTTGAACTTATCAACTAAATCCAAGATGGATAGTGATCCTGGGGTGGGGTGGGGAAGCTCTCCATGCTGAAGATATCACATCCTTAAAGAAAAAAAATCACATCCTTTAAAAATTTTGGCATAGATGTTATGAGAAGAGGGAAAGGTCTTTTAAAAATTAATTAGCTTTGTGCTAAATATTACCTAGAGCCCTACTTGGCATTATAGTGTCTACACTAGCATTTACCTAGGACTCACCTATCCATAGTGGGATAGCTAGACTACAGAGTGAGGACACCTGGAGAAGTAACTTTCTGGAGGCCACCTTCAGCTTGGCAGCCCTTGGTCCTTCCCATGCCCAGTTAAGGAACAAAGGACTCTTGACCATGAAGGTATATAGCTAGAAGCAAGTGTAATGGGCTAGATTCGGGAGCTGCAGGGTGGAGTCCTGGTTTTGCCATTGCCTTGCTATGTGACTTTGGGCAAATGACTTCACTTCTCTGGTGAGCGTGAGACAATGCTTTAAGCCTCTGAAAGATCCTGCTTGGCATTTCTCTCACCCAGACACCAGCCAGGCTGGAATGAAGTATCCATGCAAGAACAAGGAAAACAAGATAATCTCTTTGGCCCATTAGTACCTTTTGAACACATCCCAGTTCCCTTTCAACAGTTAATCACCATGAAGTCTGCAAACAAGAACCAGGTCCAGAATGCTTGCGTACTCTAAAGCATGGATCCTTCCATTTTACATCATTATGTCTTTCTAGCAGCAGGCTTCCTAGCCTCTTCCACACAGAGAATGCACCATCTGTTTTCATGCTCACCAACCCCCACCCTCACTCTATAAAATGGAAGGGATTGGATGATACAACCTCTAAGGTCTCTTTCAGCTCTAAATTCTATGATTCTTTAATAGGTAAACTCCCTTCCAACTTTGAGTCTATGCATTATCACCAATATTCCAAATCATTTATGGAACAATGAGACAGATTTATTCTGCAGCTAGGTGATGCAGTGAATAGATTGTTGAGCCTGAAGTTAGGAAAACCTGAGTTGAAATCCAGTCTCAGACACTTACTAGCTGTGTGATCCTAGGCAAGTCACTTAACCTCTGTCTGCCTCAGTTTCCTCATCTATAAAATGGAGATAATAATAATACCTATCTCCCAAAGTTATTGAAAGGATCAAATAAAATAATTATTGTATAGTAATTATTATAATTGTAAGTATTGCAAATTTAATATTGTAAGTATTATAATTATTGCACAGCACAATGCCTGGAACATAGTAAGCTCTACATAAATGTGAGCTATTATTATTATTAATTTATTACTACTGTGGATCTTGGTGGTGGTATAAATCCACAAAATGGCTAGGTCTAAGATATGGCCCTCACTGCTACCTGCTAAACCTTCATCCCAATTCTGGTCAGCCCTATTCCTTCCCAGATCCACTACAACTTGCTAGATCATTCCACTGTGTACTTCAGAATCCAAATATAGACTTCACAAAGTCCCCCTACATCCTCTAACTTTTCAAATAGCATTACTTTTATTTCCTTGATTTATTGGAAATCTGGTTCTCCCTTGAGAATGTCACATCATTTTCTTGGAAGCCAATCCTTCTCCTACTCCCCAACTCAGCTGTCTAGGAGGAGATGTAGGCACATGCCCCTTGCTGCTGACTGCTGACTCTTGCCCATCCCTCTTATACCATTCCTAGGCGTGCTTCTATAGCTCATACAACACTCTTGTACCTCCCTTTGCCCATCTCTGTTCCTGTCATTTACCAACCTCCAAGTTGTTCTACCAACTTTCTCAATGAATTTAGTACCTAAATTAGTTTTTTTTCCCCTTCAATCTATTCCCATCATCATTCTTGGTGACTTCTGTATTCATAGTGTAAACCTCTCTAACAATCTGACCACAAAATCTCTCAACCTCCTCAACTCTGATGACATTCCCCCCCAACTCCATCCTCTTTGATCTACGCCCCAGTGTTGCTAATACCTTAGGTCTCATCATCTGTTAGAATTGTACCTCCTCCAAGACCTATGCTTTGTTTTGTTTTGATTGTGAACATAACGGTCATCAACAAATGTGAACATTTCAACGTAATCTAATAGTGGATAGGGGTAAAAGGCATTTGGCTAAGAAGGAGTCTCAGTTCCTGTGTGCGTTTCTGTACCTCTGCCTCTGTCTCTCTGGCCCCCATTCTAATGTGGGTAATGTCACTCTTTCTTAGCCCCTCCCCCAGGGGTCACTTTCCCTTTAGTTGGTGGCCTTAATCTACCCTTGGGGGAATGGGATTTTATCAAACCTATTCTGGTAGAGAAAACAGGAAGGAAAGTTGCCTGAAGACTCCTGCTCGCTTACCAAACATGCACCTACCAGAAAACTACTGGTTCATTTTTATGTCTGGGATGGTCTGGATTCACTTGTTCTTCTCTACATCTGAGGGGGCAGTAATAATATGTATCAAAAGAATATCTTTTGTTCAGCTCAAACCCCAGCTGTTAGAAAGAGGATTTATCTCTCCTCTTTGTCCCTGGATGACCATAGCCTCCCTCTGTGGTCTGTATACAAATGTCTCCCCCTCACCCCCCAGGAAGACTCACAGATAGAAAATAAATTATATTTTAGAGGAAATTATTTCTTTTGAAAAAACAGGAAAAATATGGAGAATAAACAAACTCTTAAAGAAGTGAAGATCAAAGATAGAGGCTCAGTATGAGAGCCAGAGCGATATAAGGAATGGGGAAGGAGGAGTGCTGCCATTTTTATTTTCAGTACCAGAGCCAGCTACCACCTTTCCTATGTTTCATTTCTTGTTGCACCAGTGACAGAAGCAACAGTACCACTAGCAACAGTACAGGCAGCTTCTTACTGCCACCAATCTCATTCTTCCCTCTTGGAGCAGCTATATGGCATTCCCAAGATATTCTGAAAGCCACTAAGAGTGCTTTCACACTTCTCACCTCTTGCAAGACTTCAGTTCTCCCCTCTCCCAAAGGACTATACTAGGGTCATGTTATTAGTCAGATAGCTTCCAGAGACTCAAGTAGGTACTCGCTAAGGAATGTCTCTATGCCAATTAGATATTGATCTTTGATGACCTATTACATTCCTCCTCAGAGCCAGAAATCTTTTAGTTCCTTTAAAAATCATCTGTGGTACAACTTGATATCTGGAATTATCACAGCATCACCAACACTTAGTAAAACAAGGATGATTAACCCAGAGTCCCAGGTAATCAACTTAGGGTGCCATTTATAGCAAGTATACAACAATGTGTGCAATAGATATAAGTGCTTCAGTAACTTCAAGTCAAAATCACATGCAGCATATATTGTATGCCTAGGACACAACAGTTATGTACATATCCATAGAAGAGAGAAAAGCAAAAATACCATCAATGGTCTTTCAAATGTAAAAAAAAAATGTATTGAACCAGTAGCATATGTACAAATAAATAATAAAACTAAGTATAATTATCAAATATTGCCCTAATATATGTGTGATACTAGCACAAATGCAAGTTGACAGGAATAAGGAAATGATAAAACAGAAGCATAGTCAAGAATGCATTGATTAGCATGTGTATCAATGACTATATATAATTATAAGCAAGTCACACATTATGTGGGAAAATATTAGTATTGTTGACTGAATTCATGTGTAATCACCTCTCTGGTTTCCCTTGTAACAGCATGTTGGTATGATTACTAGGAAAGTATGTCTAGTTCTCAAGTCACCTGCTGAGCTATGTCACTATACCACAAGTAAATGATGAAATGGGCTGATTATAATCTTCATCAAAAACTATAGACCTGCCTATCCCAAACTTAAATTGTAGAAGGTCCAATCTGATTAACAGTGTCACTGTGTTTTGTAAGGTGTGTCAGTGCCATAGAGGTCTCTAGGGCTGAAGTTCTAGATAGAAAATGTCTTCTCCCTTGGTTCAGCCATCTTTCTTGGTGGGTTATAGGACACAGAGTCTTCCTCACTTGAAATGTCTATTTCTGAGTCATTGTCTGGGTCAAAAAGTCTTTGCACAACTGACAAGTCATGTCTTTTAATTAGAGTGGTCTATCAGTCTACTTTCTCATCAGGGCCTCCAAACAACTCAACTACTCAATACAACTCAACTACTCAACTCAACTCAACTAAAGGGTTGTGGTGAAATATTTTTACAGGGCTAAGTCTCTGGGACTATTACATAAATAGACAAGTTGCCTTGTCTCTCCAACAGCTAGAAATGGACTAGCTTTCCACCAGTCTGATAATTTGTGTATTTCATGAATAACAATATTTTCTAACAAAATTCTATCTCTTTGCTGAAGGTCTTGGCAACAAAATTGGATATTATTCTTTGTTTCTGTTAGCACTCTTCTGAGGGTAAGTTGTAACTAGATAATAAGCTTCTTTTAACTTTTAAAAAATGTTTTTAACATTTTTATTTAAAGTTTTGAGTTCCAAATTCTATCCTTCCTTCCCCTGTCCTTGATTGGTTAAGCAATCAGATATAGGTTATACATGTAAAATTATGTAAAACATTTTCCATATTAGTCATTTTGCACAAGAAGACTAGAATAAAAGAAAAAAAAGAAAGTGAAAAATAGTATGCTGTAGTCTGCATTCAGTCAACATCAGTCCTTTCTCTGGAGACGGATAGTATTCTTTATCATTAGTCCTTTGGTTTTTCTGAAAGCATCCTGTTTTTCATTTCTTATAGCACAATAACATTCCATTACAATCATATACCACAGCTTGTTCAGCCATTTCCCAATTGATGGGCATCGCTTAGGCTTCCAATTCTTAGCCACCACAAAAAGGCTTGCTATAAATAGTTCTGTATAAACAGGTCCTTTCCCCCCCCTTTTTTTGGATGTCTCTGCTATATAGACCTAGCAGTGGTATTGCTGTATCAAAGGGTATGCACAATTTTATAGCCCTTTGGGTATAGTTCCAAATAGCTCTCCAGAGTGGTTGGATCAGTTCACAACTCCACCAACAATGCATTTCCCACATCCCCTCCAGCATCCAACATTTTCCTTTTCTGTCATATTAGCCACTTTGATAGGTATGAGGTGATACCTCAGATTAACTTTCTTTAAGCCAAGAGAGTTACTGGGAAAGGGCTATTTTATCAGTCATAGTCTGGCAGCCCTCAGGGGCTCAAGTATGCAGTCATTGAGGAATTTCTGCTTACCCATAGATGCCCATCTCCAATAATCCATTACAGTTAATTTTTTTTTTAAAAAGCCCATATAAGGAACTGAACTTCTGTTGTATACAGTTTTTTTTTTTTAAATTTTGAAATTACACTCTTTGAACCAAACTCTCGACACTTACTAGCTGTGTGACCCTGGGCAAGTCACTTAACCCCAATTGCCTAAAAACAAAACAAAACAAACAAAAAAAAAAGAAATTACACTCTTTGACCACTATCTCTTTTTCTTCTACACCTTCCACTGTTAGAAACCCTTTGTTATCTCTTGTTTTTCAGCTGCACCCTTGCAACCACACATAGCAAATGACCTAGCCTCTTACTTTACTGGGAAAGAGGAAAATGAGGCAGAGGTTAAGTGACTTGTCTAAGGTGCCACAACTAAGAAAAGAAGGTCTAACACTCTATCCATTGTACCACCTAGCTACCTTCTTAGTCTGTGAGTTCCTTGAGAACAGGACTGTCTTATTTTCTGCAGTACTTAACACAGTGTCTGGCACACAGTAGGTGCTTGATAAATGTTTATTGCCTGACCCTTCATCAATTCTCACTTCTTTCCTATTACCATTTCCATCACCCTAGTACTGCAGCATCTAATTACCATCTGCCTGGATTACTGAAACACACTCATCTGATTGCTCTTCTCAACCACAGCAGAGGGTTTTGGAACTGCTCCATTGCCATCTCAGGGGGCTTTGCAGATTTTGTTGTTCTATCTTCACCTTCCCAGGGGGAATTTGATTGAATTTCCTTTGTTTCAAAGTACTCATTCATTGAAATGGATCTTTTCTTTGAGTGCCCATTTGTTTCTCCTCCTCCTTAAGCTTTTGTCCCTCATAATCACTCTGCTGATTTTTTTCCCCTGTGATGTCCTTGTGGAAAATGTGCTTCCTGCCAGTCTTTGCCCTTCAGAAGGCCCAGAGCTATTGTTTCAATCTCTTAGCCCTTGCTGCCAGCTCTCTGTTCTTTCCTGCCTCTAGGGATAGACTCTGTCTCTTTTCCTCAGAGGATGAGAGTGCCCGGATAGGACACACTGCTTCAGGAAGAATCCTAGGGGTCACTGGCATAGGGGCCTTTCTCCACCTGTTCTCCTGGACTCTACCTTCTCTTCTAAAAAGGTTTCTTTAGTCCCTAGATTGGCTCAGGGTCATGAAAAAAAGTATCCTTTGGGATGCTGCTGAGAGGGGTGCCCTGAGAAGTTTTGGCACTTAGGTCCCTTCCCCATCCTCATCTCCCTCCTTCTACTAGCTACCTATTTCCTTCGATGAAGATTCATTTCTTTTAATCAGCTTTGCCTTTTCTGTTCTTCTCCCTTCTCTATCTTTTTGCTCCCCAGGTCTCAAAGGAGTCTCCCATAGCCTTCCTTTTCCTCCTTTTCCAGATTCAGGGCTGGTCTGATTCAAGGATCTCAACTTTTCCTGGATGGGGAATTTGCTATAGGATGTTGTCAGGGAGTAACCTTCAAAAGCCAGATGCCCCTAATGACAACAGTCACAAGGGGTCAAGGGCTCCCCCAAGTCAGCATGTGGGCTCCTGGAGGGAGGGCGAAGGAGGCTTAAAACAATGGGGACACCTCAGATTTATCAAGCCTTCTCTCACTCTGGGAGTGGGCAACTCCCTGAAAAACTGAAAATGAGTCAACTCCAAAATCCTAGAGCCTAAAATTGTAGTAGCCATGAAGATCCCAGCAGCACCTGAGGTCGGGGGGTGGGGGGTGGGTGTGAAGAAGTTTATTTTTGCCCCTTTTCCTCAAAAGGAATTTGGCTCCTTTGTTTACAATTCCCAGAAAAAACTTAAAACTTTTAGATTCCTTGTAGACTCACTTATCTCTCTTTGACATCTTTTCTCACTGACCCTGAAAAGAATCTGGCTCTTGTTTGTCTCTTTTTCTCTCTTTGAAAGTGTTAGCCTTACCTTTTAAGCTTATTCAAATGCATCTTTCCTCCCCAGCCCCTAAAAAGGACCTGGCTTCAGTTTGTTTACTGGTCCCAGGAAACCCTTAAAGTTTTAGAAACTGCCTTATTTCCCTCTGAAAGCTCTCCTTATCTCCCATTTGAAAGCAAACTTCTCCCCCTTTCAGCTCCCTTCATTATCTATTCTCATTGTTTATTACCTTCCAAACAGACCCAACCAACCCCCCTTCCTCTGGCCACCCTAAATCCTAGCTAGGTGCCATGCAGACCCAGGACCCAGGAGTTCTGTTCACTCCAGCTTAGTAGCCACTCCCATCCAGATCTCCCTAGGCCCTGCCTCCTGTCACTCCAAACTGCTTGGCCACTGCCAGATCCCTCCGACAGGGTCTTTCTGCACTTAAGACTCATCCTTCCCCCATCGTGATCCTGGGAATTTCTGATACCCCTAGAGGCTAAGATTCTCAAGCCCGCTTACAAAAGCATCACCTGACCACCTTAGCCCCCATTTAGATCACTGATGTTTGGGTTCCTTGGGAGTCTGGCCTATATGCTTCATTTTTAATAAACTTTTTCTCTGGCTGGAAGAAGATCTGGGTCGAATTCCTTCAGGCAGATCTGCACTGCGATTGGGGCTTTTTCCCGCCATCTTGCTCAATAGGGACCTAATGAACATTTCTGGAGGTGGTTGTTATAATTGCCCACTTCCATTTGGAAGGTGGTCTGATGCAATGAGCCAATATAACAATGTATAACTACCTTCCTATCTCTGACAATCTCAAATAGGCCATATTGAAAACTAGCATGGCTTTTATCAATTAACTGTCTCCACAATTCAAACAAATTACCCTTTCCCAAAACCTTGTAGAACAGGTGACCAAATAAACATCGGAAAGTTTTTTTCTTGACATTGGAGTAAGGTTGGTAGTCCCTTTGACATTATAGATTTCAAATTCCAAAAGTAAAAAAAAAAGCACTGTTTTGGAGTGTTTCTTCAGGGCTTTACATTATATAATAGAAGACAAATATTATTCTCTGAAAATGCTTAACTCTTATCTCTGACTTTAAAGTGAGAAAACAGATCTCACTCCTGATCCAAGCATCCCGTAATCCAAATAGCCACTGTAAATGGTTCATGTAAGTGGAATTCATCAGGCCAGTGAGTTGCACGGTATATTTGATGGGGGACAGATATTAGAGGTATGATTTTTTTGGTATAGAGATGTCTGTATAAGGAAGCTCCTTTTGCCAAAGCAAGTTAGCACCATCTCACCACATAGGGTGTTATAGTTGCTTAGAGTACTGAGATGGTAAGTGACTTGCCCAAAGGCCCAACAGTCAGTATGTATCAGAGGAAGGACTTGAATCCAGGCCTTCCTGGGTCTGAGGCCAACTCACTATCTACTTCAGCATTTGAATTATATTTAAATTTAGTTTTCTCTCAGATTTTAGTCCAACCCTACAGATATTTATAATACTACAACTAGGTTATGGCACAGTGTATAGTGCTGGGCCTGGAGTCAGGAAGACTCATCTTCCTATGTTCAAATTTAGCCTCAGACATTTACCAGCTGTATGACCCTGGGTAAGTCATTTAGCCCTATTTGCCTCAGTTCTCTCATCTATAAAATGAGCAGGAGGAGGAAGTGGCAAACCATTTCAGTGTCTTTGCTAAGAACATCCCTAATAGGGTAACAAAGGGTCAGACGTGACTGAACAACAATTACAAACGTGCCAAAAACTATGCTAATCACTTTATAATTATTATCTCCTTTTATCCTCACAACAACCCTGAGAGGTAGGTGCTATTATTATACCCATTTATAGTTGAGGCACCTGAGGCAAACAGAGGTTAAGTGACTTGCCAGGGTCACACAGCTAGTAAGTTTCTGAGGTTGGATTTGAACTCAGGTCTTCCTGACTCCTGGCCTAGCACTGTATTCACTGTGTTACCTACCTCCCTGTAAGACAGACAGAAACCAAAAGCAAATGATCTCTTGCACCCAGAAATGATGCCATCAATAGAAGGTGCAAGAAAAGGTTCAAAGCCATAATTAATACTACAATATATAACATTATGTACCATGCTTATAAAATGTACTCTAATGTAATGAAACTATAATAGTTGCTAGCATTTATATGGACTTCAAAGTTTGCAAAGTCCTTTACACATATTGTCTCATTCAATTCTCACAACTCTATGAGGTAGATGCTACTATCCTCATTTGGCAAATGAGAAAACAGGCCAAGATGGGCTATGTGACCTGCCCAGGGTCTCCACGCTGATATCTGGGCTAGGACACACACTTAGCTCTTCTTGACTTCATGTCCACGACTTGGTGGTTCTATCATTTGAAGTCACTTCCTCTGGAAGGAACAGAAATACAGAGAAGTGCACAAAGTCAGTGGACAAGCTGCTAGTTCAATCGGTTTCCTTTTACTCCCTAAATCATTTTGCCTTGTCTTTGATATTGCTTCTCCTTGGCTTCTGCCTTTGGTTGCCTCCAATTTAAATTCTGCTCTTGAGTCTGCCTTGGGTCTGTTTGTTTTCACCTAGCCTATCCCCTTGATGTTCTGCCTTGTGCCCTTTTCTCTGGTGAAATGTTCCCTCTTTCAGATCATCTGGTCTGTTGACTTGTCACAACTTATTTCTCCAAAATCAGTTCCATCTTGTCCATTATTTCAGATGCTTTATTTGTACAAGTCTTATATAATTACCATAGGAACCCAAGGAACCCAACTATTTTCTTGGCTATTGCTTCTTATCTGGTTCAGCAGATCAACTGGATACCATAGTAATGCCATTTGATGTGGAAAATGGAGGTCAGGGCAACAGCAGTGTTTTTGATGAGTCTTTCTGACCTTGGGGAATATTTTGCTGCCCACTTCCATTTGGAAGGTGGTCTGATACAATGAGCCAATATAACAATGTATAACTACCATTTATCTTGATAACCACAATACAGAACCAAAAAAAGTGCACATAGGCGGAGTCAATGTAAGTGTTGGACCACCAAAAGTCATGCAAATGCCTGTCTTCCTCTTGAGCTGGATCTGTGAAAGTCTAATAGAACTTTTGAAACAGAGGAATGCTGCAGATTAACGGCTAGAGTAAATTAATCCCCTCTCTGGGTGTGTAATAGGGGTCTGGCTCATGCACAGATCATTTAGGCAGTGTTTTTCGACATGGAGGGTGAGGAGGTTTGCTTCCCAGAGTACTATGCTGACCCAATGAGGGGTAGGGAAAGTGCCTTTTCTGTAACTGGTTTTGGTTGGCTAACCACATGGTGAAGAGGACACTTTGTGATTGGCCACGGAGACATTCAGAAAGACCTGTCAGCTTCAACTACCTCATTTCTTTGCCTCATTTGCTCTTGGAGGATCTTGGTGACTCTTTGGCTCAAAGTATCTTCCAGTGAGAAACCATGCCAGCCCTGCTAAACGGACCCAAGAAACAGAGCTCAGATTTTGGTCTTTTTGTTTTTTATTTTCTGTTCGTGGTGAGAAAACGGAGTCTTCAACCTTGAGAGTTTTGGAAGGTTGAGAGAGCGAATTACAGGAATCTAGGAGTCAGAGTCCAGGCTGGTTTTTGCAGTCATTGCAGCACTGATACCCAGAGGAGGAAGGGAAGATCTTTGGGGATGACTTTTAGGACTCCAGTCCAACAGAACTTGAGACAAAGATACATTTGGCAGATATACCTCTTTTACATATGAACTTGGTGGGACTTATCCTATGTGGGAACTGAGATAAGTTATGTTTGTACATTTTTGGGGGGTTAGAACTTTGAAATAAATCTCCATTTGTAAAAGCTAATTGATATTGAGCAATTATATGGAATTAGGGTGCTAGTCAACTGACCCCTAACAATGGAAGGAACACAGAAAATGAAAACATAAGCTGATGGCAGTAGCGAAAGAGAAACTCCACCAACCCCTTAAGGTATCCTAGAACCCTGAGGGGCAAGTGGCCCTGGAGAGGGAGTCAGGCCACATGTAAATGAACCCCAGGACAAGCATAACATCTCAAGAAAGGAAGAACTATGTGTATGTGTGTATGTGTATGTGTGTGGTGTATCATGTTATGTGTAATATGCACAAACTAATTATATATATATATATATATACATATATAACTTTGTCTTCTGATTTATGTTTGCATGTCTTAATATGACTTGTTTTGTTCTATTTCCATAGATGGGAAAAAAAATAATTACCTGTCACGATTATCCTGACCCTTGACTTGAACAGTTGTTTAAAATTTATTTATGCAGACAGACTAGAGAGAGACCAGGCAGTGATTTGTTACTTGGGGGAAGGAGAACAAAGGTCACTAGCCATTTTTGTTTTTTTCCAACCAGCTCAGCGATTATCATTTGCATAGAATAGAGAAGCATGATCGAAAAGGTTAAAATTAGTTTCTTCACCATACTATCACTCAACTTTTAGTCCATTTGAGAAAGTAGAACCCTAGGAATATTGGTCTTATCTAGGGTGCGTGATAAGAGTGGATTTTCTGATCACAAGTGAGATGAGAGTTGAATTGAAGGACTCAGAGGGGTCAGTAGAAGAAAAGTAGTTTAAGGAACAGTTTAAAGAGTAGACGTGGTCTTAGTTTGGGTATGTGGCAAACACTATAAACAGCTTGACAGAGGAAGAGCTTTATAGCCATTCAGTGAAAGCGTCCTCCTTGAAGGCGAGACCCATGTGCATCACAATGCCAAAGGTTGTTATGGACCCAGAAATTTGCTGGAAGCTAAAGAACAACTATGACGCCCTTTGGGGAACATACAATAGACTACATCCATTTGGAGCAGGCTCAGTAGAAAACTGCTTGATGACAATCCCAGAAAATATCACATCTACAGTGTCAGAAGCATAAGGTACCCCTCTGTATATTACTTACATATATATGCTCCACTCTTGACCCATATTCATGCTCATTTTGTCAATTCATGGGAGAGTGAGCTCAAAATTTATGAAGAGATAATATTTTTATTACTACGCTATTTCATTAAATGCCTTTGTTTTTAATCAAGTGTCCTCTGACTGACTAATAAAAGTAAATACATTGGCAAAGAGGATTCTGCTCCACAATATACCTAGAACCTGGTTTCGATTTCTGAGGGCTCATGGATGAGTGGTACCCAGGTAGTTTATTTAACTGCCCTTTTCCTCCCTCTAATTCACCAAATTCTTTTTTTTTTTAAAGTGATTGGATAGTTGCATTCACTCATAGGCAGAGATTCTTAGTTTTATTCAAACCTCTGCCACTAACTTGCTCTGTTATCTTGGATAAATTATGACATTATTCTGTGCCTTAGGATCTCCATCTGTTCCATAGTGATAATTAATATTCTCTTTCCTTTACTTGTCCTCTCTTCCCACCTCTTAGGGCTGCTGTGGGGGTTAATGAGATTGAGTCTGTAAGTATTTGTGTTCCTGAAGGAAGCTGTTCAAACTAAGAGTTATTATTGTCATGAAACTTAAAAGTACCCACTTCACCTCTGATAAATCAAAAATGCTAAGAATAATAATGATCCCTTGCCCATTTTATCTACTTTCTACCAAAGACCTCAGGATAATATACAAAGGTAAAATAAGCTTATGATATTTTCATTTTATTAATTATTGAATGAGAATGTAGAACAGACAAAATAACAAAATTCCCAGAATCTAAAATAAACTACATATTTCAAACTATTTACTACAATAAACTGGTACTTTTCCTAACTTTTTAATGTGTATTCACACTTTGGTTATGGTAAAGTAACAATTTAAATAAGATCTTATTAAATATTAGAGGCAGAAGGAATTTTAG
The DNA here is from genome assembly GCF_900497805.2 of Vombatus ursinus. NCBI lineage: Eukaryota > Metazoa > Chordata > Mammalia > Diprotodontia > Vombatidae > Vombatus > Vombatus ursinus. The sequence continues at coordinate 16,697,924 of NW_020941197.1, forward strand.
AAAACATCTGGTCCAGCCCACTTAGTTTTAGGCATATGGAAAATGAAGCCCAAGAGGTTAAGTGATATATTTCCTCCAGGTCACTCATGCACTAATTGGTAGAGTTGAAACTAGAACCCAGATCTCTTGACTTCTGGTCCAGGACACTTTTGGCCACACAGCAACTGCTAGTAATTTATATCAGATAATATCTAGCATCCAGGGAAATAAAGCCAGTTTATACACAATCTGACCTCAATCTTGCCTATATTCTTTGGAGAGGATGCCTATATTTCAGACAGAGAAATTGAAATGTAGAGAGTTGAAGCAAATTTGCCCAAGGTCATAAGGAAAGAGTCTTGGGCCCTTACAGAAATTACTTTAGAAAAATCGGAGCAGACCAAGCACAAGCAAATAAAGAAGCTTCACAAAACATAAAGGATTGACAAAGACATCCCAATGTCATCTCCTTTCCATTCCAATCTGGCTCAGATGGGGACAACAGTGTGCCAAATTCAAGAATATAGATAAATGAGTATTTGACCAATATGATTTTCCTGATTTGGGGGATATAATAGTGTTCTGCTATAATTTCTACTAAATTCTGTGTTGCTGTTGGTGATAAAATGAATAAATTATACACACCCTCAAAAAGCATAGTTACATTTATGACTTTTTGAATATGCCTAGTCACTGTAATAACAGCAATATTTAAAATATATGACTAATGAAGGTGTTTAACAGTTGTATTTAATATCCTCTGATAAGCTGCCTTGGACTAGAAACCAAGATTCAGAATGAGTACAGGATAGAAATGCTACTCATGCCTCATGATTAATATCTAAACCTGTACAGTGTGTTTCTATTGCTATCACGGAAAATTACAAATAATAGAGAAAATTGCCAATGAAGTACAGAAGTGGAATCTGACTAGCTGATAATTATATTGAAAATTAAGATTGTAAATAATTGCGTGCTAAAGAATAAAATATCATGGTGGCATTTTAAGAACAAGTCCTCTATCCATGATGAATATTAATAGATATGGTGAGATATATCAGCAAATACAAGAGCTCCCTGTAACATATAGATTTAGCATTTACAAATCAATTCAATTCAACATACAATAAGAGTGCATACTATGTACAAAGAAAACACTAGGCTTGAGGCAGGGAGGCAACTAGGTAGCACAGTGGATAGAGCTCTGGCCTTGGAGTCAGGAGGACTTGAGTTCAAATCCGACTTCAGACATTTAACACTTACTAGCTGTGTGACCCTGGGCAAGTCACTTAACCCCAATTGCCTAACCAAAAAAAAAAAGGCAAAAAAAGAAAAAGAAAACACTAGGCTGGGCATTGGTAATACAGAGATGGCAATGACAGTCCCTGTCATCAATGAACTTGTAATGTAAATGAGGGCAGTGGGGTTGGCAAGTGTAGAGGAGAATCCAATATGAACACAGATAAGTATAATATAAGGTAGAATGTGATTGGCATAGATGAGACTTGTAGACAAAGACAAAAAAGAAGTTCAAGGGGGAAGAAAACATTTTTAGCTGGAGAACCAGACAAGGCTATATTTTACCACTCTCTCCCTCTTGAAATTACTTTATATTTGCTATCCTGTGAACCAGTTGTACGTCTCTTGAGTTGAATGTAAGCTCCTTGAAGGGAGGGCCTATTTCACATTTGTCTTTGTATTCCAAGGGCCTAAATATATCTTGCACATAGTAGACACTTAATAAATGTTTGTTGAATTAAATGTCATTCAATCAGCAAAGCATTTATTAAGTACCTACCAAGTACTAATTGTGCATTGTGCTAATTAAGAGAGTCAGACCTGGGATGGGTTTTGGAACAATAACATTTGGTATCATGGCTTTAGAGCTGGAAGGGATTGAAATTAATACTATTTCTCTGGGTGCATAGGATTTTCCTCTTAAATTAGAGGAAGAGTTGATTAGCTTTCCCACCCACTTTAATTCCAATATTTGGCAGCAAATGCTTCTCCAAAAGAATGATCCTGTGGTAAATCAGTGTCCATGAGAAGAAAGAAAAAGGAGAAAAGAGAGGGAACACCTATGTTTAAAACTTTGTCGGGGTGGAGACAGGTGGAGAGTGGGAGGTAGCAACATCAGAAATAGCTGTCCAGTTTTTCCTTTTTGTACAGAAAGGTCCCACATCTGATTTCTATTAAAAATATTTTAACTACTACACAAACACTGTCCCTCCCCACCTTACCTTTACTCTTGGGTTTATGGGGCAATGATTGGCAAGAAAGTAAAGGTACATACTCTTACTTCTAATCTCAAATTTATGTTTTGAGACCTTTGAGCATTATAATAGGTTAAAGGTCAAAGGAGAGAAAAAAAAAGGAGATAGTCATACTCATCCATGGCTAACTTTGATCCTGTTCTCATGGAGTTAGGGGTCCCGGTTCTCATGGCCTTGATTGGACTGGGAGAAATTCTCCCCGGCACAGGTAGTTATGAACTTGTAGCAAGACCTTGGACATACTCTCCCAGGCCACACATGTACCACCAGGTTGGGTCCCTGGAGTGTGACTGGCTACATTTCTACTCTTCTCCCAAAGTTCTGGGGGCACCTTTAAGAGTTAATATAGTTCTTCCAATGCATCTGACTCAACTAGTATGTTCCTTCCAATTCCATCACCGGGGATCAGCATTCCAAAATCATTGCACCTATTGGTATCTCTTTGATATCACTGATATTCAATTAATATCACAGTTTTTGCAAAGGTATATTTATCAAGAAGATACAGCAAGAAAAGAAGTAGAAACGAAGCCCCTCTCCCCTGAAGAAAGGTCATATTCTTTCTATCACCTCGATGTGTGAGTAGAATGGGACTAAACTTAGTGGCTACTACAAACATTCCTTCCACCATAAAGTTCACTTCTGGCTATGGCAGAACTGTTAGACTTGTTTCTCCCTTGCTTGCAGGACAGGGAGTATTGGCCACCGGGCTGATCTGTTGCTGGACTGGGTCATGCCCTCTCTTGGATATGACTACTGGCAAATTGCTTTCTCTTCTTACTTTTCAGCGCTCCTGAGGTTACTCCATCTCCAGTACTCTTTAACCTAAGAGCAAGGAAGAATAAACACCATAGCAAGGCCATTATTCATAGGCTGCATGGCAGTCCAGACGAGGAGGTAACAATTCAAGGCCTCTTTTCCCACTTGGAGGCCTGTAGCACTTCTTCTCTCAAGTACTACCAGGAAAGACAATTTCTGTTTCTTCACTAGAGCCTTTTGTATGCATTCTTGTTTAGCAGTTAATTAAAATATTTTTCTTGATCACACAGTAAGTGGGCAGAAAAGCCAAAGTTTGCCTAGGTATGATATGAGCAAGAGCAGGGCCTTCCACATTTCCAGATGCAAGCTCATCAAAATCCCATCATGTGTGGGCAGCAGTCAGCTCCCTCCGAATGCAACGAGGTCTGCATCTCCATTGACCAGTCTCCCGGTACAGGTTCACACAAAGAACAAAGTTTATTCGTGACATTTTTTACTTAACCCTCATCTCTCCTGCCTCAGTCTGCAGACGTTAGCATGGGCTACAGGCAGAGTGAATAGAGATAAATGCTCAGAGCTGTTTCGTTAGTACTTCGGATACTGGGGCATCTTCCAATCACGAAGGGAGCCAGCAAACAATTGCCAAGGTGAGGGAGGCCAAGAAAGGCCCTAACACAGGATTGTAGAAGTCTCTAATCCAAAATCCTCATTTTGCAGGTGAGGGAGCCAAATCCCAGGGAGTTTTAGTAACTTACTCAAGGTCACATAGGTAGCAAGTGACAGGATTGGCACCTGAACCTGGGTTCTAAATCCAAAGCTATTTCCCCTCTGCCAAGATACCTCAAACAGATAGAAATAAAAAGGTAATGTGATGTAGTAAAAACAGAACCTTATTTGAAATCAAAAGATCTAGTTTTTGAGTTGTCACGATGTTAATTGCCACTTGTGTGACCTTCATCAAATCACTTTAACCTCTTTGGCCTCAGTTTCCCCATCTGTAAAATGAAAGCGTTGAACTAGGTCAGGAAGACCTGAGATCAAATCCTGTCTCAGACACTCACTAGTTGTGTGACTCTTGGCAAGTCATTTAACCGCTTCTCAGCCTCAACCTCCTCTTCTGTAAAATGGGGTTAATAAAAGCACCTACTTCCCAGGGTTATTGTGAGGATTAAGTGAGGTGACATAGGTAAAGGGCTTTGCAAATCTTGAAATGCTGTGTGAATGCTAGCTATGACGTTGATGATGATCTAAAGTCCCTTTTAAACGCTATGATTTTATGATCCTCAGAGGAAAGAATACATTTTAGGCCTGGAGAATGGCCTCTGGTAATTCACTGATGCGGGACAGATTGGGGACCAGCTGGCGGTGCAGTCTGTTTGGAACACAGAGTTCATGAATGCAGAGTGCATATGAAATCACAGACTAGCAGAGCAGGATGGGAACTCAGAGAGCATCGACTCTATCTGGACATGGAATCAGACACTGTGATCCTGGGTAAGTCACTTAATTTCTGGCTACCTCAGTTTCCTCATCTGTAAAATGCAAATGTCTACCTCCCAGAATTGTTATGAGGATAAAATAAGATAATTGCGAATCTTGAAGTGTTTATGTAAATGCTGACTATTTCCCCTGTTTAGCATAACTAGGTAGGTGGCACAGTGGATAGAGTGCTAGTCCTGGAGTCAAACTCACCTTTGTGAGTTCAAATTTGGCCTCAGACACTTACAAGCTGTGTGACCCTAGGCAACTCATTTAACTCTGTCTGCCTCAGTTTCCTTGTCTCTAAAACGAGCTGGAGAAGGAAATGGGAAACCTCTCCACCATCTTTGCCAAGAAAACCCCATAATGGGGTCATGAAGTGTTAGACACAACTGAAAAATGACTCAAGCATGACTGAGAAGTAGTTATCTAACCTTTTCTCAAAAATCTCTAGTGAGAAAGAAATCAACTAACTACTGCTCATTGTTAGAACATTTTTTTCTTTTCATTAAGCCCTAAATCTGACTCTTTGCTGCTTCTACCTTTTGCTCCTCATTCTTCCCTCTAGGGTCAAGTAGGAAAAAAAAAGTATAATTCCTCTTCTCCATGCATGGAGAAGAGGAATTATACTCTTTTTAGGGCTTAAGATTTATTGGAAACAGATTTTAGAGGCCCTTATATGCCAAACTAAGGCATTCCTGTTTTCTCCTGCAGGCCACGGGGAGCTGCTGAAGGTCTTTGATTATATGACATGGACAGACCTGCACTTTATGAAGATTATTTTGGCAGCTATGTGTAAGTTTGGAGATTGGAGGAAGAAAGTTAGGAGTCTTTACAGACTTACAATAGCTTCAATGAGGAGTGATAGGTACCAGAATAAGCTGGTGATAATGTGACTAGAGCTGAAAGGTTGTATGTGATCGATATTTTGGAGTAAGAAATCAACAAGACTCGGCAATTAATTGAATATGAGAGATAAGGGAGAGGAAAAAGTCAAAGACGACTCTGACATTTTGAGCTTACACGTCTAGGCAGATGGTGGTGCCATCAACAGAAAGATGGAAGCTGAGAGGAGGAACACGTTTGGGAAAGGAGGAGAGGAGACAGTGAGTTCAGCTGCAGACATATATTTCTAGTGCCAGCAGGATGTAAGGGATGATTTTCAGTTGGTAGCTGGAAATGTGGGACAGAAAGAGTTCTTGTGAGAGACTGGTGTGTATACACACATATATGTATATGTATATGTATATGTATATATGTTCAATATGTATGCACGTGCATGCATGGATATATGTTTACTGTGTTTATATGTATGGATACGTGCATGCATCTATATATGCCTGTGTATGATCATGTGTGTATATCTATACATTTGTGTGCACACATATATGTACATCTCATAGAGTTATTGAGGATAAAATATGATATATATAAAGTTCTTTGCAAACCTTAAAGCTCTATGTAAATGTTAGCTATCGTGTGTGCACACACACATATGCATGTCTATAAATAGGAACTAGAACTGTGATTTCATTGGTATAGGGAATGCCATTAAAGAAACTCACTCCACAAATGCAGGCTGGCAGCTTCTCTGTAAGTTAGAGTCTTTAAAAATTACATAGAGCATTGAGAAATTATGTGACTTGCCTAGGTCATACAGCCAGTATGCCAGAGATGGGACTTGAACCCAGATCTTCCTGGCTTTGAGGCCAACTTTCTGTTCACTGTGCCAACCAAGAATCCAGCCCTTCCCCTTCCCCACATCATTTGCATAGAGATCATAAGCAAACCCAGGAAAGTGAAAGAGATCACTAAGAGAAAGAACAAAGAATGAAAAGAGGAGACCCAAGGATCACTGACTCTTACAACAATAATCCAAGGCATAGAAACACTTAGTAATATTAATAAGGTGACCAAACAGTTCCACAAAAGGCAAACCCATGGCATCTGTTAATGTCCAGGGACTTTTTTGGCTTATGTGAGAAACCTGGCAATGCTATTGAGAAGAAGAAATATGTCTATTAAATGCAATGACAGTTTTACATTAAACATATTTTCTGCCATGACTAACAATCTTTATTTTCACTTTGTTTACTCTCTTTAGGACAGGAATCTCAAGGAATATCTCATATTCCTTAGGCACCCATCAACATACAGCAGGGGTAATTGAGAAGCTTTTCTAGTAGGAGAAGGGAGCAACAGGGAAGTATTTGTTGCCGAACTAGACTTCAGGAAAAGGGAGAATACGCAGCCATCTCCTTCCTGTGATACGAGGAATACCAGAGGGGCCCAGTGTACTATATATCTCCCTACATCCAAACTGGCCCTGCTAGCAATCTTCAGTTTAGGAGGAGATTAGAAGGAATATACGCAGCAGATAGAGAAAACCAAATGTGTGGGTCACCATCTTGCCTTAGGGCAACACCACTTGAAAGCAAGTGATAGTTGTGATGGAATACTGCCGGGCTTTAAGAAATGATGAGCAGGTTGATTTAAAAAAACATGGAAAGACTTGCATGAAATAATGAAGAACGAAATGAGCAGAACCAGGAGAACATTGTATACAGTAACAGCAATATTGTTCCAAGAACAACTGTGAATGGCTAAGCTATTCTGAGTATTATAAATATTCAAATCAACTACAAAGAATCCATGAAGGAAGATGCTATCCACTTCCAGAGAAAGTATTGATAAATAGAAGTATGCATAACATATATACACACACATACACACATACATACAATATACACATACACACATGTATATACACACATCCACACATTTTGTATATGTATATATATATTTATATATAAATACCTATATCTGTGTTGTGTGTGTACATATATACATATATACATATACATATATATGTGTGTGTGTGTGTGTGTGTGTGTGTGTGTGTGTGTGTATATATATATATATATATGTATGTATCTGTGTCAAATGGTGGCCTTCCCTAGTGCATGGTGGGGTGGGAGAGAGGGACGCAGACAGTTTGAAACTTAAAATATAACAAAAAATAGATTAAATTTAATTTTAAAAAAAAGTGATAGAGCAGAATTTCCCAGCCCTTTATTCCCTTATTAAGGCCCTATATACGGAGCCATGGAGTGAAATCTTTCTAACAGCCACCTTTCTTTGTATTCCTATCAATTAGCATAGTTTCTGTCACATAGTGTGCTTAATAAATGCTTGTTGAGTCACTGGCTGACTAAATGACTGTATTTTCTCCCCTGTTTTTAAAGACACAGCTACACTACTAAAGTCAAAGGACGTTGCATTTGGATTTGGAAGATTTGGGTTCAAACCACTTAATGTATGATCTTGGATAAGTCATGTACCTCTTTGGGTTTCCTCACCTTTAAAATGCGATAACAATACCTGCACTACCTACTTTACAGGGCTGTCCTGAGGATCAAATGAGATAATGTCTGTTAAGTGCATTGTAAAACTGTAAAGTGCTATATAAATGTCAGCTGCTATTATCGTTATTATATTAGAGTCATCCTATAAGAAAAACCCACAAAAAAACCTTGCATTTATAGAGGGCTTTTAACTTTTTGAAAGCACAGCTCCCACAAAGAGCTTTCATTTTCTTCCTGGTCATGAAGTTACAGTTTATAGGCCTTTTATTGCTACGGTTTTGACATGTTTATACACTGTTTTTGATATAACATTGCATTTGGTACTCCTGTAATTGCTTGTCTATCTCATTTAATGATAATTCTGAATCTCCTCGTATTGATTATTTAAGCAATTATTGGAAGGGCTTTATTGGTTCAAAAAGTGGGAGGCAGGGAGTAGGTGGGACCCTCTAGCCAAGAGCATATACTTTAGGTTAATTTTTTCCTTTGCCTGCCTACAAGTGGTCACCAGTTTCTGATGTCTTTTAAAGGAAGTAAACAAATAAGCGATCGTTTGATTGTTTTTGAAATGAACGCTGAATTTGGTGTTAGAGGACCTGGATTCATATTCTGGCTTTCGCCCTTTTCTACTTAGTATGTGATGTGGGGTAAATAACAACCTTTCTGAGTCTTAGATTCTTTATCTGAAAAATGAGAAAATCCACGGGAAGAAAAATGAGGACATCGACAACCATAGCTAGAAATTCTTACCCTCAAAGCAAGTAGCTCAAAGAGTGCTCTCACTTGATGTTGGGAGGATGGCATAGAGAATAGGACACCACCTTGTAAGAAGGGGACAGAGTCTGTGACAGAAGCATGTGGACACTTCTATGGCGGCCAATATATCAGGGACAAAATGTAAGTTGCCTCAAATTCTGTTGTAGACTCATTGATTTACAGGTATAGATTATCTGTTCAACTCCATAATTTGAACGTGAAAAAAGTGAAGTAAATTAATTGACTTACCCAAAAGTCTCATGGTCAATCAGTGACAGATCTGTGATTTGATCTGCAGTCCTTTGATCCCAAATCCGGTGCTCTTCCCAGTACAACAAACTAGATAAAATGACCTTCCTAGGCCCTTCTTAACACTAAATATATGGATCCTATCATATTCATTGTAATTTAAGTCTTATTTTATCATGTTATTGACATGCAGCTTTAAAAATCACCTATCTTATCAGGTTGTTGGGAAGAAAGTGCTTTGTAAACCTTAAAGCTAAGTAAATATAAACTAATAGCTCATATTTATGTAACAATATATCATAACATCTCATGGGCAGTCAGGTGGTGCAGTAATGCCAGGCCCAGAGTCAGGAAGACTCGATTCCCTGAACTTAAATCTGGCCTTAGACATTTACTAGCTGTGTGACCCTGGGCAAGTCACTTAACCCTGTTTGCCTCAGTTTCCTAATCTGCAAAATGAGCTGGAGAAGGAAATGGCAAGCCATTCTAGTATCTTTGCCAAGAAAACCCCAAATGGGGTCACGAAGAGTTGGACATGACACAACAAAACCACAACAGTCATTATTATTATTAATAATAGAATTTGTGCAATAAACTAGTTTGACTAGTTAAAATTTTTAATGTTAAGTGCCTCCTATAGGTAAAGCCCCAGACTAGGTGCTGGACCAGATGATCTCTTAGAGTTTCTTCTAGCTCTGACATGTGTGGCTCCACCTTTATATTAACTAACTTTTTTTTGTTAGCTATAATCTGGATAGGATTTTTCAAGATGGAATTATAGGTATTTTCTAAATAATAATAATAAATGCTTATGAAATATTTACAGTACATCAGAGGTTGCATAAATCTGGAGCAAAGATAAATTTTCCATTCTCTCCCTTGTTTAAAAGTATATGTCATTCTATTTTCTGGCATCTTAGCTAGTAAATAGATGTTAGTTCCCACCCCTCACCCCTTACCCTCCCTCCATCTCTCTCTCTCTCTCTCAGTGACCCCTGGTTCATATCCCACCTCACATATACTGGCTGTTACAATGAATAAGTCACTTTATTTCTCAGTGTCCCAGGCCACTTACTAAGACTATAAGGTATAGTCAAGTTGCTCATATGCCCTGGAGGTCCTCATAGTGAGGAGGTTTTGTTCTGGGAGGTCCCCATAGTGATGAAATCAGCAGTCTGAACATGCACACACTTGTGTGTGTGTGTGTGTGTGTGTGTGTGTGTGTGGGCAAAAATTATAATCAAGACAATAACCATTAGTTCAAATTCAAGGTACTATTAAAACAAAAGATTTATACATAGATATAAAGGATCAATGTAAATTTCTTTAATGCACAGCTAAAAAGCTAAAAAGTTGAGAAAGCCATATATATGTATATAAACCACATACATAGGAGATATATAATGTGTATATACACATATACATACGTACACATATTACACACAAATACACATATCACCTATGTGTTAACAGTGCGTTTTCACTTTCTGACATTCAAAGAAAACCAATCTCACATCTATTCTTTATAGTTACAGATTTTTTTTTTTATTGCTACCTTGAATTCGAACTAATGATTATAATCTTTTACTTTGTCCTGGCAATGGTGTAATCTGTGTTAAGCTTAGTTAGGATGATATTACCAAAAACGAAAATGTCAGCTTTCTTATATTTGATGTTCAGCATTTTGCTTCTTCATTTGACATTTGAAATGGTTTTATATATTGCTTCAAAGAATACCTTTACATACTCACTGCTCCTCAGTATAAATTTAACATTTCTAATCACCCAATTCAGCTTCCAGAGGTATCCGCTCCCTTCAAGGCTTTTTTTTCTTTACCTTTGCAGAGATATTTTCTGTAATTATTCTTGGCTATATTTAAGCTTCATTCATTCAACTATGGATTTCAGTCAGTGGCATACTGGTGAATGTTTTTTAACAACCAATTCTCTGAAAAAAATTATACACAGGACACACTTTTAAGTTTATTCTGCATTTTATGTAACATTTTCTCCATCACTTTCTTAAGTCTAGAAAATCAGCAGCAACAAAATAAATCAACCCCTGATTTGTAGCATTTGCCGATTTCCCAGGTGTGAATGCTCACATTGAAAATTTACCATTTGGCTCTCACAAGTTGCTAAGAGTTGACACCAGTACACCCCCGACCTGAGAGCATACTACTGTCAAGGCATTGTGTGAAGCCTTGTGCAGGATTCAAAATCACACAAGACAAGGTCACCATCCTCAAGGAACTTACAATTAAATAGGGACTATAAAACCTGCCAATTATGTACACTACAAGGCAACACATGATAAATGCTGGACAAGTGAGTGGCACAAAGGAAGCCTTTTAGGGAGGCAGCAGAGAGAGGTACCACTTCCCATGGAAGGAAACCTCATAGAAGACAAGGCATTTAAGCTGGGTCTTGGATGAGAAGAAAGATTGTGCTAGGAAAACATGAACGCAAAAGGAGTTTCAGGTAGAACAAATGGTATAAACAAAAGTATGGAGGTGGCAAGAACAAAAAAAGTCAAAAATAAAAACCAACCTGTGTTCTGGGAATAGTGGCTGGGGCAGAGGGATCATGTAAGGGAGCAACGGGAAATAAGATTGCAACGATTGGACGGGTTATGCAGGACCTTTGAAGGCCAAAGGTTTAGCCTTTACTTTATAGTTATTGTGGAACAACAGAGGTTTTTCAACAGGTTGATTTTAACTCTATTTTCAAATCCATTTATATTGTCTACCTTATTCTTTAAAGCAGGGAAATTCAAAGATTAAACAAGCCAAGCCTAAAACAAGCTGGGCAAACAGATCATGACACAGCCAAATTGATCTGTGTGTTGGTTGCTGTGCATCTTCAGAGTCAATATGGCTCACTGCATGATGTTATGGTAACCTGCATTCATCACGCAAACTTGAAACAAAATTCATAGGTGACTTTAGCTGGACTGTAGTCAGCGTCATTTTCTTCTACTTTACTGATGTTCTTTTTGATATCCTTGGATTCTGAATTAATTGCCTTTGCAAGGATGCTTGCTTTTTTGAACATGCTACATATCCCTTTAAAGAAAATTTAACTTGATTGAAAATATTATCAGTGTTATCAGTGGGAGTAACCTATTTACATAAAATAATCCAGGCCTTAAGGGGTTGTTTTTTTGTTGTTGGTCAAACACAGTTAAAATAGGTAAGGGATGCTTACATCCCTAAAAGTAATAGATTTGAAAGCGGTGACTCTCATTCAAGTCACTGATTATGCATTGGAATCTGTAAAAAACAGATGAGCTTCCAAGTTTGTGATGTGTGTGGAGGGCTGACTGACCTTAGGAAAATTTGGAAAGTGGGAAAAATTCATGTTAGTACCCTTCAACTTATTTTTGAACACTTTTTTATTAATGCCTTCTGTTTTTAAGCCAGAATTATTTCCTGCTATTTACTCCTCACCCCCTTCCCATATGGAACCCTTCTTTGTGAAAAAAGGAAACCAGTTAAGCAAAACTCACTGACATGAAGACTTTGTCTGACATTGAGTGCAGCATTACATATGTAACTCTCCTCTCCCTGCCCTACTCCCTCCCTTATTTAACACTCTCTCTCTCTCTCCCTCTCTCTCTCTGTCTTTCTCTCCCTCTCTCTCCTTCTCTGTCTCTCTCTCTCCCTTTCCCTCCCTCCCTCTCTTTCTCTCTCTCTGTCTCTCTCTCCCTCTCTTTCTCTTTCTCTTTCTCTCTGTCTCTTTCTTTCTCTCTCTCTCTGTCTCTCTCCCTCTCTCTCTCTGTCTCTCTCTCTCTGTTTCTCTCTCTCTGTCTCTCTCTCTCCCTCTCTGTCTCTCTGTCTCTCTCTCCCTCTCTCTCTCTCTGTCTCTGTCTCTGTCTCGATATTCTTGAGTAACAAGATTGTCCATTCCATCAATTCAGGGGTTCTTAACTTTTTTGTGTCATGGACCCCTTTGGCAATCTGGTGAAGACTATGGACTACTCGTTAGAAGGATTTTAGCTAGAATTTGAAGAAAACCAGGGAAGTCTGGAGACAGAGATGAGGAGGGAGAACATTCCAAGCACGGGGGAAAGCCAGTGAAAATGCATCAAGACCAAAAGAGCCCAGAAAGTACCTTAGGTGGCAAACATCTGCATTACCTCCCAAACGTATCTTAGGAAGAACGATGGATGGTTGTGATCAGCGTTATCCCAAAGCATAGAGAGAAGCAATGGAGGACAAAATTAGTTTAAACAAAGTCTTGCAAGCTATCCGATGTATCAGAGTTATTCTGAGGGCGTATTCAAGGATGGAAATGGAAGGAGGACTACAAACATAAGAAAAATGGAACAGGTATGGAAAAAATTAACTGATTTTTTCATCAAAAATGGTAGGACAATTGTACTTGTCCCCTAAGATCACAATTCCATACGAACTTATTGAAGAGGCAGAAATGTCACTGAACAGAAACAAAGATGGGAAAATGGATTGGACCAAGTATTTACAGAAGAGATCCATGCTTGAGTCAATACAATTGTGAAGGCATTGAGAGACTGATACACAAGGTATCTGAAGGAAAGGACAATAACGAAGACATGGAAAAAAAAATCAGGCTTTATTAATACTTGAAAAGGTGATCTAGAGGACGTCAGTAACTATCAACCTATATGTCTCCTGTCTAGGGATATGCTGAAGCCAGCTCTAACTGGCTGACTGTTTAAAGTGTCAATTGTTAAATTTTCAGTGTGAGCATTTACACCTTACAAAAAAAGTGACTACTATGCATCAAGGCTTGATTTGTTGTTTTGTTGATTATCTAAGTCTGATGATAATTTCATTCCCTGAGCCTTCTTCTGCTGAGCTCAAGGAATCTTTATAGAACAATTCAGGGGTATACTGGTAAATGTTTAACAACCAGGATTTCCAGGGGGGAAAATTATGCACACACTCTTTTAAGTTTAATTTATATATTATTAACATGTTTTAAAAAGTTTAAACAACCAATAACAACAAAAAGCTTCCCATTAAAACAAAGGCTTATTTTTTTTATTACTCTCATTTTTACCAGGGTTGCTCTATGGCAACAAGAAATGAAACACCGCTGCCTCCGAGAATTACAAATGAATATCAAAGGGCAATACAGGGGCACGTGGTGGATGTGAATAAACTATGATGTATTTGGTAAACAATGAGAAACTCTGAATAACAGGAATAAAAGATATAAACAAATTGTAAAATGGGAAGAAAATATGGACTGACCGTGTGGCCTAACAAGAAATGATGGCTAGTCAATGATACCCCCAAAATGGCAGAAGAAAGCAAGGGAGATCACCAACTCAATGGGTGAAGGCCCTGTATCTTACCTGAGAGGATATGGATAAAGACAGCACTGGATGAATAGGCATGGATGGGTTGAGATCTGTATCGTAAGAGGGAACTCCCAAATTGATGAGATCACATAGATTCATTTGAGGACTTGAGTATTTCAGGATTAATATTTACCTTACCACTTTTATATTATCCTTCCAACTAGATTATAACAAATTCCTTAGAGATAGGAGGGGGTTGACAATTACTTTTCTCTTTTGTGTCCTGCAACCGCGCCTTGCACAGAGTGGATATGACAGGAAAATAATTTTTGAATTAAATTTGTGATTGCCGCAGACTTAGAACAGAAGAGAAAATAAAGTCAAGTGAATGGGGTTCCATTTTAGTTTTGCCAATGAGCTGGGTACCAGAGGCATCCTTAAAAGAAGAATTTAGTGTGAAGTCCATTTAGTGGGAAGCACGTAGGCTTTAAGTAAGACTATATGTTTAAATATGAGATATTGGTAGAGCAGTGCAGCGGAAAACATGAGGAAGGCAGGCTTAGGTATAAATGCTGGACTGTAGAACTTAGACCCACAAGCCACATAGTTCTAGAAAACAAAAGCAACTTAGTTGCCAGTCTAGGACAAAAAATGGAAAATCCAAGCTTTATTTAATGCAGGCACTCAACTTTGAGTCATAAACCCCTTTGATAGTCTTGGGAAGTCTACGGACCTCTTTCTCAGAATAATATTTGTTGCTTACTTTCATAATTGAAGCAAATGCTAAGTTCAGTTAGAAGCTAGTGCAAATAAAGATGTAAACATTTCCCATCCAAGTTCATCGATCCTCTGAAATCCATCAATGGGTTCCAGGGTTAAGAACCCCTAAGAGAAAGAAGAACCTGCTATATCAATGTTTTGTTGAATACTCTCCAAGAAAAATCATCTGGGTTCATGATACAAGGTTGAATTAGGGTTTCCAAGGGTTGACGTCATCAAGATTTCAGAGAGTTTGAATGCAGCTACTATCACAATAATTTAAGAAGGCCTAAGAGAGCCTTTTAGCCTAAGGAAGGCTGGAGAAAAATCATCGCTCATGGTTAGGAGAAGAAGGTTACAAGAACTAGTAGAGGCATCTTTTTGTCAAAGACAATTCACAGTTCAGTAACTTTGGGGACATAGTTCCAAATCGCTTTCCAGAATGCCTGCATAGATGTACAGTCCCACCAAAAATGCATTAATGTGCTTGTTTTCCCATGTCCCTCCAACATTAGTAATTTTCCATTTTTGTCAGCTTTGCCAATCTGATGGTAGAACTTCACAGTTGCTTTAATTTTCATTTCTCTAATTATCAGTGCTTTGGAGCATTTTTTTCATGTGACTATTGATAGCTTGGATTTCTTCCTTAGTATCTGTCTCTTCATGTCCTTTCGACCATTTATAATTTGGAGAATTGCTCTTATTCTTATAAATTTCAATTAGTTTCCTATATATCTTGGAAATGAGACCTTTACCAGAGAAACTTGTGTCAGAGTTATTTTTCTTTATTCTCTTCTCTCTTTCACATTGTCCCTCAAAAGTGTTTTGATTCTGACTACCCCCTCCCCAAATCTACCCTCTTCTCTATTCTCCCTATTCAATGAGCCGACCCTTGGAACAAAGATTGGAAAAGAAAGAGAAAAAAAAGTGCCTCTACACACCAACACATCAACTTTATATCAGACAGGGTGTACAATATTCCACACCCATAATCCCCCACCTTTGCAAAGAAGAAAAGGAGGTGAATTTTCTTAACTTTCCACTGGGGCCAACCTTGATTATTATCATTATACAGTATTTTTCTTTTTTTTTTTCTTTCCATTGCAAGTATTATTTTAAAGATGAGCACCTTGAGTCCCAGAGAAGTAAAGCTACTTTCCTATAAAAGGCAAAGTTATAGCCAGGGAATGAATTAGGTGTCATAGAAAAAAAAGCTGTCCCTCCTCCCTCATTATTATTGTAGAAGGACTGTAGAAATCTTATAACTTAAGCCATCAAGAAGGAGAAAAAAGATGTATTTCTTTTATAGCTGTAAGGCTGGCTTGGTTATAATTAAAGGACACCTGTGAGACAGAGTAGAAATGTCAAGCTGGGTAATGAAACATGGATCTGGGGCTTTTGCATACCCTATACATTCTGCTTTCTGTTGTTCGTAATCACACTTTGTTCATACTTATTTAGACCTTTTCATTTATGAATCTCAAGGCATTGCAATCATATTAGGATAGTACCCATGAGAACATGGAATGGAGAGCCTGTTTCATTTGAGGAGAAGATGAGGCCAGCCCCTCCCTTTCTTCAGCAAGTCAGCCTGGAGGAGACTCGTGTTTTCGAAGCAAGTGAAGTTGAGTGGCTAGCGAAGGAAATATGAAGCAATAATATCATCTTTTATCTGTTGCTGCCTTGAAGCTAGCTCTAGTGGGCTATACCTGAAAGTGATCCCTCGTTGGTGGAGAAACATTTTCCTTTCCTCTCAGGACACATGAACAGTTCTTAACATGCAGGTAGTGCTAGCTAGCTCACCCTGCAGAAATGACTAATTTGGTTTAGAAATGTTATCAGTTAGTTCTAATGTAGCCCATGTGTACCCTGGGGATTAGGATCTCAGTGAGCACTTAGACCAACAGGTCAGCTCCCCAAAGCAAGGTTAGCTCTCCTCCTCAGGGTTGTAGGAGGTGATGTGAGGGGTTGAGGGTGTCTTTCCTAGTACCATTGCTCATGACTCCACATCTTGTGTATTCTCCCAATAGCATTCACTCAATTAATATCTCCCCCATTTCATGAACTTATATTAACAAGGGGAGATTTACTGCGAATATATTACAATAATTAATATACCGAAAAGTCCAGAATTGAAAGTCCTCCTAATCCCTGAAGAAAATGGATACTTGATGAAATGTTGGTAGTAACCAGTTCACCCAGACTAAGTTCATGTCTGGGGGTGGCATGGCTGATCAAAGTGTCACACCCTTGCTTATAGTACAGGGTGTCTTGGCTACTTTGCTTGCTGCTAAGCTCGGTCGAGCTCTCCAGGACTGGTTTCTTACCAGGCTCAGCTGTTGAGGCGGTCCGGCAGACTCCGCTATGGACTCCAGTGGCTGAATGGTCCTTCCACCCTTTTAAAGCTCACAAGGTCACGACCTAATCTGTTCTGTTTCTGATACTCGCTCATTTAAGATCAGGAATGAAAAGACACAACAAAGACTAAAGAAACAATATTACCCTGGATTCGTGGCCACAAAGAAGCCCAGAGGCTTACAGCATTCCTTTCTCCCCTACCTGAAAGCCACAAGCAAAGAGAGATTTCATCTTTTGTATGCATACTCAGTTCTGTCTCAGTAATCTATTAAAAGAATTTTGACCACCTAGCTCTAAGCCTTGCACAAGCTCTGAATCGGGAATCAGGGCTCCTTGGAGGCATTTGCCGGGAAGCAGACTTACAAAGCCTCCCCCCAGGTTGGCAGCAGGCACAGCTCCCGGTCTACATACTCCACGGACTGGGTCCCATCAGCCAGTATCCCCATTACGCTAATCACAATTGATCTTTCTAAAGCCAAGGTGGACAGATGCAGACTTGACAGCGACAAAATCTACTTAGTGGCTTATGTTTAGCTAAGTGAGTGCCCATGGTTATCTTCTCTGGGGTTCTTTATCCCCTATTCCCAAGAAGGCAAGTTTTTCAAGACAGTTTGCCCGGATATAATTGTAGAAATATGAGTTTAATCTTTGGGGCCACAAACTGGCTCAAAAGAGCTGATTGTTAAATTTTCAGTGTGAGCATTTTCACCTCTGAAATCAGCAAACTCACAAAACAGGGTTTGATTGATTGTTTTATTGATTGTATATACCTAAGATTGTATATACTGGACAAAGTGTTAATAATACAGAATAAACTGAAAAGTTACAATGGATATTTCTTTTTCTCAGAGAGCTAGTTGTTAAACATTAACCAGTATATGCCTATTTACAGCCAATCAGAATTATGAACTGTCATAATTAGAAACCTTAGCAAGCATATTGCCTAACCTTTTTATTTTTCAGATGAAGAAATTCAGGGAAACTTAGCTCCCAAGAGTGTAAGAGACTTGAGCAGGTCATGTAATTAGTAACTAGCAAAACCTGAATTCAAAGCAGCTGCTTTCCTGTCCTGCACCATTCTCATTCTTCTATAGCTAGCCTTAGTGAATTGCCATCTTTAAAGAGAAGATCTAGAAAAGTGACACTTACCCATACTATACTTTGGCTGCTTAGTTCCATTGACTTAAAGATATCATTCTCAAGGCTATGAACTTAATGGTTCTAGCAGCAAATCATTTCATCATTTTTAGTCCAATGGTGCTGTTCCTTCATTCTCAAAGAGGAGCAATGATATCATGGGATGATGTCTTGACTTGCATGTGAATTGGATTTAAGCAAGGCAGAGTTGTGCGAAGTCAACAGCCTCACTCTCTCCTACAGGCAAAGGTCAAGATGACCTGGGATGCAGTGGGTGACCTTGGCCTTTCTAAAATAAGGTCTCAGTTTGTCTGAGACAACACCACAGGGCATGAGGAAAAAAAGCTCTAGGAATAGCATTGACTGGCAAGAAAAAAAAGGTAGTTAGAATTCAACCCAGCCAGGAGTCAAAAAAAATCTCAGAGCTGGAAAGAAACCTCAGGGGCTACCAGAGACCAACATTTAACCTGAATTAGAATCTTCTCTTTTACAAGCCTTTGTCAGGCAGTCAGTCAAGTAGCATTTATTAAGTCCCTACTATGTGCCAGGCACTGTGCTTAGAGCTGGGGCTGCAAAGAAAGGCAGAAGACAGTCCCTCCTCTCAAGGAGCTCACATTGTAATAGGGGAGACAATATGAAACAATTATGCACAAACTATATACAGGAGAAAATGAAAATAATCCACAGAGAGAAGGCACTAGAATTAAGGGGGATTAGGAAAGGCTTTTTTGCAGAAAGTGGGAATTTGAGACTTGAAGGAAGCCAGGGAAGCCATAAGGGAGAGATAATGAGAGAGAGCATTCCAGGTATGGGGGCAGATACTGCAAACCATTCAGAGTCATGAGATGGAGTGTCTGATATGAGGAATAGCAAGGAGGCCACGAATTACAAAGGACATGGGGTATGTAAGACATAAGAAGCCCTTTGCTTGAAGACCTGCACTGAGGATGAACTCACTACCTCCTTAGACATTCAATCCACTTCAGGAATAGGGTTAGGCTTGTTGCCATTGCTAGTGAGTGAATCCTTATATCAAGCCAAAATGTTCCTTGTAGCAACTTCTACCCATCCATCCCATTTTTGGCCTGTGGGACCAAGAATAATAAGTATTATCTGTCTTCCACAAGAAGACCTATAGATATTATTGTGTCACCCTTAAGTTTTATCATCCCTAGGGTCAACATCCTCAGTCCTTCAACCAGTCTTCATATGGCCTTTCCTTGGTTTCCCTCCCTCTAGTATTTTACTGCCTTTCCTAAAATGCAGTCCCTGGACCGAAATACAATAGTCCAGGCATGGTCTCACTAGGGCAGGTATGAGATGTTCACTTCCCTAGTTCCCATACAGTGGAATGTTGACTTTCTTGGTCCTAGATACTATTTCTGTTCAAAGGGAGTCACCTTTTTTTGTCTGCTAAACCACACATTTGACTCATCTTGAGCTTGTAGTCCATCATTCCCCCAGCTCTTTTTTGTGTTTTGCTATCTAACCA
The DNA here is from genome assembly GCF_900497805.2 of Vombatus ursinus. Lineage (NCBI taxonomy): Eukaryota > Metazoa > Chordata > Mammalia > Diprotodontia > Vombatidae > Vombatus > Vombatus ursinus. Next base: position 16,717,817 of record NW_020941197.1, read on the forward strand.
CATCTCCCCCATTATGTACTTATGAATTTGAGTTTTTGAACTCAAGTGTAAGAGTCTATGTTTATTCCTATTAAAATTCATCTCATTATAGTCAGCTAAATTTTCTAACCTATTGAGATCATTTTCAATCCTGTTCCAATCATCTAATGTTTTAGTTAGCTTTGTCTTCTGATACCTTTATCCAAACCACTGATAAAAAATGTCAAATAAAATGGAGCCAAGCACTGACCCATAGGGCACTCCAATAGAGATCTCCTTTCAATATGACATCAATCCATTATTGACTGCTCTTTGAGTGGGATCATTCCACCCATTTTGAACCCTATTGTCTAATTTTCATCTTCAGTAGGAATAGTATGAGAAACTTTGTAAAACACTTTCCTAAAAATCCAAGAGTCTTGATTCCAAAAGACTGATGAGGAAACATATTTTCCTCCTCTTAATTGAGGTAGTGTACTACAAGAGTGGAATATCACATATATTGTCAGATATGGTTAATGTGTTGGATGGTTTTGCTTAATTTTTGCTTTGTTATAGGAAAGAGTTATCCTTGGCTGGTGTTATTAGAAAGCAATCGTAAAAAAGCAAAAATATTTCTAAAAGACATAAAAAAATAAAATCTAGGTGTACTGTATTTACACCATTCCTCTCAACTACTAGCCTGGTAATATCTCCAAGAGGACATGAAGTTAGTATGGAATGAGTTGTTCTTGATCAAACCATGCTGAAACCATTATAAAACTATTGTGACTATGGCTTCCTTTTCTATATGTTCACTAGCTATCCTTCTAATAATGTGTTCTGGAATTTTTTTTAGGAATTGAAGTCAAACTCACTGTTTTATAATGTAAAGACTCCTTTTGCTTACCTTTTTGGCAAATCAGAATATTTGCCCTTCCCTGATCCTCAAATTCTTCTCCTGTTACTTAAGACCTTTCAAAGATCACTGAAAATGGCTGATCACACTTCACAGTTCTTTTGGTACTTGAAGATATGGTCCATTTGGACCAGGTAATGTGAATTCATAAAGGACGGTTAGGATTTCTCTTATTATGGCCATGCTTGAGTTATCAGTTCCCTATCAACCATTTCCCTCCTATCTTTTCCATCCCAAAAAATTGTTTTCGTTGGTAGATAAAACAAAATAAACTAAGATTTGAGAAAATCTTCCTTTTCTCCATATTCTATTATTACAGATGATAATCTATAGAGAGCAACCCCAACCCTTCCTTTGATTATTTTCTTTCTTATGTATAATAACCCCCCAAACTCATGCTGTTGTCTGTAGTTTTCTTCACTAGCTTCAACTCATTCTGTGTCTGAGTACTTCTTACATTACTCTTACCAAGCAATGACACCTTTTTGCATTCATACTTATTATCTTCACTTGTTTCCATCTCTGTCCCCCTTAATCTTAGTGCCTTATTTCTGAAATTATCTCCAATGTATCCTGTATGTACCTTGTTTGTACATATTTGTTTGTATGACGTCTTCCCTATTAGATTGTGAGCTCCTTGAGGGAAAGAACTGGTTTTGTCTTCCTTGATATCCCTAGGCCTTAGCACAGTGCCTAGCACCTATTAGATGCTTAATAAAATCCAAGGTGATGTGCATGCACGTTGATCTCTTTCGACAACTCTATTTTCTTCCTTGGTGTAATTGTTTCTCTTTATGTCTTCAGAATTTTATTCTTGAGTGTCCTATCCTTCTTGAGCTGACTCCTATGGAATCCTACTGTGGCTTGGGCCTCCAGCTTATCTGTATCAGACCCCTAATTGGTGTGCTATGCCTTCATGAAGGGTAGAAGCTGGTAAGACCTTGGCAAAGGAAAGATCTTCCTTTTTCTGGCTTCTGGCTTCCAGTGGCCACTTCTGGTTTCAGGTTCTCTTCAGGGAGAGAAAGATGCCAGGAAGAAGCTAATGTAGAAGAGCCTGTGCCTCAATAATATTCCCCTTTCCCCCCTCCTCATCTTCCACACTAGAGACATCAAGGAATTTCCCCTTAGGTAAGATAAGTCTCTCTCTCTCTCTCTCTCTCTCTCTCTCTCTCTCTCTCTCTCTCTTTCCCTCTGTCTCTCTATTTTTCTGTCTCTATCTTTCTCTCTGTCTCCCATCTCTGTGTCTGTCTCCTCCTTTTCTCCTCTCTCCTTTACTTCTCTCTCTCTCTCTCTCTCTCTCTCTCTCTCTCTCTCTCTCTCTCTCTCTCTCTCTCCCTCTCTCTTTCTCTTCTACCCCTCCCCATAGTTATCTTGCTCCTAGAGCAACCACTCTGGGTATTTTCTGTCATATTCCAACTTGTATAGCTTATCTGATTTCTATTTGCTATCAGGCTTGGATAAATGGATCTATTTACTATTCGCCGTAAGTGATAGTCTTTGTACAAGTGGCACTTGGTAGGAAGGGAGTTAAGCCTTTGAATATAGCTTGAGCACTCCTTCCGCATTAAGAGATACTGATCAAGAACACAGGTTGGACCTAAAAAGTATTTCCCATAGACTAACAATATTGGAGGTGAGGGCAGATAGACAAAATTTCAGTTTGGTACCCACTCTCTGAGGAGAGCAGAGTTAGGCCAGCTTCATGGCTCCAATCTCTTGCTCCCTTCTGGCAGGAATCAATGTCTCCTTCGGAAAGGAGTATGTGGAAGATTCTAGAGGTAACTATGTATGTCTCTCTGTGAACTACATCTGGACAAAATCCCGTGGACACACATAACCTGCTTGGACAGAACGCAGCTCACACGCCCTAGGCTACCTATCTAGAAATTTGGACCCATCCCTGGAAACGCTGTAGAATCTGAAAAGTGGACTTTGGGTGTTATCCTGCCCTGATTCAACTCTTGGATTCACTTTCTTCCCATCTCTAAACCACACTTCTGTGGGATGCACCCTGCTTTTTACTTCTATTTATATACTGTCTTTCCCCATTAGAATGTAAGCTCCCTGGGGGTTGAAATTGTCTTGCTTGTTTGTATTTGTATCCCCAGCACTTAAGCACAGATCCTGGCACATAGTATAAACCAGGGGAGGGGAAAAGGCCGCACTTTAGGACTTAGAAGGTCAGGCCACAGGTTCCTCACAACTGGACTATAAACACGTAATAAATGCTCTCTGTCTCTGTTTCTCTGTCTCTCTCTAACTTTCTCTGGCCCTGGCTCTGGCTCTCTGTCTTTCCCCAACCTGCCCTCTCAAAATCTGTGGTGTGTGTCAAACTATGCTCAGCATTCCTCTTCTCTGTCACAACTTCTAATATGGATTTGTCACTTTTTCTCCTTCATCCCCCTCCCAAAGCTTCCATGACTCCCACCGCACAACCACTTCCTCCCTGGTGAGAATTAGTTCCAAAATAGAAGTCCCCCCTCATTGGTTTCTCCATATTTTAAAGACTGAATTTATCATTAGGGCAAGTTAAGAAATTATTATCTGTTCTGCTTTGGGCAGAGACAGTTCTAGCAGATGTTCAGAAAATTGAAGTCCCTTATCACTGCTATATTATGCCTCCCTGCCAGGGTTGTGATCTCTTTTCCAAATGCCTCATCTAATCCCCCTTGCCATATAGGTGAACTTAAAACAGGGGTGGAGAACCTGCAGCCTCGAGGCCACATGTGGCCATCTAGGTCCTCAAGTGGGATCCTTTGATGGAATCCACCCATGAAGTTTGGATTCCATCAAAGGCCCACACCTGAGAACCTAGAGGACCACATGTGGCCTCGAGGCTACAGGTTCCCCATCCCTGACTTAAAAAGACAGCACTCCTTCTGCATCTAATGATCATCACCTAAATTCTCTCTTCTAAGGGGCAGCTAGGTGGTGCAGTGGATAGAGAGCTGGCCCTGGAGTCAGGAGGACCTGAGTTCAAATCTGGCCTCAGATACATAATATGTCCTAGCTGTATGACTCTGGGCAAGTCACAACCCTAATTGCCTCACTTAAAAAAAAAAAAAATTCTCTCCTCTATGCTTTACTCTTCTTTCTGGTTCTTGGATTTCTCCATGTGGATATATGAGTATATCATCTTGATATACAGTGCCACTCTCCTCCCTCCACCTCATTCCCTTCCCCACCCCTCTTTGCCTATCTTGTTTCTTTCGAATAAGGTAAACCCCTCCAGAGCCACATTCCATTAATAGGTCCTATCCCACTAAATTTAAGTGATCCATATGAGGTCCAATTTGCTTTAGGGTCATTATCCATCCCTTGTTCATTTGTGTATAGACATCTGACACCACGAGTTTTATTGCTAACTCCTTTCTTACATATCATCTCTTATGAATTTATTCTATAGACTGACTCAGTGAAGGGTCTCAGGTGTTGATATAGTATATATGGGTGCTTTTTTTTTCTGTGCCTGAGCAAAGACAGCCGTGTCACACAAATGCCCTACTTGGTGCAGCATAAAACAAAACCACCCAAAGTGCCCCGCATTTCTCATGCTCAGTTGTGAAGAGAATGAATCTTTGTTTGGCATTCATACAAGGCGTGGCAGCGTAGGGAGGGATGGCTGTCTGAGAGCTCCCAGTGGTGCACCAAATTACATCTTTCCAAAGGTTGAATTGAATTGACTTGAGTGGTACTGAGCCCTTGTGAGAAAAAAAGCTATACTTTCCCTATAGTACAGGAGCTCCCTGATGACTGTGCTTTTGTGTGAAGAGGGGTTTACTTTTGTTGTCTTTTCTTCCCCTCCCTTTGAAGAAGGATGTCCAGCACCTTAATTGCAGGTTACTTAATAGCATCTTAGGAAAACAGTTGCCAATTACCAGCATCTGTACTATCTGGGTCCTTAAAACATCTTTTACACTGTTTTTTTGTGTATACACACACACACACACACACACATACATAATATTTTCAGTTTCTCCCTCCTCCATCCTCTCTCCCATGCCCTATCACATATCACTATACTTAACTTGGACAACATTTATTTTCCATTTGTCCTTTATGTTCCTGTTGTGGGGTTAAATACACTTTAATGGGAAAAACATAGTGGGACTGAGGCTTTTATCTCCTCTCTCATCTTCGATGTACTCTGTTCTCTGATATATTCTACCTCCACTTGTTACTTCTACTGTCTCACCTCCCACTCACCTCTTAACCCCTTACAATCTGGCTTCTGATGTCTCCACCACTGGACTGAAACTGTTCTCTTCAAGGTTATTAACACTCTCTTAACATCCTTGGCCCCTTTTCTGTCCTCATCCTTCCTGATCTCTCTGTAGCTTTCAACATTTTAAATTATAATAATAGCTAACATTTATACAGCATTTTTAGCTTTGCAAAATGCTGTATAAATATTACCTCCTTTTATCTTCACAATAAACCTGGAAGGTAGGTGCTATTATTATCATCCTCATTTTACAGATGAGGAAACTGAGACAAAAATAGATTAAATGACTTGGCCCAGAGTCACACAGGTAGGGAGTGTGTCAGAGGTAGGATATGAACTCTGGTCTTTCTAAGTCCAGGGTTGGCACTTTATCCCCTGTTTCTTCTTCTTGGTACTCTCCTCCACTCTGCTTTTATAACCTTGTTCTCTCCTTGCTCTTCTCCTACCTGTCTGATGACTCTTTTGTTAGCTCACCATTCACGTCCCACCTCCTAATTGGGTGTGTCCTCCAAGGCTCTGTACTGGACCCTCTTCCTTTTCTTTTTGTAACCATTATCTTAATGATAACATCAGCTCCCAAGGGTCCAATTGCTATCCTTTTGTGGTTGACTCTTAAATTTGTATATCCAGCCCTAATCTCTTGTCTAGTTCTTGCATACATAACTACCTGCTGAATATCCCCATCTATATCCCTTGGACATTTTGAAATCAACATGTCTAAAGCAGAATTTATTATCTCTTCTGAAACTTACTCTTCATCCCTACTTTTCTGTTTCTGTTCAGGGTACCAACATCCATCTTGTCGCACAGATTTACAACCTCAGAGCAATCCTTAAATGTTTAGTCTCCCTCATATCCAATCAGTTGGATTCTATCATCTATCTCTTTCCTCTCAACTCATGTGACCACCATCCTAGTATTAATGGTGAACATTTATATGGTGTTTTAAGATTTGCAAAGAAATATATATGTATATATACATATATTATACACATATACTGTGTATATGTGTGTGTGTGTGTGTGTGTGTGTGTTAGGTGCTGCCATTTGCATTTTTAGTTGAGGAAACTGAGACAGACAGGTTAAATGACTTGCTCAAGGTCACACAGCTAACAAGTGTCTAAGGCAGGATTCAATCTTGGGTATTCTTGACTCTAGGTCCAGTGTTCTAATTACTATACTACCTAACTTTTTAGTTCAGTTTCTAAGCACCTCTTACCTAGACTACCACAGTGGCCTTCTAATTGCCTTTCCTTTTTTTGTTTGTTTGTTTACTCTTTTTCAGCCATGTCCAACTCTTTGTGACCCCATTTGGAGTTTTCTTTGCAAAGATGCCGGAGTGGTTTGCCATTTCCTTCTCCAGATCATTTTACAGATGAGGAAACTGAAACAAACAGGGTTAAGTGACTTGCCCAGTGTCACACAACTACTAAACGTCTGAGGCCAGATTTGAACTCAGAAAGATAAGTCTTCCTGACTCCAGGCCCGGCACTCTGTCCATTGCGCTACCTTCTTGTACCATTCCTTTACCCATCTCCATGTAGGGGACCAGATAATCTTCCTAAAGGAAGAGTCAAGAAGCAGCGATGGCACCCTATTTTAGCATGTAAAGCTCTCTACAATCTGGCTCCCATCTACTTTTCCAGATTTCTTTCACATTATCCCACTTCACAATACTCTGGTCCAGTCACACCTTTGGCATTCTATCTCCTGTCAGTAGGCCTTTGCCCAAGAGCCCTCTTCACTTTAGCCTCTTTGCATCCTCACCTTCCTTCAAGGCTCAGCCCAGGAGCTACTTTCTATGGAAAACCTTTTGTGATCCCTCAAATTCTTAGTCATCTTTCCCCCCTCAAATTGTATTGTATTTATTTATCAGTTGAAGGTAGGGTTTGTTTTTCATTTTTCTTACCTCCAACTCAGCACTAGGCCTTATTTATGATAGGTCCTTAGCAACTCTTTAGGACTATTTTTCTTTCTTTCTTTTTTTTTTTCTATCTACAGGATGATATGGAGATGGTATATGCAATAAAAGAGAATGGTACATTATCTGAAAATTAAAGGGGCTATACTTCTTGCTACAAAAAAAAGACTATGATAGTATCACCATTTCAGTACTTAGCACAGTTCCTAGCACATAGTAGATAGTAGGCATTTAATAAATGTTTATTGATTGATTTTGCAGTCATTGGATCACAAATTTAGAACAGGTTCGGGGAAAGAGGACTAGACTTTGAATCAGTGGACACTTCAGTTTCAATTTATTTCATTTCTTTTAATGATTGCGTGACCATGTCGAAATTATTTGACCTCTCTTATTAAGCCTCAGTTTTCTCCTCTGTAAAAATGGGATAATAATTCTTGTATCATTTACCTCTTCAGGTTGTCATGATGTTTGCATGAAAAATTTAACTGCTTGAACCTGCTCTTGAGAGAGCCTATTGTTAAATTTTTAATGTGAACATTTACACCTCAGAAATCAACAAATTCTATGAGGGCTTGACTTATCATTTTGTTAATTTTCTAGATATAAGAAAGTGATGGAGAAAATGTTAACAATGTAGATTAAACTTTAAAAAATGTGTTATGGGTAAACTTTTTTCTTTGGGAGAGCTTGTTGTTAAACATTTCCTAGCTGAAGGCTATTTATCCCAAGCTGAAAGGCTATTTTCTTCAACCTCCTCTTTCTATAGATGAAGGAACTGAGATTCAACGAGGCTGATGTGCCCAGGCTTATTGGATCATAGCTCTAGAGATGAAAGAAATCTCAAAGATCATGTAATAATAATAATAATAGCTAACATTTATATAGTGCTTACTATGTGCCAGGCACTGTGCTAAACACTTTACTATCATTACCTAATCTGATTCTCACAACAATCCTGAGAGATAAGTGCTATTTTCATTGTTGAGTTGTTTTCAGTCATGTCTGACTCTTTACGACCCCATTTGAGGTTTCCTTAGCAAAGACACTGGCGTGGCTTGCCGTTTCCTTTTCCAGCTCATTTATAGATGAGGAAACTGAGGCAAACAGAGTTAAGTGGCTTGCCCTGGGTCACACACTTAGTATCTGAGGCTGGATTTGAACTCAGGTCTTTCTGGTTCCAGGCCTGGCACTCTATCCACTTCACCACCTAGCTGCCCCAAGGTGTTATTATTAACCCCATTTTCCAGATATGGGAACTGAGGCAAACAGAGATTAAGTGAATTGCCTAGGGTCATGCAGCTAGTCAGCGCCTGAGGTTGGATTTGAACTCTGAACTTCCAGACTCCAGGCCCAGAGCTCTATCGACTGCACCACTTATCAACTCCCAACATTTTTGGTTCCTCAGACCCCTTTCACTAAAACATGATGTTGTGAATACCTGGATAATGTAATATACTACTCATAATATTATTTTAGATTTATTCATTAAGTGCTTACAATAACTACAATGACAACTTTTCTCCACAAAGCTCCAAATCTCTTCCAAAAAACCCTATAATGTTTTAAATATGTACCTGCTTGTCATCAGGGAGGTAAAATATATTTGTAACATAATTGGGCAATTATTTATCGCTTAAAGCACCATTAAAGAATTTTTAGCTCAAATTCCTTAAAGTATCATTGAGAACAGTACTAAATAGGAACTGCTCATCTAATGCTCTACATCTAATGTTTTACAGATGAAGCAACTAAGACTGAGAACTTATGTGACTTGCCCAAAGTCACACAGGTACTAAACATCAAAGGTTGGATTTGAATTCAAGTCCTCTGACTCTAGCAGCTAGGTGGAGCAATGAAGAGAGTGCCTCACCTGGAGTCAGGAAGACTCCTCTCCCTGAGTTCAAATCTGTCCTTATTTACTTCCTAGCTGTGCGACCCCGGGCAAGTCACTTAATCCTGTTTGCCTCAGTTTCCTTATCTGTAAAATAAGCTGGACAAGGAAATAGCAAACCTCTTCAATATCTTTGCCAAGAAAACCCCAAACTGGGTCAGGAAGAGTCAGATATGACTCAACAATAACATCAAAATTCTCTGACTCCAACATGGGTGCTTTCCCTCTTGTACCACATTATATTTTATTTAGATCACAAGGCTTTGAACTCAGGTTCTCTGACTCCAAACCTGGCACTCTCTCCACTGGGCCATGCTGCCTCTAGTAATAATAATGTTATCTATTACTAAATAACAAAATTAATTCTTGAGTGGCTATAAAGTTCAGACTTTGAGTCAGGAGAAGCCTCAGTTCAAATTTTGAATCTGATTTTACATTTTTGTGTGACCACAATCAACTCACTTAACCTCCTTTGAAACCTCAGCTTTCTCCTCTGTAAAATGGGGATGAAAATTCTTGTAACATTTACCTCACACAATTGTTATATGGTTCAAATGAGGTCATTTATGTAAAGCATTTTTGAAAGTATGGCATAAATTTTCTACGAATGTCAGCTATGATTATTCTTAAAAAAGCAAGATTTAAATATAACAGCGGGATGGTACAGTGGAAAGAATGCTGGACATGAAGTCTTGAGTTCAAATCTAAATCTGGACACTTGCTAGCTGTGTGAACTTAGGAAAGTCACTTAATCTCTTTCAAGCTTTGGCTTCCTCATCCATAAAAAATGAAGATAATAATAGCATTTACCTCTCTGGGTTGTTGTGAGGTTCAAACAGGATATTTGGAAAATACTTTGGAACACTTAATGCTAGCTATTATTATGTGTTAATATTTTTATATAATAATAATAGTAACAATAAACATCTCGTTATTGAGAAGACACCAAAGGTCTATAACCCTTGCCGCCCAAGTCATCCTAGGACTTCTTTTGAATAGAAGTCCCCTTACCAGTGGCGGAGCTGCATTTTGGCAAGCAGTGCCACAATTTCACCCCTGAATTCCTTCAAATCTGTCTCTTGAGTGGATGCCAGTGATGAATTTCTTCTACTTGGTCAGTTCAAACTCCAGTCTCACTTATGGCCAAGGGAATAAAGTCAGAGAGATGACGCAAAGGAAAGCAGAATTTTTTTAAAAAGGGGGCAGGGCGAATCTTTACTATCTAAATTTCGGATGAACTCACCAGGTTTTTTGTTTTCTGTTTTTTACATCTGTTAACCTTATTCCTCTGAATTCATTTAGTTCCATGCACAATGCAAAGCCCAGAGAATTCCTCCATTAATCAGTCTTTAAAAAAAAAAAAAAGCACTTGAAATTTACAGTCTGTGTGACTGGGGATGTGAGTATATTTGTAGTTCATTATGATGACGGTTCTTCTGGGGGTCCGGCAGGGGGAAGTCTGGGTTGAAGATTGTTTGTGGCTCGCCCCAAGCTGACAATTATCTGCGAAGTGGAGCTGCTATTCTGGAAGGATGATCGAAGTCACCTGTTTTTAAGAGGAAGCCTACCAGCTCCCTGACATTTTGACCGAAAGCATTCTCTGCTGTATCATTCCATCACTAACACCCCCACCACCAAAGCAAAGGGAAGAAGCTTCCCTGGGAACCAGACAAATCAAACACATTTCGTTCAATATTGGACTTGCCCAGGCAGCTGAACGGTGATGACAGAAGAGCTATGGGAATGGTCCAGAGGTCAGCCCCTGCTCAGGCTGGGGAAGTGACATGGGGCCGGGGGAGAGAGGGCTGGGAGCGGAGCTGCCTGGATCCCGGCCGTGCGTGACAGCATGCGGCTGCCACAGGGACTTAGGAGTCCCGGGGGAGTTTTATGATCCGTGGATTTAGATTCTGACAGGTGCTGTCAATGACTCAGCCATTCTATGCTCATTCTTCAATGGGTGAGAGGGCCAGCAGCTGTTACCTTTCTCCACCCTCCCAAATTGCCGGGGCTCGGGAAACTTAGCAAACTGCAAAAGGAGAGGAGTTGAAATCTTTCTGTTGCTTTCAAACAGCCAGATGGCAAGGTGTGCAGAGCCTGGGGTGGGGAGGGGGGAGAGGTCACAGCAGAAGCTGACAACGTGAACGCATTTCGGAGTGTTAGAGGTCATAGGATCATAGAGCATGAGGGAGAAGGGACTTTAATTGTCATAGAGTCCAACCTCCTCATTCTACAGATGAGGAACTGAGGCTAAGAAAGGTGACTGGCCCAAGGTCACATAGGTAGCAGGGCTGGGGTTTAGGTCTTACAATCCCATATGCAATGGTTTCTCCTCCATCCCATATAGCAACCTGGGCATAATTTATATCTGGATACTGTGGCAGATTCTGCAATTTCAAGGTGGCGGGGAATGCTTTGTTCCATTATGATGCACTTATTGTTTGTTCAAAGATGTGTGTGTGTGTGTGTTTGAACATCACGATCTCAGAAGAATCAAAATTACAAGTAACCCAGAGGGCACTGGGAAGATGCATGGTGGGCGTAAATAGACTGGTGCTTGTTATCACTGATGGCTCATGCGTGAGAAGTGTCATACAAGACATCACCAAGGACGGGAATGCTTGGGAGGCCGCTCACTGAACAGTAGAGAGACAGGGTGGTATGGGTAGGAAGAACACAGGACTCAGTTAGGAGGGAACTGGGTTCATCCTGCTCCTCTAAAACAAGCTAGCTATGTAACCTTGGGGAAGTCATCTTACCTCTTTGAGACTCAGTTTCCTTTTTGGTAAATACCTGTTATACCTACCTCATGGGATCATCATGGGGCTCAAATGAAATGACTAATGAAAAGTGATTTGTACTTTGACCCATTTATGATTTCAAAGATAAGTCCTGTAAGGTTTCCTGAGACACAGGTTAAATAGTTGTCCAAGGTCACACAACTTCTCAGTGTTAGAGGTAAGATTTTGAAGTCTTCCTGACTCTGAATCTAACACTTTATGCCCATCCATGGGTGAATGATTAAACAAACTGTGCTACATGAATGGAAAAAAATGAAATGTGAACAATTCAGAAAACCATGGAAAGACTTACAGGAACCAGTGCAAAGTTAAGGAGATACAAAAAAAAAAAAAAAATACACACAATGATAACCATGTAAAGGGAGGGGACAACAACAATAACAAGAAATGAGGCTGCTGTATAAGGACTAAGCTTGGCCTCAAAGAAGAGATGAGAAAATAACCTCCTTTTCCCCCTTCTTTGCAGAGGTGGGGGACTATGGGTACGGAACACTGCGTATATGATCAGATTCTGGTGATGTGGGTTAGTTTTGCTGAACTATCAATGTTTCCTCTTTTTTTTTATTCTCTCTTACATGGAAAGCACTTTGCATGAGGAGGAAGGAATGATATATTCAGAAATGAAGGTGATGTTAAAAAAAAGACAAATGAAATTTTAAAAGAAAAGTGTTTTGTAAACTTTAAAGTTACATTGACGTAAATGACAGTAATGATTGTTATTAGGTGGGAAGAAACAAGAGATGGACAGCCAGAGATCTCCTCTGGTTTCCTTGTGACATTATAAGGGCAGCTCACAGGGTATATGCCTCATCTCCCCACTGCAAATCCTATGACTGATTTGTAGAAGGACCCCTCCAGGAATCGGAAAGAATGAAGTATGGAGAGAATGTTCACACCAACGAGATCACCACTCTAAGTGTCTGAACTGAAGCTGGCAGATTACTTCCCAAGGATGAGTCATACACAGCACCCCAAGATAGGAGAGAGGTTGGATCCAGTTCTGAGAGCAGAGTTTGCCCTTGACCCTAGGAGGGCATCTGTCCATTCAGGTCAGCCAATGAGAAGAGAGCCGCATAGGACAAACCACAGGCTTGTACTGAGACAGAACCAGAGCAGAAGGTAATGATCTTGAGCTAGAGTTAGCATAGGGAAAAGAGAGGCTCAGAGAGGGATCATGGAAGGCTGCCTTCAAGCTCCCTACACTCAAGAGCCTGATTCTAATAGACAAGGCCACGTCATCTCTTTGCTTTAAGCCGATAGATTAATAATAAAGACTGGTCAGATGTGTTGAGGGCAAAAAATGGGGATATTCATTTTCTTATCCCTAAAGTTACCCCATTATCCTACCTTTTTTTTTTTTTTTGGTTTCTTGGTGACACAGTTGGGGTTAAGTGACTTGCTCAGGGTCACACAGCTAATAAGTGTCAAGTATCTGAGGTTGATTTTGAACTCAGGTCCTCCTGACTCCAAGGCCAGAGCTCTATCCACTGTGCCACCTAGCTGCCCCCTAACTTTTCTCTTTCTATTGATGGTGTTACCATCCTGAGTCACCCACACTCAAAGTATCAGAGTAACCCTTAGCTGATTTTCATTCCTTTCATGCTCTGTCAATTGCCAAGTTCCATGCATCGTCCTTCCCACTTATCTTCTCCTCTCACATTGCCACCAACCCCACTAGTTGCAGTCCCCATTACATTTCACCTAGATAGTGTTGATGACTAGCTATCTGGTTCCTCTGACTATATTTTCTCTTTTCTCTAATCCGTTTGTAAAATCCTGTTACAATAATTAGCTCATTTTAAGTCTAGGTGTTTATACATCCATCATACTGCTGCCCAAATAACCTTCCTAATGCATAGGTTTGACCACACCAATCTTCCATTTACAAATATTCAATAGTTTCCCACTGCCCATAGGATAAAATGCAGGCTCTTTAGTCTGGCGATCAAAGCCCTCCATGATCTGCCTCCAGCCTACCTGTCTACCTTATCTCACATTTGAGGCAAAATAAGGGTAGTACGTTCTTAGCCTATGGTCCATGGACCCCAGATGATCCATAGATTTCAGGAGATCTTGTGAATTTGGAAGGGAAAAAAATTCATTTTTATTTTTGCTAACCTCTAACTAAAAATTAACATTTCCTTCAATTATTTGAAAACTTTTTTTTTTCTGAGAGGAGGTCTATAAGCTTCACCAGACTGCCAAAGGGGTCCATCACTCACACACAAACATACACACACACACACACACACACACACACACACACACACAAATATATATGAGTTCAGAAAAAAAAAAGGTAAAGTACCCCTAGTAGAACGAGCACCAAACTTGTACTAGGAAGACTTAGGTTTGAGTTATTTAGTCTTTTGGAGGTTAATTTCTTCACGCCTAAAATCAGCAAAATACTGCTGCCTTACCTTGCTCGCAGTGTATCCCCGAGGAATACTCTTTGAAAATGCTCTTATAGGCAGCATTTGGCACAGTTAATAGAGTACTGGGCCAAACTGAGTTCAAATCCAGCCTCAGACGCTTACTAGCTGTGTTACCCTGGGCAAGTCACTTAACCTCTCTCTGTCTCAGTTTTCTCACCTGTAAAATGAGGAGAATAACAGCATCTGCCTCCCTGGATTGTTGTGAGGCTCAGCTGGCTAATAATTGTAAAACACTTAGCAAAGTGCCTAGAATACAGTAAGTGCTATATAAATATTAGTTATTGTTATTGTTATTACCAGCTGTGTAACCCTGGGCAAATCATTTAACCTTTTGAGTACTCATCTGTAAAATAGCAAAAATAATAGTACCTACTTATCAGGGATGTTACAAGGATAAAATGAGATAATATTTGTAAAGCACTTTGCAAATCTTAAAATGTTATATAAATGTCAGCTATCATTATTACTATAAAATAATAATATTGTTAAAGTAACCACAACAATAATAATTTATCCTCACAACAGACCTGGGAAGTAGTTACTATTATTATCTTTATTTTACAGATGAAGAGACTGAGGCTGACCAAGGTTAAGTGACTTACCTAGGGTCACACAGCTAGTACCTGTCTATGGTCACTTTTGAACTCACATCCTACTGACTCCAGGTCTAGCTCTCTACCCATCTACCTGCTATAAGTATTATGTATGAGATCTTATTATTAAATTTATTATCATCTATAACGGAAGTAGAATTGTAGTATCTAAAAAGAAACATGAGATGCGCAAATTTAGAGACATCTCCACTTCAAATGTTCATATGGACTATTTGTGCCTGACCTGTGATAGAGCCTTCTGAGCTCATACTGGTCTGATCAGCCACAGTTGGACACAATATACCATGACCCCAACATAGTGATGTCATTTTGGTCCTCTTCAGAATGAAGGATAATAACCAGCTTGTATATGGCTTGCTTTAATTATTTGTTTACTTGTTATCTCCCCCATTAGATAGTAAGCTCCTTGAGAGAAGGGACTATCTTGTCTGGCATATGGTAGATGCTTATTGATTAATTGATTGATTGAATTGTAGAGCCAAAGGAATTTAGAGGGTTGTGTTGGACCTGGAGTCAGAAAGACCTGAGTTTGAATCTATGTGACCTTGGGCAAATCAACTAACCCCTCTAGACTGACTTATCTGTGATATCAGAGGTGGGTTGAGATCTGTGTCAGGGGATTTCACCCTGATGAGATCATGCCTCCTCTGCATTGGTGCATCTGATGTCCAAAGACAGCCAAGAGGGCTGAGTGACCTTTCTGCATGTAGGTTCCTGGTCACCAGGTCAGCCATTCTTTGTCTTTGACTTTGTGCACATGGTGTCATGCCCCCGTAAACCTCTGCCATGGTAGGTGTTTTGCCTGTACTGTGGGACACCCAGTTTGGACGCTAAGCTGAATTACCATAATTATCAGAACTATTATTTTTCAGGAATTGGCATGGAGATTTTCCTCAGAGAAATTCTTCATAACTTTTTCATTTTTTCTTCCAATTTTTTTATATTAAAGATCTTGCTGGGGTGGCTCACATAAACACAGCTCTGAAGACCATTTAACATACATTGAATACAGCGGTCCATTCTTACATTTCTGCATTTCCAGGCTTTAACACTTTTCCATTTCAAATCAATTACAGTCTATTCATATCTCCCAAACACATGCTCCCTTTGATGATGCTCGTATCTTTATATGCAAAACTCCCAAACTCCAGAATCCTCATGTGCTAAGCAAGTTGTTTTCTCCAAAATATTTGCCATATCCAGGCAGTTCAGCATACATTTATTGAGTGCCTATTGAATACAAAGCACAGTGCTAGATGCTAGAGGTAGCATATAAATGAATACAACAAGGTCTCAAGAGCATTGTAATATAATTGGGTAGATAACAAGAAAATCAGCTAACATTTTAGATGACATTTTAAAGCTTGCACAATGGTTCCTTCATTCCTCTCCAGGGAATACTCAGAACCACTTCTGCCATGCCCAGCTCTTTATGCTGAAACCTCACTCTGGCGCTGAAATTCTCCCACTGGGAGCACCCTCTGCTCCTGTGGCCCCTCCCCCTCCAATTGGATGGCTCTTTTCAGAGCCTGCATTCAGGGAGGGCACCCAGTTTCTCCCCGACCTACCTTCAGCTTCCTTTTATGTATTGCCTTCTCCCATTAAAATGTAAGCTCCTTGACGACAGGGAATTATCGTTCTTTTTGCTTGTATTTTTACTCCCAGAGCTTAGTAAGGTGTCTGGCACATAGTAAGGGAAATGGCTAAGTGCTTTAGGTATATTATCTCATTTGATCCTCACAATGACCCTAGGAGATAAGTCCTATTAGTATACCCATTTTACAGATGAGGAAACTGAAGATAACCATAATATACAACAACAACAACTTTTATTAAGATAGTGTTTTATGTTTATTAAGATAGTGTTTATTTTAGTGTTTATTAAGATAATGTTGCCAAGTGCTTTCCTCACAATAACCCTGTGAGGTAGTAGCACAATTGATATTATTGCTATTTTTATTGATGAGAAAACTGAGGCTTAGAGCAATTATGTGGTTTAAGGTCACATAGCTAGTGAATGCATGAAAATAATGATAGTTGACATTTATACGGACCTCACTGGATTGTAGATTTAGAACTGGAAGTCCCCTGGGAAGTCATCTGACTCTTTCATTTTATATAGATGAAACTGAATCCCAGAAAGGACAAATGACTTGTGTCAGGTCACAGAGGTAGTGATAGTGATTTATGTGTATATATATATATATGTATATATATATATATATACACATATATATACATATATATATATACATACACATACATACATACACAGTAATAGTGATTTATGCTCAGGTCCTTTCACTTAGAGGCAGCTAGGTGACTCAGTGGTTAGAGCGTTGGGCCTGGAGTTAGGAAGACCTGAGTTCAAATTTGGCCTCAGGCACTTACTAGTTGTGTGACCCTGGATAAGTCACTTAATCTCTATTCACCTTGATTCACTGAAGAAGGAAATGGCAAACCACTCCAGGGTCTTTGCCAAGGAAACCTCCCAGACAGCATTGGTGTGCTATGGTCCATGAGGTCATGGAGAGTTGGATATGACCAACAACAAACAACCTTTGAGTCCAAATCTAACATTCTTTCCATTATTGCATGTATACATGAGCTATTAGGTGGCCCAACAGATCTGAGTTCAAATTCTGCCTCAGACACTAGTTATGTGTGCCTGGGCAAATTGCTTGACCTCTCTCAGCCTCAATTTCTTCTCTCTCTGTCTCCCTCTCTCTGTCTGTCTTTCCAGCTCTGTCTTTGTCTCTGTCTCTGTCTCTGTCTCTCTTTGTCTCTGTCTCTGTCTCTCTCTCGTTTTCAATTTTTAAAACTTTTTAAAAATTCTATTTTATTTTATTTTCAGTTCCAGATTTTCTCCCTCCTCCCTTCTCCCCCAGTTTCTTCATCTCTTAAAAAAAAGAATGAGGTAGTTGGATACTTTTTATGAGAGTCCTTCTAGCTCTAAAATCTATTATCCTTTTAAAAATAATAACAGCATTTATGTAGTGCTTTGAGGTTTTCAAAAACACTTTATAAAAATTATCTCATTTGATCCTTACAACAAGCTAGGAGATAAGTGCTATTAGTATATCCATTGCACAGATAGGGGCACTGAGACCAACAGAGGTCAAGTAACTTGCCCAGGGTCATAGCCTGCTATCATAGTAATAAAAAGAGTGCTCCGGACATAGTTTTAGTAAGACCTGAGTTCAAATCTAACCTCAGACACTTCCTAGCTATGTGATCCTGGACAAGTCACTTAAACTCCAGAGGTTGTAGTATCGGCCTCATAGGAAGACTCAGGTCTTCCTAGTTCCTGGCTCAGCACTTTATCAACTCCCTCATCTCGCTGCTGATCATCATTATAATATAATCACCACAATAGCTTTCTAATACTTATCTGAACTGATGCAAAGTGAAGTGAGCAGAACCAGAACACTGTACACAGTAGCAACAATACTGTAAGGAGGATCAATTGTGAAAGACTTAGCTACTCTGATCAAGACAATGATCCAAGACAATTCCAAAGGACCCACGATGAAAAATGCTATCTACCCCCAGAGAGAACTGATGAACTCTGAGTGCAAATCGAAGCATACTTTTTTTTGAACTCTATTTTTCTTGTTTGTGTGTGTGTGTGTGTGTGTGTGTGTGTGTGTTTTATTTTGCAACATGGCTAATATGGAAATATATTTTGCCTGACTTCACATGTATAATCGAAATGTTGATTGTGGGGGAGGGTTTAGAGGGAGAAAGAGAATTTGAAATTCAAATTTTTAAAAAATGAATGTTAAAAATTTTTTACATGTAATTGGGAAATATTTAATGAAATAAATAAAAATGTATTTTAAAAATAAAACCACTAGCTTCCTAGTCTATAATCTGGGAAGGTAAAGGGATTTTCCTATTCACATCACAGCTAGTAGGTATCAGAGGCAGAATTTGAATCCAGGACATCCTTACTCTGTGCCCAGCATTTGATCCACTATAGTATCCTTCATCATGGTAAGTACATGGGAGAGGTGGGAAGGGTTCTAGTAGATCTAAAGGGACAAGATCACCTTTGCCTAGAGGTGTCAGTCCATAAGCACTTATTAAACACCCACTATGTTCCAGGCATCATGCCGTGTGTTAGGTCCTGGTCTCAAGAAGCTTACATTCTATATTGGAGACGTGTATGCATGTAAGTACTTAGAAAGTAGGTGGTACAGAGGATAGAATGCCTGGCCTGAAGTCAGGCCTGAGTTTAAATCAGGCCTCAGACACTTACTAGCTGTGTGACCCTGGGCAAGTCACTTAACTCTGTTTGCCTCAGTTTCCTCATCTGTAAAATGAGCTGGAGAAGGAAATGACAAACCACACCAGTGTCTCTAAAGAAGGAAATGGCAAATCACTCCAATATCTTTGTCAAGAAAACCCCAAAGGAGTAGGCCTGGGTAGCTCAGTCGGTACAACATGAGATTTTTAATCTGAGGGCCCAGGGTTCAAGTCCCTGTTTGGGCAAACCACTACTCCTTATTGCAAGTAAAGATACTTTATTCTCCAATTGATAAATGGTCAAAGGATATGAATAGGCAGTTTTCAGAGGAAGAAATTAAAGCTATCTATAGTCATATGAAAAAATGCTCTAAATCACTATTGATTAGAGAAATGCAAATCAAAGGGACTCTGAGGTACACATCACACCTATCAGATTGGCTAACGTGACAAAACAGGAAAATGATAAATGTTGGAGAAGATGTGGGAAAATTGGAACACTAATGCATTGTTGGTGGAGTTGTGAACTGATCCAGCCATTCTGGAGAGCAACTTGGAACTATGCCCAAAGGGCATGTCCTTTGATACAGTAATACCACTTCTAGGGGTTGTATCCCAAAGAGATCATAAAAATGGGAAAAGGACCCACATGTACAAAAATATTTATAGCACCTCTTGGTGTGAGGGCAAAGAATTGGAAATTGAGAGGATGCCCATCAATTGGAGAATGGCTGAGCAAGTTGTGGTATATGAATGTAATGGAATACTGTTGTGCTATAAGAAATGATGAGCAGGTAGACTTCAGAAAAGCCTGGAAAGACTTGTATGCTCTGATGCTGAGTGAAGTGAGCAGAACCAGGCGAACATTGTACACAGTAACAGCCAAACTGCGTGATAACTGACTTTGATAGACTTGGTTCCTCTCAGCAATGCAAGGATCTAAGACATCTCCAAAAGTCTCATGATGGAAAATGCAATCCACATTCAGAGAAAGAACTATGGAGTCTGAATGCAGATCGAAGCACACGATTTGCTCTCCTTTTCCTTTGTTGTTCTGCTTTATTGCTTCATTCTCCTGGTTCCTCCCATTAGTTCTAATTCTTCTATACATCATGACTAATGTGAAAATGTACTTAATATGAATGTATAAATAAAGTCTATATCAGATTGCACACCGTCTTAGGGAGGGGGAAGGAGACAGAAGGGGAGAAAATTTAAAACTCAAAATCTTATGGAAGTGAATGTTGAAAACTAAAAATAAATAAATAATTTTTTAAAAAAGAAAAAAAAACCCAAATGAGGTCATGAAGCGTTGGACATGACTCAACAACAACGGCTGTATGATCCTGGACAAGTCATTTCACCGCTGTTGGCCTCAGTTTCCTCCTCCCTCCTTAGGTGTAGGTAATAGTACCTACTTCCAACGATTGTGGTTAGAATGAGATAATACTTGTATATTGCTTTGTAACTCTTAAAGAGCTACATAAATGCTAGCTATCATTAATAATAAATTCTGTGTTTCTATGCTTTATCCATATCACTGTCAAGTAGGAAAGGACGAGGAACATTTGGGGAATAGTTTCATTTTTGAGATGAGGAAACTGAGTCACTGTGAGCTTGCATTTCTCTTTTTAATGTGTAAAGAACATTTGTAACCATTCCTTTCTTCTCCTCCCTTCTTGGGAGTTTTACCTCTGATTCTTTGCTGAGGCATTGTCCTCTTGTCCCTTAAATAGAGATTTCCTCCACAGCTCTAACTTTGATCTTCTTTTCCATTTAGACTGCCTTGGTATCTCATTTATTCCTATGGCTTGCATTATCACTGCAATGGAGCTCTCTATTTAGCTCAATCCCTGCACAACAAACCCAGTACCTGCTGGTCCGGGCATTTCTGTTACATCAAATTCAACACGTGCAAAGCAGATTTTAACATCTTTATCGTTAAACCTCCCCCCTCACTCCATCTTCCTTATTTTGGTCGATTAAATCAGGAATCCAGGCTTTTAGGCTTTACGACTTATCTTTGAATCATAAAATTTAGAGCTATGAGGGCCTTTAGGAAGGGAGTGCTGGCAAATGTTTAACAATCAGCTTTGGGGGTGGGGGTGGGAAAGTATTCACACTGCATTTTTAAGTTTAATCTTTATTATTAACATTTTCTCCATTACTTTCTTAAGTCTAGACAACGACAAAACAATGAATCACACCCTGATTTATAGCGTTGGCAAATTTACTAGGTATAAATGCACTGCCAATTTAAAAATTGGCCTTTGTCAGCTGCTTCAAGCAGGCTCCAGCATACCCCTGGACCTGAGAGATCGTCTGGTGAAGGCCCTTCATGACAGTGGAGCCAGCAAAGCAAGTCATGTGCCCAGAGTCCCCCAGGCAATAAGGGCCAGGGCCAGGATTGAGGCCCACATCCCTCCCCCCACCTCCCCCACCCCGTTCTCCCAATCAAATCAGTCTGCCAAATCTCATCAAGTCTCTGTCCATCATCTCTTTCACATCCATCCCTTTCTCAATCATCCATTCACTTGACAGCTAGATAGTATAGTAGTAGATAAAGTGCTGGGCCTGGAGTCAGAGGGACTTGAATTCAAATCCAGCTTTAGACAATTCCTACCCTAGTGACCCTGGGTAAGTCACTTGACTGCAGCCTGCCCTAGTTTCCTTAACTATAAAATGGGGTAAATAATAGTACCTACCTTACAGGGTTACTGTGAGGATCAAATGATCTTCATGATGCGATCTAAAGTCCTTAGCACATAATATGGAAATATTTTGCATGATTTCACATGTATAATGGGTAATTATATTGCTTCCTTTCTCAATGGGTGGGGGAGGGGCTAGAGGGAGGAAGAAAATTTGGAACTCAAAATTAAAGAATATTTAAAAAATTTTTGAAAATAAAATACTTAGCACAGTACCTGACACATAGTAGGAGCTTAATGAATGCTTGTTCCCTTCCCCCTACCCTAGTTTGGGTCCCTCACCTCTCACTTAGATTAGTTAAAAAAAAAAAGCCTCTTAAATAGTTTCCCTGCTTCTAGCTCAAACCTTACTTTCCATGGGAAAGCTGCTATTACCTTCCCTTGCAGATTTTGTCATTGTTCAGTCATGTCTGACTCATTTATGACCCCATTTGGGGTTTTCCTGGCAGAGATACTGGAGTGGTTTGCCATTTCCTTCTCCAGATTATTTTGTAGATGAGGAAACTGAGGCACACAAGGCTAAGTGACTTGTCCAAGGTCACATAGCTAGCAAGTGTCTGAGACTGGATTTGAACTCAGCTCTTCCTGACTCCAGGCCCAGCACTCTATCCATGTAGCTACCCTCCCTTGCAGATGACCTTCTATTTATTCTATTTTTTATATATTTTAATATTTACATGTTTTCTCTCCCATTAGAATATGAGCTCCTTGAGGGTAGGAGCTGGTTTTTTGCCTTTCTTTGCACTATCACAGAACTTGGCAAACAGTAAGTACTTATTAATGTTTCTTCATTTTCTGACTGACTGCCAGTCTCTGAGATTTCCCTCTCTAAGAATTGAGATGGAGAAAACTAATTCCATCTACAAGTTTTATACAGTGAAGTTAATGGAAGGTTGGTAATCAGTATAAGCCCAGGGTAAAGTTAATTAGATCATTTGCCTTTGGACCCACCCAATTCTGTGCTCAGTTTTCTCCCTAACACCTGTTACCAAATGTGCTCTGTCACTCCCCTAAGTCCAATGTGCACTTGGGAAAAGGCCTAGAGCTCATTTAAATTATCAATAGCAACTAAAGTAATTCAGCAATCAATTTCAGTCCTCCAATCAACTTGATGAGATTCCCTTGACGAGACAACCTTCCTCAGAAAGGAATATTTCCCATGATGGCAAACATGTACACCAGCCCTGGCTGAAAAACATGTGCCCTATGACCTTGCTGGGATATTCCAGGGGGCTCCTGATTGGTCTCTGGTGACCAGGGCTCGCAACTAAGACAATTGGCAACAGTCCATCAGAAGGGATGTACTCTTGGGGAAATCTCTCCCTCTCCCTTAGCCCATTAAAGGGAGGACTAAAGTTTGCAAAGTACCTTTTAAATATTATCTTATTTTATCATCACAGCAATCCTGAGAGGTAGGACTACTATTTTCCCCATTTTAGTGATGAGGAAACTGAGGCAAACAGAGGTTAAGGCGCTTTGCAAACTTTAAAGCACTTCATGAATGCTAGTTGCTACTGACGATGATGATGATGATGATGATGATGATGCCTTTCTTGGAGTTTTACTCTAGGATGGGTCAGAGTCAGGGAGGGAATGACTGTTTTGGGGCCAGGATTGAATGAAGTATCAATCCTCACTCTCTCTTTGGGGACCCTTGGGCCATGGGGGACAGTGAATTCTCCAGGAGGATTTGCATTTTTAACAGAAGAAAAACATTTGACTAGAAGTTTGGAAGATTGGTTTTTGCCTCTAGTTGTATGACTTCTCTGCTAGGTGGCTGTAGGTAAGTCATTTTACTCCTTTAAATCTCCATCTTCTCATCTGTAAAATAAAGACTTGAGATAAATGGCCTTGGAGGTCCTTCCCAGTTCTAGGTTCTGGATAGTAAGGAACAGAATAGAAATTCGAGTTCTTGGTAGGCAAAGGGAGATGGTAGCTTTGGGAGCCACGCCTTTCATATACCACATTGGTCAACTTAGGGGCTCTTAACATTTTTGTATCATGTATTCCTTTAGCTGGCTAATGAAGCCTATAGGGCTCTTCTTGGAATGATGTTTTCAAATGCACATAAAAAATGCATAGTTTTATAAAGAAAACAATTATATTGAACTTTCTATCTGTTCACAAATCCTAAGCAATTACCTGTTTTCCATATACATTAAACCTGGGTGTTTTGTTTTTGATTAGTCTGTCTGCCAAGTCCCTTGGCTTCTGCTTTACATTTTGATAAGAACAGTAACTTCTTTTATTGTAACTACTCTTAATTCAGTAACTATAGTGCCTGCAATGTGCCAGCCACTGTGTACTTATTAAGGTGGCTGTGGATAGAGCACCAGGCCTGGAGTCCTTCCTGAGTTCAAATCCAGCCTCACACACTTCCTAGCTGTGTGACCCTGGGCAAGATAAGAAATCCTGTGTGCCTCAGTTTCCTCATCTGTAAAATGAGCTGGAGAAGGAAATGGCAAGCCACTCCAGTATCATTGCCTAAGAAAACCCCAAATGGGGTCACAAAGAGTCAGACACGACTGAAAAGGACTGAACAACAACAAAGGATCACTTTACCTTTACCAATGACTATTTCCATAAGCCCAGTCTTTCAGGGGAACAAGTGTTTGCAAAGCCTGTTGTAGAAACGTCACTCCTGGGAAAGGTCACCTTTCCAAGGTATGAGGGACTTGGGAGAATGAAAAGATGTATTCCTTAAAGAGCCCCATTGAGCCTTCCTTACCACTCCTGCTATTTGGATGTCTGAGATGTCCTAGTGCTTTGGATCAATTCCCACTATTTCTGGGTCCATTATCATCCCCCCCACCCCAAACATGTTCACCTTTCCCCACAAGTAGTTCATGTCTTTCCCAATTAAGGAGGAGTAAATGGAGGAAGCAGATAGTGAAGCATGGTGTCCCTGTAGTTATGTCCAGAACAAAGTGTGTGTGTCCTTTCCTGCTCTTTAAACCCCAGTACTCACGGGAAACTCATTAAGGTTCTTTTTTTTGCGGGGGTGTGGGTGGGTGGGGAGTAGAGTTGTGCTAACTTTGACTGTACCAAGAGCCCAGGCTGGGTCAGAGCTGCCTGTCTTTTTCTGTGCCTCACCTGCTCCAAGCAAATGGGTGCAGCTGCTCAGAACTGGGGAGATGATGGATAAAAGCCAATTTTGTTGGACTCTGGTCATAGGCATTCTGCCAATCAAACTTTCTGACTCAGTTGTTTCCCCCAAGTGCAGCTGAGGGAAGCCTTGCCCCTTCTAAATACCTCTTATCAACATTCTCACTGCTCCTCTCATTTTTTTCTGCTGACAAATGTGCACAGAGATTTGGAAAACAGGAAAAGAAAAGAAGATAAATACATTCAAAGCTAGCCCTGGCCAATTCAAAAGAGGAACAGAAAGTTCCCTGATCACCTTGCGGTTTGGTGATAGCTGCACTTGGAGAAACCCAATTTGCATTTGATTTTGAAAGTACTTGTAACCATCCTCTGGTATCACTCCCTCACACACTTTCCCAGGAATGGTTCTGCAAAATCAATATGATATCTGGAGGGTGGGCAAGCATAAAGGCGGCTGTGCTTAGAACACCAGGAGGTTGCTAGGTGCTCCATTACACCTTGAGAGGCCATGGTGTCTACGGTTTAAAGAACTCAGATCTGCTCAATTAACAAATATTTGTTAAACGCTCTGTGCAAAGCACAGCACTCTGCTAGGTGCTTGGGACCCCTGAGATCCTCCAGCAAAGAAATATGCATGAGAATTGGGCAATTTGTGCCAAAATAAGAGCAATGGGATTAATTAAGAGCAAGTAGAAGTGGTGAGGGATGATTTGCAAGGCTGGTGTTCTTCTGTGTAGAAAGTAGACTTCGTAACCACCCACAAATATAGAGAATTTTATTATAATGAGACCAGTGACCTGGGTGGGGACCTAGAGAAAAGGGCTTAGCACCGAAACAAGAGAAATTGAGGCTAGTCCTAAGAAAGACTCTCCTCATAGTCACAGTAGTTAAATGTTGACACTATTGAGAACCTCCAATTTTGGAGACCTTTAAGAATATGACCTTCAGTTTTCTTATTTAAGAGAGTTGGACTAGACGACGCCTGAGGGGCCTTCCAACTCTGAATCTATGGTCCTATGACACTAACAAGCTTGGGCCTATCTTACATGATTTCAGTGCAGTAAATCTTTAATTATCTAGAT
The DNA here is from genome assembly GCF_900497805.2 of Vombatus ursinus. Classification (NCBI taxonomy): domain Eukaryota; kingdom Metazoa; phylum Chordata; class Mammalia; order Diprotodontia; family Vombatidae; genus Vombatus; species Vombatus ursinus. Next base: position 16,743,727 of record NW_020941197.1, read on the forward strand.
CACGGGTGGGGAACTTGCGTACTTGAGGTCACAAGTTGCCCACTAGGTCCTCAAGTGCGGCCCTTTGACTGAATCCAAACTTCTTGGACCTAGAGAGCCACATGTGGCCTTGAGGCCGCAGGTTCCCCCTCCTGATCTAGACCACCTAGAGAATTCGGTGTTCTGGTTAATTGAATGTTCTGGATAAATGAAGGAATCCTATACCTTCCCTACCAACTGTTTGGTTGGCAAATCTTTCTCAATTAAATGGATCCACTTTTAAGATACTGAAGATAATAAAATCTTCCTTTGATGACTCAGGGTTTTTTTTTTTTGCTTTTTTAGGAGGCAATCGGGGTTAAGTGACTTGCCCAAGGTCACGCAGCTAGTAAGTATTGAGGCTGGATTCGAACTCAGATCCTCCTGACTCCAAGGCCAGAGCTCTATTTCTTGCACCACCTAGCTTCCCCTGATGACTCAGGGTTTTTCAGTGCTTCAGAATCTTCATTCCCTACATAAATTCTCATGGAATGAACAAATGAATGAATGAATGAAAAATCATTTATTGAGCAGGTATTGTGTGCCAAATACCATTCTAAGCAGTGAAGACACAAATACAAAGGAGAGACAGCCCTGTCCTCAAGAAGCCTTCATTCTAATGGGTGGTACAACACATTTAGGAGACTGGTGGTCAGGGAAGGGAATTTTAATCTGGGGAGTCAGATGAATGATAATTAAACCATAGGACAATTTTAACACACTATTTTTTTCCCTCAAAAGCAATGATAGTATTGATTTGATTATTGTGTCTAGAGCAAGAGATGGAGGAAGAAAGGGAGATTATAAAAAAGGCCCAAATGAACAGTGGGATGGGCTATGATGCATAGTTCGATGTGGGGTCAAATAGATGAGTAAATTAAGTGAGCTTACCCTATCCTATTTGACAATCCATAAGATAAGAGGTCCAAAGTTCATTGGGTCACCTGCCCCACTTACTAGGGGCATGATTTCTGAAGGTATAGTCTGGAAGAAGGGAAGAAGCAGAGAGATACAGATAGGCAGATGGCAAGATGGCCAGAGTGGAAGACTGGATGGGATATAAAACACTTTGCATAGTAGTGTAACTATAGATGGTGCAATTCATTGGGCTTAAAGTTGTCTGGATCCCACGATGCACCTTGGCAATTATTTTTGTTAGTAGAACCCTGACATCACCCAATTTTCAGTCATTTGAGTATTTCTCCAAAAAGCTAAGTGTAAGGGGGTGGGGTGGGGGGAAATCCCAATTAAATGAGACTCAGAGTGAGGCTCTTGAATTGTTCTTTCACATGAGACCAGAAGTTCTCCAAGGCCTCTAACTTTGCTCTTTGAAGATTACATTTTGAGAGGCACCCTAGAGTTCTATGAATACTGTACCTAGAACAAGGAAGACCTGGGTTCATATCCCATCTCAGACACCCACTGGTTGTGTGATTATGAGTAAATAATGGCCTCTTTGAGTTTCTGCTTTCTTATCTGACAATAGGTCAAGAATTTGCAATTTCTTTGTCATGGAAACACTTTTGACAAATGGAGGCCACAAACCAGCTAAAACTCATATCAACCAGACCAAACCATCTTCTAACCCGGGGATGGCCAGAGCTGAACACAGCAGGCTGGAGAAAGGAGAGTAAGGAATCAAATAGAAGTTTAATTGAATTTAATTAATGGCTTGCTATTGAGGAAGCAGATTAAACACACGTGCTGGGACCCTGCACCTAGTTGGGGGACCTGCTTCAGTGTAGGCGAATCTCAATACTTATACCAATGGGTATGAACTGAACTATAGCCCCTGACAAGGAGGGGTAAAAGCAAAAACATGACAAGTTTGATTCAAAGCAGGGCTTCATGAGTGGAACTTGTCTGACCTAGCTCAGAGAACACCTGGTACTGGTCAAAGCAATACAGTAATTATGTAATTTTGCCAGAGGCTGAGGTCATCCAAAGGGTGAGTATAAAGGACTGTTGTTGTGCCAAGCTCAGGGCACAGCTTTCGTGCTGGGCCTTAGCTCTGGGAAACAGGGTGTCTTGACATTTGGTAGTCACATCGTGGAGAATTATCTCAGGTTGAGAGATTAAAATGACTTGAGAGATTAAAATGACTAATAAGTGTCAGAGGAGGGATTTGAACCTAGGTCTGTGTGACTTTAAGTCCAATACTCTATCCATTATACCACACTACCTATTTCTCATGTGTAGAATGGGGATAATATTACCTGTACTGCCTATAAGACCCATATGAGATAATGTAAAGGATTTTTCCTTACTACAGAAGTAATTGCTTTACTTAGAGTTCTGGGCTTGGCTTGATTCAGGCCAGGTCCCAGATAGTTTAGGTTCCATATTAGAACAAAAGGAAACACACCCATGGGCTATGCAACAGTTAAAAATTTTACTTGCCATAGCAGGAAAAGGATATTGAACAAGGATAGGCCTTGAAAACCCCTTGCGTTGATACAGCTAAATGAAGTTCCCATTTAAATTCACACAGCTAAGCTTCTGAGAACCCCTTAAGCTTCTCATAAATGCTCTATACCCAAGTGATGAGAAAGTGACGTCAACAGTCTGAGCCCTTCGTCCCCTGAGCCAACCAAGTCTTTAAGAATGTCATGGTACCTTTTAAGGAAAAACTAGCTTAACTTACATAAAGGGAGGGGTTGGGATATTGCCCCTACCACACATATGGGTACTAAGAATAGAAAGACAGTTCAATAGGAAGAAATAGCTACTCAGAATGCAACCTCTTCATAATTGCAACTTTCAAATGGAAACTGCTTGAATTCTCAGGCTCCTTTCAGACCATTTTGCAAATGTGCAGACATAGACAGCCTGCCTTCTGTGAGTGCGTATGGCTTCAAGACCACCTAGCCCTCTGTGCTGGGAGAAACAGACTGGTCTGGGTTTCCAAAATGTTTTCTAGCCTTGTTATTGTTGTTCAGTTGTTCTCAGTTGTGTCTGATTCTTTGTGATCCCATTTGAGGTTTTCTTGGCAAAGATAACTGGAGTGGTTTGCCATTTCCTTCTTCAGCTCAAAAGAGGAAATTGAGACAAATAGGATTACGTGACTTGCCCAAAGTCACACAGCTAGTGAGTGTCTGAGGCTGGATTTGAATTCAGGAAGATAAGCCTTCCTGACTCTAGGTCCAGAACTCTATCCACTGTGCCACCTAGCTGTCCCTTTTCTAGCCTTAACCTAGCTTCTATTGTGTCTTTGTGTCTGTAGGGATGGCAATATAAAATATAAATCATAACTTATCTGACTGATTTCCATCCTCATCCCCATTAAGATATTCGTTTTCTTCCCAATTTCATGTGACCTACAAACAATATACACATAATAGTTTACATACTTTTTGCTCAATTTGAAAATAAAAATGACAACATTAAAACTCCTGACTAGTTGACAACCTGCCATTGGGGAGATCTGAAATCCCAACTCCTCACAGATGAAGACACTTCCTTTTGTATCTAAATTCTCAATTTCACTTTTGCTAAGAGAATAGCCATGCACAGATGTCATTTGCAGAGGAGGGCTAGCTATCAGGCTCTCTTAACTCCCCCCTGCCCAGCCAATGTCAAAGAAGGGAAAGATAAACGTCAATCCACAATAGTGGATGGTGATCCCTAATCCCAACTCCTGTAGACACAGTAGCTCCTTCTTGGCCAATAGCCAGATGAACCTCAAAGCAAATGGTCATTGGAGGTTCTCTTTCAAGTCTCTGCCATGAACCTCTGCTACCCAATAGCTTGAACTCTCACAAAATGAGGCTGTAACCTTACTGTCTGTGCAGCATCCCAAGCACGTTTTTCATAAGCCTTTCTCTAAGCCTTTTCTGGTATGATTTCCATGAAGCAGTCAACTGCCTTTGTTTTTAATGCCCCAGTATAGATTCATAACATTAATGATTTTACATAACTCTCTTTACAGTAAAAGATCTGGGCAATTTGTTCCTGGCCTCTTGAAATTCTACTTCTCTCTGATGCCTAGAGATGACAGGAAATTGCAGGGGAGGGAATCCAAGCTGTTTCAAACATGTGCTACATATGTAAAATACTTTGCAAATTTTAAAATATTGGTGATTACTATTAGACTCCATAGGACACTCAAGAGTCATGCGGCTTTTTGGGTGAATGGTGATTATGAATGTGATTGTCAAGGCACCTAAAAGGCCAGGCCATCTCAAGATATCCCTTTCATTTTCAGCTGTACCAAACATACAGAAGATTAGATTTTTGATTCTTAAAGGATTGTAGAGCCATAGATTAGGACAGCTAGGTGGTGAAGCAGATAGAGTACTGTTTGGAATCAGGAAGACCCATCTTCATGAGTTCAAATCTGGCCTCAGACCCTTACTAGTTGTATGACCCTGAGGAAGTCACTTAGCCCTGTTTGCCTCAGTTTCCTCATCTGTAAAGTGAGCTGAAAAAGGAAATGGCGAACCACTCCCGTATCTTTGCCGAGACAACCCCAAATGGGGTCACGAAGAATCACACGTGATTGAAACAACTGAACAGCAACAAAAGAATCATAGATTTAGAAATGGAAGGGAGCTGAGAGAGTCCAGCTAATTTGTAGATGAGTCCCAGAGAGCTCATCTATGAGACCATTTTCAGCAAGGGTAACCGACGGTGAAAAATCATAGAGGCCAGAGATGGATTGTCATGTGGGAAGAGCAAGTAAGTAGTCCAGTGGAGCAAGAGTCTGCAGAGAGGAGTAAACACAAGAAGGCTGGAAAGAAAAAACTGGGAAACAAAGGGTCTTTCTCCTTATTGAGGAATGGCTAAACAAATTATTGTAGATGAATGTAAAGGAGTATTATTGGGGCATAAGAAAGGATTAAATGGATCGTTTTAGAGGAAACCAGGAAGACCTTTTGGAACTTACAGAGAACAATGTGAGCAGAACTAGGAAAAAAATTATACAATGATAGCATTACAGAGAAAAAAAAAACTTTGAAATAATTTAGAATTCTGGTCACTGCAATGCTTAAATCTTGAGTCCAGAGTGCTGAAATTGAAACATTGCCACTTACCTCCTGCCAGAGAGGTGATGAAAACTTAAAATATAGAGACACATATTTTCAGGCATGGAAAATGTGGGAAATAGTTTTGCTAGTTGATATTAATTAGTTAAATGATCCTGAGGCAATAATTACTAGCAGTTTTTTTAAATTATGTTTTTATTTTTTTCAATCATCAGAAATCTACCTTCTTATCCTCCCATCCCATGCCTTCTGATGATGATACAATTCAGAAGGGACATGTACTATCTCCTCATATTTGAATGTAATCTGTTCATGCTTGTTTGGCCCCTTATCATTGTTCATTCATGTTTACCTTTTTGTGTTTCACTTCACTCCTATGTTTGAACTTCTAATTTCTACACAGCTCTGATCTTTTCATTAGGAATTTTTGGAAGCCCTCTATTTCATTAAAAATCCATTTTTCCTCTATAGTATTATACTTAGTTTTATAGGGTAAGTTATTCTTGAGGATAAGCTAATATCCTTCTGGAATATTGTATTCCAAGTTCTCAGCTCATTTATAGAGGTGGCTACTCAATTGTGTGTGATCCTGAAAAAGTTCCTTGGTACTTGAATTCTTACTTTCTGGCTGTTCGAAATACTTTTTTCTTTGACTTGGATCTCTGGATTTTGGCTATCATGTTCCTAGGAATTTTCATTTTGGGGTTTCTTTCAGAAAGTGACCAGTGGATTCTTTGTAATTCTGGTCTGTCTTCTGATTCTAAAAGATCTGGGCATTTTTCTCTTAAGATTTAATGAAATAGAATTTTTAGGTCCTTTTTTTTTTATTCTCAACTTTTTTCTCCTTCATCTGCTTTCCAGGACAGTTGTTCTTGTTACCTTAGGTTTTTTTTTCTATGTTTTTGGGTCTTTGAGTTTTAATATTTCTTATTATCTCATGGAGTCATTGGCTTCTATCTGGTCCATTCTAATTTTCAGGGAATTTGTTGCTTGGGTAAAGTTTTATACCTCTTATTCCAAGCTATCAATTCCCTCTTCCTATTCTTTCTTCCATAGCTTAATTTCTTTCCAATTTTTTTCCCTCAAGCACTGTCATTTCATTTACAAAAACAGTTTAAATCTTTTTTTTTAACCCTTGATCTATCTCTTCTAGGAATTCTAATTGAATTTCTGCCCAGGCTGTGTTTTTCTATGAGGCTTTGTTTGTAATTATTTGGAATCATTCTCTTTTTCTGGATTTACATCTTGAGCTTCCCTACCACCATAATAGTACTTTACAGCGGTATTCTCTTATGGTTATGCTCATTCTTCCAGCCTGTTCCCTGGCTTTGGACTTGATATTAGAACTAAGCTCTGTTGCACTTCTGGAGGGAAAGTCCGGGCTGATCCTGTTGCTTCTTTCTTGGGTGTATTGAGCGTGGGATATCCCCGGATCTCAGTGACAACACAGGCTAGGGACCCGCAAGCTTTCAGTGTTCCCAAAGTACTCTGATAGAACGCAAAGTCTGACTGCTTTGCCCCCTGGTTTAAGCTCTACTGGCTTCTGTTGTGGGTTTGGGTCTGAGCAAGAGTAGACTGCCACAAGACTCAACCATAGTCAGATAGCTAAAAGGCTCTGTTGGTTCTAGGTGGTGCAGTGCATAGAGTGTGGAGCCTGGAGTCAGGAAGACTCATCTCCCTGAGTTCAGATCTGGCCTCAGAAACTTACTAGCTGTGTGGCCCTGGGTAAGTCACTTCACCTTGTTTGCCTCGGTTTTCTTATATATAAAATGAGCTAGAGAGGAAAATGGCAAACCATTCCAGTCTCTTTGCCAAGAAAACCCCAAATGGGGTCATGGAGAGGAAGCTCTGTTGGTTCAGACTGGCGGAATTGCAGCCCCAGGCTCCGTCTGGGATTCTTGCCCTGCAGGTTGGGCTAGAGGCTGGAAATGAGACCTTGTTTTATGCCTGAGGTCTCAGCCCTGCTGCTGCTACTGCTTCCAACTCAATTTTTTTTTTGTCATGCACCCCTTTGGCAGTGTAGTAAAACCTGTAGACTTCTTCAAAGAGTAATGTTCTTAACTGTAGAAAATAAATATATGTGATTACAAAGGAACTAATTAATAATAATTTTTAGAAAATGTTTCACAGACCTCAGTATGTAAGATCATGGGATCAAAGATGTAGAGCCGGGAAGGCATGTTGGAGGCTTTCCAGTTCATCCCTTATCCCCTTTTCGTAGATGAGGCATTGAGCCTTAAGAGATTAAGTGACTTGGCCAAGGTCACTCAAGTAGTAAGTAGAAAAACCAGGATTTGAATAGAGGCCCTATGATTCCAAGGGGCAGCTAGGTAGTGCGGTGGACAGAGTGCCAGACCTAGAGTCAAGAACGTGAGTTCAAATCTGACCTCAGACGCTAGCTGTGTGACCCTGGGCAATTCACTTAACTGTTTGCCTCAGTTTCCTCATCTGTAAAATGAGCTGGAGATGGACAATGGTAAACTACTATAGTATCTTTGCCAAGAAAAGCTCAAATGGGGTCACAAAGAATCAGACACGACTGAAAAATGAATGAACAACAATAGAAATTCCAAATCCAGCCAGTGTGCTTTCTATTGGAACACACTGCCGCCTTGAAAAAGACATAGACCATGTCAATTTCTGTGATTCCCTCAATTCATCATCTGGTAACCCACTTTCCCTTGGTTTCAACTCTCCAAAGTTCATTAAAGGTTGTTCTTCGCATGAAAGACGCATGGTACACAAAGCCCTATCGGCATGATAGCATGTGACAGAGTTTGATTTTTGTTGACATGGGTTTCAATAACCCAGAGTCACCCCCACACAATGATGAACTTTCAGAATCAAACTAAAGTCAATCAGTCGGTTAATAAACATTGATGGCATCCACTGTATACCAGGCACTGTGCTAAGCACTGGGAATACAAAGAAAAGCAAAAAATGGTCCCTGCTCTCAAAGAGCTCATAGTCTAAGGCGGACACAAAATGTAAACAACTACATACAAACAAGCTCTATAGAGAAAAAACTTGAAATAATCAATAGAGGGAAGTGAATATACACATAGAAACACAAATGTCTATAGATGTGTATATTATATATATGTTTATATTTGTATAAATATACAAACAATTCTCAATATTTTTTGCAAAAATCTTCAGTTGATCTTATTGCTTCATCTTTAGGAGACAATTGTCAAGTTGTAGGAGCTTGAAAAAGACGTTAGATTACCAGGATTTTTAGGAGCAATATTTTTCTAGCTTTGGATTGCAAGTGGAGATACATTTCTATATATAAACTGAAACCTTCCCTCAGCTTTGTTAGGCTATCAAAGGAGATATTTGGGGGGCAAAACTTCCCTTTCTATTTACTCAGTACTGTGGAGCTATCTTACACTTTGGGCTTGCACAAGGTTATACAATGTTTATGTTCTTTTTTTTCTATAGACTTCACTGAAGACAGGTCGCTATTTTCTGTTCCGTTCTTTCATTGCCTCATTTTTGAACTCAGCACTTCACAATCTGTCTCATTTTCATCACTCTACTGTTCACCTGAGCAGAAAGACCAAAGATTAGGGGGCACATTTCCTTGACTGTAAAGACTTTTTATGATCACTTATTCTGGCAAACCAAAATGAGAAGCATAAGGATGTTATTAGTGTCAGTGATTTAACGACAGTGTGTATGCTAACCCAGCCCTAACTGTGTCTGTGTCCCCGCCTCAGATTCCGCAACGTTTGTCGCCCAAAAATTCAAACCAATTCAACAAGTATTACTTACACACGTGGCATGGCACCATGGAGCATTGTAAATCACTCTGGATTTGGAGGCAGGAGACACATGTTCAACTCCTAGGTCTATTACAATTTATGTGACCATAGGCAAGTCACTCACCTCTCTGGGTCTTAGTTGCCTCATCTAGGAAAAGAAAGGATAGAATTTAGTGATATCTAAGGTCTCTTCCAAGTTGAAACCCTATGATACTGTGATCTTATATTCCTGCCACTTTGTTAGGTATTAGCCAAATGATTTTTGTTCCCTCCTAGGAAAGAAACTGAGGAAACTTGAGGAATGTTTCTCCACACCTCTAGTTATTAGAGATAAGGAAGTGTTCCTAAAGTAAACAAATAAAAAAAGAAGCAAAGCTTCAGTAGAGAAAAAAAAAAGGATTAAAGTATCAAACTTTCAAAGGGAAACAGCCTTTATCAGGAGGTGGATAGTAGAAGAATTTCACAAGAGTAAGGAGGCAAGGAAAAAGACAATTGTAGAATTAGAGTGCTAAATAAATGTGAGAATCTTCTTGAAGAAGTGGGAGTCAAATGATCTTCGAAATAGCTGCTTGTCCTCCAAGGAATGAAAAAGTAGAACCATAGAAACCGTCTAATGAAAGATCATCCAGTAACAGAGGAAGAGGAAGAAAATAGTCATGATTTATCTCCTGCTTGGGGATATTGAAGCAGCTATTTGTTGACTTGATAACAACAATAAAGAAGTGTGTTATCTTCCCAAGGCATGTGTCTAAAGCATAACAGAGGATCTCCCAAAGCTTGTCAAAGCATGCAACTATTACACACCTCTTATGATTCATGTGGGCAGAAATGATACTGCCAGAAGGAACCTAGAAAGCATTTCCAAAATTATAAACTCTTAGGCAACAAATTGAAAAACATGGGATCACAAGTAGTGTTTTCTTCACTGATACCCACTGAAGGAGAAGGATAAAGAAAAAAATTGATTTGAGAACTGAACTAGCTAAGATGATGGGGTCTGGGATTGAGATTGGGACTTCTGGACCACAGTTTAAAATGACAGACTCCTGGCCAGGAATGGAGTGCACCTAACTAGGACTGGTACAAATATATTTGCCCAGTATCTTGTAAATTTAATCAAATGGAATTTAAAATGAAAGAGAAGAGAGGGGGAGAAAACTGCCTATTTATATGGATCAAGCTAGAAACCACCAAGAGTAGCTATAATAAGGTAGATCAGACATACATAATTTCATAAAAGACAAAATTCAAGAATGAGCCATCACAAGAAACTGTGGCCTCAAATGTTTATACACAGATGTCCAAAGCTTAGGAGACAAACGAGAAACTAGAGGCTGTAATGCATGGAGATAAACTTGATCGCACAGTTATCACTGAGACGCGATACGATGAAATCAGTGACTGGAATATGGTTCTGGATATGTTTGCCTTATTAAGCAAAGCAGCAGAGGCTGGGATACCATCAGATGTGTGCTGGAGTCAGCTCAAACCAGCTTACAAAAGCAGATTGTTAAATTTCAGTGTTAACATTTATAGCTCAGAAACTGACAAATGCTATAAATCAGGGTTTGATTTATTGATTTGATTATCTAGACTTAAGAAACTAATGGAGAAAATGTTAATAATGCAGTTTAAACTTAAAATAATGTCATGCATCCCTTTTTTTCTCTTGGAGGGCTAGTTGTTAACATTTATCAAGACATTCCTAGATAGAATATGTATTAATATATGATATATATGTATATATATTCATTCATATGAAGAAATCAAAGAATCAAAAAGGGAAGCATGATGGAGCACATTTGGGTAAAACTCAATATATTTGATGAACAGAAGCATTTTTGTCTTCCAGAGTATACTATAAAACATCTGCAGAAAGAAGAAATAGATAAGGAGTTTGGGAAATAGGTCACAAACTTGTCACAGAGGAATGATATAGTAGCTCCCTTTGCCAAAAGCACAGGAGCTAATGACTTCTTGAAATGCCTTAATAATAAATTAGCTGTTTTACAGTGGAGGGAAGAGAATCATGGAGGGAGGGGGTAAGGATTAACAGGAGTGATGCCAAAAAAAAAGATCATTATAACATTTTTTAATGAAGAGAAGAGAACAGAAAGAAGTTCTGAACGGAGCACAGACAAGCAGGGCAGCTTTGAAAGTAATAAGTAAAAGGTATTACATGAAAAAAAAACCAAGTGGTAGGAAATGGAGATTCATAGTTTCATGTAGAATTATCATTCTGTGTGTTCTGTTGTGCATATGAAAAAGCTGTTTTTAAAGATTTGAGAATGGGAGGAAAGTCTATTCTGCATGATTCTTGTTAACATGGAGAAAGTAGCTGCTGGGTTGTAAATGATGGGAACCTTTGGGGGAAGTGACTGCTCCCTCCTGGAGTCTATGATAGAGGAAAGGCCAACCAGAGGCAAATAATCTGACACGCAACTTGGATTTTTGGAAGCAAGATTTCTAAGTGGCTGGATAAAGTTTATGCCATGGCCCAAATACTACAGAGGAAGTCATCCCAGGAGGGACAGCCAATTTTCAAGAATAAAATTCTTGCCTACCAGTCAATAAAAATTTATTCAACACCTACTAGGTGCCAAACATTTTGCTAAGTGATAGGGATACAAAGAAAGGTAGAAGGCATTACCTGCTCTCAAGGAACTCATAGTCTAATGGGAGAGATATGCCAATAGCGCTGTACAAATAAACACTATACAGGATAAACTGGAAATAATAAATAGAAGGAATGCAATAAAATTAAGGGGCAGGGTTGGAAAAATTTTCTGTTGAGGGTGAGTTTTTAGCTAGGGCTTGAAGGAAGCCAGAGGAGCCAGGAGGTGGAGATGAAGAGAGAGAGAGTTCCGAGCATGGGACACAGCCAGTGAAAATGCCTGTAGCAGGGAGATGGAGTGTCTTATTCAAGGAACTGTAAGGAGGTGAGTGTCATGGGATTGCGGAGTACACGAAGGGTGAGGTGTAAGGTGTAAAAAGACCATCAAAGTAAGAAGAAGCAGGTTATGAAGGACTTGGAATGCCAGAGGATTTTATATTTGATTCTGGAGGTGATAAGGAGCCATGGAATTTATTGAGTAGGGGCATGACATAGCCAGAGCTGCACTTTAGGAACATCATTTTCACAGCTGAGTGGAGGATGAAGTGGAATAGGGAGAGATTTGTGGCAGGAAGACCGACCAATAAATAGGCTAAAGCAATAATCCAGGCATGAAGTGTTGAGGGACTGCACCAGGATGGCAGCAGTGTCAGAGGAGAGAAGGGGACATGTGAGATGTTATGAAGGTAAAATCAACAGGCTTTGGTAGCAGATTGGAGGTAGGGCGAGAAAGAGAGAGAGAGTGACAGAGACAGAGACAGAGAGAGACAGAGAGACAAAGAGAGAGAGAGAAAGTAGTTAAGGATGACCCTTAGAATATGAGCCTGGGTAAGTGGGAGGTTAATAGTATCCTTAACAGTAATAGGAATGTTTGGAAGGAGGGAGGGTTGGTGGGGAGAGATAATAGATTAAATTTTGGACTTTTGGTCTCAAAGAGAAATAATTATAAAGAAGAGGAAAAATTGGAGTTATGAAGAAACTGATGATGCACAGATGACTCATCAAACTTAGACCTTAAAAAAAGGATTCCATAGAAGGGGAGGGGAGGGAGGGAAAGTAACAGAAAGTGAATACAGGAGCGTGGCACTGTAATGTAATAGTAGGGTTTAGGCATGCTAAAGCTCAGAACTAGTTGAATCTGATGAGGAAAACTAAGGACAATCCCCTAAGATTTTAAGCCAAATTGGAGAAAAGAGGAGGATCAAACAGATATTAGAGAACTTCTCATGGTGCCTGAGCCAATGATAATTGACAGCTGAGAAGACAAAGATACTTAATTCTTTGCTTATTTTTCTCTGTCAAGAAGATTGACTGTGGAGAGAAAGGGACTGAACATAAATGATTAACAGTTAATGCCCAAAATAAATAAGGAGATAAGAAGAGAGCATGTAATTGTCCTTTATGTATTCAAGTCACCTGCTCCAGAGGGACTACATCCTTAAGTACTGAAAGAAATTGTAGTTGGCAATTACTGGGCCATGGTCACCGAAATTTGAAAGAACATAAAAATGGAAGAGAGGTACCACAGGACTGGAGAAGAACATATGTTTCCAAAAAAAAAGGGAAAAAGAATAGAGTCTGTACCGTAAAGGCCAGTAAGCTTGACTTGGATTCCTAGCGATATTCTATAGTGTGTCATTAAAATGATCATTAATGAACCAAGTAGAGAAAGAAGCATGGACTACAAAGAATCAGCATGATTTCATCAAGAACAGACCATGTCAGACTAACCTTATTTCTTTTTCTGGCAGGATTATTAAATTTGTAGATCAAAGAAGTGTTGCAGATATAGCTTACCTAAGATTTCTTGAAGCATTTAATAAAATATCACGTGCTCTTCTTGTAGAAGTGATGGACAGATATGGGCTATATGAGAGCTCAATTTGATGGATATAAAATTGTTTGAATTGCCAGATTCAGAGTGATTGTTAATGGTTTAATGTCAACTTGGCAGGAAGACTCTAGTGCAATGTGCCAAGACATTGTGTTTGGCCCTGTGCTGTTTAACAGTTTATTTTCTTGGATAAAACATAAAGGTATAAATGGCATGTTTGTAAAATTTGTAAATGAGACAGTTCTGGGATGGGTAGCTAATAAACTAGATGACAGATGAAGATCTTAATAGGCTACAACAGTCAAACTTATAGAAATAGGGTCTACTAAACTATACATACGGATCCCTGCAAGTCTTATATTGACTTAGAAAACCACATAATAACATTATCTATGTTTTATTGTATTTTTATTTATTTTGCTTTTAATACATTTACATTTTCATATGATTTATTATGTGCACTTACATTTTAAGATGGTTCCTGGGATTGCAAGGGAGTGATGTGGGTCACATGCTGCTCTGTGGGCTTTGTGTTTGATACTTGTGGGTTAAAGCATTAGATGGAATCCAATAAGATGAAATTCAATAGGAATAAATGTAAGGTCTTACATTAGGGTTGAAAAAGTTAACTTCATAAGCACCCGATGGGAGAAGCATGGATAGGCAGAAGTTTGTCTGATGGAGATGTGTAGGCATTAGTGCATTGAAAGCTCTATGTAAGCCAGCAGTGTGATGCAGCAGCCAAAAGAGACAAAGAAATCTTGGTCTGCATTAAAAGAGTTAGTAGCTTCCCTTATAGAATGAGAAGAATGACTTTCATTTTTCTGTTTGTATCCTTAGTGCCTAGTACAGTGCTAGGCACATAGTAGCTGCTTAATAAGTGCTTGATTGGTTTGATTGATAGCTTCAAGGAATAAAGATGTCATCATCTCTCTTTACTCTGCCACAGTCAGATCATGTTAGGAATTTAAATTTTTTTTAAATTTTGAACTTAGAAATAGCACTCACACAGCAGAACACAGAAGGAGAATTCTATATGAAATGATAAATCTCCTTTTCCTGCTACTTTTTTAAAAGCACATAATAATTTCTACATCTTACTTTTAAAACTGTTTTATTTATTTGTTCTCTCTTCTGACCTTTCTGTTTTCTGTTGATTTTTTTAAAATGTAGTAATAGCTCTCTCTCTCTCTCTCTCTCTCTCTCTCTCTCTCTCTCTCT
>NW_020941197.1:16758175-16782152 GCF_900497805.2 Vombatus ursinus
CTCTCTCTCTCTCTCTCTCTCTCTCTCTCTCTCTCTCTCTCTTTCTCTCTCTCTGCATCACTATTGCTTACCCCTTTCTCCATACCCACTAAAAACCTAAGAAAAAGAAAGAGGGAGGGAGGAAGGAAGGAAGGAAAAGAAAAAAGAGAGGGAAAGAAAGAAAGAAAAAAGAGGGGAGGAAGGAAGGAAAGTGAAAGAGAAGGAGAAAGAAAGAAAAGAAGGAAGACAGAAAGAAGGAAAGAGAAAAAGGAAGAAAGAAAAAGAAAGAAAGAAAGAAAGAAAGAAAGAAAGAAAAAAAGAAAGAAAGAAAGAAAGAAAGGCTTCTAACAAATAGGCATAACCAAGCAAAACAAATCCACATTGTGGTTATGTCCAAGAACATATGTCTTTCCAGTACCTTATATCCATCACTTCTGTCAGGAGGTAAATAACATGCTTCATCATGGGTCCTCTGGGAACATAGTTGCTCATTTCATTGATCAGAGTTCTGAAGTCCTCCTAAATTGTTTTTCTTTACAATGTTGCTGTCCTTGTATAAATTGTCCTCCTGGTTCTGCTCACTTCATTTTGCTTTAGTTCAGACTACACAGCGTTCTCTGAAATGATCTCTTTGAACACTAATAAAGATGTAATAACATTCAATTACATTCATGGACCACAATTAATTAAGCATTCTTCTATTGTCTAAGAAGCCATGTATATATATATATATATATATATAATTACATAGTTTTTTGGATTTCTTTATTTTCCCCATTTAATCTCTCCCCTTCAAATAAAGAGGAGAGATTAAATGTGAAATTAAATGTGAGATTGCCCACAACTATTAATTCCCTTATATCATCCTCACTTTCAATCTACCTCTTCTTCTCCATTTGTTTCTCTATCGAGTTTGATATATGTCTGTCAAACATCAAACTTTGTGATCCATTTCAGATAAAACTGAGGTTTACCTGATAACTACTCCCCCTAACCCCTTCTGTGCCTAAGCACAGAAGATACTCTTCTTATGCTCCACTTTTGAGAAATATCAAATTCTACCTCTTTCCTCCTTTCTATCCTGATGTATTCCTTTTCTTTCCCCTCTTTGAACCCTCAGAACACAGCCAACCCACCCCCAGCACTTCTGATTTCTTATTTAATTCCATCAATATGCTTTCAGAACATTAAGGTTCTGAAGGGACACTTGTTTCTTCTCCCCTCACAAGAACATTTAGAAATCATACAACTGCTTCTGTTAAAATAAATTTACCATGTTTCCATGGAATCATGTTCATATTTCAAAGTCCTTACTCCACTCTAGTCTTTTACTCAGAAGTGATGAAAATCATCTATTCCATTAAGAGTTCATTTTTTGCCATGTAGAGTGGTACTCAACTTTGCAACCAAAATTTTCTCTCATTTTTAGTAGAAGCTGCTAGGTCTTATGTAATCCTAATTAAGCTTTCTTGGTACTTGAATTGCTTATTTCTGGATATTTGCAGGATTTTTTTCTTTGAAATAAGAACTCTGAATTTTGGCTATGACATTCCTGCAACTTTTCCTTTAGGGATTACTTTTAGGAGGTGATCAGTGGATTTGTTCTATCTTCACTTTACTCTCTGGTTCTAACAGATCTGAGAAAATTTTCATTTGATTTCTTGAAATTTAGTGTCCAAGCTTTTTCTAGATTAGAGTTTTTTTTTTTAAATCAGACATCTTGTCCTATTCTAGTTTTGAGTCTCTTACTTTCTCCTCTAAGATATTTATTCTCTTTTCACTTCTTTCTTCAAGAGCTTTTATTTATTTATTTTTGTTTTGTTTTAAGTTTTGCTTCATTTCTTGTAGGTATTCATATAGTCCTTTCGAAAAATCAATTTTGTTTTCCTTTGAGTCCGTCCTTTCAGTTGTTATGAGTTTATTATGCATTCGTTTGGGGGCTCTCTAAAGCTACAATAATATTGATAGGAGTTGGTATTTTCTTTAGTTTGCTTATCTCTCCAGCTTTGGTTCTTAAACTGGGTCAATTATATGAAAGCCAAGCTCCACCAGCTATTGCCCTTTGGGTAGAGTTGTCTGCCTTGCTTGGTCTCCTGGGTTTCCTGGGCTCCTGTACTTACCTCCAACTACAGATGTTAGAGCCCTCTGTATTTTTGAGGTTCACAGCACTGAGTTTTTAAAATACTTTCTGGCATCTCAGCATAGAGTATTAGGGACCTCAGAGCTTTGAGTCTAGGGTGTCCTGGTCTTAATGCTGCCCCATTACACTTGTCAATACGTCCTGATGGTACCACTCTCATGTCTTCCAAGATCTCTACTTTCTAATCACTTTGGTGCTTTCTCAGGGCATCCCAGTGCTCTTTCTGGATACAGAACTTTGAAGGCTACAAGTGCATCTGCCCCAACTATGGTAGATAGAGTCAAGAGACAACCCTGGTTTGGTGCTGACTTTGTTTATGGCTCTCCTTCCCATTGATCTTGGGCTTCCGGCTCATCTCTTGTGCAGTTCTGGGGTAGAATAAAGTATTTACTACAGTTATCCCTTCCACATTGCAACTTTCCCATTGCAGTTTCAATATATCGCAGATTGGCATAGGAAATTAAATGAGAATTCTTTGGGAGTTTTGTAGAAGTTGCAGATGACACATGAAGGCCAGCAAACAACACAGGAAAAAACCCCTCAGAAATGATATATATATATATATACACACATATTATATTATATCAACATATTTTATCTTTTAATACCATAATAATTTAGACTTCTGGTCCAAAAAATCTTACGTGGATTTTCCACATAGCAGGGGAAACTGCTTATAATCTAACATTCAAACAAATATATACAAAGCAAACTATATAAGGGACAAATGGCAGATTAAGGGAGGCAAGGCACTGAAATTAAGAGGAGTTGGGGAAAGTTTTCGGTAGAAGGTGAGATTTTAGTTGGAACTTAAAGGAAGCCATGGAGGTCAGTAGTCAGGGTGGAGAGAGAACATTCCAAAGATGGGAGACAGCCTGAGAAAATGCCCAGAGCTAAGAGAGAGTATCTTGTTTGTGGAAACAGCCAGGAGGCCAATGTCACTGATTGGAAGAGTACATTTTTGAGAATAAGGTGTTAAAAGACTAGACAGGTAGGAGGAGAATAAGTTATGAAGGGTTTTGGATTTTATAGGGAGCCACTGAAGTTTATTGACTAGGGAGTTGTGACATGAGCAGACCTGCATTTTAGGAAAATCACTTTGGTGACTGAATGGAGGGTGGATTAGAGTGGGGAAAGACTTGAGCAAGCAGATCCATCATCAGGCTATTGCAATAATCAAAATGTGAGGTGATGAGCACTTGCCCTAGAGTGGTGGCAGTGTCAGGGGACATATAGGAGAGATGTTGCATCAATGGGCCTTGACAATAGCTTAGATACGGGGGATGACTCCTAGTCTGCCAGCCTGAGGGATTGGGAGGATGATGTTCCCCTATATAGTAGTAGGGGAGGGGTAAGAGATGAGGGGTCGGGGGAAAGGGTTAAGAAGGAAAGATAATGAGTTTTGTTCTGGACGTATTGAACTTAAGATGATTACTGACCATCCAGTTAGAGATGTCTTTTTTTTTTAATTTTTTTTTTGGTGAGGTAATTGGGGGTAAGTGACTTGCCCTGAGTCACACAGCTAGTAAGTGTTACACGTCTGAGGCCAGATTTGAACTCAGATCCTCCTGACTTCAAGGCCAGTGATCTATCCACCATGCCACCAAGATGCTCCTAGAGATGTCTTAAAGATAGTTGGAGATTGGAGGTCAGCAAAAAGGTTGGGGCAAGATAGGTAGATCTGAGAATCATCAGTATAGAGATAGTAATTAAGTCCATGGGAGCTGATGAGATCACCAAGTGAAGTAGTCTAGAGGGAGAAAGAGAAGTGAGCCCAGGACAGAGCCTTGAGGAACACACTTAAACTCTATCCCTTGAGGGACAGTTAGAGGGTATGATCCGGAGGAGGATCGAGCAAAGGAGAGAGACAAGGAGTAGTCAAGGAGGTAGGAAGAAAACCTGGACAGTTTGGTGTCCTGAAAACCTAGCGAGTATCAAGGAAAAGAGAGTGATCAAAGTCAAAGTCGAAGGCTGCAGAGAGGTCAAGGAGAATGAGGATTGAGAAAAACCTTTGGATTTGGAAACTAAGAGGTTATTAGTAACTTTGGACAGAGTAGTTTCAGTGGAATGATGAAATTGGAAGCCAGATTGTAAAGGGTTGAGAGTGAAAGGAGTGAAAGCGGAGGCCTACTGTACAGGGTCATTTGAGGAATTGAGCTACAAAGAACAGAGGGGAGAGAAAAACATCTCAGATAAAGCTGTTCCCAAGATTTCCTTGGTTGAGGAGCAAGCCAGAGAAATTTTGTGAGAGACTGAAACTAGATATTGACTCTCTTGAGAGATTTTGTGAGTGAGCTGTCCATAATTCCTCTTCTGAAGGGTTCTGTTGCTTGGTGACTTGGAACCAATTAACGACCCAGTACATTTAGGAGAAATGCATTCCTCAGAAGTGTTTCAGAGAATAGGAATGAGACCAACATTATACTCCTTTGACATCAATAAAGGGATAGTGCTGGGTCTGGAATCACGAAAACTCATTCTTTGTAAGTTCAAATCTGACCTCAAGCTGTGTGACCCTGGGCTGTTTGCCTCAATTTCCTCATCTGTCAAATGAGCTGGAGAAGGAAATGGCAAACCACTCCAGTGTCTTTGCCAAGAAAACCCCAAATGGGGTCACGAAGAGCTGTACACAACTGAAAAACGACTTAACAAAAAAATGAGGAAAAAGCACAACCTTGAAATGTGTTCTTCCTCTTTCACTGAACAATCCCAATGCTTCCACGTTGCATGGTAATGACTCATTCCAACATAACTTTGATTGTTCAGTAGATGATCATGGCTTTAAAGCTGCAAGTCTCTTCTCTTCATTTGAAAGATGAGGAAACTGAGGTGCATAGAGGTTAAGCAATGAGAACTCAAGTCTTTATGTTGCTTTAAAGTTAGTCAAACATTTTAAACCTAATTTAGTCCTTACAACAACCCTGTGAGGTAGGTGCCATTAAAGAGATGAGGAAACTGAAGCTGAGAGAGAGATTAAATGACATGCCAGGGCCTCAGAGTATTTGAGGTAGGACTTGAATTCAGGTCGTCCTGAATAAAGGCATGCTGTCCAGCACACCACCAAACTATCTGATGATTCGTCCAAAGACACACAACTGGAGGTTGAAGAATTTGGATCTGAACTGAGGTCCTCTGACTCCAGTCCCAGCACCCCTTTGATTTCATAATGCTGTCTTAGGGATAATTCAATGCTCCACTGAACTGAGTTAGCTTTAATGTGCAACTTTATTCACAAAGCAAGAATTAATTTACTCTGTAAATTAATTATGGAAAGTTGTCTAATGGAAGAGCACACCTTTCAGCAAGTTAATAATATGTTTGCTGTGTTACATAACATTCCTTTGGAAAGTCATCTACCACCTCTGTGCCTCACTTCTTCCATTTTTTAACTAGGGAAATTATACTTTATTACAGGAACGAGAAATAAAAATAATGCAAAACACTAAACAATTATTAAGTTCAAGAAACCAACAGAAAATGTAAATGGTTGTTTTAATTTTTTTCCCTCTGTTCCTTTTTCTCTGTTTGGCACCAAAAGCCCCAATAGTTGTGTAGTTAGTGGTATTATCTCTATTTTACAAAAGTGGTAGCAGAAGCTTCAAAAAGTTAAATGATTTGCTTGAGGTTGCAAATATAAGTAAAAGATGGGCAACTAGAACCCAGGTGTCCTCATTCCCAGCCCAGTGCTTTTTTCGTCACACTCAATTTCAGAGAAATGTTTTCTCATCAACAAATTGCCAAGGCCTTGTAAGCACGATACATGAAAATTAGGGCAAATGCTTCTATATTTATCCAGAAAGTTGCTCGTAATGATCGGGGTGCTTCCCACTTTCAGGTGAAAGTTAGGATACCTCCTCTGATTCAATCCTTTACCCCATTTTATATCTCCTCCTCTTTCAATCCAATTCAGTTCAGTTAAATTCAATAAGCATTTATTAAGTATAAGTATCTCCTGCATACCAAACACAGTCTCTGGGGTTACATGAGAAAAACAATGTAGTCCCTGCTCTAAAAAAAGAGTTTGCATTCTATTAGTCAGAAGTCATGTGTGCACAGGTAAATAAATACAAAATATACACTTAATGCAAAGTAATTTTGGAGAGGAAGCACTAACAACTTAGGGAATCAGGAAAACTGTCTAGTAGAAGGTGGCACTAGAGTTATGCCTTGAACAGAGCTAGGCCATTGTTGACTGGTGAAAACCAGTTTGACTGGTACAACCCCAGCATCCCAGGAAGCATGTATTATGCCAAGGCTAATGATGCCAGAGACTGGGCATTAACTCTTCCTCCACCACTACCAGAGGTATACTAGAGACAGCTTAAACTGGGTCTCAAGAGCCAATTTTTAAATATTCAAGGTGAGCATTTACACCTTGGAAATCAGCACAACAAATTCGGGCTTGATTTATTGGTTGTTGATTGTCTAGACTTAAGAAAGAGATATTAATGCATATTAAATTTAAAACATGCTATTGAAATCTTAATTTTGGAGAGCTGGTTGTTAAATATTTACCAGCACAGCCATGCTCCCCAGACTCTTGCTGAATTGGTATAATCAGGGTTGTTTCCTATTTCATACCCCTCGTTCCTCACTCTTTATTAAGCAACTTAGGGAATATTCTAACTTTACTGATCCTATAGATATCAGGGCAGTCTCCCATTTATATCATACTGGCACTTTGTCTAAAACGCTATGCAAGTTTGAGTCCTCAGGGCTTCTGGGCCTTTGACCAGAGCATAAGGTACTACTCCTACTCACCCACCGTGTGCATGGAGGCTGAACAAAGAGATTGTCCCACTTAAGCAGCTCCGCCCTTGATAGTAATGAAGTTTGTTAAAGCTTTGTTCTCCATGTGGGCTGTCACTTGTCCTCTGAACTCCCATGCATCACAGGCATCTTAGAGGTGGAGATGAGGAGGGAAAGCATTTCAGGCATGGGGGATAGCCTGTGAAAGTCATGGAGTTGGGAGATAGAGAATCATGTACCAGTAACTTCAAGTAGGTTGATATGGCTGGAGCATAGAGTGGGTAAAGGAGAGTAATGAGTAATCATATTGAAAAGACAGAATGGAGTCAGATTGTGAAGGGCTTTCAACGTCACCCATCAATAGGCAAAATTTTCAATAAGATAATTATAATATTCTGTATTTGTAGTGTTGTTGTTGAGTCGTGTCTGACTCCATGCCCCATTTAAGATTTGAGTTTTCTTGGCAAAGATACTAGAGCAGGTGACCATTTCTTTCTCCAGCTAATTTTACAGATGAAGAAACTGAGGCAAACAGATAAGTGACTTGCCAGGGTCATGCAGCTTGTCAGTATCTGAGGCCAGATTTGAACTCAGGGAGATGAGTCTTGCTGCCTTCAGCCCTGTGCTCTGTGCACTCTTACGTAGCTGCCCCTGTATTTATACAGCAAGTCTTATCTATAGTTTTTAAATGAGGAATCTGAGGCACCTACTTTTATAGGAGAATCTCTAATGTTTCTCATAGTGTTAGGTAAATTTTAATTTTCCTTATTGTTTTAAAAATAATACCCTTTAGCATTTAAATTATGTTTTGCATACATTATTATACTTGATCCTCATAATTAGTAGAATATAAGTTCCTTAAAGGTATTTGCATCCCTGGCACAATATCTGACACATAGGGAAAGAAAATGGACCTATGGTTTCATCATCATATGGAGTTCCAGAATGACAAAACTCCTTCTACCGATGCAGGTCAGCAGATTCTCTGTAATTGTAGCTTAGAGATTTACCTGGAGCACTGACAGGTTAAGCAACTTCCCAAAAGTCATGCCTGTATCAAGAAACAGGACTGGAATCCAGGTCCTCCTGACTTCCAGGACAGCTGCCTATCCATCATGCTGTGCTACATCTCTGACACATAGTAAATGCTTAATGTTTGTTGAATAATCGAACAACATTCAGAGGTGCAATTACTATTCATCATATTTTGGTGTTGTCATTCGTTTGATCATGTCTGACTCTTCATGACCCCACTTGCGGTTTTCTTGGCAAAGATACTGGAGTGGTTTGCCATTTCCTTCTCCAGCTCATTTGACAGGTGAGGGAACTGAGGCAAACGGGGTTAAGTGATTTGCCCAGTCACTCAACTACTTTGTCTGAGGCTGGATTTGAACTCAAGTATTCCTGACTCCAGACCCTGTGCTCTCTCCACTGTGCCGCCTAGATGCCCTTTGCCTCTTTCTGGGTTATTGTCAGTACCTTCTATATTGAGGCCAAGGTCATGGGATGAATGCGCATTGATCTTTTTCTTTTTTAAACCAGACTTGTGATTTCATTGGAGAACTCCCAGTGAAGAAACTCCTGCCAAGTGCAGATATATACTTGCTTTGCAACTTAAAGTCATTATTGTTTTGTTGTTCGTCCTTTGTTCTTTAAGAGGACCAATGACATCAGGAGGGTGATGTCTTGACTTATAAGTGAGTGAGATTTAAGTGAGGCAGAGCTGTGCAAAGTCATCAGTCTTACTCTCTTCTCCATGGTTATCTGAGTCCAGTGGCAAGATATAGATCAAGATGACTGGAGGTGACCAGAGTGGCTGGGGCAAAGGAAAGTTGAGTGACTTGCCCAGGGTCACACAACCAATATGCATCAGGTAGGACTTGATCCCTGGTGTTCCTGTGTCCAAGGGTGGCTCTCTGTTCACTAGGCCATTTTTGCCACTGTTAACCTCACTATATCCCATAGTCACAAACTAGACCTCTGGTCCCAACCAACTGTCTCCTATATGCATAAGTCTGGTACCAGAAGGTTCTGGCAATAGGGGATCAACATATGCAAAGGACACGTCCCCCTAGAGGTGGGTCAAGAAGTTCATCTTAAAACATGACTCAAAATTATAATTTTCATTCCTTAATATTGAGTAACCTTTTTGTTGTTGAAATTGTTGAACTTAACCATTATGTATCTCAGAGTTTGAAGGTCAGATTATTGTTTCCTAATAGCGAGATGTGGATGCTTTTAATAATTGTTTTTTTGGGTCTGTATTAAGATGGTCTGGATTTCGTTGTATCGTTTCTTACATTATGGCATTCAGGTTTTTTGTTTTTGTTTTTGTTTTTGTCATTCTACTCTAGGAGACTGTAATGACCTCAGTAGCCTTTCCATCTTGTTAAATGAAGAAGCCCCAGGGAAGCTCAAAATCCCCAATCACCTCTGTCAAAATAAGAAAAGCCAAGAAAAGAAAGTCTGAATATCAACTAGTTCCTAATTACCCAGAGTCTTCTCTCCTCTTCTCTTTCCTCCTTACCCAAACATGAATCAGCACCCAAACCCAGGTCCAGGCTCCTCACTCCCTTCCCCTAAATGTCTGCTTCTGCTCAACTCAAGACTCTATGCAAAACCAGAAGAACCCACCAATTTGGATGCCCTGTTCCATCGGGGGCCCCAGCAAGATGTGCCCAATCCCACCCGAGGCTCTAGTGAACCTGACCTACTTCCACCATGGCTCCTGATTACCCTTCTTTATGGTAAGTAAGTATGTCTCCTCAATAAATTGAGCTTGCTACACTGTCTTGCGGGCCCCTTGCTTCCTGAAACTGGACTGTTGGTCTTATAAACCTTGCTAAACAGATATTGAGACAAAAAACTCAGTTAAATTAACTCTATATATCCAGTCCTTGATGTCAGTCACTTTTGTATATTATAGAATTCATTATTTTTTTTTAACACTATTGATTTTGAGATTTGGGTTTTTTTCTTCTGTTTTGTTTTGATTTTTGCTAAATTTTCCTCTCTTCAGTATTTTTATGTTTTCCAAATCTATTGGTCTCTCACTTCTTTAGAAAGTCTCCATCAGTGATTCAATTTTTCCGACTCTTCTAATTGTGGTTTTTAATTCTGCATTGAGTGCACTATTTTCTACTCTGAGAGCTCTAATTTCTGACCTAAATTCACTCCTTATTTCTTCCTTTTTGAATTTTATTCCTCTTCTGAGCCATATTGAGGTTTCTTGTTGTTGTTCATTGGGGAGTGGGGGGTAGGGTCAAGATTCCATCTCTCATCAAACATTATTACTTCATTTTCCTTCATATTATATTTCCTCATTATAATTTGCTTTCTCTTTGTGATTTTGCTAATTTTCCCTTCTGAGTTTTAAGGGCCTCTTACTGTTTTTTCTTCTAGGCATTGTTTTAGCTCGCTCTCTGCCTGACTCCTCCCTCTTAACTGGACTCATGGATCACTCAAGACTGGGTCACAGGGGTTGCCTCAGCCTTCTTGCTTTGGGTGATACGGAGTCTTCAGCCTGAATCACTTCTCTGAATAAATCCCCAGGGTTTGGGGCTGAACCCAGGTTGGTTTACAGTCCCCTTTCCCTCTGGTTTACGCCAGTCACCAGGCAAACCATTTGCAGCTGGCTAAATTCTTCCCCTTGCTTTAATTTCCTTCAGCTGGGGACGGCATACTTCTGCTACTTCTTGGGGGGGGGGGGGGGGGATTGGGATGTGCTGGTGGTAAACATTTAACAACTGGCGCTCCAAAAATGTTCTCATGATATACTTTTAAGTTTAATCTGCATTACTTAGTTTTTTTCTCCATCACTTTCCATCTATACAATCAATAAAACGATATAGCAAACCCTGATTTGTGGCATTTGCCTATCTCTGAGATGTAAACGCTCACGCTGAAAATTTAACAATAGGCTCCAGTCTTGTGAGCTGGCTCCAGCACACTAGCCTGGAGGGAGTTTTCCAGCAAAGTCACTTAGTTAAATTAGTCACTTTTTTAGTTACTAAAAAAGTCATTTAACCCCAGGGTTCCCTACCCTAGTGCCAGGCTCCCACTATTTTGTTGTTCAGTTGTGTCTGACTCTGTATGATCCCATTTGGGGTTCTCTTGGCAAATATACTGGAATGGTTTATCCCTTCCTTATCCAGCTCATTTTACAGATGAGGAAACTGAGGCACAGAGGGTTAAGTGACTTGCCCGGGGTCACACAGCTAGACTGGATTTGAACTCAGGCATTCCTGACTGCAGGCTCAGTACTCTATCCACTGTGCCACCAAGTTGCCCCTAACATTGTGCAAAGTAACAGCAATATTGTAAAGATGATCAGCTGTGACCACCTCTAGAGAGAGAACTGATGGACTTTGAGTGTGGAGTGAAGCATACTTTTAAAACTTTCTCTATTTTTCTTTGCAACATGGGTAATATGGAAATGTGTTTTGCATGACTTCACATGTATAATTGATATCATAGTGCCTGCCTTCTAAAGGGGTGGGGGAGGAGCTGGAGAGAAAGATAATTTGGAGTTCAAAATACTAAAAAATGAATGTTAAAAACTTTTAAAAATGCCATTGGGAAATATTTAATGAAATGAATAAAGATATATTTTAAAATATTTAAAAAGAATAAAAAAAGAAATAGAGCTTAACACTATGCCATACCCCACCCTTCTTCTCAGAGGGTCAGAGACCCAAACTGTAGAAATCGAGCCTGTAGCATCAATGCTGGTAGCTCTCTGAACTGCCGATGCTGGACCAGAGAACTGAAGCACAGAGGCAGTGGTAGAGGACCCTGGAACAGGTCACCGTGGGAGTGCGAGGGGTCTGTGAGCACTCTACTGAACTAGAGGGAAAGAGCTCAGCATCCCTCTGGGGCGAGTTCTCTCCTCGGACTGTCAAGGGAGAACAGGCCTTAGCTGAAGAACTGTGAATTGCC
This sequence comes from Vombatus ursinus, assembly GCF_900497805.2. NCBI lineage: Eukaryota > Metazoa > Chordata > Mammalia > Diprotodontia > Vombatidae > Vombatus > Vombatus ursinus. The sequence continues at coordinate 16,769,982 of NW_020941197.1, forward strand.
CAGTGTGGGAGGAGAAGGCTGAAACACTTAGAGATCCAGCCCCCCAGGAAACCACAGTGAGAGAGGAGGGAGTCAGAAAGTGAGTAATAGGGGAAAATAAGGGAGGGAAAAGATCGAAATTACCAAAGATCTCAGGAAGAAGAAAACTCAAGGACCTTGAACATAAACAGATAAATCAACAGGGAAAACATTAACAGCAGAAAGAAATATGGCCTCTAGGGGGCAGCTAGGGGGTGCAGTGGATAGAGCGCTGGTCCTAGAGTCAAGAGGACCAGAGTTCAAATCTGGTCTCAGACACAACACTCACTAGCTGTGTGACTCTGGTCAAGTCACGTAACCCCAACTGCCTCATCGAAAAAAGAAGAAGAAGAAGAAGAAGAAAAGAAATATGGCCTCTAGATCCACCAAATAAGTTCAAGCATTTATGAATAAATACAGAAAAAAAACCCCAAAGGAAAATGATTCAACTTTTGGTAAGAAATAAGACCCTATGAAATTTATGTGGAATGTAGAACCACAACATGCTATTCATGAGTGGTTTGAAAGAGAAATGAGAATTGTGAGAGCAGAATTTATGGCCTGTATATCAAAAATAACTGGCAGACTTCCAGTGCCAAGACAGCAGAGTGAGGAAGGAACCTTCTGAAGCCCTCCCAAATTCCCCTCCAAACAACTAGAAAACCAAGTTGATCTAGGAGCAGGCAGTTGACGAGCCCAGCAGGAAAGGTTTGTCTCCCTGGGGTGGGGCAAGGTCTAAGAGCAGCAGCAGCAGCAGCAGCAGCCAGCCAGCCAGCCAGCCTCACAGCAGGGGGCTGCAGCAAGCCTCAAAGCCTGGGGCAATCCACCAGAGAGGCTTTGCTCCCCTGATAACCCGGCAGCACCCCAGGCAAGTGAGCAGTCTGTGCCTCACAGGAAGGCTCTAATCCAGGGACTCCACCTCCAGCACAAGCCACCTGTGAGGCCTTGGCCCCATGGCTGACCAGTGGTGAAGCCCTGCCCTGGGGCTGGCCAACAGCAAGACCCTGCCCCTGAGGTAGACCAGAGGCACCCTATTTCCTTAGCAACCCAGCAGCAGGGCCCCACCCCTGCAGCACACCAACCACAAGATCCCTCCTGTAGGGTCAGTCACCAGAAAGACTCTGTTACCGTAGCAACCTAGTAGCAAGGCCCCACTCTTGGAACAGGCCAGCAACTAAACCCCACACCCTGGGGGAGGCCAAAAAGGAGGCCCTACCCCCTAGTACAAGCTAGAAAGGAAGGCTACCCTCCAGTCATATCTGGAGAATAAAATTAAGGGGTGAGAAAGGATTATACTAGGAGAAGGAGAAAGGGAGAAGTAGAATGGGGTAAATTATCTCACAAAAAAAAAAACAGAAAAGAAAAGGCTCTTACAGTAGAGGGGAAAGAGGGGAAGGTGAGAGGGAATGAGTGAATCTTATTCTCATAGGATTTGACTTAAGGAGGGAATAATATACACACTCAATTGGGTATGGAAATCTGTCTTACCCTACAGGAAAATGGGGGGGGAGGGGACAAGAGAGGAGGGGGATGATAGAGAGGAGAGAAGACTGGGAAAGGGGGTTATCAGAAACAAATACTTCTGGTGAGGGACAGGGTCAAAAGAAAGAATAGAGTAAATGGGGGGGCAGGATAGGATTAAGGAAATAGAGTTAGTTTTTGACAGCATGTCTACTATGGAAGTATTTTGCATAACTGCACATGTATAACCCGTATTGAGTTGCTTGCCTTTTCAATGAAGGTTGGTGGGGAGGGAGGAAGAAAATTTGGAATTCAAAGTTTTAAAAACACGTTTAAAAAAAATGTTTTCACATGCAACTGGGGAATAAGAAATACAGGAAATGGGGTACAGAAATCTATCCTGCCCTACAGGAAAATAGAAGGGGAAGGGGATAAGAGAAGGGGGGGAGAGAGATAGAAGGGAAGGCAGACTAGGGGAAGGGGTATTCAGAATGCATGCCATCTTGGGGTGGGGGGAGGGGCAAGATGGGGTGAAAATTTGGAACTCAAAATCTTGTGGTAGTGAATGTTGAATACTAAAAATAAATAAATTTATTTTTAAAATGACTTAAAGAGGAAATAACATATACACTCAGTTGGATTTAGAAATCTATCTTAACCTATAAGGAAGTAAAAAGGGATGGGGATAATAGAAGGGGGAGGACTGATAAAAGGGAGAGTATATTGGGGAAAGTGGTGATCAGAAGTAAAATACTTGTGAGGAGGGAAAGGTGGGGAGTAAAAAAGAGAGGGCTATAAAAAAGTGAAAAATAGCACAGAGGGAAATGCACAGTTAATTATCATAACTATAAATGTGAATGGGATGAACTCACCTGTAAAACAGAAGTGGATAGCAGAATGTATTAAAAACCAGAATCCTACAATATGTTGTTTACAAAGAAACACATCTGAAGCAGAGAGAACACACAGGGTAAAGCTAAGAGGCTAGAGCAGAATCTACTTCGCTTCAGCTGAAGCAAATCAGACAAAGCAAAAGCAAAAATAGATCTAATTAAAAGAGAGAAAGAAGAAAACTATATCTTGCTGAAAGGTATCATAGACAATGAAGTCATATCAATACTAAACATACATGTACCAAATGGTATAGCATCTAAATTTTTGAAGGAGAAGTTGAATGAGTTACAGGAGGAAATAGATTATAAAACTATACTAGTAAGGGATCTTAATTTTCCCCTCTCAGAACTAGATAAATCTAACCAAAAAATAAACAAGAAAGAAGTTAAGGAGGTAAATAAAATTCTGGAAAAGTTGGATATGATAGATCTCTGGAGAAAGTTGAATGGGAATAGAAAGGAATATACCTTTTTCTCAGCAGTACATGACACCTACACAAAAGTTGACCATGTATTACGACATAAAAACCTCACAACCAAATGCAGAAAAGCAGAAATAGTTAATGCATCCTTTTCAGATCATAATGCAATAAAAATTACATTCAATAATGGACAGTGGAAAGAGAGAATAAAAACTAATTGGAAATTAAATAATCTAATCCTAAAAAACAAAGGGGTCAAAGAACAAATCAAAGAAACAATAATTTCATCAAAGAAAATGACAATGATGAGACAACATAGCAAAATTTATGAGATGCAACCAAAGCAGTACTTAGGAGAAAAATTATATCTCCAGTTGCTTACATCAATGAAATAGAGAAAAAGCAGACTGATGTATACTAAAAACAAAATAAAACAAAAAAAACTAGAAAAAGAACAATTTAAAAATCCCCAATTAAACCCTAAATTTGAAATCCTGAAAATCAAAAAAGAGATTATTAAATTGAAAGTGAGAAAACCATTGAACTAATAAATAAAACTAGACTCTGGTTTTATGGGGGGAAAATAAAATAGATAAGCCATTCGGTCAATTTTATTAAAAAAAAGAAAAGAAGAAAACCAAATTATTAATATCAAAAAGAAAGGAGTGAACTCACTACCAATGAAGAGGAAAGTAAAACAATTGTTAGGAGCTATTTTATCCAATTATATGCCAATAAATTTGACAATCTAAATTAAATAGATGAATATCTACAAAAAATAAATTACCCGGATTAACAGAAGAAGAAATAAATTATTTAAGTAATCTGATCTTAGAAAAAGAAATTGAACAAGCCATCAATGAACATCCTAAGAAAAAAAACCTGCAGGACCAGATGGATTCACAAGTGAATTCTAACAAAGATTTAAAGAACAATTAATCCTAATACTTTATAAACTATTTGGAAAAAATAGGCAAAGAAGAAGTCCTACCAAATTCCTTTTATGACACAAAAATGGTGCTGATATCCAAACTACTGGAAATTATTACCAACTTTATCAAAGTTGCAAGATACAAAATAACCCACATATAGCATTTCTATATATTACCAACAAAGTCCATCAGCAAGAGATAGAAAGAAAAATTCCATTTAAAATAACTATAGATACTACAAAATACTTGAAAGTCTACCTGCTAAGACAAACCCAAGAACTATATGAACACAGCTATAAAACACTTTTCACACAAATAAAGTGAGATCTGAAGCATTGGAAAAATATTAATTACTCATGGGTAGGCCAAGCCAATATTATAAAAATGACAATTCTACTTAAATTAATCCATTTATTCAGTGCCATAGCAAACTATCAAAAAATATTTTATAAAACTAGAAAAAATAACAACAAAATTCATCTTGAAGAACAAAAATTCGAAGATATCAAGGGAATTGATGAAAAAAATGCAAAAGAAGATGGTCTAGCCATACCAGATCTCAAACTGGATTATAAAATGGTAATTATCAAAACAATCTGGTACTTACTAAGAAATAAAGTGGTGGATCAGTGAAATAGATTAGGTACAAATTACATCATAGTAAATGACCATAGTAATCTAGTATATGACAAACCCAAGGATTCAAGCTTTTGGAACAAAAACTCATTATTTGACAAAAACTGCTGGGAAAACTGGAAAATAGTATGGCAGAAATTACATACAGACCAACATCTCACATCTCACAACATAGATAAGGTCAAAATGAGTACGAGATTTACACATAAAAGGTGATACCATAAGCAAATTAAGAGAGCATAGAATAGTTTATGTCAGATTTATAAATAAGGGAAGAATTTAGGACCAAAGAAGATACAGAGAGCATTACACAATGTAAAATAGATCATTTAAATTATATACAACTAAAAAGTTTTTGCACAAACAGAACCAATACAACCAAAATTATAAGAAAATCAGAAAAATAGGGAAAATTTTTTGCAACAAGAACCTCTGATAAAGGCTTAATGTCTCAAACATACAGGGAACTGAGTCAAATTTATAAAAATACAAGTCATTCCCCAATTGATAAATGGTCAAAGGATATGAACAGTCAATTTTCAAACAAAGAAATCAAAGCTATCTATAGTCATATGAAAAAATGCTCGAAATCACTACAGATCAGAGAAATGTAAATTAAAACAACTCTGAGGTACCACCTCACACCTATCAGAGTGGCTAATATGACAAAAAAGGAAAATATTGAACATTGGAGGTGATGTGGGAAAACTGGAACACTAATGAACTGTTGGTGGAGTTGTGAGCTGATCCAACTACTCTGGAGAACAGTTTGGAACTATGCCCAAAGAGCTATAAAACTGTGCATACCCTTTGATCCAGCAATATCACTATTAGGTCTATATCCCAAAGACATCCAAAAAAGGAGAAAAGGACCTATTTGTACAAAAATACTTATAGCAGCTCTTTTTGTGGTGGCTAAAAATTGGAAATCAAATGGATGCCCATCGGTTAGGGAATGGCTGAACAAGTTGTGGTATATGAATGTAATGGAATATTATTGTGTTATAAGAAATGATGAACAGGATGATTTCAAAAAACCTGGAAAGACTTACATGAACTGATGCATAGTGAAGTGAACAAAACCAGGAGAACGTTGTACGCAGTAAAAGCAATACTGTTTGATGAAGAACTATGAATGACTTAGCTATTCTCAATGATACAATGATCCAAGACAATCCCAAAGGACTAATGATGAAGCATTCTATCTGCCTCTAGAGAAAAAACTGATATTGATTGAATACAGACTGCTATTTTTCATTGATTTCATTTTTTTCATTTAAGTCTTCTCATACAAAATGATTAATATGGAAATGTTTTATATAATTGCTCATGTATAACCTATATCTAGCAGCTTACTGTTTCAGGGAAGGGTGAGAAGAGGAAGGGAGGAAGGAATAGAATTTGGAACTCAAAACTTTAAATAAAAATGGGTTTTTTTTGTCTAGTTGATAGGGTTAAGTAACTTGACCAGGGTCACACAGCTAGTAAGTGTTATGTGTCTGAGACCGAATTTGAACTCAGGTCCTCCTGAATCCAGGGCCAGTGCTCTATCCACTGCACCACCTAGCTGCCCCTAAATAAAAATGTTTTTAAAAATAATGGGCAAATTAGAAAAACTGAAATCTGCAATGGCAAGTCTCACCAAAGAAACTAAAAAGGGAACAATAGATTGAGAATGCAAATACACAGAAGTGAAGAACAATCCAGAAGAGGAGAAGCAAAAAAAAAATTTTTTAAATGCAAGATGTGTAGGGACAACTTAAAGATCATAGGTCTCCTAGAAGAACACTACAGGATGAAAAACTTTAACACTAATGTAGGAAATAATTGAAGAGAACTGCCTAGACCTTCTGAACGTGAAAATGAAAAACCAATTGAAAGAATTCATGGATCACCTACAGAAAAAAAAAGAAGAAAAAAAAGGATGCAAAGTCTAAGACATAAATTTAATAATTCAGTTAGAAGCAATAAGTTCTGCATGCAATCAAAAGAAAGACCTTTAAATACAAAGGAAAAGAAATTCGAATAACACAGAACTATATGCACTCACCAGAAAACACAAGAGAGAAAGGAGTAATGTGTTCAAAAGATCAATGGAACTCAGGAAGTAGCCCAGGGTGGCCTACTTTGCAAAACTAAGCTTAATTAGAAATGAAAAAAGATAGACATTAAATAATAAAGCATCTGAAATATTCTTAGAAAGAAAGTCATACCTGAAGAGATTATTTGCTTCTTGAATACCCCAGACAACAGAAATACAGGAAGGGTGAACAAATCCACAGTTCAGGACAGCAACAAAAGAATGACAGCAGAGAGACCAAGAGACTTCTTTTAAGATACAATTATCCCTTCCAAATGGATATTTTGCCCATTGTGGTTTCAATATATCATGGGTCAGCATAAGAAATTGAATGTAAGTTTTGGGGGAGTTGGGCAGAAGACACAGATGACACAGAAAAAGTTTAGAAATGTGTATAGTATTGTAAAATATCCACATACTTTATTTTTTAATACTATAATAATTTAGACTTCTTCTCTGGCACAAAGGGAAGGCCAAAAAATTTTGTGAGGATTTTCCAGATTGAGATGAGTGCCATGCCCCTAACCCCCAGCAATAACTGTACATGCAAAGAAACATGAATAAAGATGGCAGCCAGGTGAATGAAAATAACGATGAAGAGGTGGGCCTGGGGCATTATGGCCAGAACCTGGCAACACCCTGCCTACAGGTGAATCAGTGTTTTTGTTTGTTTGTTTATGGTGTGTGTGTGTGTGTGTGTGTGTGTGTGTGTGTGTCTACCTTACAAAATGGGAAGTTGAATGAAAGAAGGTGGAGGGAAGGAAAGGGGTAGAGGAGGGTAAATGATGTGTAGGGCTCAAAGCCAGGCATAGCAATGAGAGGAAACCCCTGTGGTTTCAGTAAGAGAAGAGCCTGCAGGAGAGTGAGTGAGGAGCAAAGGCGGAAGGGTTGAAAAAGGGGTGGAGGATAAGAAGAAGATCTTGCTTTTATTCTGGAAGGGGGTTCTATTGATGAATATTCTAGGCAACCAGCTTCCAACCTAATCATTGCTTGTTGATTGATTTACTATCTAGGACTAGCATTGCCCACCTATGGACCTCTTCCTATTGTCATTTTTTTAGGTTTTCCCTGGCCTTACTAACATTGTGGCCCCAAAAGATTTATAATTTGCTGCCAAATCTTGTAATGATAATCCCTTGACTCTTTCCCCGACTCTGCAACCCACTCAATATTGTGATTGTAGCAGATGCTCATAAGAGTATAGCACTGGATGAAAGGAAAATCACTGAACTTTTCTAAGTGTCAGTTTCCTTATTTGCAAAATGGGAAAAATAAGAGTCGCACTTCATTAGAAAACTGTGAGGATCAAGTGTAGTAAAAAGTCATCAAGTCCAGCCCCCTCATTTTTCAGATGAAGAAACAGAGGTCCATTGAGATTAAGTGACTTGCCCACTGTCCCAAAGGTAGTTAGAAGGGTCAGAGCTAGGGACTGATACCACATCCTATGACCTCAAGTCTGGTACACTGAAACCCAGTGCTTTCCAGTCAATAAAAATTTGCTGAATTCAATTGCATCGGGGATACTGAGGGTCACTGCTTACAGATGGATCGTCACTATGCCATCAGTCAATCTGCGCAGACCTGGAAAGGTTTTTTAATTGGATGTTACCTTGCCCTTTAGCTCTGTGGTCAAACAGGGCAGATTCTAGCATCCATTTTCAGTGATCTAAATAGATTATAGGCAGCAGCTGGTGATTAAAGACTGCACTAAAAGACTGCACAATTCATAGTTATCCCTCCTTCCCATTGCTTCTATCTTTGTTTCCTGATTTAATGAGTCTGTTATAGTACTTTCTATTCCACAAATGCAAAACCTCTGCTGAGAGCTTCCATCAGAGGCCTTCTACAAATCTTAGTTTATAATGCATACTTCATTCCCAAGCCATCACTGCAGTAAACAACTCAGGGGTGAGGCTTCCTGGTGCACAGAGGAAGGGGGACGGAGGAGAATGCCAGCACGGGAAATTAGCAAGGTCAGTGGTGTCATTCCCAAGACATGAAGGACAGTGGCATTTAACTGTGGGAAGGAAGAAAATGGAGTAAAAGTTCAGGAATTATAGGCTGCTGGGAGAAGACTGCTTTTATTTCTCTTTCTAAAACATAGCATTTGTAATTAATAAATAACCCACCAGATATAATTATAGACTGTCTAAAGTCTTCAAACACTTGATCTCAATATTCTACTTCTAATGCTTTCCTTCTGAATTACACTAATTGATTTCAATTCCTGTGCATGTTTTAATGATTTTCTTCTTGGGCAAAAAATAGAACTCATGGATTTCAGGACCATATGATCATAGTTTTAGATCTGGTAGGGACCCTAAGTGATTTAGTCCAACTCCTTATTTCTACCAATTAGTAACCAAGGCCCAGAGAGGTGGAATAATTTGTCCAGGGTTACCTAGGTAGCAAGTAACAGAGCCAGGATTCGAATTCCGCTTCTTAAATTTTAAATGCAGGTCACTTTCCGTTGTACCATTCTACCCCTTGAAAGAAGTGTGGTGTAATCGATAAAGAATCAGGCTGGTCTTTCTCAATAAAGGAATATTTATAAAATATTTTTCAATATTTCTCAATATAGGAATAATTTTCCTCAAAAGGAAAAGTCACAGATGAATTGCAGATCTCTATCAGTAAATGGAGCTACCACACTGGAACATGTGAACAGGTCCAGACCCCCGCCCCCTACCCTCTAAAAAAGTATTAAAACCTAATTTGTGCTTTCACCATTCTTGAGTCAAAAGAAACCAGGAAGTGCAATCAGAAAAGCTGCTAAGACCCTCAAATCGTCGAGTAGGAGGCAGGAGCTATGTACTTCTTTGACTTTTGAATATGCCATTACAAAACTTTGAGGATGGAGGAAAACAAGAAAAAAAAGTGAGGAGGCTGGGGGTGGGAGGTATCGTCCCTCTTCCTTCTTAGCAACATTCTAAAAACACACCCAAAGGGAAGAGAAGCCTTCTGCCCACACTGGCGATGGAATGAGCTATCCGTTCCCTGGAGGTCCACTCTGCCACGTGGTTGGGCAGAATGCATAATATGAGTAGACAACAGAGGCATAAGAATTTGGAGTTCTGGCCTTAGAAAACTAAGTAACTGTTCTTCACAAGTTTCTCCTCAGTGAGCCTTGGGTCATGTTCCTTCCAGTACCCATGTATTTGTATTTTAAGATAATTGATCCCTAAAGATGGAAATTTAACAACTCTGGTAGCTTAGTGATGGAGATATTTATGACCAAAGGGACTTCCCAACACAGGTTAGGGAGTACTCCTATGACCAGGCCTTGGTCCATGGCCCTCTTCTCATTTCCCTCTTCAGGGGTGGAGAACCTGCAGCCTCAAGGCCACATGTCTCCCTCTGGGTCCTCAAGTGCAGCCCTTTGAAAGGGCTGCACTTGAGGACCTAGAGGGCCACATGCAGCCTCGAAATTAATAAATATTAATAAATATTTAACTATCTGTCCCTGCTTTCCAGCTATGCTACTACAATTCTACTACAACATACAATTGTATCAGAAGCTCACCGAGGACATGAAGGGCCCAGCTACCCTTTGCAGGTACTTCTCATTTTTCTAGCTTATTGCCCCCACCCAGATAATCTGGGAATATCATTCATCTGACCAAGGATATCATCACCAATTCCTCCTGTATATCCTTTGCACATATCAAGTGCTTTATAGGGGCTGCTAGGTGATGCAATGGATAGAGCACCGGCCCTGGAGTCAGGAGGACCTGAGTTCAAATCCAGCCTCAGACACTTGACACTTACTAGCTGTGTGACCCTGGGCAAGTCACTTAACCCCATTGCCTAGCCCAAAACAACAACAACAACAACAACAACAACAAAAACTTAAGTGCTTAATAAGTACTTTTTAGTCACTTAATTTGTTGTTGTTCAGTTGGATTAGTTATGTTTGACTCTGTGACCCCATTTGGCAAAGATACTAGAGTGGTTTGCCATTTCCTTCTCCAGTTCATTTTACAGATAAGGAAACTGAGGCAAACAGGGTTAAGTGACTTGCCCAGGTTAACACAGCTAGTAGTTGTCTGAGATCAGATTTGAACCCAGGAAGATGAATCTTCCTGACTTCAGTCCTGGCACTCTGCCACCTAGCTATCAATTAATTAATTAATTCATCCATTTAAGTATAAATAGGTGTATTTATAGACCGATGAAAGCAAACAGAGTTCTAATTAGGGATAATCAGAAATAATAATATTTACCTATAGACACTCCTTTCCTGGACACCTATAACCTCAGTCATGCATAGTCATTGTCCTCAGTAGGATTCTCAATGGGAGTTCCCCCTAAAGTAACTACTCAGCATGTTTCGTCTCCCAAGATGCACATATATAGTACCTCTCATCGATCTGCCCGCATTTCCTTTCTGTTCCCAGCAAATGGCACTTTTCTGTCATGGGCTCCAAAAGGAAGAGTGTTTCAGAGCTCCTGTTTCAGCAGATTGCATTACAACTCCAACTCCAGCACCATTGTAGAATGCCTCCTTCTGCGTCTTCTCTCTGACCTCTGGCCTCACTCCAGGAATCTTTCACGAATCAGGAACACACTTTACTCCTCAAGCCTTTGCCATTGATACCAAGTTGCGTCAAAGTCAAATTAATTCATAGTCTGGTGTAGAATGTTAGCTTAGCAGGAGATTGTAAGTTTTTTTCTTACATGGGGTTAGCTTATAGTTGTCCCTGTGTCCCTAGCACCTAGCATAATACCTTGTACACAATAGTATTTAATGCATGATTGCTGAGTTGAATTAAATATATTGAGAATCTCCCCCCCGCCCCTGCCCAGGATGGCCTTCCTTACCAACATTCCTCCCCCAACTCTCTTGGTATTGTCTTTCCCAAGTTAGCAATTCCCACAAGTCCAAATGCTTGGTACATCCCTATTTCCCATCCCCCTCTCCTACTGCCCCATCTAGCTTTGGAATTAATCCAATCAAATAAACGTTTAGTAAGTGCCTACTATGTGCCAGGCACTGTGCTAAGCACTGGGGATGCAGTTAATAAAAAGATAGTCTCTGCCTTAAAGGAGCTTATAATCTAATAGGACTGGGGTGGGGGGTGGGGACAACACACACACACAAAAAAAAGTAAGAAAGACGGGGAGGGACACAAGTGGCCTGGCGTGGGGAGGGGCATTTTGTTCTGTGGAGCTGAACCAGGCAGAGCAGCAGATGCAAAGTGGAGTGATCTCAGAGCCCAGTTTTCGCCCTCCCAAGGGAAGGCATTGAGAAGAATCTGGTGCTCCTCTTCCAGCCCTCCAATCAGAGGGGAGAGGAGGCTGAGAGGTGGTGTCAATCAAGGCTTAAGTTAGCAGCATGGTGATGACATTAGAAATGATGAATAGCACCGGCCCTGGAGTCAGGAGGACCTGAGTTCAAATCCGGTCTCAGACATATAATACTCACTAGCTGTGTGACTCCGGGCAAGTCACTTAACCTCTATTTGTAAAGCGCTTATCATAGTGTCCAGTACATAGTAGGTACTCAATAAATGCTTCTTTTCTTACTTCCCTCTTTTTCCCTTTCTTTTTTCTTCCTTTCCTCCCTTCTTTCCCTCCTTCCCTCCTCCTTTCATTCCATCTTTCCTTCCTTTCTTCCTCCTTCCTCCCTTCCTCCTTCCCTCCCTCTCTCCCTTCCTTCCTTCCTTTCTTCCTTCCTTCCTTCCTTCCTTCCTTCCTTCCTTCCTTCCTTCCTTCCTTCCTTCCTTCCT
>NW_020941197.1:16782162-16897048 GCF_900497805.2 Vombatus ursinus
CCTTCCTTCCTTCCTTCCTTCCTTCCTTCCTTCCTTCCTTCCTTCCTCCCTCCAGCAATATAAAGGATGAAGCCTATATGAAGACTAGTATAGTATCAAGCTTGACATAAGACTTGAACTTGAAAAAGGAGTGAAACTACAAATGAAAAGAGGATGGCAGAATGGGAAGAGTCCTTAATAATGCATGGACCTTATCTCTTTTATTTTTATCTATTTTCCATGAAGTTAAAGATTTGTACATAAAATAGGGAGATAATCTTTTTCCCTGGCCCCATTAGCATACACAAAGAGAGATACATCCTTGTGAGAACAGATAGGCCATGCATACCTAGTTGAGTTTCAGCTGAATTTTAGCTTTTGATGTAGTGGACTGATTTCAAGATAGATCTCGAGTTCAATTTGTGGGTCAGTCTGCTATCGAGTTAAATCAGCAAAGGAAAGGGGAGAATCAGTTGGCTTCTGACCACTTCTGGGAGATGTTAGGCTCACTACGTGCTGCCCGAAAGAATGCAAGAGGGATTCATAGAAAAGTTTCTCTCTCCATGTTGCAGAACTATCCTCACTCTTACATACAATAAAATAGGTAATAAACAATAAACAATGGAGTGGGTTGTGGATAGTGAAGGGACTTAACAGCAAGTCATGAAAAACAGTTAAAAGAAATCAGCTCATTTAGACTAGAGAAGACTTGGTGGTTGGAGGATATTATTATTATTATTATTATTATTATTATTATTATTATTTTCTCTCTTTTTTTTACTATCTTAAAACAATTATTATTTATTTATTTATTCTGACATTCTTTTCTTCGTACATTTTGAGTTCCAAATTCTCCCTTTCCCTCCCACCCCTCCACCACCCACTGAGAAGACAAGCAAAATATCAATTATGCATGTAAAACCATGCAACACATATTTCCATATTAGCCATATCACAAAAAAGCAAGAAAAATAAAGAAAGCGAGAAAATTATACTTCAGTTTGCACTCAGACTTCACTGGTTCTCTGTTTGGAGATGGAGCACATTTTTTGATCATGACTCCTTTGGAATTGTCTTGGATCATTGTATTGATCAGACAACCAAATCTTTCACAGATGATCATCATTACAACATTGCTGTTATTGTGCACAGTGGCTTCCTGGTTCTGCGCACTTCACTTTGCATCAGTTCATTTAGGTGTTGCCATGTTGTTTTTTTCCCCTGAAACTATCCCCCTCATTTCTTACAGCACAGTAGCACTCCATCACAATCATATTTCACTCATTCAGCCATTCCCCAACTTATGAGCATCCCCTCAGTTTCCAATTCTTAGTCACTACAAAAAGAGCTTCTATAAATATTTTTGTACATACATATCCTTATCCTTTTTCTTTTATCTCTTTGGAGTACATACATATAGTGGTATTGCTGTGTCAAATACATAGTTTTATAGCTCTTTGGACATAGTTCCAAATTGTTCTGCAGAATGATTGGACCAGTTCACAACTTCACCAAAAGTTTATTAGTCTACCTATTTTCTCTCATGCTTTCCAGCATTTGTCATGTTTGGTGGGTGTCAGGTGGTGCCTGAGAGTTGTTTTAATTTGCATTTCTCTAAACAATAATGATTTAGAGAATTTTTCATTTGACTATAGAAAGATTTGATTTCTCCTTCTGAAAACTGCTTTTCCATATCTATTGATTATTTATCAATTGGGAAATGGCTCATTTTTATAAATTTGACTCAGTTCCCTATGTATTTGGGAAATGATGCCTTTATCAAAGAAATTTGCCTCAATTTTTTTATATTACTTCATTGTCTGTAGAGCCTTTTAGCAAAATATCTTTGCTTATCTCTTTGAATTAGGTCTATTTTTGCTTTTGCTTTGTCTGAGATCATGATTGCTTCCACTGCCTTTTTTACTTCAGCTGAAGCATAACAGATTCTGCTCCAGTCCCTTCTTTTAACTCTGTGTGTGTGTGTCTTTCTATTTGAAGTGTGTCTCTTGTAAACAGCATATTGTTGGATTCTGGTTTTTAATCCATTCTGCTGTCTAGTTCTGTTTTATGGGTGAGTTCATCCCATTCATATTCACAGTTCTGATTATTAACTTAGTATTTCCCTCTAGTCTATTTTTTCTGTTTATCCTTCTCTCTCTTTTTTATCCTGTCCCTCCTCAAAAGTCTGTTTTGCTCCTGTCCATTGCCTTCTTTAATTTTCCGTCTTTTTTTTTACCATCTCTCCCTCCATATCTCTTGTCTCTTTCCCCTCCTATTTGCCTATGGGAAAAGATAGATTTCTAGACCCAACTGAGTGTATATCTATCTTCTTCCCTCTTTGAACCAATTCTGATGAGAGTGAGGTTCTAGCATTGCTTTCACCACCACCCCATTTCTCTCCCCACTATAGAAGTTTTTCCCTGCATGTCTTTTTATATGGAAAATTTTCCCCCATTCTACTTCTCCCCTCACCCTTCTCCCCATGCATCCCTCTTTCTCACCCCTTCATTTTTTTTGAGATCCTCTCAACACAATCAACTCACACCTCTGTCTACATAAATTCCTTCTAACTGCCCTACTAATGATGTTCTTAAGAGTACATTATAATCTTCCCATATAGGAATGTAAAGAATTTAACTTTATTGAGACCATTATCAATATTCTTTCATGTTTGCCTTTTTATGCTTCTCTTTAGTCTTATGTTTGAATGTCAAATTTTGTATTCAGCTCTGGTCTTTTCATTAGGAATGCCTGAAAGTTCTCTATTTCATTGAATATCAGTTTTTCCCCCTGAGGGATTATACTCAGTTTTGCTGGGTCAGTTATTCTTGGCCGGAATCCCAGCTCTTTTGCCTTCCAGAACATCATATTCCAAGCCTTCTACTCCTTTAATGTGGAAGCCACTAAATCTTGTGTAATCCTGACTGTGGCTCCATGATATTTGAACTGTTTCTTTCTGGCTACTTGAAATATTTTGTCTTTGACTTAGGAGCTCTGCAATTCAGCTATAATATTTTTGGGAGTTTTCATCTTTCAGGAAATAATGGTGGATTATTTTAATTTCTATTTTACCCTCTGGATCTAAGATATTGGGGCAGTTTTCCTTTATAATTTCTTAACATATGTTGTGTAGGTTCTTTTTCTTTGATCATGGTTTTCAGGTAGTCCAATAATTCTTGAACTATCTCTCCTCAATTTATTTTCCAGGTCAGTTTTTTTGGTGGGACTTTTTTCTTCTTTTTTTTTATCCTTTTGACTTTGTTTTATTTGTTTCTTGATGTTTCATGGAGTCATCAGCTTCACTTGCCCAATTCTATTTTTTAAGGAATTATTTTCTTCAGTGAGCTTTTTTGTACTTCTTTTTCCATTTGGCCTTCTGCTTTTTAAGGAGTCATTTTCTTCAGTGAATTGTGCCTCTTTTATCAAGCTGTTAGTTCTCTTTTCATAATTTTTTTCATCATTCTCATTTCTTTTCCCAATTTTTCCTCTACCATTCTTATCTCTGTCTTCAACTCTTCCAGGAATTCTTGTTGAGTTTGAGTCCAATTAGCATTTTTCCTTGAGGTTTTCACATTGTTTTCTTCTTTTAAGTTTATGTCTTAGTCTTTCCTGCCACCATAGTAGTTTTTTATGGTCAAGTTCTTTCTTTTTTGTTTGCTCATTTTTCCCAGACTCTTTCTTAACTTTGAATGTTATGCTTAAGTTGAGCTCTGCTCAACTGGAGGTGGGGAGGCACTATTCTCAAGCTTCATTTTTTGTGCTGCTGTTTTCAGAGCTAGTTCTAGGGAATCTGCAAGTTTTCAGTGCTTCCAAAGTGGTGTGATATAAGGAGAGGTATGATCACTGCTCTCCTGGTCTGCACTCTGGTCTGTACACTGCTACCCTGCAGCCACAAGTATTAGTGCTCCTCTTGGCCCTGCAACTGTGACCAGGTTCCCTGCCCTCATACAGTCACTAGTACTAGTGCTTCTCTCCACCTTGGAACTGGGATCAGGGCCCCTATTCCCTTGTGACTGATCACCAGCGCTCCTCTACACCTTGGAACTGTGACCCAGAATGGCATATGGGCAATAAAGTTGCCAGTCACTGTCACCACCTGCACTCAATGCCAGCAAAGAACGCCCTGTAATATATTTCTGACCAGTCATCTGCCCTTCTAACCACCTGTAGTCTGAGAGCTCCTGAAGCTGCTGCTGCCACCTCAACCTCCATGGCCCACAGCTAGTATGACTACAATGCTCTGGGCCAATTCCCACCCCAGTGTTACAGACCTCTCCTACTGACCTCCTAAGTTGTCTTAGGCTGAAAAAATGTCTTCCTCTGATTTTTTTTGACTCTGCTGCTCCAAAATTGATTTAAGAAATTATTTTAAAATTGTTTGGAGGGTAATATTGGGAGAGTTCGATTGGTTGCTGCTTCTAATCAGCCAACTATTATTTGTAAATATTTTAAAAACTGGCATTTAGAAGGACTGAATATTCCCTGTGGCTTTAGAGGAAAGAGCTAGTGTAAGGGACCCAGACACACCCTCTCTCCTTCCTGAGTGTCCTCTAAATTGCCATACAGATATTTGTGGGCAGAGACCCAGTGTCTACCCAATATCAATACATCTGAACCAACAAATCATCTCTGCCCACAAATACAATATTTACCCAAATTATTTATTGGGTACTAGGACTCACCCAACATAGGCTCACCCCACTCTGATTCTCTGTATCCCACACACAGGGGCTCATTGGAGGGCAGGATGTCACAAAGTGCACAAAGCCCATATCAGTCCCTTTCATATTAATCACTCCCCTCTCATCACAGTTCCTTCCACTGCAAAGACATTGACTCCTACAATTGAATTCTCAGCTGGAAACCAAATTGCCCAACTCTGGTCCTCACAGAGTCACCTCGGCCCACTCTTTGTGCTTTCTGCCAGCACTTAGGATTGCTCCCTGACTTTCTTCAAGACTCATCTCAAATCTCATCTCCTGCAGGAAATCGTTTCCAGTGCCTCTAGCGGCTATTGCCTTCTCTTCTCAGACTCCCTTCCTTCTCCTCTAGGACCTAGTTATGTATGTACCTAGTTAGATACATGTTTTCTCCCCTGTAACAATGTGAGTTCCTTGAGGTTAGGAACCACATTTGTACCTTCCTTTTGCATTTCCGGCACTTACAACGCTGCATCACACATTGCTGTTGTTTAGTCATTTTTGAATCATGTCCAACCCTTTGTGACTCCATTTAGGGTTTTCTTGGTGAAGATACTGGAGTGGGTTGCCATTTCCTTCTCCAATTCATTTTACAGATGAGGGAACTGAGGCAAATGGGGTTAAGTGACTTGTCTAGAGTCATACAACTAGTGTCTGAGGTCAGATTTGAACTCAGGAAATTGAGTCTTCCTGACTTCAAGCCTGATACTCTCTATCCACTGTGCCACCTAGCTGCCCTGCCTTCAGTACAGTAAGTGCTTAATAAATGCTTGCTGATTGGCTGGATGGCTAACCAAAACTACCCAAGGGAACAATGCACCATTCTTACTCCACCACTGGAGATGAACAGTAGTCAGAACTGTGTCAGAAATGGTTGCATTATTTTTGTGGGGGGAGATAGGTGAAATCAATCACATATTAGCAGCTACAGAATCTTCTCGTGCAATTGCTGACAGCTTTAACATAACTACAGCCAATAGGTGGAAGTCACAGTGATTGATTTCTGCTCAATAAAAGAGCTGCATAACAACCGAAAAAATAGAATGGACTACCTTGAGAGCACAGATTGTTTCATTTTGTTTTTTTGTTTTTTCCTCTGTAACCGCAGAGTCTAACACAGAGCCTGATACATAGTTGGGTGCTTACTAAATATTTGTTGATTGGCTGACAAATTGATCATGAGGCAGCCTAGTCATAATTAGGGTAGATCAACTGAGACTTTGCCTCAGGGTGCTGAAATTTAGATGCTGCTGAGAGACTTGCAGTCCTTCTGCAATGGAAAAACAGCTAAGATTGGCATCCAGCTACTAAGAGTATTAATTAAAATAGGAAACTATCATGTTAGGCTTTTCCCTGCTATTTCATGGTGCTCTGAGACCTTTTCCTCTTTCTAACTGAATTTGTTTTTAAAAGTCTGTTTATTTAAAGCATTTTGGGGTATTCACCCTGGACATTTCTTTTATCTTTTGTCTTGGACACAAAAGTTGCTAGGTATATCCCTGTGATGCTGTGAGTTTCCTGTCCTCAATAGCATTCAAATAGAGACTGGATGATAACTTTTTCAGGCTATTATAGAGGGGAACGAGGCATCAGGTATTTGGGTCAGACTAGACAATCTCTGAATTCCTTCTCAACTCTGAAGTTCCATGATTCAAAATACATTGCCTTTGACATGGTGTTCTCTTGGTATATGCACTACAGTATCTCTTCCACATATCAGGGGTTTAGGGGTGTGGTACCCCTGGAATCTAGAAAAGTCATATAAGATTTTTTGACCCTCCCTTCATACCAAAGAAGAAATCTGAATTACTATGGTATTAAAAGATAAAATGTTGATATTATACTCATTTCTGAGTTTCTAAGCTTTTTCTGTGTCATCTGCTGGTCTTTGCATATTGTCTGTGGCTTCTGCCAAACTCCCCCCAAATTCCCATTTAATTTCTTATGCCCACTTGCAATATATTGAAACTGCCATGGGGCAAGTTGCAACACGTGGAAGGGATAACGGTATCTGTGTTTGATCTATGGTAGAGCCTTCAGAGTTCCTATTGGTTTAATCAGCCACACTCAGACACACTACACATTGACCCCAACATTGTGATGTCATCTTGGTCCTCTTTAATTACAAAGGACAACAACGAGTCCTCTTGGTTAAGTGCCTACAACGATTTCCTATTGCCTCTCAAATCAATTCTAAACTCTCTGACCTAATTTTTAAGGCCTCGGTGGCACAACGGAGAGTGTGCTGGATCTGGAGTTAGGAAGACCTAATTTCAATTCCAGCCTCAGACACTTCCTAGCCGTGTGACCTTGGGCAAGTCACTTAACCTCTGCCCCCCTCAGTTTCCTCACCTGTAAAATGGAATAAAAATAGAACCTACATCTCAGGTATAAAATGAGATAATATTATTATGATTAAATATTAATTAATATTATTAGGATAAAATCAGATAATATTTGTAAAGTGCTTTGTAAAGTCTTAAAGTACTACATAAATGCAATTATTATTTATGATTATCATTCTATAATGGGACCCATCCTTGTCCATTCAATCTTATCATTATTAAACCATGTGGCTTTTTTCCCTTTCTCTAGAATTGCTTCTCTGCCTATCAAAACCTTACCCACATTTCAAAGCCCAGCTTAACTTGTCCCTCCTCTATTAAAAAAAAATTGACAGCTCCAACCCTTGTTCATGTCCTGTGACTTCCTGTACTGTGGTTATAATTCCCATGTGTATAAACCTTTAAGGTCCAGAGGTCATAAATCTAGGACCAGAAAGAAACCTCAGAGACCATATAGTCCAGTGCTCTCATTTTACAGACGGTGAAATGGAGTCCCATTGGGGTCAAGGAACTCGATCAAAATCATACAGACAGTGAACATGAATGGTGAGATTTGAATCTAGGTCCACTGACTCCAGAATCAGAAAATCTTTTCTTCTGTCTCACTGAAAGTAAGCTTTCACCAGGGTAAGTTATCATCCCAAGATGCCATTTGGTTTCCATTTCCTAAGGCATTTAAAGCCCTTTGGCTACATTATCATGCAAAGATGTAAGATGAACTAAGAAGTTTGGGGGGAAGTCACTTCTGTGTCTAAAGATAAAGGCCCAGGTCTTAAAGGGCAGCATTGGGTTAGGACCCAGGAGACCTGGATTTTGGTCCCAGGTATCTCTGAGATGTGGGTTAATCATTTTGCCTCTCAAGGTAACGTTTTCATCCTCTCCAAAATGAAGAAGTTGGGCTATGTGATCTCCAAGGTCCTTCTCAGCCATAAAATTCTACTTTTCTCTTCACAGTTTGACCATAAACCACATCGCTGCTGAGTGGCCCTGGAAACCCACAAGTGCAGTAGCTGGCAAATTATGCCAGATTTCTTCTGGAGCCCAGAATCACAAATTTGATTTCTGAAGCAAATGCTCATGGCTCATTGCTTTCCTATTATTCTAGTTTATTCAAAACTCACCCTGGTACTTATCTATTTGGCTGCATATGGAAGAAAACAGCAACTTTTTCAATAAATAATGAAGGTGAGCAAGGCAGGCAAGCAAATGACTTCACTTCTAGGAGGGCGGTGACATTCCAACCCTATCCCAATGAGAAAGACAGTCCCTAAGTGAAGCCCTTTGGTACAAGGACCCTGCTTGATGACTCCCATGATGTAACCCTATAACCCCATTGGTAGCTGTAACCATTGCAAATTCTAAGCTATCTAATATAACATGTACATTTCAGGCATTGTTCTCATTGGCTCCGTTTCATGAGAACTTGCCTCTGGCACCGAAGATGTGATGCCAAATCTCTCATTTGCACCACTGATGTCATTTGGTATTGCTGGTGTCTCCATAATGAGGTGTGAGTTTCTCGTCCCAGCAACACCTCATTGGCTGATTCAGAGCCAAATCACACTCCTGAGCTACTTCTGGACTTGGATTTCATTTATTATTTCAACACATATTTATGGAGTGGCTACTTAGCACAATGCTAAGCTATGGGGGGCAAAAGGTGAAAGTCTTTAAAAAGCAATGGAGAAACACAGGAGTCATTTATTCAACAAGCATTTCTTAATAGCTTTCTATATACTGGGCACTGAGCTAAGTGTTAGAGATACAAAGAAGGGCAAAAACAGTCCCTGGCCTTAAGGAGCTCATATCCTAATGGAGGGAACAAAATGCAAATGACTAGGTACATATGAGATAGATACAAATATATAGATATAGATATTTTGCATGTACCTAGTCATTTGCATTTTATCTTTCTAGATACAGGTTATCCATATAAACATAAATATTGCATATCCACACAGATATAGCTAGATAGCTGTATCTATAGCTATCTCTGTACCTATCTACTTACAAAGTAGCTAGCAGGTAATAAAAAAAAATGGTGTAAACTAGGTGGCTTAGTGGGTAGAGTGTTGGGTCTGGAGTCAGGAAGACATACTTCCTGAGTTCCAGTCTGGCCTCAGACACATACTAGCTGTGTGACCCTGGGAAAATCACTTGATTCTATTTACCTTGGTTTCCTCATCTGTAACATGAGCTGGAGAAGGAAATGGCAAACCACTGCAGTATCATTGCCAAGAAAACCCCAAATGGGGTCAGGAAGAATTGGACATGACTGAAGGAACTGGTCAGCAGCAACAACAATCCCAAAGAAGGTAGTACTAGCAATAGGAGGGATGATGAAAGGACCCCTGCAGAAAGTGGGATTTGAGCTGTGCCTTGAAGGGAAATTCAGAGGCAAAGGTGATGAGGAGTGCAGAGAGGGATAGCCAGAGGACCACGTGCAAGAAACAGCAAGTAGGCCAGCCGGCACAGCTACAGGACACGGAGGTCTTGTAGAGGAAAGCTGGTGAGGCATACGTGGACTTGGCTTCACAGAGGAATGTCTGGTGCCTCCAGAGAACAATATGAGCCCAGAGATGGCAGCAGAACAGCTCAAAAATTCTTGAAACAAAGCTCCTGGCCCAACAGAGGAGTTACTGGAAAACACTGAGTTTCTGGACCAACCTTGTGAACAGAAAGAGAACTACATGGAGGAGGAACAAGCCTGGACCTTGCCCTTTGGTGATGCTATGAGTTATGGGAACTATACAGAGAATGATGGAAATAAGCATTTACTAAGCACCTGCTACGTGCCAGATACTACGTGCCAGGCACTGCTCTCCCAATGTTACCTCATGTAATCCTCACAACAACCTTGAGAGGTGGGGTCTATTATTATCCCCATTTTACAGGCAAAGAAACTAAGGCAGAGTTTAAGTTGTCCAGGATCACAACATTTAGTGATTGAGGCAAGATTTGAAATCAAGTCTTTGAGCTCATAGGCCCAGAAACACGAAAAACCACCAAACTCTTTTTTAGAATCTCTGGGTATGGGTGTGGGGGTGGGACTGAGCAAGTGGTCCTTGTCCATCAGCGGTCTGAGAAACTCACAGGAGTATCAGGAAGAGGAATCAAAGGTCCATATTTCCTGGCCTCTGACGACATGGCTCCCCGGCGACCTTCCTCCTGTCTGAAGAAGTATGTTGTCATGGAAATGTCCTCCCAAGAGGTCAGTACCTGAACCTCCAATTCTGAAACTTGGAGTTACCTGTGAGGCAACTCTCAAAACTGGCACTGTGCATAAAAATCTCCTTTCTCTGCCTAGAAGACTAGATTCTGGGATCATAGATGTACCTGTTATTGTTTAGTCATTTCAATTCTGTCTAACTCTTCATGACCCCATTTGGGGTTTTCCTGGCAAAGGTACTGGAGTGGTTTGCCATTTCCTTTTCCAGCTCATTTGACAGATGAGGAAACTGAGGCAAACAGGGTGAAGTGACTCACCCAGGGTCACACAGCCAGTAAGTGTCTGAGGTCACATTTGAACTCAGGTCTTCCGGACTCTATGGTCAGCTAGGTGGCACAGTGGATAGAGCACTGGGCTTGGAATCAGAAAGGCTCATCTTCATGAGTTTGAAATGGACCTACCTCCAATCAAGGAGAGCCAAAAGAGTACCCCATGTCTGGTCAGCAAGCAGCCAGTGTGTCGGCCAACCCTCTGTGGAGAGGTGCTCTTCGGATACCTCCAGACAGAAGGCCACATCCTGTAATCTCATCACATTGATTGGGAGAATTCATCAAGTTATTCAGAGGCTCCCCTGATCAATACCTTTTACATTCATAAAAGTTTTAATTGAGGCTATAATTTCTCCATACTACAGCGTGGTCAGTGGTGTTTAGGGGTTCAGCAAATGCATTTGGAATCTATTGATTGTGTGGCGAGAGCAGGAGCCATGGAGCTTGTGACAAGAGCCGAAGCCTGGCTAAGGACAGAGCACCCAAAGGCTTTAATGGCCCTTCCTCCACCCTTGGCAGTGGGCTTTGAAATGAGAAGCACGGCCAGAGCTGGGGATGGAGGTGGGGGAGTGGGACGAGGTCAAAAAAACGTGCAGTGTTTTCATGGCTGGCTGTCATCGAATCACCGGCTTGTGGCTCTGCTTCTCTCTGACTTTCATGAGTGATGAGGTCACCCAAGCTCATGAAAATCCAACTTGTATTTTTTTCAAGACCCATGAAAGGCAGCATTGTTCACGGTCCCAAACAGAGGGGTTGTATGCCCAGGGTCACTGGACAATGTGTTCCCAGGCCCTCTGGTGGTGAGACCAAACAACTGGAGCTGGGCTCCTGTTAGCAGTGGGGGTGGGGATTGGGGTGGGGGGAGGATGTACGGCTGAGGGGTGCCTGCTGAAACGAAAGTTAAAAAGAGCTCAGTAGTCAATGGGGCTCTCTCAATCAGTGCTTTGCATGGGGAGTGTGCAAGCATATATTTATAAGCTAAAATCCACCATTATCTTCCTCTTTTAGGATGCAGAGATCCATTACCAGGCTCTGCAGGGGAGAGGAAGCCACAAGGAGCTTCTCCGCCAGCAATAACCCAGTGGGAGAGTCAGAACGCCTCTCCAGTCTCTTCCTTGCTCTGGCCTGTTCTAGCTGCCAATTTAGGCTTTGAGATAGTATGCGGTAACTAGTGCATACAATACACAAAGCCCACATCTGTCCCCTTGACAGCCCCCCGGAGACAAAATGCTGCCTACTCCTTGCAAGAGTGGAATCTTTAGCCTTCTAACAGAACGGGCTCAAGACCTCTGTGTTTGGAACAGGTCCCTCTCCTGACAACGTCACTAACTTCTCTTGAGTGTAGTGGTATTACACTGGCAAGTGTGAACTGGAACCCTTGCTACCTGCCCACGGTTTCCAAACTTGTTTTCACTTATGTAGGCATTCCTCCCACCCTGCCCTAGATTATGTTGTTTCTGAAAATAGCTGCAATTTTCTACTGCAAGAGCAATAATGGGAGTGGATTTGATCTAGAAGCTCTGATTGCCATATGCTGTTAAGTACTTGATATTTTGTTCAATGAATTATGTGCTGGTGGAACCCAGGCAGCCTGAGTCTGAAATCTTGTGCGTTTCTTTTGTAGGTTTTTCAACGTCCAACCAAGGCCTCAGGCCCATACTGAGACCTGGAAAGAGAGGGACCTTGGCCCAATCCTGGTGTTGCCTAAGCAGGGCTTCAGACACCAGAGTCAACACCAAAAGAACTAGGCATGATACCAGGCATGACACACAGTCAAATGTGTTTCGTGTGTTGGAGGATCTTCTGAGACTTCCTCGTTCCCCATTCTTTTGGGATATAACAACAGAGCTGATGCCAAGATGTAGTTCAGTCCAATCTCTGGGCACTCAGATCTCCAGACTGGACTCTTTGCCACCAGTACCTGAATCTTGCCAGTGCCCAGAGAGGGAACATTTACATCTCTTCTGAAGATTGAATAGTACTCATTCCACTGCTACTTCACCATTTTCACAGATATCTCATTGCAACCTCCTGTTTCCTTAATCCTCCTGCTGCCTCTCTCCATATTAACGTTCCCAGCCAGTTCAGTCCTAATACTACTCACAACCCCATTTCCTCTTCAGCCTTCCATTTCCATTGTGTCTTCTGGAATACTTGCTCAATCTTTAATCAATTTCTCCTTAGCCTTATTTCTTCTTTTTAATATTCATTCCATTATTTCGTGTTCACAGAAACCTTACTCTTTGGGAGACATTCATCGTTGGTCAGCCTATCCACCTGTCCCTTCTCTCCCCATCCCACTTCTGCCAAATGGATCAGGCAAACAGCGTTAAGTGACTTGCCCAGGGTTACACAGCTAATAAGTGTCTGATGCCAGATTTCAACTCATGAAGATGAGTCTTCCTAACTCCAGGCCCTGGCGCTCTATTCACCAGGACCTGCTGAGGATCATACAGTTAAGCATATATCAGAAGTAGGACTTGAACCCAAATCTTCCTGGCTTCAGAGTCAACTCTCTATCTTCTACTCCACACTGTTATCACCAACAATAATAAAGCATGTTATCAGTACATAGTAGAGTGGTTATTATGGACTTACCTCCTTCCAAACAACCAACAAAGATTTTCCAAGATTATTATAGCCTCAATGGTAACCACTTCCATAGCATGGCATGTATCAATATCAGAATAATGCCATCATATATTGAGAGCTGGGCCACTAGGTGGTACAGTGGTTAGCACACCAGGCCTAGAGTCAGGAAGGGCTGAGTTCAAATCCAGCCTCAGACATTTACTATCTGTGTAACCCTGAGCAAGCAAGTCACTTCACCCTATTTGCTTCATTTTCCTCATTTGTAAAATGAACTGGAGAAGGAAACAGCAAACCACTCTAGTATCTTCGCCAAGAAAATCCCAAAAGGGGTCATAAAGACACAACTGAAACAACTGAACAAAAACAAAATATTGAGAGCTGGAAAGGACCACAAAGGTCCTTAGTCCCCCCCCGCTTTATAGTTTTACAGATGAAGAAACCGACTTGGCCCAATGTCACACAGGTAGTTAGTGGCAGAATCAGGATCTGAACTGATATTCTCTGATTCTAAATCTGTTGTCCTTCCCCCATGTCAAACTAGGTGTAAAAGTGCTAGCAAATTATGAACTTTTATAGAGAGCCCTGTCTGAGGTCATCAGTGTGGAGGGGGAGAAGGAAAATGGAGGAAGGAGGAGAGTAGGAGGAAG
Organism: Vombatus ursinus; assembly: GCF_900497805.2. Taxonomy (NCBI): domain Eukaryota; kingdom Metazoa; phylum Chordata; class Mammalia; order Diprotodontia; family Vombatidae; genus Vombatus; species Vombatus ursinus. The sequence goes on from NW_020941197.1 coordinate 16,795,924, forward strand.
GGGAAGGTTAGTAGAGGGAAACAAAGCAAAGCCATCCCTGAAAAAGGGGTTAAATATTCATTGAATAGAAAAGCAGCTTTTTAGCGACTCAATATGGGGCTGTCTTCACAGCAGTTATTTCTCCCGAACTTCTAAAGAGTGAGAAATAAGGCAAATCAGCAACACATGATATTTAATAGATTCTGGGGGAATGGAGGAGTAAATTACAGGAAAATGTAAAGCATAGTAGTGTAAATAGAAGGGATTGTTTACTTATAGCAATTCCACTCTAATAAGGTGGAGCAATGACATGGTGAGGTCACTGCTGACTTCCTTGAGAGTGGAGATGCGGATTGGTAGAATCTTTCTGGAGAGCAACCTGGCAACAAGGACCAAGGCTAGCAAACTGACCATACCCTTTGACCAGGTCAGCTTGCTATGGGGATTATAAACCAAGGAAGTAATTAGAAAGAAAGAAGGAACTATTTGTCTGCAGATGTGTGTGGCTGAACTATAATGGAATTGTAAATACCACAACACAACCTTAGGGCTAAACCACTGGGGATTGGTTAAAATGACAGTGGTATATCTCTCCCTCCACAATTTTCCTTCGGCTCTGTTGCTTTCCTGTATGTATACATGTTGTTATAGACTTCCATAAGCTCCCACTCCCTCACCCCAAATAGTCTGTAAGCTCCCTGAAGGAGAGCATGATGTCACTTTCACCTTTGTCTCCCCACCACTCAGAGAGGTGGCATGGACTAGTGGTTAGCACATCAGCTCAATTGCCACCTTGACACATACTGATTTTGTTTCCCGGGGTAAATTTCTTAACCCCTTCCTTAGTGACCCCAGGGAATTTTTTAGTATTATAACTTGCAGAGTTTATCTAAGTTGGTAGAGGAAAAACCTCACAGAGAGAGTTCCTTGAAATAATTAAATAAGAAGTACTTATCCCCCTCCCCTCTCAAAAGAATCCTAAGTGTTTTCCATGCAGTAGGCATTTAATAAATGTTTGTTGAATTGGATTCACTGGACACTATGAAGAGATTACTGGAACATAGATTTAGAGCTCAAAACCTTCTCAGAGGTCAACTAAGCTAAATTTTTTTTTATAGTTGAGAAAATTGAGGTGAAATGATTTGACCAAGGTCACTCAAGTAGCAAAAAAAGACAGAACCAGGATTCAACCCTATACCCTCTGACTCTAAACTCAGTACTTTTTCTGTTAAACCACACTGAGTCAGTCTATATGAAATACTGCCAAGCCAAAGCAGAACTAGGAAGACTATATACATACTGACTTCAACTTGGGGGGGAGGGGAGGAACTGCCCCATATTCAAGGCGTTCTGTAGGTCCATACTTCTAAAACTAGAGTTTATAAGCCCCCACTGGTGTGTTTACTTTTAGTAGTCAGCCAGTTGATAAAATTAATTCAAAACAAAGGCATTTACAGAGATGGTAAGAACAGTAGCTACAAAACATATTTCTCCTAAACCTGAAACACCTGTTGCACAAATAAGCAAAACATCAATAGGAAGAGTGGCACACATAGAGTATACTAATAGAAAGGCAGACATGCAGGGAGCACACATGGCCCAGACAATTCATTCATCTACATTGCAGGACCCCAATATTCTTTCTCTCTGTGGTGTACTCATGTTGTACCCTGTTACTCAAGTGGGATCCCTGAATTTGTTCCTCCCCACAATTCAATTCTCAATAGCCAGGGTTAACTGTCTCTGCACTCACAAACTTTGAGACTTTACTGACTCCTTAGAGAGCGGTTCTTTCTTTTTAAAGGGCCACAGGAGGGTGTGCTTTTCCTTTGGCCAGTCGATGGCTAGCTACCCTCTAATTACATCAAATTTTAATGTAGACTGCTTTTACACCTCATAAAGGGGGTAGTAAAGCATACTTTTTTTACACGTAGTTTAAACTCTAATGTCTGTTATTTACACCTTATATTATGTAATTTCACCTTATCTGTAGGGAAATAAATTAATTAAAGGTCCCTTGGTCAATCCCCACCCTTCTCCAACTCTTCCCCCTCTCATCTTCTCCTGCCCCAACTCTATATACATATATGAATACACGATAAGAAGGGTCAGAAAAGGATACAGAGCAATTTAATAACATATTGCAGTTGAGATGTGTGTTTTTAAGGTTCGTCATAAGATTAATCACAAAATGAAGGAGAAAAAATGATGGAAGGCTCTGTCAGAGCCTGAAAAGTACCTTTACATGAGCATATAGTTCTAAATGTGATTTTTTTTCTTAGCTACTGCATTATTCAAAATATAAGTTAAAAATACAAAATTAAACTTTAAATCCCAAGCATTTTAATTTTTGAATAGTTTAATAGATAATATATTTGCTTGAACCTCTGGATTTCAGTATCTATTTGGACTTTCCCTAGGGAAATTTCAAATTCAATATTCTAAAAATGTATTTTCCAAAGGAATAAATTTTCCTTAGTAAAATAGAACTTCCCTGAGGGCAGGTATTGTCTCATGTTTCTCTTTGTATACCTAGGATTTGGCACAGAGTAGGCACTTAACCAATGCTCCCTGAATTAATGAATGAATTTTTCTCCAGCTTCCTCAATATACATTGATAATAGGTTATTGCTTTTATTTTCTTTCTAGGTTCATTTATCCATTCATCTAGTTAATAAAAATATATTAAAAAGTGTATGTGATATTAATCAGATACTAAGTCTGAATATTATCAAACAAAAATACCAGATTTTTTCTTACCAACTAATAACTCTAATCTTCTCTGACTGCACACCAATAATGAACATTAATGAGTACCAACTGGAGAGGCTTAAGTAATATGGCATGCAGTGTCAAGGAGAAAAATCACAGGTAAAAGGAGAGAGATTATGCTGAGCATAAATTACGACCTCTGCCAAAGCCTTACTGTGATGATTCATTACCTTGGAGGTGACCCTGGGGTCTCCAAGGGTATGCCAGTGGAGTACAAACTCTGGAAAATCTCCAGATGAAGAAAAGCTTCCAATGTGGGCCTTTGAGAATTGGTTCCGCTAATTTTGGAGATTCTCATCACTGGGAGCTTGGAAAGCAGGTGATACATTCTTAACCATGAAACCATCTACTAAAGTATAGAAGGGTTTCAGTTAGCACCAATCAGTTAGTCATTCAAGCAACAAGTATTTATTAAACACCTGCTATCTGCCGGGAAGGCCATTTCCAGTTGTCCTCATCTGTATCTTGCCACTGGACCCAGATGGCTTCCGAGGAGAAAGTGACCTGGTGACCTTGCACAGCCCTCTGTCACTTAAATACAATTCACTTGCAAGTCATGGCATCATCTTCCTGATGTTATGGTCCTCTTCAAGAACGAAGGACAAACAACAACAACTATGTGCCAGGCACTATGTTAAGTGCTAGGAATAAAAAAAGGCAAAAGACAGTCCCTGCTGTCTTTAGACTCAAGGATCTGAGTCTAATGGGGAGATAACATGCAAACAACAATGTACAAAGAGGATATATTCAGTATAATCAACAGAGAGAAGGCACCAGTGTTAAGTGGGGTGAGGAAAGGCTTCTTGCAGAAGCTGGGATTTTAGCCTGGGCTTAAAGGAAGTCAGGAGGCACAGAGGAGAAGGGAGAGAATTCCAGGCACGGGGGATAGCCAATGAAAACACCCTGATACTGAAGATGGAGTGTCATATGAAGGCAATAGCCAGGAGGCTGGTGTCACTGAACTGAAGGAAGAGAATACTAGGGACAAGAAGAGGGGTATCGAGGGAGAGAAGAAGAGGGTATAAGAATACTGGAATGGAAGGAAGAGACCAGATCCCAGAAGGCTTTGGATACCAAACAGAGGATTTTATATCTAATCCTAGAGATGATAGGGAACAACTGGGATTTATTAAATAAGGGGATGACATAGTCAGACCTGTGCTTTCGGAAGATCAACTTGATAGCCAAGTGAAGGAAGGACACAAGAAAGTGTCAAGTAGAAAGTGATCAACAGTGCCATAGGCTGTGGTCAAGGACTGAGAAGAAGCAGTTGGATTTTTCAATTAAGGGATCACTGGTAACTTTGGAAAGAGGAGCTTTGCTAGTATAATGAAGCCAGAAATCAGACTGAAGAGAGTTAAAGAGATAGTGAGAGGAGAAGCAGTGGAGGCACCTATTATAGATGGCCTTCTCAAGGATTTTAGTCACAAGAGAGGAGAGGTATGGAGTGATAGCTATCACAGATGAAAGAATCAAGTGGAAAAAAAATTTTTTTGAGAAAGGAGAAGCATAGATGTATTTGTATTCAGTAGGGAAACATCCAGTAGACAGACAGGGAAAGATTGAAGATTAGTGAGAAAGTAAGGACAACTGGAGAAGATGGGATGGATTAGATCACTTGTGCATGTAGAGGGTTTAAGCTGGGTAATGAGAAGGATCACCTCTTCATGTAAAATAGGGATGAAGGAGGTGAGAGTAGTAGAAAGTATTTGAGTGATATGAGATGAGGAAGAGGGGATAATAAAGAGCTCTCAGCAAATGTCCTCATTTTTTCCCCAGTGGAATATGAGACAAGATTCTCAACTAAGAGGGTGAGTGTAGGGGAACCATTGGAGACTTGACTCAGTTGACGTGGTTTTGTGATTTCCTCTACATTTTTCAGCAGCAGCAGGTAAACTGGAGTTAAGACAATGAATGGTGAGAGCAATCCAAAGATTACTGAAGCCTGGAGGGACAAGATAAGTTATAAGATAAGCAGTCATGGGACTTAAGAGAAGAGGGCAGTATTGAGTTGAACTGGTTCAACAAAGGATCAAGACGGGGAGAGGTCAATGTAGTCGATGCAGAGGTGATGGCAGAAGGTTGGAAGGATTAGAGTTCATGGTGAGGATGAAGAACAGGGTTTGGGATTCCAAGACAGGGAGAGAGTTGTACTGGCAACAGGTTGTGATCATATAAGGAAAGGGAAAAGGGAAAACAACAAGGATTTATTGAGTGCCTACTATGTGCCAGACACTATGCTAAGTGCTTTACAAATATTAATTCATTTGATTTGATCCTCACAGCAACCTTGTGAGATACTCTTACTAGCCCCACTTTACAGTTGAGGAAACTGAAGCAGACAAATGTTAAGTGACTTGCCCACAGTCATAGAGCAAGCAAGTGTCTGAGGCAGGATTTGAACTCAGGTCTTCCTGATTCCAGGCCCAGTGTTCTACATTTTTAAATTACTACATTCTATATTACATTACTACAGTTCTACATTACTACAGTGTCAGTGGATGGCAAGATAATGGGTATGACCAAATTTCTCTGTAGTTGAGGTGGAGTGGAAGAGTAGGCCATGGGAAATAAGTTAAGTTGAAAAACTGAGCAACTAGGGTATTTGGGGGAGTATCAATGTGTGTTAATGTCTCCTAGTTTGATGGCAGGAGTTGGGGTAGAAAGAAGGCAGTAGAGAGAGCCAGGCACTGAACTAATTGAGGAAAGAATAAGAGTGTCTTGGAGGTCAGTAGGTAATAGCTACTGGAATCTTGATTGGACAGTAAGTATGGTTTAAGAATCAGAATTCCCCAAAGTGGGTGATACTGCATTGAATAAAAATAAGGTGGTGGTGGAAGCATAAGGAAAGAAGAGGAGAGGAAAATTTTGAAAAACTGTTCATACATGTGTTTATCTGTTGTGTAACAGAGTTAAAGTTGTGGTGATTACATTATTTTCCAAATAAACACACAAAATGCAAGTTATAATCCATCAGTGGTCAAGTCCCCTGACAAGTCTTAACTAGAGAGTGTTGGCAGGTGAGTATATTGCACATTGTCGAGTAGTCTAGCATGCATTGGCAGGAATATGTTCATGTAATGACTTGTTTACAATATGATACTATACAGTTACACAACTGTTGCATCATCAAAATTTCAATGCAGGAAAAAACCCACAAATTTATAATAAATTATTAAATTTAAGATGTATAATTTTTTAAAAAATATTTCATATTTTTTTAAATGAAAAATTTTTTTAAAAAGTTAAAGTGTTAAAGAAAGTAGATTTCCTGAGGGGTGCTGAGTAATTTTTTTAAAAGGGGTGATAGATCAAATAACTTTGAGAATCTTGTAAGTGATCCTCAAAGGAGGAGAGGTTACTGAGTAGTAATGGTAGAGGGAGAGCCTGAAAGTGGCAGTGGGGAGCAAGGAATATTCTATCTCTCCCACTTTGACCAGTGAGTTGGGGTATGAATGAAAGTGCAACTAGTGCAAGAAAGGAAGAACATGGAGACTGTGTCATCGGGAAGGAACCAGATCTCAGTGAGTACAAGAAAACAAAAGGAGCAAGAAAGGAAGAGATTTGAGAAGAGAGAAAGTTTGTCATCTATGGAGCACACATTCCAGAAAGCACATCGGAAGGGATGTGTAGTTTTAGAGTGGGATGTAGGGGGAGGCTGGGTTGAGAGAGATAGGAATAAGAGAGCAGGCAGTGGTAAACAGAGAAGTATTTCAAATAATGGGTAGCTGGGGGTTCAGATATCATTTGGGTAAGAAGACTATAACCTGACTGCAGTTTGGTAGTCTTAGTTCATCATCAAAGAATGAGTTCAAGTAGGATATCACCATTCCTAGGGGTTTGGCCTCAGGATGGAAGACTTGTTAGGGCTTTAGGCAGTAGTGTAACTGAAAAGCTAGAAGGGGCTGGCAGGAGAGAGGGGAGGTACCTAGGTCCAGGCAGGTAGCTGGTGGAGAGAGCCTGATGGAATGGATAGAATGGTGTTGGAATGGGTAGAATGGCACTTCCTTCCTTCCAGGCAGACCCAGCTCATTGCTCATTGTCCATCAGTAGAATCCCAGATATACATTCTGGTGGACACACTCCTTAGTCTGTCTATGCAAATGCATGCTAATATATGGGCAGTAAACTTTCTTCATCCACTTGGTCATTCCTCTGTGGATGGTTAAACCAAACTGCTTTGTAATTTCTTTAAAAGAGATTACAAATCTCTTTCAGGAGGCTCTGTAATGTTCCGGGGATTGACTTAATCAGCACAATGTCATCTGCAGAAAGAGACATCAGGAGCAGGGTTCTTGAACTAGAGCCCATGAACTTTTAAAAATTTTTTGATAACTATTTCAATACAATTGGTTTCCTTTGAATTCCTATGTATTTTGTTCTATGCTTTTAAAACATGTGTGGGACAGAGACTACTACTCAAATTCAAAACGAAGACTTAGTTACCTTGAAAGTAGAAAGGATTTTATTGCTTTCTCATGAGAAAGGGCACCGCCCTTGGTAGCCCTAATGGCCCTAGCCATGGAGGATGAGTATCGGTACAAGTTGGTTACAGAAAGCAAGGCTTATTTATACCCTAACTCGAGTTCCTCCTTCCAAAACCCCCTTATCCCATTAGCTGGGCTTCAGGGGGTACAATCTATTCACAGAAATCTTCCCAGTAACAGAGCAAAGGTGGTTACACAAGTTTGCCCGGAGACAAGAAAAGGTGGGAAGTCTTGCAATGAGGTTGGGGGGTAGGGCAATTCTATTCTTTCTGCTACATGTTTAAAAACAGGGTCTGAGGGGGTTTTGACAAGGTCGGAAGGGAGTGTATTTCAACACTACAATTAGGACATCTACAACAGGTGTCTCCAATTTCTCTCCTCCCACTCTTCTTACTATCTGGCTTCTGACCTTATCTCTCTCCAAATGACCAGTGATCTCCTAATTGCTGCCCTTTGTGAGAACTATTAACAAAAACTATTAACCCTTTGAGGAGGTTCACTTCTGAGAGATCATCTCTCACAAACATGATTCTGAGAAGAGAAACATAGGCTTCATCAGACTGCCAGAGAGGTCCATGACACACAATATACTAAGGATTCCCCATCTGAAGGATCTCGACATCCACAGGGAATGCCCCTTTGCCCTAGATTTGGTGCTGCATCTCCTAAATGACAGAGACAAACAGCTTTGGTGAGCAAACATCTCTCTGTTTTATGCCTCTCCTGATGAATGTACTCGGTGGGTCACTCAACAAGATTATTTCTATTATAAACATCTTCCAAGGCATCTCAAATGCTTTTGATGTATAGGCATAACACTTTACTGTGAAAAGAACCTGTAAAACTGTGTTTTGTTATCCCAAATCAAATGATTTCTTGTAATCAACTAATAATAAGCACAGAGTTTATATTCTCTACATTTTCCAAGTAATTGTGAAATGGTAAAGATGTAATTGAATATTGCTTGTAGAAAAGACTGCTTGTTCCCTACTGATACTTTTATTAAAGATGCCCTCAGCTTTTCCACTTTTATTAAAGATGCCCTCAGCTTTTTCCACTTTTGCAACAAAGTTCCCAACTATCACAGTGAATGTTGATTTACTTTTGAGGGTTTTAGCAAAGTATCTGCTGCTTCATCCTCCACTATTTATATTGGTGCTTAAACTGCAATTATTTTTGTGGGAATCTTTTGGTAAATAATTACCATCGATACTATTATACACAATGACTAAATATTCTATGAAATAATATTTCTCGTTACCTTTATGTATAGAATAAAATCCATTTCCCCAACTCTTTTTTTTTTCCTTTTCAAGGAGTACTTGTACCTATGAGCCTTCCATTCATTTAGCCACAACTTCCCTCTTTTTTCTAGCTTCCTTTATGGCAATAATGTCAAGACTGATACAATTCAGTTCCTCCAGCAGTATGAGAACAGTGACTTGTAGGTCACTAGACAAGGATCTTATACACATGAAATTTAAGACATACAAAATAAATATAAGGGAATTTGTCGGGGAGAAACACGAGAAGCTAGAAAGCCAGGAAAAACTTTACATAGAGGCAAGAATATGCTACTAAATATTTAACAACTGGCTCTCTGAAAAATAAATGTTCACACAACATACTTTTAAATTTAATTTGCATTATTAGCATTAATCTAGACAATCAACAAAACAAGCCCAAAACAATAAAACAAGCGGGGGTTGTAGTGTTTGCCTGTTTTTGAGATACAAATGTTCACAATGAAAATTTAACAATAGGCTTTCCTCAACTAATTTGACCTGGCTCCAGAACACCCTTACATATAGAATCTTTCTTTCTTTCTTTCTTTTTCTTTCTTTCTTTCTTTCTCTTTCTTTCTTTCTTTCTCTTTCTTTCTTTCTTTCTTTCTTTCTTTCTTTCTCTCTCCCTCTTTCTTTCCTTTCTTTCTTTCTTCCTTCCTCTTTCTTTCTTTCTTTCTTCCTTCCTTCCTTTCTTCCTTCCTTTCTTCCTTCTTTCCTTCCTTTCCTCCTTCCCTGCCTCCCCCCTCCCTCTATCTCTCCTTTAATTCAAACAAGTGGAAGTGAGGATGTTGCGGTCTGAGAGGATGAGACCCCTCAAAGACTGGAGTACCAGACTGGGTCGTCTGGAATGAATTCACAGACTCAAGCATTCTTTAAGTCAAGGTGGCAAAGATTTATTGTTATGCTTTTCAGCGGACAAGGATTATTAAGGAACCTGTGAAAGACTGAGGGTGGAGCTAAGGTTTATATGGAAAAGGCCATGGAAAAGAAATGCCGGGGACACTGATGAGGTAATCTAAACATCCAAGTGTCTTTGGGAGCTATGGATGAGAAAGTACAGGGAGTATACCATACAGGGAGGGAGATGACAGATGTATGGATCTTTGAAGTCTGGCAGGAGAAAGAGTCCTTGGGTCAGCCAAGGACAAAACTCCTTGGGCTGGGCAAGGCACCCCTCTCCCTCTGTCTTGATGAGAGAATGCTCTGCAACAAGGTAATGCTTTCTCACAAGACAGGAACTTACGAAGGAATTGGGAGGTTTCCAGAGACATGATCTGAGGGCTGGGGCCTGAGCAGCCCAGCACTCCCTCACCCAGCTTTGTGTAGCTGCACCACGGAGACAGATAAGGGTTGTGCTGGAGCCCATGCATGAGTAACTGTTAGGTACAGTGTCCTTGGGCTGGGGAGTGGTTGTCGGAGACAGTGTTTCTGAGACTAGGGAGAAATTGGGGTCCAAGCACAAGCACCCAAACACAAGCACCCCAGCACCCCATCAAGGAAAGAGTATATTCTAGGCATGGGGAACAACCTAGAAATGGCGACAGTACAGAAATAGGGTCTGGAATTTTGTGTGTGAGGAACGGCAAGAACACCAATTTGGCTGGATTATAGAGAGCATGAAGGGTAGTGACACGAATTATCACTCCTGGATTATCACTCTGGACCTGGAGAGTGAAGTCAGGTAGTGAAGAACTCTAACTGCCAAATATAGCAGTTTATTTGTAATGCTGGATGTATGATTGTTGTCATACTTCTGGAGGAGGTGAATCATGTCAATCTTGACATTCTTTCCATGAAGGAAGCCAGATGAAAGAAGGAAGTTGTGGCTAAAGGAATGGAGGACTCTTGTTCCAGGTGATTTGCACCTGCGTTGATTTCAGGGCATAGCACAGTATATGTACGTATTTATGTATGTATATACACACACGTACACATACAGTGTACGTGTGTGTGTGTATAATGTACATATATACACTAGATATATATACACACACACACACATATATATACACTAGATCTACACATATATACAGTATGTATTTCAGGATATAGCACACTTACATATCAAGTGCTTTAATAAATGACCAAATCATTTGGGGAAATCTTTTCTCTTCTTTTCTTTTCTGTTCTTTTTCTTTCTCCTTCCCTTCCCCATCCATATGGCCTTGGGCAAGTCATTTAACTTCTCTTGTCTTAGTTTCTTGTCAGAGTTAGAGGAGGGGATGAATAAAATGAGGCCCCTTCCTGTTCTGACGTGTTATGATTCTGATTATATGGTTATTCTCCTTCCTTGTCCCATAGTCTTCTTTTCTGTCCTCCTCTCCCCTTTTTCCCCTCAATTGTTCTCTCTTCTGAGAAAGAAATGCATTCCATGTTAATCCCCCAGATTTTGATGCTCCATTTTATACAAGAAAAGTTCTGGTATGGACTGCACAGTTCTCTAAGAATGTAGTTGTGCATTCCTGGGCACTCTCCTGCTACCTAGTGATACATGGAGTCAGGACATCAATTGTTTTTCCTTTCTGGCTTGCCTGTAGTATTGTTTACAATTTATATTCTTCAATACTCCAAAGAGCCATGATTTCAATAGTATTGTGAAAATCAAATGAGATAATGTATGTAAAACAACTCGTCGACCTTAAAAAGCCATATAAATGTGAGGTTGTAGTACTGGCAGTGGCAGTAATGGTGGCTCTGATGGGAGGCCGTAATGCTGGATTTGAAGTCAAAGGATCTGGCTTTGAATCCTTGCTCTGTCACTTCCTGTATGACCTTGGCCATTTCACTTAACTGTTCTGGGTCTCTACTTTCTCATCTATAAAATGGGGGTGGTAGTGCTAGATTAGATGACTTACGAGGTCCCCTCCATTTATAAATCTACAATACTGTGTTAGGAAGAGAAAACAGGCTGATCATATGGCATAAGCAAGGGATGGAAGGTGGATCACCAGAGCGCTTCACTCTACCATATACTGGCAGAGGAAAGGGAGAAAGACCTCTTTCTCTGTCTCTTATACTATTATATATGATGACTAAATATTCCATGAGATGGTCTCTCTGGTTACCTTTAGGTGTAGAATAAAATCCATTTCCCCAGATCTTTTTTTTTCCATTTCAAGGAGTACTTGTACCAATGAGCCCTCCATTCATTTAGTCACAACTTGCCTCTTTCTTCTAGCTTCCTTTATGGCAAGAATGTCAAGACTGATATGATTCAAGTCCTCCAGCAGTATGAGAACAGTGACTTGGTCACTGGACAAGGATTTCACACCCATGAAATTTAAAACATGTATGAAATAAATATAAGGGAATTTGTGGGAGAGAAGCACTAGAAGCTAGGAAACCAGGAAAGGTTTTACATAGAGGCAAGAATGTGCTGGTAAATATTTAACAAGTGTCTCTCTGAAAAATAAATGTTCACACTACATACTTTTAAATTTAATTTGCATTATTAGCATTAATCTAGACAATCGACAAAATGATAAAACAAGCCCAAAACAATAAAACAAGCTGGGATTGTAGTGTTTGCCTGTTTTTGAGTTATAAATGTTCCATAGTGGATGGATTCTCCTGTGACCAACTGAAAAGGCCAAGGACAAGAGTCACATAGGATGAGCAGGCATAGATGGGCTATAATACATATAATTACAGGGAACTTTTATAGTGGCCTTGTGATGAGATTATTGATCCATTTGAATATTTAAGGTTTGTTGTTTTTTTTTAAAGATGAATTTATATGTGTACATTGAAACAACGTAGCATTGTGAATAGATGGCCAGGAAGACCTGGGTTCAAGTCTCACCTCTCATGACACTAATTGTATGAGCCTCTCAGTCATCCATGCAACTTTCTAAGACCGTCAACTGCAGCCAAGGTGGCAGCCTGCATTGGAATCTCCCTCTCTCGGTGGAATCACAAGTCCAGCTGCTACCACCTCTCCTTCTTCTGGGAACATGCTATCTACTCAAGGGTAAGGGCCGATTTATTTCTGCCTTTTTATCCTCAGTGCCTATCACAGCTTGCTCACTGATTGATGGGCTTCCTCTCCTTCCATCTGCGGCTCCATAGCAGCTGTCATGACTGTAGCAGTCAGTGGTCCCAGAGGAGTACCTCCCATGCATGGCTCCTCAGAGTGAGTTCACGTGTGGCTGCGGCCTCTTAAGTCACCCATTAAATCTCCTACCGACGAGGACTAAGTTGGGGCAGAAAAAGAACAGAGGCTAAAAGGGACATAAATCTTAAATGCTGCATAGCCGACTGTCAGGGTTTAAGTCTATTGAAATCTGACAAGGCTACCCTTAGCAGTGGAATATGGAGAACAATATTGATGGTTTACAACTATTTCAGGGAACAGGTGTTAGGGGCTCATGAATTACTCTGACAAGCATAGCTGGCAGAAACAAAGGCTGGTCCGCCGTCTTTTGGAAACATCAACAATCAATGTTTTGATTTTTTCTGGCATATAGAGTTTGTATGAGCAAATCAAGGGTTTACTATTCTGTCTCTCATTTATTACCATTTCTAATGGATTTAGGAAGGGTATAGAAGAGCAAGTCATTCCAGTGAAAAGGAAAGGAACAAACATTGCAGTATAATAGGGTAAAATAAGTGATTTAAAAAAAAAGTAGTTCCATCAACATCTGGGAGCTAGGAGGGACATTAATCCCTAACTCTTAGCCCAAAAAAGATGTCTTATAGTCACCTCACAGATCCAGGCTAAGGGTGGGGAGAAGTGGAAAGAATTCAAGAAGGATGGTGTAGTGGAAAGAGAACTGGATTGGGAGTTGGTAGACTTGTGTGCAATTCTCGGGTCTGTTGCCAAGTAGTCTTGTGACCTTGGGCCATGTTTTCTTATTTGCAAAATGAGGAACATGTACTATACATGTTCTGTATGGTCATTTTTACTTCTGACTTTCTATTCACTTTACTGTTATTTGCCCTGGCCTTGATTGAAGTCCCTCTGGCAAGAAAGGAATCTAGAACCAAGGGATAATAATTGTTTAGTGCTTTATAATTTTTATCTCATTTGACCCTCACAACAACCCTAGGAAGTAGTTGCTGTTATTATCTCCATTTTACAGATAAGAAAATGGAGGCAGATAGAGGTGAACTGACTTGCCCATGGTCACATAGCTAGTACGTATCTAAAGTAGGATTTGAACTCAGCCTTTTTTGACTCTAGGTTCAGCACTCTAACGAAACACCTTGTTGACTTGATCATAGATTTAGAGCTGGAAGGGATCTCAAAGGTCATCTAGTTCAACCCCTCCATTTTACTGATGAGGAAACTGAGGCCAAGCGGAGGTCAAGTGACTTGCCCAAGGTCAATGAGGCAGCAAACACTGGAGGCAAAATATGAACCCAAGCCCTCTACTTCAGAGGCAATACCCTTTCCACTGTAAACGGTTCTCCACTCCTGGAAACAAATCATTAGAAATGAAGCAAAGAGTAAAGAAATAGTAGCTTGGGAGAAAGTACATATCTAATCTGCTAAATATTTTGTTCCCCTGTACCTCTCTAATGCATGTATTCATTTGAGTTACAGTTACTTGGATATATCATTTTTCCTTACTAGACTGTTAAGTTCCTTGAGGATTGAAACTATCTTTATCTAAATTTTGTATCTCCTCCAGCACCTCACACACTGCTCTAGACCCCAGGAGGCATCTAATAAATGTTGGTTGCATTTGTTGAATTAAATTGGTGGTAGGGATGGGAGGCACATGTTGAACGTAATTAAACGAACAACTTATTTTTAAGGATGCTATCATATTAATAATATGCAAATATATTCTACAAACTGCAAATGAGTCTTATCTATTCATTAAAACAGGACTTCACTAGAGAATTCAATACAGCAAACATTTATTAAGTCACCTACTACCTTAGGGCCCTGTGCTGGGCTCAGAGGAGACCCAGATGTGTAGCGTCTATACCCAGAAAGAGACTAGTTTGATTAATGCCTTGTTTACCAGGTTGCCAGCAATGAAAGGATGAAGGCTTTGTTCTGGCAGTGAAGAAGTCTCCTTTATTGGGTACCACTGGCCCACTGACAACACATTAAGGATGATTGATTCATAGACCCCTTCATATCCCTTGAATTTGGACGTTAAAGGGGAACTTGACAGTTGGAGAGAATAATCAAGGGGCTCAGAGGGAAAGACTATAATGACTGAGGCTCCCTGGAGAGGAAGCCTAAGCATCTGTGAGGCTCCTCCATGGGAAGATGGACCACAGAGCCACATGTGGCCCAGTGGCACTGGGCAGTAAAAGAGAAAAGGGGGAATTCCTGAACAAAATGAGGAATTCTGGGACCAAACCTCTTGCAAAGGAAAGTAAGAATTCCTGAATCAAGAGAGAGCTGGAGCCAAGGAGCAGTAAGGGGCAGAGCAAAGGTCTCAAAGACCTTGCAGTATAATAGGGTAAAATAAGTGATTTAAAAAAAAAAGTAGTTCCACCAACATCTGGGAGCTAGGAGGGACATTAATCCCTAACTCTTAGCCTGCTCCTCAAATCTTCCCAGTTTGGCCTGAGACAGATTACAGTGTAATTGGAAAATAGTTAACCAAATAAACCAAAGTACAACGCAATGTGTTGTTCAGTCATAATCCTATTTTGGGGTTTTCTTGGAAAAGATGCTGGAGTAGTTTTCCATTTTCTTCTCCAGCTCATTTCACAGATGAGGAAACTGAGGCAAATAGGTTAAGTGACTTGCCCAGGGTCACACAACTAATAAGTGTCTGAGGCCAGATTTAAACTCAGGAAGAGGAGTCTTCCTGCCTCCAGGTCCAGCTCTCTAACCACTGCACCATCTAGTAGCCCTCACAATATAGAGATAATGTTAACTTGTGGTTTTCTAAAACAATATAGGGCCTTCAAGGATCTGCCAGCTGTAGAGGAGCAGGAGCTGGACTTCCCTCTGTGAGATTATTCAGTGCTATTGCATCTGTTCCCTTTTGGCTATTTGTCAGTCTCATCACTTTTCTGGTTCATGAGCCTTCAGGTATTCCATTAAAACTCTTGCCTGTCCAAACCATCTCCTAATATTGTTTTTGTGGAAGACATTGTCCATGTCAAAACAAAATGCTAATTTGGGGCCTATGGTATTTATTTATGACAAGGGGGTATGACCTCAGCCATGAATGATATAATGCAATTCCTGGATTTAATTGTGATCTTCAATCTCTTTGTAGCAATGCCTCCTTTATTTAATTATACATGCACAATCCCTTCAATTTTCTGACTAATATCCTTAAAATGTCTTCATTCTTAAAGTCTGAGTCTACTCCCAATATTAGGAGACTTTTACGCTTTACAAATGCAAAAGCAAGACAGTACCATCCAATTACCTTAGGTCCCATCTTTTCTAATGATTACTCCTTGTGGGCCCACATTGATATACAAGGATATTCACAGGATCATAGATTTAAAGCTGAAAGGGAAGTAGAGGTCATTTAATCTACTGCTTTACTTTTTGCAGGACCAGAGATGTTAAGTAACTATCTATTTGTATGACCATGTCATACAGAAAGATAGCAGAACTTAGATTTGAACTTAAGTCCTCTTCTGAATCTATCATCTATTCCACTGTACCCTTCTGCCTTTCTAACAACATCCTATTTGTTTCCTTCTTCATGGGAGCTGTAGTACTATAAACAGTTTGTTAATATTGTAAGGGTGGGTCTAGCTAGAGCGCTGGACCTGGAGGCAGGAAGACTTTTCTTCCTGAGTTCAAATCTGGCCCCTGACACGTACAGCTGTGTGACCCTGGGCAAGTTACTTAACCCTGAATTCCTTTAAAAAAAAAAAGAAGGAAAGAAAGAAAAAGAAAGCTGTAAGTGTATAGGGCTATATAGGTCCCTGGGCATTGGGGGTAAAGTTGCCTTTATAATAATCTCAAGCACTTTCTCCTTGCAAGAAGAGTCTCAACTCTTAAGCAGTTCCATGAATCTGGAGAAATGTATGGGAGCCTGGGGATACTAGTTGTCAGGCTTTCCAGTACTTAACCCTCAAGTGATTTCCCCTTTGGCTACGCCTAGGTGTCACAGTAGATAGAGTTCCTGGGCCAGGAGTCAGGAACACTCATCTTCCTGAGTCCAAATCCAGCCTTAGACATTTACTAGTTGTGTGAGCCTGGGAAGGATGAACAACAATCACTTATCATGAGCCAGGTGCTGTGCTAAGCGCTGGTCATTCAGCTAGTATGTGCTAGAAGTAACATCTGAACCTGGGTCTTCCTGATTTTGAGGCCAGCTTGTTCCCCACTACACACAGTTGCCTTGGAATACAAGATTCAGTGTATTTAAAGGCAAAGGAAGTATCTAGACAAAGTGGTATGAGAAATATGAGGGGATCATTAGTAATTTTAGACAATCCATATAAATCTACTTAAAGGTATATTAAAACCACCTTTCTTCAAAAGTAGTCTATGATTAAGAATAGTCATTAACTGAGACAACTTCTTTCAATGAATCCTAATCGGTGATCTAATACTGGTTTTGCAATGAATGCCCAATCTCTAATCAAAATGAACAACTCTTTTGCTTCTAGATACAGACCTGGCTGGGCTATTGGCTGTAGATTTAAAATTTTTGCAGTTTTTTTTTTTCCCAGCTGGCCAGTTAGCTGACATTGCTCAAAATCCTCATCTTTCAGTAACTCTGCTGCACCTCCTATGTGCGATTTTTACTTTGTATCACCTATTAATCTGTCGAATGCCTTAACTAAGACAAGACAATTGAGGCTTTGACCTAGGGCACTGAAACAGAGGGTACTGCTAAGAGCTTGTACTTCTGAAATAAGAGACATTTGAACTTAGTAGCGCAAGAATGATTAGTTAAAATATAAAGTTGCCTGATGGCTCATTTCTCTACCCCCAATCACCCCTCCCACCAATCTCTGCCCCAAATGAGCTTCTCCCCAAATTTAGCAATCTCTTTATCAGAGCTTATCAGGCCTTATTACATACACACTGGACAGTGTATACTCCACATATACACTGGACGATGGTCCTGAAGTGTTCTGGGATCTGTGTCTGCCCCTAAAAGGACAGTGTCCCAGAATCTCTTTCCCCTCCCCTCATTTGAATTTGTCTTAAAAGGACCACTTTTTGTACTTAAAAATTGTTAGTTATGACTATCTACCCTCGTTTTGCAGATTTTCGATCTAACCAAGCTTGTGCCACAATGAGTGTTAGGTCAACTTGAAATGCATCTATATTTGTCATCACCTACCTTAGTATTTCTCATCTTCCAAGTGCTTCTCAAAACAGCCCTGTGAAGTGTGCATTTGAGGTTGCCCTCCTCAGCACATCAAATCATCTCTTGGCAATGAAGACCTTTTGACATTAGGATTGCTTCTAAGGCTTCTAAAAATTCTGCTATACCATTGAAATATTCAGATTTGGAGCTGCCTTCCCACCCTGGTGCCATTTTTGAAAAGCACTCTTTGAATGAGAGAAGTGTTGACAGTTAGGTATGATCTGAAGTGATAAAATTGCTTTTCACCAAGGAACTCAAGCCACTGGCCTGCAGGTGGAGCTGCGAGAGACAGAAAAGACAGAGACAGATAGGCAGACCAAGAGGCAGACAGAGACAGAGACAAACAGAGAGAGAGACAGAGACAGACAGAAACAGAAAGAAGGAGCAATAAAGAGACTGATATAGATACAGAGATAAAGAGAGTCAGAGGCAGAGAAAGAAAGACAGATAGAGACAGAGAGATAGACAGAGACAGAGACACTGAATCAGAGAGACAGAGATAGAGACAGAGACAGTCACAGAGATAGAGAAAGGAGTGATATAGAGACAGATATAGATAGAGAAAGAGAGACAGAGGCAGAGAGAGAGAGACAGAGACACACAGAGAGGGAGAGAGACAGTGACAGAAAGTCAGAGAATTGGGGAAAAGGGGAGAAAGAGAAAGAATAGTCAGAATGACTCAGGGAGACTGAGAGACAGGCGGTGTCTGTCTGCTCCTAAAGGAGGGCACATTGTGCAGGCTGTATGGGTCTGGATGTATCTGTACACCTGGCCCAACTCTATGCATATTTGTCCCTTTCCCTGGATTGATTGTCCTAAAAAGGAAATATTTGAAACAATACAGTTTAATTCAATGACTATTTATCAAACCTCTGTGTTCAGCAACTATTTTGTAGACTATGGAAGATTCAAAAGAAGAATATGGTATTTTTATAGCCTTATCAGAGAAGTAAGTCATAGATATAAAGCAGTTTGCAGATAACAGAGCTCTGGACTTGAAATCAGGAAGACTTGGCCGGCTACCACTCAGGGTACAGAGTGAGGGCAGGGAAAAAGAACGCAGCTGCCTGTAAAGGCAGAGGATCTAGGCTCGTAGGGCTGAGGCTTACCACCTAATTGATCTTGGGCTAATCACTCGATCACTCTGATCTTCATCTGTGAAAGGAGAGAACTGAAATCAATGACCTCTAAGGCCCTTCCAGCTCTTGATCTCCTATGATGTTTACAAGTAATTGAATGACAAAATCTAGGGTCTTGACTGTGCATGACGCTCGTGTCAGAGACTCTTAAGACACAAAAAGCCCAGGCATACTTTGAGATTTTTTTTCTCCCTTCTTCACATCAATAGTAAAGAGAGATTTTACTAAAAAAAGGAAAACAAAACAGAGGCTTTCTAATCAATAAACATTGGTCCCCCAAATCCCATAATATAAATCTCAGTCACTACAATCCCTGGTAAAAGAGTTTCTCTGTTGGATGCCTCTCACTTAGTCCTGCTTTTTTTCTCTCCTCCCCTCCCCCCCCCCTCCCCCCTCCCCTCCCCTCCTCTCCCCTCTCCTCCCCTCCCTTGCCCACCTCTCACCTCCTCTCCTCTGGCTTCCCCTCCCCTCCCCTTCCCTCCCTTCCTCTTCCCTCCTTTCCCCTTCCCTCTCCTCCTCCTTTGGGCACTTTATTTTTTTTTTATTTTTAACATGTGTTTTTAAACCTTTGGGTCACAAATTTTCTCCCTTCCTCTCTCCCCACCCATCCTCATTGAAAAGGCAAGCATCTCGCTACAGGTTATAGATGTGTAGTCATGAAAAACACTTCCGTAGTAGTCATGTTGTGAAAAACTAAGCATGTTTCCTTTTATCGTATCCTACCCCCCATTTATTCTATTCTCTTTTTTGACCCTGTCCCTCCTCAGAAATGTTTGCTTTGGATTATCCCCTCCCCCAATCTGACCTCACCTCTATCATCTCCCTGCTCTCTTGTCCCCTTCCCCCCCCTTATTTTCCTGTAGAGTAAGATAGATTTCCATACCCCATTGTGTTTGTTATTCCTTCCTTAAGTCAAATCCTATAAGATTCACTCATTCCCTCTCACCTTCCCCCATTTCCTCTTCACTGTAAAAGCCTTTTCTTGTCTGTTTCATGTGAGATATTTTACCTTATTCTACTTCTCCCTTTTTCCTTCTCCCAGTATAATCCTCTCTCACTCCTTAATTTTATTTTCCAGATATCACCCCTTCATCTTCAACTCACCCTGTGCCCTCTATCTATACATACATACAATTTTTTCCCTCCCACTACCCAAATACTGACAAAGGACCCATGAGTTACAAATATCATCTTTCCCTGCAGGAATGTAAACAGTTCAACCTTAATAAATCTCTTATGATTTCTCTTTCCTGTTTACCTCTTCCATGTTTCACTTGAGCCTTGTATTTGAAGGTCAAATTTTATATTCAGCTCTGGTCTTTTCCACAGGAATGCTTGGAAGTCCCCTATTTCATTGAACGACCATTTTTTACCTAAAGGATTATAGTCAGTTTTGCTGGGTAGGTGATTCTAGGTTTTAGTCCTAACTCCTTTGCCCTCCGGAATATCATACTCCATGCCCTCTAGACCCTTAATGTAGAAGCTGCTAAATCTTGTGTTATCCTGATTGTGTTTCCACAGTACTTGAATTGTTTCCTTCTGGCTGCTTGAGATATCTTCTCCTTGACCTGGGAATTCTGGAATTTGGCTACAACATTCCTAGGAGTTTTCGTTTGGGGATCTCTTTCAGGTAGTGATCGGCGGATTCTTTCAATTTCTATTTTGCCCTCTGGTTCTAAAATATCAGGACAGTTTTCCTTGTAATTTCTTGAAAGATGATATCTAGACTTTTTTTTTGATCATGGCTTTCAAATAGTCCAATAATTTTTAAGTTCTCTTTCCTGGATCTATTTTCTAGGTCAGTTGTTTTTCCAATGAGATATTTCACATTCTCTTCTATTTTTTCATTCCTTTTGATTAATATTACAATGCCTTGATTTCTCAAATTGTCCCTATCTTCCAATTTCTCCATTCTAATTTTTGAGGAAGTGTTTTCTTCAGTAAGCTTTTGGACTTCCTTTTCCATTTGGCCAATTTTGCTTTCAAGGGCATTCTTCTCCTCATTGGCTTTTTGGACCTCTTTTGCCATTTGGGTTAGGCTACTTTTTAAGGTGTTATTTTCTTCAGTATTTTTTTGGGTCCCCTTTAGCATCACTCTCAGTTTTTCCTCTACTTCTCTTACTTGCTTCTCAAAATCCTTTTTGAGCTCTTCCATTGCCTGGGACCAATTCATATTTTTCTTGGAGGCTTTGGATGTAGGAGCTTTGGCTTTGTTGTCTTCTGGTTGTATGTTTTGATCTTCTTTGTCATCAAAGTAAGATAATATAGTCTGACTCTTTTTGTGCTGCTTGCTCATGATCTCGGCCAATTACTTGAGTTATAGACTCTTTGTTAAGGTAGGAGTCTATTTCCAGTGTGGAGAATGTACTGTCCCAAACTTCGGGGGTTTGTACAGCTGTTTTCAGAGATATTTCTAGGGACCTGTAAATTTTCAGTTCTTCCAAGGTGCTATGATTAAGGGCGAGGTGTTTACTCCTTTCCTGGCCTGTGCTCTGGTCTACCAAGCACCGGCAAATCAAGAGATTCCTTCCTCAGCACAAGCAAAGAGATCCCTGCAATTCCCCTTTGATCAGCCACTCGATTCCCTCTCAGTCTGTGGCCTGGAAGCTCAGGAAGCAGCTGCTGCCCCAAGGAATGGGGCTGGGATGCTGCACTCCTCTCTCACCACCACAGTCATAGACTTTTCCCACTGACCTTCTAAGCTGCCTTTGGCGTTCGTGGGTTGAGAAGTCTGGAAACTGCCCCAGCTGCCTGCGATTCAGTCCTCTGAAGCTTGTTTCAGGGTCCCTGCGGCCTGCATGCCCACGCCGAACTCTGCTCCTCTCCCTGCCCGGCGCGATATACCTTTCTAATCAACCATCTAGGCTGTCTTGGGCTGGAAATTTGTTTCACTCTGTCTTTTTGTGGATTCTGCTGCTTTAGATTTTGTTTAGAGTCATTTTTTATAGGTAATTGGAGGGGTTTGGGGGAGAGCTCAAGCAAGTCACTGCTTTTAGTCCACCATCTTGGCTCCGCCCCTCTTTGGGCACTTTAGGACATGGCCCTGATTATCTTGCCTTAGTTACAGATTTACCATAAGGTGTTCTATCTTTCAGTGTCACCTCATTTGGGTCCTATATATAGTAGGTGGTCAATGTTTCAATTCAACTGAATTGTGTAAGATGAGGACAAAATCCCCAGTGTCCTCTAATTTCTACCCAATGCCACTAACCATCCCTCTTGCTTTTCTCTTTTCTCCTTTCTCCATCTACTCTTTACTAGTTAGCACCCCCATCCCATGCCATGTATGCCTTTCTGAGTCTGCTGTCTATTCTCTTAAGTGTCTCAGTGGGAGAGGTAGAAATGACAAAAATTTCAGTATCTGCTACAAGTTTAATGGGAGATAAGAGTTTAGAGAAGTCCCCATGTACTGGTACAGTCATTTTCATGCACACAGTAACAACTTGTCCTGTCTCATTGGGTTCTCATATCTATTGATTTGTTATTGAGTCAAAACAAGGACATAGCTGTACCTTCTGTCCTGACCCCAGACATTTAAATGGTTAGTAACCCAGACTAACTAAAGGCTTTTTAGATATTGGGTCAAACTAGCTACCTAAGAAGGGTCTAAGCCTCTGAGGAGCTCTAGGAAGCAAATCCATTTAATTCCAACAAAAAAAAATGTGGAATTTTACTTGAAGACAAGAATAGCCAACCAATCTTATTCACTCTGTATAGGAATATGTTACCTCTATTTATACAGCTAGAGTCATGGAATGTCAGATTTAAATAGAGTGCTAGAACTGGAGTTCAGAAGACCTGAGTTCTAATCCTATCTCTGATACTACCTATGTGACTCTGGGCAAGTCACTCACTACAGTGACCTCTAAGGTCAGTTATAGTTCTAATGATACAGTTTTATGGTCTCTTATTTCTATACCTTCATTTTATAGATGAGGAAACGGGCCCATGGAGGTAAAATAATTTGCCCAAAGTCACAAATGCTTATTTATGAAAGACCAAGAAACTAGGTCTCTTGACTACCAACCAGTGTATTTTCCACCACATTATACTACCTCTCAAGTTTGAGTGAATTAAATGACCTGTTCAGTCTAACAATTATTTGATACTGTATAACGTCTATCAAATTGTGACAAAATTTATATTGGATCAGTCAATTAAACTGTATTGACTAGTTATGCCAATCAAAAGAAATCTATCAAAATCTATCAGTTGAGTAGATATCCAAACCAATCTAACAAGCACCTAACATTTATTAAACATCTACTATATGCAGCCAAGGCCTGCTGATTTCACCTTGGTGACATCTTTCAAAGATACTTCTTTCTTTCCCCTGATACTGCCACCACTCTGGTGTAGGCCCTCATCACCTTACGCCTGGATTATTATAGTAATAGCCTACTGGTGGGCCTGCCTGACTCAAATCTCTCCCCACTACAATCCGTTCTTCATTCAGCCACTCAAGTGATTTTCCTAAAGTACAGGTTTGATCACTCCCCCACTAAATAAACGCCAGTGGCTCCCTATTGCCTCCAGGAACAAATACAAAATGCTGTTTGGCCTTCAAAGCTCTTCACAATTTAACCCCCTTCTACCTTTGCAGTCTTCTTACACCTTACTCCCCAATGCGTCCTCTTTGATCCAGTGACACTGGCCTCTTGGCTGTTGTGTGAATAAGACACTCCATCTGCTAGCTCTGGGCATTTCCTCTGGCTCTCCTCTGTGCCTGGAATGTTCTCCCTCCTCATCTCTGCCGTCTAACTTCTCTGGCTTCCATTAAGTCCCAACTAAAATCCCACCTTCTACTTAGCTTTCCCTCTGTTAATTACTTCCTATCTATCCTTTTGATAATGCTTGTTGTCTTCCCCATTAGACTGTAAGCTCCTTGGGGGCAGGGACTGTCTTCTGCCTCTTTTTGTGTCTGCAGCTGTTAACACAGTGCCAGGCACAAAGTCGGCACTTGATAAATGCTTATTAACTGACGGACTGATATGAAAATATTATGCTAGGCCACAAAAACAAGCCGGAAACCATCCTCTTCCCTCAAGGAGCTTATATTCTATTAGAGAAACACCATGTGTGAACAGATAAGTACAGACATCATAATTTGAGGAGGGAGGAGAGAACACTCACAGTTGAGGGATAGGCAAAGGTTTCCCGCAGGAGATGGCACGTGAGCTAAGCCTTAAAGGATGACATGGCTTCCAAGAAGTGGAGGTGGGAAGGGACACATAGAGAACGGCCTTTGCAGAAGCACAGAGGTGATAAATGTGTTGAGTCTGGGGAACACAAGAAGGACAATTTGGCTATAATGTAGAGTGTGTGAAGGGGGGTACAAGCATGGAAGAAAAGGCTATCACCAGATTGTGAAGGGCTTTAAATGCCAAAGTGAGACATTTATATTTTTATCCTAGAGGCAGTAGCATGGGGCAGCTGGTTTGGCCTGTGTCAATATTGGAATAATATATTATATTTTGAGAACTGGGCAGCTAGGTGGTGCAGTGGATAGAGCACCAGGCCTGGGGTCAGGAAGACCTGAGTTCAAATCCGGCCTCAGACACTTACTAGCTGTATGACCCTGAGCAAGTCACTTAACCCGGTTTGCCACAGTTTCCTCATCTGTAAAATGAGCTGGAGAAAGAAATGGCAAACCATTCCAGTATCCTTGCCAACCCAAATGAGGTCACAAAGAATTGGACACAACTGAAACAACTGAACAATGACAAGAGGCAAGTAGGGTTATAGAGTACTTTCTGAGCAAAAGGTGACACAGTCAGGCTTGTACTTTAGGAATGTAATTTTGGCACTATGTAGACCATAGACTGGAGATAGAGATTGGCAATCTGGAGGAAGTCCAATTAGGAGCTTGTTGTAATAACCCAGGGCAGAGCAGTGACAAGGGCCTGAACTAGGGGCATATGCAAATTGGGTCAGCCATCTTCAAATTTTAAATAAAGCACCCCGGGATTTTTAGCAGTCACATGTCACTAAGGCCTTGTATCTAGTAAGCTAATCTAGCCAGGTGTGTTCAAGGAGTCTGTCAGAAGTACTGTTCTCTGCACTAACATAATTACTTGTGACAAGGTTGCTTTGTGCATTATTTATTGTGTGCCTGCAGAATGCCAAGGCCACCCTCATCTCTCTAGTCATTGCACCAGCTCTGGAATTACACTGGAGTTGCCTCAGCCTGCCTCCCTCCCCTAACACCCTTTTCTTAAGACCCCCTCCTTGTCCTCCACTATCTATGTGGCTCATACTGCTGACCTGTAGCCACCAGACAGGCAGCAGAGGATGTAAGAGAGTGGTGTTTTACCCCCCTCTCCAGTCTGGCTGCTTCTCTGATTTAGCTCAATGCAAATGCCACGAGCAAGGTCAGTCTTTTTTCAGACCTCACTCTGAATATCAATTGACTCTTGGAAAGACAGTCCTTTTCATAGAACTCATACTTTTTTGTTCTTCTTCCCTTCAGGATCTATTAAGATTGGGGTAGGGAGAGGAAATAGATCCTTCTGTTTTGTGCATAAAGCAACAAGTCAAATTGCACTCTCTTAAAGAAAATTTTGGGAAGGGATTACAGGAGAGAATTTGATCCGATGTGGACAGCAGGACAGAGCATAAACCACATGATCTTTTTAAAATACCATTATATCTTTAAAAAATTATTCCGAATTTAATAAATGCCAAAAAAGAGAATATTTTCATATACAAAATATAACAGAAAAAGAGAATTATATGTGAAATTGCAGATATGTATTGTGTATTACTTGTTTCTTAAAAAGTATATAATAACCAAGAGAATGTTGTATACAGTAACAGCAATATTGTTCAAAGAACAACTGTGAACAACCAAGTTACTCTGAAAGGACCTATGAAGGAAGATGCTATCCACCTCCAGAGAAAGAACTGATAAATGGAAGTATGAGTAGTATGGTTTTACATATATTTATAAATCTGTGTCAAATGGTGGCCTTCTCTAGCGAGGGATGAGGAAGGAGGGAGACAGTTCAGAACTTAAAATGTAATAATAAATAAATAAAATTAAATAAAAAATAAAAAGCATATAATACATTCAACATGCTGAAAAGTAACAATATCTTGGCTTTAACATCTCACCTACTTTGGAAAAGGCTGCACGATACTCTTAGAGCAATATATTACAATGTAATGATTAAGAGACCTGCTTTATACTCCAAGTTTTGCCATTAAGTGGCTGTGTGACCTTGGGCAAATTACTTGACCTCTCTGGACCTCAGTTTTTACATCTTTAAAATACTGGGGTTGACCCAGCTAACCTCTCAGGTTTGGCTCCAGCTTTTACATTCTTTCATGACTTTCGAATGGAGTTCCAGTGAATGTCACACAGAAACACTAGGCGGGGTCAAAATGGATTATTGATACTCACTGCTGAGGAAAGAATAGGAAGGTGTGAACAGATGTATAGCAGTTCACTCAGGGATAGAGTCACGTGTGACCTCCCTTGCCCCCACTTTCCAATGGAGAATCTTGCAAGCTCCTATATCCACTTTTGTGGAAGACATAGGGTCGTCTCTAGGCTACACTGGTTGACCTAGCATTTCTAGACGAAGGGCCTGGCAGGCATCAGTCCTCAGGAGGGTGATGAGACTAAGAGAACATAGACCAGAGGCAGCTAGGTGGCACAGCAGACAGAGCACTGGCCCTGGAGTCAGACATGAGTTCAAATTCGACCTCAGATACTTATTAGCTATATGACCCTGGGTAAGTCACTTACCACTGATTGCCTCCAAAAAAAAAAAAAAAAAAAGAACATGGACCAAAAGGAAAAAGGGGGTAGGAAAAAGGGGTATCTCTAAAAGTTAACCAGGAAGGCCTATTCAGGATGAGTAAGGATAGAATCATAACTGGGCCATGTTGGCAAGACACGGACTACAGAGAGATAAAAATTTCACTGGGAAATCAGTATAGTGCTGGGTACCCTGTGGGTAATCTGTAAGAATGTGTTGACTGCATGACTTACTTTGTTACATTTATCCTAGCTGTTTGGATGCCTTTTATACTTAAACGCATATATGTGCTGCGTGGTGTTGTCCCAATGGTGTGGTTTGGAAAAATTTCTGTCTCTCCTCAAAAGATCCTTATCAATGTAGGTATCCCCCCATTGTTCTATATAACCATAAGCTAAAGTACAGCGAGATCTTGTGTTATCTACAACTCTCAATTGCATTCATGACCATAAAGTTGTGCTTTGTAAAATATCTGTTGTGAAAGCCTATCTGTTTCCTTCCTGATGCCCTGGATACACACATACACACATACATATAGCTAATATTTATATAGCACCTACTATGTGCCAGGCACTGTGATAGGTGTTTTACAATGATTATCTCATTTGATCCTTACAACAACCTTGGGAGGTAACCAGTATTATTATTATCTCCTTTTTGTAGATGTGGAAACTGAGGCAAACAGAGGTTAAGTGACTTACCCAGGGTCACACAACTAGTGTGTGTTTGAGGATAGAATTTGAACTCAGGTCCTCCTGATTCCAGGCTGGCACTCTGTGCCACCTAGCTGATATATAATACATGTATACACATATAATATACATATAGATGCTGATATATGATACATGTACATATACATATAATATATACACATACACATATATGTTGTTCAGTTGTTTCAGTTGTGTCTGACTTTTCATGAGTCCATTTGGGGTTTTCTTGGCAAAGATACCGCAGTGGTTTGCCATTTCCTTCTCCAGTTCATTTTATAGATGAGGAACCTGAGGTAAAAAGGTTTAAATGATTTACCCAGGGTCACACAGCTAGTAAGAGTTTGAGACCAGATCTGAACTCAGGTCTTCCTGACTCCAGGGTCAGTGCTCTATCTACAGCACTACCTAACTGGCTACACATCCACACACACACACACACACACACACACACACACACTCCATTTTCCTGCCTGTCCATGCATTGTCCTTCTTCCCACTTCATTCTTAAATGCCTTCGGGGTGATCTGACTTAGTTGAATCTTTTACCAAGCTTTCTGTAAACTTGTTGTTTTTTTTCTTCCTTCCACTGCTTCTTGCTGTTTTATGAGGCGATATTGCTCATAATCTTCCACCATCGTCCTCTGTTAGGCTTTACAAACGAGTTTACATTCTAAGCCGGTTTTGCCCTTGGCTGCCATATCTCTCTACTTGGCAAGGGGATCAAGTTTTATAATAATGTCGTTAATACACAATAAACAGACCCAACTATCATGTTGCTCAGCAGATCCATTGTGTGGCAACCCTCCAAAGTAATACTTGAGCTGAAGTGCTAACTTCCCTAAGCAATTGTCATGTTCAGTACACCAGTATGCATACTTTATCAAACTTATTGTCCCTAGTAATTATTTTTTCCCCTAACTCTGTGTTGTCACAACCAATCCACAAGTATTTGTGAAGTACTTTAAATGATGATAATACAAAGACAAAAAAAATACTCTACCTTCAAGGAGTTTACATTCTATTGGAGAAGACAAACACATACACTTCCTGGCAGTCTCATCACCATGCTGTCTACTAATCAACCATTATCCTTATCCCCTCCTACTAGAAACTTGGATTCTGCTGTTGGGTCCATTGGTCATGAGAGGTGGGGCTTTTGCCTTATCTTGCTATGATTCAGGCCTTTCCATTCCTTCCTTCCTTCCTTTTTGGAGGCAATTAGGGTTAAGTGACTAGCTTAAGGTCATGCAGCCAGTATCTGAGGCCAATTTGAACTCAGGTTCTCTTGACTCCAGGATCAGTGCTCTATCCACTGCACTACCTAGCTGCCCCAGGACTCCCCACTTTTTAACACCCTTCTATATGTCATCTTCTCCCATTAGAATGTAAGCTCCTTGAGGGCAGGGGCTGTCTTTTTTGCATGTATTTGTCTCTCTACAGCTTAGCACAGTGCCTGGCACAAAGTAAATATTTAATAAATATTGTCTGTCTAATTAGCTATCTATCTAACTATCTATCCACTAAATATTTACCCAAAAATACAAGGTAATTTTGGAAAGAAGGCATCAGCAACTGAAGGGAATCAAGAAAGGACTCAGGTAGGAGGTGGCATTTGAAATGAGTTTCACAGAGCTCTCATGCTCTCTCTGTAGTAAATGTTCCAAAACTTTTTCTCTAGTCTTAAACCCCCACTGACACTCCTCCCAAATTCGATCATAGCAGTTGACTTACCTTCTACTTCACTGAGAAAATTGAAGCCTTCTGTAATGAGCTCCCTCATCTCCCCTACTTTATATAACCAAACTTTTCTGTCTTCCCCTGTTACTATCTCCTTTGCTTCAGCTCCTAAGGAAGAGGTGACTCTCTTGCCAGCCAAGTCTAACCTCTCCATTTGTGCCTTTGATCCCACCCCCTTTCATCTCCTCTGGAATCTTACCCAATCTCTATCTTCCTCCCATCTTATATCTCTCTTTATCTACTGGTTCCATCCTCCTGCCTACAAATACACCCAGGTCTCACCTAATGATAAAAAAAAAAAACCTTCACCTTGACCTTACCAGGACTTTATGCTATCCTTCATTATCACCCCTTTCTTTCATTACTATACTAGTAGTAAGAAGTATCTACTAATTACCACTTCCTCATTACTCACTCATTTTTCTCTTCCTTGGAATCTTACTTTTGAGCCTATCACTCTACTGAAACCATTCTCTCAAAGGTTATTGGTGATCTCTTATGACATTCTCAGTGTCCTCATCTTCCTTGACACTGTAAGTCACTCTCACGTCCTCAATACTCTCTTCTGCACTGCAGGTTCAGCCACCTTCTCCTGTTGTGTCCTTTTTCTGCCTAATGTCTACCCTTTGGAGGGAGAGAAGTAGTGAAGCAAGGACTGTCTATTGGCCATCTGACTGTGTCCCTCACATCTCCAAACTCTGGAAGAGTAGTATCCTCTACTCCATGATGACCATTTTCATACCTGGTCATATCATAATCTCAGCGATTTTGAACCTCTGTGAGTCATCTTTTTTTTTTCTTTTTGGTGACTCAATCAGGGTTAAGTGACTTACCCAGGGCCACACAGCTAGTAAGTGTCAAGTGTCTGAGGCCACATTTGAACTCAGGTCCTCCTGACTCCAAGGTCAGAGCTCTATCCACTGCGCCACCTAACTGCCCCTCTGTGAATCATCTTTCAAACCCCATTTCCCTCACCCCTCCCATCACCCAGTTACTTATTTTCATCCCCCTCAACTCTTCCACACCAAAATTTCACCCAAAGCCAGCCCTTCCACTATGCTCTCTGGAATGACTGTTCCCTAGGCAACAAACTTCCCTTCATTCTAAATCTTTTCCTCTCCCCCACTCTTTCCATCTACTAGCTATTACTGAAATCTAGTTCCCCTCCCCTCCAGACGAAACAGCCTCCCTGGCCACCCTTTCTAGCATTGGCTGCACCATCGCTCATTCTCCTTGGCCCATTGGTTGAGGTTAAGAAATTGGAATTCTCCTCTCTCCTTATTGCCCCTTTCAGGTTCTCCTCCTACCTGTCACTCAGTGACTTTTCTTC
Source organism: Vombatus ursinus (assembly GCF_900497805.2). Taxonomy (NCBI): domain Eukaryota; kingdom Metazoa; phylum Chordata; class Mammalia; order Diprotodontia; family Vombatidae; genus Vombatus; species Vombatus ursinus. The sequence continues at coordinate 16,826,390 of NW_020941197.1, forward strand.
CTTTGAGATTCATGCTATTTATATTTACCACTCAATTAAAAACCTGATAGCTGTTGTCTATAGACCCCTAGGATACACCCTTTCCTTCCTCTATGAGTTTGGTACATGGCTCATAATTTTTGTCTCATCTGCAACTCCTGCCCTTCTACTAGGAAACTTCAACAAACACATTAACTTTTAACTAGTTACACACTGATAAAGCTTATATTATATATATATATATACACATATATATTATTAGATTATATTAACTAGTTATACACTGATGAGGCTTAATGAAATCCCACAACACAAAATATTTCAAGAATCCCTGCCTCAGTAGGTATTCTTCATGAATTGCAGTGGTTAAAAAATGAATTACCTTTTAGCTATCCTATTGATGAACCCCACCCAATTTATGGTATAAACCCTCCCAGAAACCTTTGAGGTTTGCAGATATCTTCCAAAGCTCATACTAGACCAGCATAACCTTTCACAAGCTACATCACTTCCATTCTACAAGGAGGTGTTGAAGTTGGATTTACTGGGGTATTTGCTGTTATTGATAGTATTATTGCCTACCTTACGAGGGTATTATGAGGAAGAAGATCATGGCTCTGATAGTGCTTTGAAAAAAGCTTCAATCACTGTACCAGGGCAGGGTTATGTCATCATTGCATTAATATCATCCTACCTTAATCCCTGGGAGCTAGGGCAGTACCTGTGATCCCCAGAGAACAGATCCTGATGAAAAAAAGAAGCTGGCAGACAAACTGTAAAAAAAGCTACTGAAATAGTGAGGGCTGAGATTTGAAGGTGCCGACACAGCCAGAGAGCTTTAAGGTATCTAGACGAGGGGTGAGGAAGTAGGAGAACTCTCAGTGCCAGCCAAGGTTTCAAGGTAACAGGCAGCTCGCTGTTGTTGCTTTAAGTCTGGGACAACTTATGAGAAAGTCCAAGACTTGACTGAAGATTCCCAGAAAAAGGTTGTATCACCTTCAGGTTTTACCTTCTTTCTCCCAAACACCCCAACCAGTTTTTAGGGCTTCAGTTTTCTCTCACTTTGCCTTCCAGCCCTTATCTCTGACAGACCAGGTCCTTACATGAGCCCTCAGAGGGCATCAAGGACCAGAGATTTAAGGCTGGAACACACTCTCATTTTTTATGTGTTTTCAAATCTTTTATAAAGAGATTTTACTGAGAAGATATGGCAAGAACAAAAGTACAAACATTTCCCCTCAGTCTTTGGAATCATGATACACTCTGTCCTCTACCACCTTGGTATCTGGGGAGAATGGGCTCAAACTCAAAGGAATTTCTACATAGCATTTGAGGCAGGCAGCTGGGTGGCTCAGTTATTAGAGCACTGGACCTGGAGTCAGGAAGACATGAGGCCTCAGTTACTTACTAGCTGTGTGACCCTGGGCAAGTCACTTAACCTCTGTTTGCCTTAATCCACTGGAGAAGGAAATGGCACACCACTCCAGTATCTTTGCCAAGAAAACCCCAAGGACAGTACTGGTGTGCTATGGTCCATGGGGTCACAATGAGTCAGACACTTGTAAAGGAGATATAGCCTATAGATGGATGAATCCACTTCTCTGTTACTCCTGGACTGAATCAAGTAGGTTGCTCTTCAGGGCCATGGCTGCCCTCAGATCTGTGCTTGGCCTCCTGCCAATCTCAGCCCAGACTCCATTCAGACCTTTTGAAGATTCCAAGGTTATAACCATCTTCCACAGTCCTGCACCTAAATGCAGGAAGAATAGACATAGCAGGGAGAAAAGCAACAGCAGGGCTCACTTGAACATATCTAGCAGGAAAGAGAATGCCCTCAGCCCAGGGAGCTTCAGTGACTTGCTCAAGACCATAAAGGCATTAAATAGCAGAGCTAGGATATGAATTCAGATCTTCTGATTCCAAAATCAGTGTTCTTTCCTGGCTGGGATATATGTTTGTATGTGTGTATAAGTTTGGTAAACTAAATTCTCATTGATAATACACATAACAAAATCTATCAAATAAAGCACGAGAAAAGAAAAGAATCAGTTTCTTTCGGTACATGGACAAGGCCATAATGTCCATCCTAATGAGGCCCATAGTCCTTGCTCTTTCTAAAAGAGTTCACTCTCCCTAGCGCTACTCCATTCAAAACATCCCAGCTAAGTGGTCCCCAAAAACTAGGCCTTTCTTCATCCCCTTCAAAAACATCAGAGCAGTCACATGTGTTTTATCCTTAGAATCACTGATCAATACAAGGTAAACATCTCTATCTGTGGCATAAATGTTCTACTTATGGGAAGGAAGATTTAATTGACAATGCCATATGTAAGAATATGTGCAACAGAGTGTAATTTGCAGGGGACCATAATTCCCTTTTATTTGTCAGGAAGTAGAGGCCCTTGATATTTAGAAACCCAAATCTGTTTCCTTAAGGGATTTTCTTTTTCCCCTGCCACTTATACCTGTCACCTAGTTGCTCCCATTGATTTTTTTTTTTAAAAGAAAAATAGAGCTATTGAAAAACTGGCTGCATGGTGGCACATAATTAATGTTTGCCAAGTATTTTGAGATTTTTTTTTGATGAAAAGTGTGAGATGCCACTCATGAGCCCAAAGCACAATTTGCCAGGCAATTGTTAAAGTAAAAAAATGTAAAATAAAAGTCAATCTTATCTGAAAATACTATAGACATATACATATATTGAAAAAGAAGCCAACAAACCCAAAGTCCCATTCAGTCATGAAAGGATATAATATATCTAGTATCTGTAACATTATAGCCATAGGTAACCTCACACATCTGCATGAGAGAGAATGTTAAGTGGCTCCTCACCGACAGATGATTATGTTGTTCCCTGTGGGTTTCATACTCAACTCTTTGGAGGCTGCCATGTTTTAGGCATTTTATGCAGGGGAGCTGGGTATAACTACTGCTTAGAGGACAAGTGTGACAGGCATAACAGATGTAATATACATTTATGTGCATATAACTTATACATTTATATACATAAATACTTCAAGGAGTCATAATTTCACCCGTTTGGGTGGTGCCTCCACTAATGCTCATCATTCAACTCCCACTCCTCCAGTTCTTAGGAGATAGTTTTATCAAATGCTGTGGTCAAAAATATTCATCACCTGCTGGCCACCCCTCAAATAATAAGCCTCTCCAGAGTTAGTGAGACTGGTCCTCAGATTTATATAGTCTATTGCCAACACCATTGTAGAAGTCTTTCGTACTTAGTAGGACTCATTAGAACATGAATTCTGCTGGCATTGCCTAAAAAAAACCTCATGGATACATCTATACCATAATAAAGCATGAAGGTAGAAACTTTAGGCCAAGATATGTGTTTCTATATGTGTATAAGTTCGGTAAACTAAATTCACATTGATAATACAGATAACAAAATCCATCAAATAAAGCACAAGCGTTTTACTCATAGGTATGTACCCATTCTTTAATCACTCACCTTCCTCAGCTATAAAAGAGCTATATTAGTGTCTCGTAGTATATTAGTATATCACAGTATATCAGAAGTATTCAAGTAACTCTCTTGTTTTATCTTACTTTACATGAAACTCTAACCAGCTCAGTTACTTGATTTCCAGTCTATAGGTGATTGGCAGCAATAACTACATGAAGAATGAGAATATTTAGATAGGCACTCTGACCATGAATTGGTACCTAATAGTCTGACAGTAAAGGAGATGACAGGAAAACTATCTTGAGCTGGAAGATGATCTCCTGAAGCCCAACAACAGTACGGGGTCATTTACTGTCAATAAAAACAACCCTATATACTTCAATAGGCCCAGAGGGTATTATAACATAATATAATAATTGATGGTTATGATGATGACCCCGAGTCATTGAGGTAATACTATATTATGCTCATCATGGGTACACTTTATTCAACACACAAAGTAAGAGCGTGATACATTATAGAAAACTTTTTTGTCAAATGTGGCTAATGTTGAAAAATAGTCTTATTGATTAAATGGGTAAGCTTCATTAATCTGGAAAATTCACTTCTATGAAATAGCTGACCATTTTCTAATAACACCAACAAGGATGGTATCCTGTCGTAAGTAAGGCAGATTGTGAGCAAGAAATCATGGAAGCTTTATTGTTATTTAGTGAGGATCTCAAGGGAAGTTATGTTTCCTTTAACCATTCAGGGAATGTTTAATGGAGAAGGTGAGATTCCAGGAGGTGCTTAAAATGTGGGAAAGAAAGTATGGTAGGGAACACTAATGAACCATTGAAGGAACCATGAGAACCTTGGAATTGTACATAAAGAATTTAGAGTAGATTTGTAGGTCAAGGAGAAGTCACCAGTAGGACCTTAAGAAAGAGAGCAATGGAATCAAAATTGAAAATGACCTGGACCTGAAGATGACAAAATTCTGAAGCAATGAGTCAGTCATTGTTATGTCTGTGAGTCTGGCCCATGCTAGGCACTTAATAAATGCATGTAGATTTGATGTGTAAGTCTCCTCTTTTCCGGTAGTACTTTGAAGAATGGTATCAATGCTGAATCATTTAGTCCATTTTATGTGAATTTCTACTTGTGAGTGGCTTAATCTCCTGTAAGGTGGCCTTAATTTGGGGATAGCATTGGGAATGGAGAAGACCTCGGGGCATCTGGTACCACAGAGCCCAGATACATTTCATGAATTCCGGTTTCTGTGTCTCGTGTGATTTTTCAGTTGGGAGTGACAGGAAGTACCATGGATGCAAGCAAGCAAGGACTTATTAAATACTTAATGTCCCTAACATTGTGCTTAGGGGCTCAGGATACAAATGGAGAAGGAAATTACAAAAGACGATTGCAAAGTTGTGGTGGAGAAAGGGTAAAACGAATTAGGATCATTTAGCTAAAGGAGGTGACAGTAACAATCTTTAAGTAGATGAAGGGTTATTTTGGAGGAGAATGGTCAGTTGTTCTCCCCTATCACTGAGGAATGAACAAGAGATATTGCAGGAGGAATGATATGAGAGATGCTTAACACAGTAAAGGGTTTCTGGAAGAACTAGAAAATCTCCTTCCTTTGGAGTCAAGAGAAGGAGAATGGATCTAATTACTGTTCTTCTTGGGTAAAGGATAACAGACTACATGACTTCAGCTCTAAGACTCCTCACTACAGAACAAGCATATCAAATACACTTTCAAGAATTTCTTCTTTGGGTTGCACAAACAACAACAAAAACAAGAGTACTATAAGACTTCTTTCTCTATAAAAGAGCTATATTAGTATATTATATATATTATATAGCTATATTAGCTATATAATGACCAAGCTGTCATTCAAAGTAGTTTTTCAGTCATGTTTGACTCTTCATGACCTTATTTGGAGTTCTCTTGGCAAAAATAATGGAATGGTTTGCTATTTCTTTCTTTAGCTCATTTTACTGATGAGGAAACAAACAGGGTTAAGTGACTTTGCCCAGGGTCACACAGCTAGTAAGTGTCTGAGGCCAGATCTGAACTCATGAAGATGAGTCTTCCTGACTCCAGGCCTAGCACCTAGCTACCCCGTATGCCACAACCGACCCTGCAATGAACTGTACTCCTTTTTCTGCCCTTTACTTTCAAGAGAAAAAGAAATAAGTGTCAAGAAAAATGAGTATCTAATGAGAGTTAACTAAAAAAACAACATAGAAAACAGCAGATTCTGGGCTCTCTTCAGCTCAACTCCCCAACTCTTTTCCATCTACAGCATCTAATACTGCAACGGTACAATGAGAACGTGTGCTCCTAATGAAGAAGCTGTAGCACTTCAAAGATTGATCGCTTTCCTGTGCATGCTTTCCTGATTACGGGAAGCAAGTGGAGTTGTAGCTTTTACAAAGATTCACAACAATAAGGGTTAAATACACAGCATGGCATGGCAGCTAAATGAAGCTCTGGGTAAGAGAAAGAAGTCTTACAGTACTTTTGTTTCTGTTGTTGTTTGTGCAACCCAAAGAAGAAATTCTTGAAAGTGTATAAGATGGGGCAGCTAGGTGGCATAGTGGATAGAGCACCAGCCCTGGAGTCAGGAGGGCCTGAGTTCAGATCTGGCCTCAGACACTTGACACGTACTAGCTGTGTGACCCTGGGCAAATCACTTAACCCTGTTTGTTTCCTCATTCCTTCCCCATTGCCTCGCCAAAAAATAAAAGTATATGATATGGAACTTGGAATCAGGAAAACCTGGGTTCAGATCCCACCCCTAGAAACTTACTACGTGTATGGGCAGCTAAGTGGCTCAGTGGATAGAGGTCTGGCCTTGGAGTCAGGAGAACCTGAGTTCAAATCTGGCCTCAGACACTTGACACTTACTAGCTGTGTGACCCTGGGCAAGTCACTTAACCCCAATTACCTCACAAAAAAAAAAAGGAAACTTACTATGTGACCCTGAACAAATCTCCTAATCTCTCTCAGCCTCAGATTCTCCATCTATAAAATGGGTGTAATAATAGCACTTACCTCGTGGTAAAAATTGAAGAAGCTAATGGATAAAAAGCCCTCTACAAACCTTGGAGTGCTGTGCAAATGTCATTTGTTATTTTTACACCATGCTCAGAGCATTCCTAAACATTGAAGCTTTATTGGGGCACATTTATCCCTTCTCATTGTATTTCTTCCCCTCTGTCTTTGTGGTCTCCCTAACTTGATGGCAGATCAATTTCATTCACTTCCATAAAGGGGGAAGAGGCTTCAGTTTATTTCTTAATCACAAAGACAAGGATCTCTACTCTCTGGCTGGATGTCGGCATGTCAATGAAAAGGCAAAAAGAGGATAGAACAAAAATCTGGAAACAAGGTTGGGAACATACCACTCCAGACCCAGAGACCAGCCAGCAGCAAGCTGCCAGCTGCAACAAGAAGTCTGCCTAATAAGGAAATTAGACCCTGATCACTTCTGGATATGTGCCTGAGATTCTAAATAGGTTTTACAAATAGATGGTGATTGAAGTTGGAAATGTAAACACATTGGCTCCACAGAATAAAGGCTGTGCAACATTTTGGACTGAGAATTCAAGTGTTTTTTATTATAGGCACTCAGAAAGAGCATATAGCTTTTTTAATTGCAGCATATGAATTTCTGAAAAGAAAAAACAAAGCATTGGCTCCAGTAGCTGCCCTGGGGGACTGAGGCTGGACAAGCAAACTTTCAGAAAGGCTTGTAAAGCAGGCTTCCTAAGAGCAACACTGGAGAAAGCTTGAGAGTGGGTCTGGGTGCATTTGAAATTTCCCATGTGGTTGCTGGTTTAGGAAAAGTAATTTCAAATTAATAAATTTTAAAATATCAGTGGCTTAAAAAATTCCAGTCAGCTGCCTCCTCTGGATATTTCTCTTTGTCTCCCTGAGAGTTAGGAATAAAGGCATTTTAAGCTCTTCTAATATGTTTTCACTTGTAAGTATGCATGGAGTGCTTAGTTGCTTCTCCCTCCTGAGTCAGGCCAGAATCCTCAAGCTATTCAGGGATGCAGGCTGGAGAAGATGCTCAATTTCTAATGAGGCCTCAATTCATCTTTGGACAACTTGGGGCCTTTTGAAAACCCATATGATTTTTCACTGGAGATAGGAGGTCATTAATGGCAGCATGTCCCTGCTCAATTCCACATGAGAGGATTACCTTTTCTCTTCCTGCTAACTCCCCCTGTTGTTATAAGTAGGCCTAATAGTGTTTGATTCTTTCTTCTCGCAGTGCAAGGCACGGCTCTGCCTGTTAGAAAGTTCTTTTTTTTTAATTCCAGTGGTAACTCAAAAGCCTGGCCTATTGTTGATGAGTAGAATAGCTCCTGGCAATCAAATACTGATCCACAATGAAGAGCAGGATGTCAAAGCTGGAAGAGACTTTAGGATTATTTAGTTCGGCTTCTCATTTTACAGATCAATAAACTGAGACCTGGGAGGTTAGATGACAAGGTCACACAGCTCCTTAGCAGGTGGTAGAGTGGACAAGCACGCATTTCAGAGTCAGGAAACCCGAGCATGAGTCTGGCTCTGCTACCTCATTAGCTGTGAGATATTAGGCAGGACACTAAAATTCACTTTATGGACTCACTAATTTAAAGCTGAAAGGTGTCCTTGAGGTCATCTATTCTAGTGAGGAAACTGCTATCTAGAGACATTGAGTGACTTACCAAAAGTCACGAATTAACAGCAGGAGAGTCAGGATTTGAATTCAAGTCAACTAACTCTAATTGCAAAGCTCTTTTTATTGAGCCATGCCTCTTGTTCAATTCAACTCAACAGGATCATAGAATTGAAAGATGGAAAGTAACATTATCTAGTTCTATTAGAACTCATCTAGGGCAGCCATCTCATTTTACAGATGAGTAAACTAAGACCTAGAGAGGTTAGGTGACTTATACAAAGTCACCTAGTTTGAGCTAGAATTTGAGCAAGGTCCTCTGATTCTGGCTGGGACACTTTTTTCACTGGACCTTATGGCCTCCAATGCAATTCAAAAAACATTTATTAAGCACCCACTATGTTCAAGGCATTGTATTAGGTGCTGGGGATACAAAGGTGGATTATAAGGTAGGCTCTTCTTTTAAGGAACTTAAAGCCCAATTCCAAGGCCAAGGGTAGTGGTCCATGCCTGTCATTCCAGCTGCCAGGGAGGCTAAGGCTGATGACTCTGTTTGGCTTGGGAATGCTAAGCTACAGCGGGCTAAGCCAATTGGATGTCTTTGTTAAGTTCAACATTAATATGGTGACCCCCAGGGAGACTGAGACTGGTGAGTCTCCAGAACTTGGAAATGTTAAGCTGCAGTGGACTAAGCCAATTGGATGTCTTTGTTAAGTTCAACATTAATATGGTGACCCTTTGGGAGGCTGGTGAATCTCTAGAGCTTGGAAATGTTAGGCTGCAGTGGGCTAAGCCAATTGGATGTCTTTGCTCAGTTGAACGTGAATATAGTGAACCCTGGGAAGCCGGGGCGGGGGTGTTGGGGGGGCAGTAGGTTGCCTAAGGAAGGGCAGCCAACCCAGTATGGAAACAGAGGTCAAAGCTTCCCTGCCAGTAAGCATGAGATCTGCTGGTGTGCTGCCCCTGCACTTTTAGCCTGAGGGGAAATGGAGAGATCCAGTTTTTAAAATTAATAATAACAATTACAATAGTAACAATAACAACGATAATAATAGTAATAAATTTTTTTTAAATCAAATGGTAGGGGGCAGCTAAGTGGCACAGTGGATAGAGCACAGGCCCTGGATTCAGGAGAACCTAAGTACAAATCGGACCTCAGACACATAGCACTTACTAGCTGTGTGACCCCGGGGGAAGTCACTTAACCCCATTGCCTAGCCAAAAACAAAACAAAACAAAAAACAAAACAAAACAGAAAAATCTAATGCTAGGAGAAAATAACTAAGATACAAGGTTTAGTAGCTATGAAAAGAAGTCCAGGCAATGTGCTATGAGAAATTTAAGAAGAAATTTAAGAAATTGGTCACTTTTGATCCATTTGACATGAGAAAACTCATTGAAGGAGAAAAAGCGCCCCAAGCAAATTCCTGGATGAATGAAGGTGCTTCAGCAGACCAAAAGCAGAGGGAGGGGTCCATTTCAAACACAAAGGACAGCATGAGCAAAGGCAGAGTCAGGTGAGGGAAAGAATGGGAGGTCCAGTTTGCCTGGATTGTGAGAATATACAAAGGAAAGTAGTCCAAGAAAAGGTGGAAAGATGGGCTGGAGCTGGATTGAATGGGTGGTGGTGGTGAGGTGAGGAGGGTGGTGAGGGGAAAGGGTGTCAGCGCTAAGGTAAGGAGTTTATGCTTGACTTAATAGGCAATGGGGAAGTTCTGAGCTGAGGAGTGACATGATTAGGGTAGCATAATGGGAAGACTATTACTCCAGTGACTGAGTCAATGATGGATTGGAGAGGGGATAAACTGGTTCAGAAAGAAGGATTAGGGGGTCCATTCAAGGAGAGATAAAGACTTTAACTACAGTGTTAAAGCAGGAGTAGAGAGGAGGGGATAGATATGAGAGACACTAGATGCTGCAGCTAGAATTTATAGGCCTTGGCAATGGGTTGGATATAGTAGGTGAAGCGAGGAAAGCCCCAAAATAACTATTAGTTTTGGGGACTAGGAAGGCAGTTGTGCCAACAAAGGAAACAGAAGAGTTTGGAAAAAGGACAGCTTTGTGGAGGGAGGTGGGGGGAGGAACTGTTTGGACATATGATTTTGAGGTTTCAGATGGAAATATCCAGTGACTATGGGCAACTCATTCAACTTTTGTGGCCAGAACCCAAGACTTCCAATCCCTAGTTTCTTGCTCTTTGTATTACATTATACTATTCCTTATCTATACATATACATATACATATACATATACATATACATATACATATACATATACATATACATATACATATACACATACATATACATATACATATACATACATATACATACATATACATATACATATATAAATACACACACACACACACACATATGTGTATTGTTCCAACCAACCAATCAACCAACCAATAAATGGCCTTCTCTGGGGTATTGATTAATTTGTTCAATGTTTTGTCCTATATGTCAGTGAAATAATATATATGCTATAATTTTCTTTTACCCAAATAATGAAGGAATAAGCTATTTCACATAAATAAATTTTCCAGAAAAAAAGAATCTATTTAATAAAAATTTTGACTATTTCAAAGGAAATCTTTCTAAAATGTGGTATATATTTCTCTGTCTTCTTGTTTCCAGATTATAATTTAATTTCTTTTGAAAATAAGGTCATCCTTATGCACACATCAGTTATTATACCATCATATCATATAGTGATGCCTGAAGGGGCGACAGAGGTAGATAGCTTGATAATGAGTTCTATGATGTAAGGCATTTTGTCTCCATCCTTAGAAATCCCAGACTGGTTTATAATTGCTGATTCATCTTCCTGTGCCCTCTAGAGCCTGGCTGTCAGTAACAACTTCTCAGTGCTTTAGCCTCCAGCTATAATCTCTCTGAGTGAACTCATTATCATCCATGTGTTTAATTATCATATCTATGCTAATGACTCCCAGATCTATATATCCAGCTCTCATCTCTCTCCTGAATTCCAGTCCCACGTCACAAATTGCCTTTTGGTTGTTTTTGAACTCTATGTCCTATAGACATATTCAACTCAACAGGCTTAAAACAAAATTCATTATCTTTCTCCCAAAATTCTCCCTTCTTCCAAACTCCCTTATTTCTGTCATGGGTACTAAGTTCCCCATCTTAGATTCATCCTCGACTGCTCATTTCCTCAATGCCAATTCTTGTCCAGTCTCCATTCCTAATATCTCTTGCATTCCTCTTCTCCCCTCCCAGATGAAGCAGCAAGACCCCCTTAAGGACAGATAAGAGGAAGTATGTGCCAAGCATGTCAAACCACTGCTCCCACCTCCCCTTATGCTCAAATGGAGATTGTCCAGGACCCCAAGCACAAGAGCCTCATTTATGGAAGCATTCTTTCCCCTACCTGCCTCCAGCCATGCCCCCATAGCAATTATCCAGGGAATCAACCCTTGTGGAAATGAGACGTACCACCAGCTTCTATGGATGTTGGAACCAGAGTCTTCTTCAATGATTATAGCTATTGAAGACTGGAAAAGAAGTTCTTCCCCATCCCTCCCCCAAATCCTTGGCACTGACAAATGGTTCAATATCAGAAATTAATATGGTTTTCTTGGTGGAGATAACATTAAAGAAGAAGCATCACCATCTGCTTTACCACTGATCCCTAAGGACCATTGGACCTTTCCATTTGACTTGCAGTCGAAACCTTTCTGTCCCCCTGTTAGAATGTAAGCTCCTTGAGAACAATTCAATTTTACAATAAATCTAATGCATCCTCTGGTCAGCTTCATGCTTTTGCCTAAAGTTACCGCTTGACTTTGGGTCATCTATTTTCCTCAGGGAGCTTGTTCATTTATTTCTGGGCTCAGAACTGTTTTCCAGAGAGCTGAGTTTGCCCGGATCATAGAATCAGAGACCTAGAACTAGGACAAACCCATCTAGTTGAACCTTTTCATTTTACAGATGAGGAATCTGAGGCTGCCCACTGACCTGCCCAGGGTCGTTCAGTTAGTAAATGTCAAGGAATGGATTTGAACCCAGGTCCTCAAATTTTGTTACCAATTAGTAGGGCATTGTAATAGAATGACTTTGTTTTTATACATTTATGTTATACATATACATTATACATTGTTATACATTTATAAATAATTATACATTATACATTCATTTATGTGTTCATTTTAAGTCCAGGAAATGGAGTAGTAAAATTTGTTAACTGAGAATATATAAAAACTTTAGTCATATGGGAAATTAACTTACATGGCACAGTTTATTTCTCCATTATAAAGATAAAAGGACATTTATAAGATATGCATTATATTATATATATAATTCTATATTATATATTATAACATATGTATATATCATACATGTAATCTATTGTATATTAATTATATATGCATATATAAATATACAAATGTATAAATAACAAGTTCTCTCTATAAACATCTATATTATACATCAGTATATCTCTATCTAGGAGCAACTAGGTGGAGCAGTGGATATAGCACCAGACATGGAGTCAGAAAGACCTGAGTTCAAATCTGACCTCACACACTTCCTACTTGTGTAACCCTGAGCAAGTCACTTAACCCTGTTTGCCTCAGTTTCCTAATCTGTAAAATGAGTTGGAGAAGGAAATGGCAAACTACTCCAGTATCTTTGCCAAGAAAACTCCAAATAAGGTCATGAAGAGTGGGACATGACTAAACAATAACAATATTTTTCTATCTATTCCACTACCATAATTTTATCTAAGTAGATAATCTCTCCATTTCTCTATGCATCTTGTAGAACTCTTATTCACATCCTCTTATAAAGTTGTGATCACAAAGTTCAGTCAATTTAATATACATTGGTATGGTATAGTCAATGGAGAATTGGCTTCAGAGAGGGAGACTTGGATTCCAAGCTGTCTGGTTGGGCAGTTAGGTAGAATAATGGATAGAGTGTATGACCTGGATTCAGGAAGACATGAATTCAAATCCTGCCTCAGACACTTACAAACTTTGGGACTCTGATCAAGGCATTTAACCTCTTAGTATCCAGACAACTCTTTAAGACTATTGGCTATAGAATAGTTGCTGAACCATATTGCTAAAAGGTGTTTCTCCTCTGGGAGCTCCATGTGCTGACAAAACTACAGGTGCAAAACTTGTACACATAGATGAAGATCAGAATGATGTGATGCACAGAAAACTGACATTAGAGGTAAGAAGAAAAATCCTTGTTCAAGTCCTGTTTATGACATATACTGACTATGAACCTGAGTAAGGAATTTAACCTCTTGGAGGCCAGAGGCTGGCAAACTCCTGCCCATGAACCAAGTACTGGTAACCTGTTTTTGTCCATCCTGCAAGCTAAGAATAGTTTTCACATGTTAAGATATAATAAAACCTTATTTTAAAAATATAAAAACCATTCTTAGTTCGCAGGCAGTACAAAAACATACAAGATTTGGCCAACTGGAAGTAGTTTGTCAATCCCCTTGTTCCAGCTAATGCTCTAAGACTATAATTTGCACAGAAGATACAGACCTGCATTGTCAGAATTTAATGAAACTGATATAGCAAACCCCCCATGTATTGCAAGGGACTGTCCCTGTATGTAGCACAGAGGTGTCTTCTTGTGATTGGAAGGGGAGCAGAATAGACATCTCTAGCCTCTTCTTCCCTAGTACTTCTCCAGAGGAGACTTTATTTCCTGCTTGGAGGGGAAGCAAGAGGGCAAAGGCTTGGCCACTTTGATCTCAGAAAGAGGGGATACTGGGTTAGAATTATATCTGTTTGTTCCTTTAAATATTATTAGTCTAGGGGATGTGAGTTTCTGCTTCAAGCTAACTTATGGTCACTGTTTCAGTAGTGTGAGAGGAAGGGTGAAGTATGAATCAGTGAATTGTTATGGGTCCTTTGGTCTAGGTAGCTTTTAGTTAAGCATCTAATTGGCTTTGTCCACAACTTCAATAATGCCTTCTTGCAGCACAATTCAAAATAAAGGCCCTTGGCAACTGCCAGACTGCCACCTTCTTTCCTGGGAGAATTCTACTGTTGTAAAGGCTGAAGCCCGATGACCAAAGGTCTGTGGTTTGGCAATGTTTCCTACTGTTGCTAATTACCCTAGGCCAGTGTTTCCGTTTTTTGGTAAATGGAAGGGAAGAAATGGATGCCAAGTTCTTGCTCAAGGTCATATGTGTGTGTGTGTGTGTGTGTGTGTGTGTGTGTGTGTGTATGTATATCTATACAGGAGGAAAGGAGCCAAGGTTTGAATGAACAGTGAGAGTAAGGTGAGAGGCTGAATGGGAAAAAAGAATCCTGAGCAAGAAAAGGCAAGCCTCCCCAACAAAATGGTGATGGCAGTAACAATGACCACTAGTGTATTGCTCTACTTAGAAAGCTGGACATTTCTCATGAGGCCATACACAGAATTTTTCTGTTTTTGTAGGGCTGGAACAAGATGAAAGGGAAGAAAGAACCCTGGGAACCACATCTTCTTCTTGGGCATTTAGCCTGGTTCTCTATCAAAAGTGAAATTCTGCTATAGGAAAGGGAAAGGAGGAGATTTTTGTCTGTTTCTCATTAAGGCTGGTAATCATTATGTCCTTTAGTTTGAATCAATATTGAAACAAAGGGTAGGGATACCCTTAGTGGGCAAAGATGAGACAAGTGCTTAGAAGTCTAAAACGGCACCCTCTTTGCTTTTAGTATATATAACTGGAAGATACAGGGTGTTTCAGGAAAAGAGGGAGAAAGGGAAGAGGGGAAATAAAATTTCATTTTTTAGGGAATATCTTTGGAATAGTGGAAACAGTGTTGAATTTGGAGTCAGAGAACCTGTGCTTAAATCTTGTCTTAGGGCCAGCTGGTGGCAAAGTGGATAGAGCACCAGCCCTGGACTCAGGAGGACCTGAATTCAAATATGACTTCAGACACTTGACATTTACTAGCTGTGTGGCCTTGGGCAAGTCACTTAACCGCAATTGCCTCTCCCCATTCCCCCCAAAAAATCCTGTGTTATATATTTACTAGCTGTGTGACTCTGGCCAAATCACTTGAGTACTCTGGGTTTCAGTTTTGTCACTGGAAAATGAGGGGATAGGACCCGATCCTCTAGAGCTAAGGTTCTTAATCTCTTCTGCTTCATGAATCTCCCCGGCAGGCAAAGGAATCCCATAGTATCCTCCTCAGAATAATGTTTGTAAACATATGTAAAATACATTGGATTACAAAGAAAACCAATTATATCAAAATATAATTAAAAAATATTTTTAAAGTCAACAAGTTCACAAACACAACGTTACTAACTCTTGATCTACAGTGTTCCATCCTGCCCTAAATCTGATCCTCTGGATAGAATGGCTATCATAGGATAGATTTTTATTTTAGTTTTCCAGTTACAGTGGCATAATGGACAACTGCTGAACACTAAATCAATGAGTGGACACTTCATCCCATCCAGTTGTCTTAACAACTGAAATAATTGAAATGTTAAAGCATCAAATCAGATTGATCATTCTATGCAATCTGTGGGTGGTTGAACCATGAATAGTCAACCTAATCATGCTTAAAAACAAAACTGTGTCAACAAGATGACAAAAATGGCCAGAAGACAAGGGACAAATTTGATCTGTCCCAAAATGTGTTTCCTGCACAAGCTGCCAAACTTTGAGAAGGTTGAAAGCACCCAAATGAGTCACATTTCTTCTAATGGTTGGATTTCATACAGATACTACTTCTATTCTCAAAAGTTATGAATCCTCCATGTTTAAATACTTTGGAAGAGAAGAAGAAGAAGAAGAAGAAGAAGAAGAAGAAGAAGAAGAAGAAGGAGGAGGAGGAGGAGGAGGAGGAGGAGGAGGAGGAGGAGGAAGAGGAGGAGGAGGAGGAGGAGGGTAAGCTCAAAATACAAAAGAGATAAGAAAAAATTGCTGAATGAGTAACTGACTGGCTATATCAATGCTTAGATGCACCAAATCATATGTGAACTTACATGAGAGTCCAAAAGTTATGTCAGTGATAACCTGGAGATTCTGATTTGCCAAGTTTCTTAAGATGCCCATTTAAAATTGTGCTGATCTTTGGATCAAAAGAGAATCTGATTCTGTTTCATAATTGGCTTTGGCATCTACAGAGTTAACTGAACAAGAGGAAAAAAAGAAATACATTTCAACTTTTTTCCTGTTTGAACTTGACCTATGATTTCATTGGCATACAGAACTCTTGCTGAGGAATTGCCTTTTCCAAGGCAGATCAGCAGTTATTCTGCAAATGATCATCCTAAAGAGTTGCCTGGGTCACTGAAAGATTAAATGATTTTCCCAGAATCACACAGGTATTGTTTGTCAGAGATGGGACTTGAACCCATGTATTCGTGACTCTGAGGTCAATTTTCTATTCACTAGGTAAGACTCATATATTTCAACTTTAAAAAAAAGCGGAAAGGATCTGTGAATCTCTCGGCCTAGGGGATTTATGATTTAGTAGATACCATCTAATGGGATGGTATGGTGCTATGCCATTTATGATTTAGTAGATGAATCCTAGGGGATTGTCTGAGTCATAGAGGTTAAGTAACTAGCCCTGAGCATCAGAAGCTAGATTCGAACTTCTGTCTTCCTGACTCTAAGCCCAGCACTCTACCTTCTAGGCAATGCTCTGTCTACATTTTAAAGAAAAACCACAGATCTCAAATTATAAACATTTCAGTCCTAATTGGGCATGTCTATCTGGACCTAAGAGGGTGCAGGTACCCAACTGTAAATGCTTTTTTTCTTTTGCACATGCAAAAAGTCTTATAAACATTCATGTTCCTCTTTTTAAAAATCTCTAAAAATTACAGTTAGATAGATTGGTAGCAATGCAGCCTACCCTGTGTGAAGAAAATAGAAATTGATTAGGAAGTGAGAGACTGTGAGAGACTGCAAATGAGTGAAAATAGCGTATGAGACATTTCCAGTGTAATTTTCCAATACTGATGTGAGTAGATACCACATGGTGTTAGAACTAGATGCATTATCAATAAATTTTTATTTAGCTGGAGGGTGATTTCTGCAGGGTTTTTTTCTCTTCTTTAAAGAATCCAAGCTCCTTTAATGCTAAAATCCATATTAGTGGGACATTCATTTGTACTGCTAATTGTATGAAACCTTAAAAATTCAGTTCCAGCCCACAGTGATTACGAACACATCTACTATGTAGCTGAGTGCTGAAGAAGAAAGATGGCTATCACCCCCTAGGGAAATAGAAAGTGAATCTTGAAAAGTCATTTTTTCCCATACAAATCAGGCAAGCGTGAGTGCTGGCGGAGGAAAATGTACTAATTTTGCCAGATGGTTGGCAGCATCTAAATATTTTGGTGCATCTGTATGACTGACTTTAGTTTTCATTTGTCCCATGGGTATCTGGCACCTTCAGAGGATCATCAATTGAGGGCTGAAAGAGACCCTTAGAGGATATTGGGTTCAAATCCCCCTTCCTCCCTCATCATTTTATAGATAATGCAACTAAGGCAAACAAAGGTTAAGTGACTTACCCAGGGTCACATAGCTAGTGTCTGAAGCAAGATTTGAACTCAGTTCTTCCTGACGCTAAGCCTATCATTTTATCCACTACACATCTGGGTTGCCTCTGTATCTTATGGATAAACTTGAGGGGGGACGGATCAAATTCCCTTTGGCCCAAGAATGAAGACAATTATAAATGGATGTCCTAAGGAAGTTGGCAGATTAGAATCTCCAGACTTACTCAGAAGGGTGAGTTGCTGAGATGATGACATCACTGGCATAGCCTGTGGACTCTCAGCTAAGACCACATATGATTTAATGCGTATACTGACTACTAGGCTTACTTCTAAAGTCAGTTCAGGTCAATTAGCTACTCCCAAAATAGAACAAATAACCAAAGGGTCAACCTAATTAGGTTGTTTTAATGGATGAAATTAAAATTTCTTGTCTTGATGAATTAACATGGCTTGATGAGTAGAAATGGTGCAGTTAGAAGAAGCCCTGGATAGGGAGTTAGAAGGACTGGGTTTCCATTCTAGTAACATCACTTAACATTTGTAGTCTTGCGTAAATAAATAATCGTTTGACCTTAAGAGCTTCGCTTTAGGAGTGGAAGAGACCTTAGACACCAACTAGTCCCCCAATCACAGATGTTAAGAGTTGGAAGGGACATCAGTCCATCTAGCCCAACCCACATACAAAAAGAATGCCCACTGAAACATAGCCACATGGTCTCTGCTTGAAGACTTCGAGGAGGGGAAGTCCATCAGCTACTGAAACTGCTTGTGGACAGCTCTAAGCATTAGGAACTTTTTCCTGACCTCAGGCCTAGACTGTCACTTTGTTACTTCCATGCAAATAGCATCATCATCCCATTTTCATAGATGAGGAAACTGAGACCGAGAAAGGTGAAACACCTTGCCAGGGTAACAAGGGGCAGATCTGGGGGTTGAATCTGGGTGCTTTGACTCCAAATCCAAGGCTCTTTGCTGTTCCTCTCAGGGTCTTCATGTCTTTATGTAAAATGAGGTTGTCAAACTAGATAAATGACCTCTAACCTTCATCTCAGCTCTAAAGCTTGGAGATAACAATCAGAGAGATACAAAAATCATAAGTAGTGCAAAGCCACTTTTTCTTGCTATCTATATCTCCTTTTGCATGAATTTGCAGACAGTCTATCTCCAAGAAAGAAGGTTGTTTTTTTTTTCTGTTGGAGGTTAATTTTGACATGATTTAACATACTTGGAATGCTCCCCTCTGCTTATTTCCTATTTGTTCTTTAAAGCCCAACTCAAATGCCACCTCCTCCCAGATGTCTATCTTGATTACCCCTGTTGGTAATAATATTCCTTCTCAGATCTTACCCAGCACTTTGTTTTGTAACTCATATGTATAACACATATAATGTATGTGTATAACACACAATAAAGAGTACATGACAAGCACCTTAGAAGGTCTGTATCTGTGAGGAACCATATCTCATATATAATGCTTATCTCTCCCATGACCTTGTACCGTGCCCTATTGAAAAATATTCATGTGGTCAGATTGTGCCATATAGGCTAGATGGGCTTTTTAAGTAAGTCTTAAACATATTTATCTTGGGAAAGTGCCGCTGGGCCCAGAACTAAGTAGGAAGAAAAAGATCAAGCTATATTAATTACATCTGGGAAATTACACAGAGTTTTCAATGATGCAGACTGCTCACTGCAGCAAAGATCTAGGTCTCTTGCTCCAGCAGATATCATATGACTGGGAATCTTGGGATATCATGACACTGAAAGAATAAAAATTACAAATAAGTCAAAGAGCAACGAAAAGACAGGTACCAACAGGCCAGCATATTAGTAACAAATGAAGTAATAAAATTAGGAATAAATGAAACAGTGTAGAAGGCATGTTTACTGCCAATCTGTATTAATGAAAAGGGTGAGTCAGTAATGTCACGAGAATGAGAGACAACAGATGACCAAGTACTACATCAGGACACTCAAGATATTAAAAAAGCAAGTATGAACCCACTTACCCAGTTCTTCATATCAATCAGTGAATAATACTCAGTGTGTTTAAGGGCTGGGTCAGGCAAAATGCAAAGAGAGTAGACTGCCCACCTGGAACTTATCACATACTGGAGGAAGGCAAGGTGTTTGTTTTTGAAGACTTTAATATTACAATGGATCTGTGATCTTCTTAGATATGGGTATTCCCTCCAGTGATTCAGATGGCAACCCATCCATATGCCTACTTTTAAAAAATATTTTATTTTTTCTAATTACATGTAAAAACAATTTTTAACATTTTCAAAAAAATTTTGAGTTCCAAATTCTTTCCCTTGCTTCTCTCCCCCCTTACGGAGAAGGCAAGCAATTTGATATAGATTATACACATGCAGTCATATAAAACATATTTCCATTTTACTCATGTTGTAAAAGAAAACACAGACCAAAAAATGAAAAAAATAAAGTTTAAAAAAAGGTATTCTTCAATCTGCATTCAGACTCTATCAGCTCTTTCTCTGGAGGTGCATTTTTAATCATGAAAGTATAAGACACCAAGAAGTAAAACTAGAAAAAATAGAAGGAAGTCTGAAACATCTCATGAGTACTTAGGAATTACCTTGGAGTCATTAGCTTCCACTTGCTCAATTCTAATTTTTAAGGAATTATTTTCTTCAGTGGACTTTTGAACTTCATTTTCCATTTGGTTAATTTTATTTTTTAGGGGGTTGTTTTCATTGGTGAATTTTTGTACATCTTTTGTGCTTCTTTTACCAAGCTGTTGATTTTTTTTTCATGATTCTCTTATATTACTCTCATTTATTTTCCCATTTTTTCCCTTCTCTTATTTGGTTTTTTAAAAATCTTTTTTGAATTTTTTCCAGGTATTCTTTTGGGGCCTGACACCAATTCAATCTATTTTTTGAGGCTTTGCATGTGGCCATTTTGACATTGTTGTCCTCTTCTGAGTTTGTGTTTTGATCTTCCCCATAGCCATAATAACTTTCTATGGCCAGGTTCTTTTTGTGTGTGTGTGCTCATTTTTTCCAGCCTATTTCTTGATTTTTAATTTTATGTTAAAGTTGGGATCTGCTCCAGGGTTGGTAGGGGCACTGTCTCAAACTTCAGATTTTTCATGATGCTATTTTCAGAGTTAATTCTGTGAGGACCTGTAAGTTTTCATTTCCTCCAAGGTGGTATGATCTAAGGAGAAGTGTGGTCATTGTTCTCCTGAACTGTGGTCTGGTCTGTGAGTGACCACAAGCACACTTTTCTGCTCTGGAGCCATCACCATGGTCCCTGCTCCCCTGGGACTGTAAGCTCTTGTGTTAGTGCTCCCCTCTCTGGGACTATGACCTGGACCTGCAATTCAGATTCCCATATGGACAATGCAACTGAGTCCTGCGTCCAGTGCCAGCGAAGTGTCCCTGTAATCATCTTCTGACCAGTTGTCCAGTGCTCTTAATGTCTGTGGTCTAAGAGCTCTAGAAGTCACTGCTGCTCCAGAATTCATTTTGAGGCACTAGTTTAAAGTTGTTTGGAGGGGAATTTGGGAGAGCTCAGGCAAGTCCCTGACAGAGTTAAACTGCCATTTTGGCACCTCCTCCAAGGCTTCTCCATTTTTAAAAAATAATTTTTATTGGAGCAGCTAGAGCTCCAGTCTTGGAGTCAGGAGGACCTGGGTTCAAATCCGGCCTCAGACACTTGACACTTACTAGCTGTGTGACCCTGGGCAAGTCACTTAACCCTGATTGCCTCACCAAAATATACATATTTACATTATCTGTTTCTTATATCACCATAGTATACTATGTATCCCTCCCCTTCCCCTTCTCTAAGAGCCACCCCACATAATAAATAGTGTTGGTTTCTTTAAAGATGAAAAAAAAAATCAGTATAACTGATCAATACATTGAAAAAGTCCAAAAAACATGCTCAATAAGTAACACTTGTGGACCTCCCACCTCTACCAAGGGATAGGTTGAGAGTGTATTCTAATATCTCTTCATTCGAGTCCCACTTGATCTTTATAATTTTGTTACATTTACTTTTGATTTTTTGGTGTGTGCTTGTTCTTTCCATTTGTTTTCTTGTAGTTACTGTGTATTTTGTTTTCTTGGCTCTGCTTACTTCACTCTGCATCAGTTCTTGTAGATGTTTCCATGTTTTCCTGTATTCACCACATGGATTATTTCTTACAGAGCAGTAATATTCTATCAAATTCATGTAGCGCAATTTGTTTAGCCACTCCCCAATCTATGGGTATCTACTTTGTTTCCAATTCTTAACTATCACAAAAAGTGCTGCTATAACTATTGTGGAGTATGTGGAGAGCCTGCCCATTTTTCATCACTCTTGTACATGTCCTGTCATAAATTAGTCATAGGAGATTCACCCAATGTACCAGGGTCCTCTTTTAGTTGTCCATCAATTTTTGTCAATTCTTTCTGGATAAAAGACCAGCCTATCTTTTTTTTTTTCTGGTTATACATTTCTTGGATAGTGTACTTTTCACTGCTTCTTCTGCATAATTACTTAACTGCAATGTGTTGCAGTCTGTTCATGTCCACCTTGAGTCTCCCCACTGCTCTGTGGGTGATTTTGAACTCTGATTTTTCCAGGACTATAATCTTCTGTGACTAGCACTCTTACGACTTCCCCTGGAAGATTCATTGTTAAATAATATGGGTCTTGGTCTTAGTAAGAGAGATGAATTTATTAAAATAACATATATTTGAATATTCTTCAGGATTCAAAAGAACAGTTTGGGTGTGGATGCTCCTTCAGTGGTATGGGTAGTCAGTCCCTCCACAGACACAGATCATAAATTAGGAGATAGTGTGGGTTTGGAGCCAGAGAGCCTGAGGGTAAATCCTAGCTTTGCCATTTACTAGCTGTGTGACCTGGGGCAGGCCTCATCTCCTCTGAGCCTCACTTGCATCATACATAAAATGAAGCAGATGGATTTGATGACTGCCAAGGTCATTTCCTACTCTAAACCTATGATCCCATAAAGCTTCCCAGGGCATTGGGTGAATCATCCATGAGGGAGCTAGGAAAAAGCAGGGATAAGAATCTATAGGATGAGAGGGTGTAACCTGAACACATGCAACCATCAAAATAAGTAAACTAGTTTTGGGATTTGCAGCCTTGGGAAATCACACCTTAGACTTTGGTTCCGTTAGTATTGTGCCCTAACCAGTTGAGCTAAATATCCAGTTCTAAAAAAAGGGCATGCACTGAGTCTGGTTTTCGGCAATGTTCTTGGGAGTATAGAAGCAGTATACTCTTTTAGGAGAGGAGGTTAGATAGCTTCCTCAAGCTTCTTCCTAGATTCCCTCTGAAGACCTCTTAAGCGTGAGCAGCCGCAGCTAGGTGTTCCACCCAGATCAGTGGAATCAAACATTGGCCATCAGGCTGCATGCATCCCAAACCAGATCAAATTTGTTATTGAGAAATATTGAACAAGATAAATACAACAAAATATAGACAATATTACATCTGTAACCCACAGGAATTCTTGTGTACGAATCTGTGGCCATTGTTTACATCTGAGTTTGACGCCCACCACTCTAGATTAAGCTGTCTGGGGACAGGGATCAGAGCTTCTATCGTTTTATTTGCCCCACAGTGTCTAGTACGGGCATACTCTGGCCACACCGTTACAGAAGTCTCAGAGGACAAGTAGGGGTGGAAGCATAGAATCCAGTGTCCCACAACAAGAGACTTTCTAAGGCTAGGCCCTCCTGTCTCAACTCTGTCTCTTTATTGACCACTTCTCCCTCTCTAAAGGCTCAGAAAAGGTCATTCTATATTGTACCTCCACAAAGGTGTCCTTCAGTGCCCATGCTAATTCTGGGGAGGATATTCCATTCTGCTGAGAGTGCTTCTCAAATTAGATATATTATGTGAATATCATGGTGTGTGTATTGTGAAGAGAAGATTGCAAATGTCATGAGAATTCCCTCAGTGAGGGCAGACGCTATTTCATTTTTTTCTTTGTAGTATTTGGGGTGGTAGAAAAAGCTAGGTGGCGCAATGAATAGAAAACAGAGCCTAGAGTCAAGAAGATTTGAGTTCAAATCGGATGTCAGGTACTTTCTAGCTTCACGATCCTGGGCAAGTCACTTAACCTGTTTCCTAATTTATAAAATAGAAGTACCTACCTACCAGATAGGTATTAAATGAGATAATATTTATAAAAATGCCTTGCAAATGTTAAATTGCTATATAATGCTATTGTTATTATTAATAAAATATCTTAAACATAACATGTTTGCTGAATTCAAGTCACAAAATCATAAAACTTCAGAGTTATAAGGGACATCACTGGCTTTCTAATTCAACCCCTACCTGAACAGAAGTCCTTGAGAATTGCTTCTGCCAGAGGATATTCAAAAATGTTTTTAGTGAAAGGACTATTTGTCTGAACCTTCTGGCTCTGAGTGATCTGTGGTAACAGATGATTAATAGCTGCCCTGATATTTCTACAATATGGACCCAACAAGAGATCTTGTAGCCTTGACTCACAGACCTCCCATTATCTCCCAGGGCAAATCTATCCAAGTGTTTTGATAGCTCTAACTGCCTTGATTCTGTATTCTTCTAGGGCTTATCCTTGCTTTCCAAATTTATGTTGTCTATGTATTATTTTTTTTTAAATTCTTGGAAAAGGTTTACTCTATTAAACCCATGGAGGCTAGAACCACTGCCTAGTCAACATTTCCAAACTGTCCTTGATCTGTGAGCCAAAAGTACATAAACTGTCTCCTCCAACTAACAGCACACACACACACACACACCCCCAAGCAAATGTTTCAATAGTAAAGCAAGAAGATTTCCGTTCAAAAACAACATGCCAATGTAATGCTTGGGGTTCTGTGCCTGATTTCTTTTTTTTTAATTATTAATTTATTTTGATTTATCAACAATAACTTCCATAAGCTTTTCAGTTTAAAATTTTTCTCCTCCTCCCTCCCCTGTTCCCTCCAAAGCCACATGCAATCTGATATAGGCTACACGTAAACATTCCTATTAAACATATTTTCACATTAGTTATGTTGTAAGGACTGTGCCTGATTTCCCTGATGATGTTTCCACTGCTGGGGTGCGTGACCAAGGAATTACACTAGAGAAACCCTAAGTGAGAGGGCTACAGAGGAAAATTGTTAAGATGTTCTATATTTCAATAAATTGTTTCTTCCATGATACTTTATATTTGAAGAGATTTTTTTTCTCCTTCATGGATTTCCAAATATTTTACAGACATTAATTAGACTAATCCTCCCATAACCCTTTGAGATTAAGTAGGCTCTATTATTATCCCTTATTAACAAATGGGGAACCTGAGGGCCAAAGAGCTTAAATCACTTGTGTGAGGTAACACAATGAGTCAGTGATGAAGAGGAGAACGGGGACCCAGGAGCCTTGATTTCCAATCCACAGCTATTAGCTACTAGAACTTACTCTTCAGTGTCACTTGGGGCTTTGGTTGGTTTTCCTGGAACAAAAACCTTGAAAATTCAGTTCTGTGAAAGAAAGAAGATATGATCTCGTGTCCCCATACTGGCTTTGGAACAAAGGGGAAGGCATATCCAGGTCTGATAATGTGTTTCTGAGGCAGAGCAACCCACAACATAGAAAAAGAAAAAGAATTGCTTTTTTTTTTTTTTCAAGAAAGACGTCGCTGTTCTTTGCAAGGCTGAATGCCCTTTGAATCTGATTCTAACAGTAAGGCCCAGCCTGCAGAACAAAACGGCCCCATTCACTTCAAACTAGAGTATTTTTGCTAAAACCTTCTTTGGAGAATTCCCAGTTTTGTTTAATAAATCACCAGGGCTTCTCTTCAAACCACCCAGCAGCAGACCCTAGTTTATCTCTAGAGTATCCTCAATGTTGCCAGGAGAAACAGAACATTCTCACTGAATTAACTACTGCCATGGGATACGAGACTATTTTGCATCTGAAGAAACACCCTCAAGAAAATGTTTTTTTTAAGAAAGAGAGAGCTTTAAGGTGGTTAGACAAACAGAAAGTCTTCCAGTCAGTAAGACCATACTTATTTAGCCATAGTCAGGCCTTGACTTCAGTACATGTCAGTCATGACTCTTAAAACGTTAAACATTTCACACACTGAAAGTTATAACTGAGATGTTTTCATCTGCTTTAAATTGTGTATGTTTCTTTGTGTCTTCTGATGTCTTCTGCACCTATAGTGACCCCCAACAATCAGGTTTCTGAGGGCCCTGTTATACTTGGGGTGGACATGAGTAGAGATTCTGGTGAAGCCTCAAAGGAGATAAAGATCAGCTTCCATGGGGCCAGAACTCAAAAGAACCTTAGACATCATCCTAAACCACAAACCAATGATTCTCACCATGTGAGAACCTTTCAGGGGAGGTCTGTTAGGCTAAAACTATTTTTATAATAGTAATCCTAAGATGTTATTTGCTTATTAAAATACTCCCTTTTCCAATTATTTTCCAACTCTGTGGGGCTTGATTTTCTTCATATGCTTCAATCAAAACAACATATCCCAACAGATTGAATTCAGAAGCAGATATGAGGATCCAGCTGTCTTTTATTAAGCCAGACATTAAAAAATTTTGCAAAGATTTGTAAAACAATACCACTCTTCTCAGTAATTCTATTGTATTTTGGAAAATGTAGTTATGTTTTCATAAAAATGTTATTAATGTTAACATGTAATGGGTTTATTATTTTTATTTTAAATGAATTAATATTTTTAAAATTCCTCACTTTTAATTTCTAATATTTTAAATATTAATAGATATAACCCACACAAGTAAAAGCTCTTTAGAATTCTCTTTAAAAATGTAAAGGGGTCTTAAGGGCAAAAAGTTTGAGAACTAATGACCAAGATGTTCAGCAGCCAAGTGGTAAAGTGGACAGAGTACTGGGCCTTGAGTCAAGAAGATCTGAGTTTGAATGCAGTCTCAGATACTCAGTAGCTGTGCGCTCCTAGGCAAGTCATTTAACCATTGTCTGCCTGAGTTTCCTCAACTGTAAAATGGGGATAATCGTAGCACCTACCTCACAGGGTTGTTGTGAATATCAAATGAGATGATATTTATAAGGCTTTTAGTGTAATGCTTGGTACATAGTAGGTATTTAATAAATACTTAGGCATATTCATTTTATTTTTTTTTAAGACTGATTTTCCTTATCTTGCAGGAGCTACTCACTGTCCTAATCCCACTTTGATCGGCATAGGAGCTTTGACTTGTTCCATTATCAGATCTTAGACAACCTAGTGTCCCTTCATCCCCAGAGCTCAGTATATGAATGTTGAACTTTCAGAGCCCTGATTGTCTTAGCCAACTGAAACTCAGAACTCCCAAGTTACAGAGATCCACCAGCCTCAGTCTGCCTTGTAGCAGGGATTACAAAAGTAGACTACCACTCCTGGCAACCCACTAATTTTAAATATAAGGAAACTAAGGCCAGAAAATCATTGGGTCATAGATTTAAAACTGGATAGGAAATGAGAATCATTTGGTCCACTATAATTTTAGTAAAATTATCATTTTACAGCAGGCAAAATGAATTTTCCTAGGTGAAGTTGATCACCACTTAGGCACCAATCAGGATATGAATCCGGTTTTCTGACTCCAAATAAGGTAAAGCAGACAAAGGGCAGGGCTTAGAGTCAGAGGACCTGGGTTACATTCCAACTCTGACACCTGCTTTGTGACCTCAGGCAAGTCACCCTCTCTAGGACTCAGTTTTTCCATCTGTAAAATGGATCTGTAAAATAGATCTGTAAAATGGAGACTTGATGATACCTTCAGGCTCCATACCTGAGATTTCATGGTCCTAAATTACACACTCTCATCAGTAACACAATGAGGACTCAGAGTAGTCCTACCATAAGCAATATAAGAATTATCTCACAGGCACAAGAAATATTGTCCCTGAGTAAGTTCACTTTCAAGTATATCCCACAGGGGGTGGAGTTTATATCAAGGATTTTTGAGGTGATCTATAGTGATGGAATGCTTTTAGAGGTACTGCCCAGACAGAATGTAGACTGAAGAAAGCATGTGATCAAGAAGAGAAAATGGTCTCTGAGTTGGTGATTCACAGTGTAAATGGGTATTCTTTGCCCTATTGTGTGAGGGTCTTTTTTTTTTTTAAACTCCATAAGGATTCAATCAGCTTAGTATGCCACTCAGGAGGTGAGTCCTGTGTTTGCATGCACATGGGAAAGAGAATTCCAGAAAGTCTACTGGCTTTTGTTTGTCAGGGACTGTGGGAGTAACTGAGTCAAAATGGGTAATGCTAGTAATTCATCATAAGACATACTCTAGGCTGGGCTGTTAGTTGCATATCTGATAGATTTTTGTTAAAGCCTTCTTATGCCTAGAGCAGGGTTGTCATAGCCTCTTTTGGCAATTGGGTGAAACCTATGTATCCCCTCCTTGGAATGACATTTAAAAATGCATAAAATAAAATACATAAAATGACAAAGGAAATCAAAAGCTAGTGAAAATAAAGATATAATTTTGTTTCCATCCAAGTTCATGCACCCCCTTAAATCTCTCTATGGACCACAGATTAAGAATCTTTGACCTGTTTATTTTGCTCAGCAAGTTATTAACAAAGAAAAAGAAATTAGAGGTGGAGAGGAGATGGCAGATATGGAATTATTTTTGTCATTTTAGAAAAAGATGAATAATCCTAATAAGGTAATCCCAGATAATACAAAATCCTCATTTTGCTGGATTAAACTACCTCCAACTCCTTTTATCAGAGCCATTGGCAAGCAGCCAAAATAACCAACTTGTGTTTCCTAGTCCAGAGAATATAAGTTACTTGAGGGTGGAGGTCCTTTCTTTTTGTCTTTGTATCTTCAACACCTAGTACAGCACCTAGTGTATGGTAGGCACTTAGTAAATACTTAGTGATTCATTGATGGATCATACAGCTTGTGGTTCAATATGATAGATCCTTTTGGGCTGACATCATGCATAGCCAGCAATTTGCCATTTTCCATTGTATGACTTCATCTTCTTCCCCATTAAATGTGCTACTGTTGCGTTGAGATGTGTATTCTAGTGTCCCCGTACCACAACTGCTACTTTTTTCCTCTTTCACAGAATATTTATTTTTTCAATTTATTTTATTTTTAATTTATGGAATAAAATAAGCATTTCCATAACACAGTATAATAAAAAAAAAGTGATTACACATGAAACTGCAAATCTATTATGTACAACTTGCTATTCCTTCTAAATACAATTATCATGGAAATTTCTTTCTTTTTCTTCTCCCCTTCTCCTCTACCCTAGAGATGACTACCATTAGACACAAACAGGTATATAGATGTAAAATTTTCTATATATACACTTCTATTTATCAGTTCTTTCTCTGGATGCAGATAGCATATGTTCTTTATTTTTAATTTGTACATTTATAATAGTCAAAATGGCTTATTTAACAGTATTGCTGTTAATGTATACTATGTTCTCTAGGTCCTGCTCACTTTACTCTTCACCATTTTGCGAGCCCCAGCCTGTGGGACCATGAGGGTAATTAGTGGAGGATACCTGATAGAGAACAATGCCTTTGCAGATGTCCCCATAACTTCAAACTTGTTCAAAATAAATGTTAGTTTTGCTGAAGCAGTTCGTGAACTTTTAGCAACTGACATGTATATTCCCATTTACAACACAACCCAAAGCTGGTTCCAGGCAGTGATCCTCTAGAGACACAGAGTACATCAGGGATTCTGTGTATGTGTCCAGGGGCCCTGCACAGGTAAATAAGGCTTCTCATAACAGCATATATCTCTGCCTTTAATTTAGCCACAACTCAGGGCTGCTGCTGTCTGGCATAGGGATGCGGTCCTTTAGACTCAGACAATGCCGTTACTAACAGTATTATATTCTGTGTTTATGGAGACAGCTGAACACAGGGATGTTTCACAAGCAAATCAGCTATCATCTGGCTTTTGTTTGCATCATACAACTGTGCATGTGGACTTACTGATCTCTGGAGCCAAGGTCTGAAGCAAGCAATAAATAAAATATTTTCTAAAAAATTCTTTTGAAGGAAAGATTTTAAGAAATCCAGCATATACCCTTACATAAACTGTGAATTGAGAGGGCAGAAGAAATAGATTTCCTATGTCTTTAGTTTTTTATTTTTTTACTGTTTAAGCTTTGTTGGATCCTAGAGTTTCTCTGGAATCTGGAGAATAAGATAGGAAGGTGAGGGTAGCATAAGTCACTATGTTTATATCACTTTGGAACTTTGGTGTATACACTAATTCACATTACATCCTCTTATCTTGTGCATTTCTTATGCATGGCCTTCCACAGAGTCTACCCAATGAATTTGAGATATTACTTAATATCTTAGGGGTACCAAGGAATCAGGTAACCCAGCCATCTGTTTCCCTTAATTCTTTTTTTAAAATTTATTTTATTTTCAATTCATGGAACAAAATAAGCATTTCCCATAACATAGTACAATAAAAAGATGATTGCATATGAAATTGCAAATCTACTATGTACAACTTGCTAATTCCCCCAAATATACAACAGAGTTATTGTGTAATTTTTTTTCCTTTTTTTTTTTCTTCTCTCCCCCTCTGCCCTAGAGATGGCTACCATTAGACACAAATAGGTATATATATGTAAAATTATTCTATATGTACTTCTATTTATCAGTTCTTTCTCTGGATTGCAGATAGCATCTTCCCTCATATGTCCTTTATTTTTAATTTATCTATTTATTATAGTCAAAATGACTTAATTGTTCAAAGTTGTTCTAAAAACAATATTGTAGTTACTATATGCAATGTTCTCTTGGTTCTGCTCACTTTGCTCTTTCTCATTTTGTGCAAGTCTTTCCATGCCTGTCTAAGATCACTGAGCTCATTTCTTATAGAATAGTAGTATTCCATCACTCCCTCAGTTCTTGATACATGGCCAGGCCACCTCCTTTCCTAGTCACACACATTAGTGAGAATGTTTTAAATGCTGTTTTCTGAGCACAAGTCATTGTGGCTAACTTTCCACAAGCTACTTAACTCCATCATTGGTCTTTCCATTGCCCTGGAGGCTATTGACGATTTTGATTTTTTTTGAGAAATTGATAATTCGTGATTTGTAGCCACAAAATATCCCGAGGAGAATATTTGTGTAAAGGAGATGAGATTAGGAGAGTGAATTACAGCAAGTAATGGACAATCATGAAAATATGATGAAATTTTCCAAATGTGATATCACCTGATCTCCTACCACTACTCAATTCTGTCCCAGGAGAATAAAAGTTCTTTGAGGGTATGGACTGTGCTTTTGCCTTGGGTCTATATTCCCAGTGCCAAGCAGGTACTTAGGTGCTTGTTGAATTGAATTGAATCTCTATCAACTGTCCAAATTACACGTATTGATGAACCATTTTGACTGGACTTCCAGTTGAATGTGTTAGCCTGTGCAACAAGTGTTTTTCATCCACTTTGTTTTTCTATCATTAATTATTCAATAAATCTCTTTCAGAAGGTATTCAGTTGTGACCTGGGCCTGTCTTAGGTCATTTTCTTGGTAGTTTAAATTTGAAATCAGAGTGAGTGAGATATTCCTGAGTCATTCAACAGTTTACAAAAGGAAGTCTACTTATGCAAAGCAGAAGACATTCAACAAGGATATTTAGGGAAGATATCACATCGATTCAGCTAAATAGCATTTCCCAATGTTAGTCATGTGTCTGCCTATGGTCAGCAGCCTCAGAGAGAACCCCAGAGTTCCTCTGGGTAGACATGCCGGAGATAGAGTGGATAGAACACTTGACTTAGAGTGAGGAAGACCTGAGTTTGAATCCTATTTTAGTCACTTATTAATTGTGTGATGCTGGCTAAGTCCCTTAACCTCTCTTGCTCTGTTTCATCATCTGTTAAGTGGGGATAAAGATAGCACCTACCTTATAGGGTTGTTGGTGAGGATCAAATGAAACAACATATGTAAAACTCTTTGCAAATCTTAAAATGCTATGCAAATATATTTTGCACTCAGGCAACCAGGAAGCCATGGCAGAGACTTAAGCAATCAAGTTTCAAGAAGAGTTTCAATCTCTTATGGGAAATAACTAACCCAACCTAGAAAGGGTAGGGACTTAGAAAAAACTGACTCAGCCTACATGTCAAGACCCTAGGAAATATTGCTACTACCATGCATTTCAAAGTGTAACACAATTATGTAATTTGTGAATAATAACATTTGGAGAATAATAAAAATTGATATTTATAGTTTGAGGACAAGACCTGTGACTTAATTGTTTAGGGAATTCCCAGATGAGAAAACTCTCTGCACCAGTCAATTGATCAACTGATCAATAAACGTTGATTACATGCCTACTATGTGCCAGCCACTGAGCTAAGTGCTGGAGATACAAAAAGAGGTAAAAGGTAGTCCCTGCCCTCAAGGAGCTTACAATCCAATACAGGTTGTCACTTTCTCTGCAACATATAGTCTTACAGACTTCTTAAGGGCACTGAGAGGCTAATTGAATTGACCATAGCCAGGAGGAATCAGTGGTGGGACTTGAAGCCAGATAGATCTTCCTGGCTCCAAGGCCATCTCTCTATCCATTTATGTATACTTTAAAGTTTACAAAGCACTGTTACATGCATTATCTCATTTGATCCTCAAAACAACCCTGTGAGATAAGTACTGCAGTTATTATGGTTCCCATTTTGTAGATAAGGAAGTTGAGGGTCAAAGAGATAAAGTGACTCTGATTATGTAACTAGTATCAGTAGCAAGATTTGAACTCAGATCTCTCCTGACTCAACTTGAATGTTCTTTCCACTGCCACCACTCTCTCTAACCACCCCATTGATAGGAAATTATTTTCTTTGGACCCTCTGCAGGACTCCTTCCATGACACTGGTAAATAAATACCTTATTTTACATCTCACTTGACATCAATATTTTGCATATTGATGAACAGCCTTAACTATCTATAACTGTTAATAGTCTGTAATTTTAATTGTATCAGATGTTGTCTTAACATACAATAGACCCCGTGTCTTAAGAGAGCTTTCAAGACTATATTTTGTTCTACTGAGCTAAATGGTTTTTTTTAAATCAATAAACAATAGACATAGCAAGATTTTATATTCTCTAAATGTCTTAGCCAGTTGTGGGACCATAAATGTGTGCCCTGCTGTAGAAAATTGTCTGTGACAATCTGCTTGTTATCTTCTCATTTTTCCATCATGAATATCTTGCATGTATGGATCATTTTCATAAAGATTTTGGGAGAAAACAGGCACCTGGATGAATCTTTCCTGATAAATTCTAGATTGCATCTTTTTGTGTGCAGTAAAAGTATGATCTGTGATTTTTTCCATTCTTTAAGAGACTCCTTTCCTTAACAGAACCACAGCTAGGATGGGGCAATCAGAGCTTTGTCTCAGGGAGGAAAATTTCCCAAGGGCAGGAAATTTGCCCCAGGATGAGAAATTTAAAGGTTCTCTGACAAGTAATTTGTTCCCTTAATGAAGAAAGAAGGGTCAATGCCTAGTGGTAGGTTATGAACCAGTGAGAGGGCAGGGGCTAATCATGGTCATGGGTAGGGAATTTAGTTCCAGCTAAAGCTGACCAGGTGATAGTATGATGAGAAGGGAGGTAGGAGCAGGCTCTTGTTGGCAGAGCAATTTAATCATTTCTTGAGGTTCCTGAAGCAAAAGCTAAAGGTAGATGGGACTCAAGCTCTGGCCCTGCCTTGGAATGACTAGTCACTTGATTGATGATTTTCTCATCCATACCT
Source organism: Vombatus ursinus (assembly GCF_900497805.2). NCBI lineage: Eukaryota > Metazoa > Chordata > Mammalia > Diprotodontia > Vombatidae > Vombatus > Vombatus ursinus. The sequence goes on from NW_020941197.1 coordinate 16,859,748, forward strand.
CTGTTTCAGGAAGGATTCCTCATGCTTTACCTCACTTGTGACTTGACTCAGTCTCCAGATTTCTCCTCCTCCTCAACCTCTGTGCTCCCATCTCTAGTCCCCTCCTCCAATTCTTTTATCTATCTATTTATCTAGATCTAGATCTAGATCTATATATATATTTCTATACATATATCTATCTTTCTATATGCATACACACACACATACACATTTCTATATACATACACACACATATATATCTGACTTCCTTGTATTTGTATCTCTGGTACTCAGCACAATGTCTGGCACAAGATACTTTATCTTTAATACTTTATGCTTATACTTAATACTTTATCTGTCTATTTATCTATCTACCTATCTATCTATACCTATCTTTCAAACTCTACCCTGTCTATCTATCTTATGTGTGCCTTGTCTATCTATCATTTATTTCTGGGGCAGCTAGGTGGTGCAGTGGATAAAGCACTGGCCCTGAAGTCAGGAGGACCTGAGTTCAAATCCAGCCTCAGATCAAACACTCATCACTAGTTGTGTGACCCTGGGTAAGTCACTTAACCCCAATTGCCTAAAAACAATAAAAAATTTTTTTAAAATATCGTTCATTTCTGTCTTATCTATCTATGTCTATCTTGTTTGCTACTCTATCTATCCTATGTCTGTCTGTCTTGTCTATCTATCTATCTATCTATCTGTCTGTCTGTCTGTCTGTAGGGAGGCCTGGCCCTGGTTCAATAAGCCAATTCCCTTGGTGCCCCCTTGAGGGACCACCTATCAGCATTGTGGGGATCAGAGGCAGACTGGGAAAATCATGTGAGGAATAGAAACATCCCAGAGTGTGTTGCAGGGGAGGGGGGAAGAGAGGAACGACAGACACCCCAATATAACTGCACCCTAAATTCAGATGGGAAAAAAAGAAAATCTTTGAGGCACATCAACTTATAACAACTAGTCTTTCCAAAAGAATTTGACTGTAATGAGATAGCAAATGATGAGTCTATATGATGCCGCAGGTTCAGAACACTGGCTCTAGATTCTGAAGATCTGAGACTGAATTCTCTATTTACCACTTACTACCAGGGTGACATTGGATAAGTCACTCTGGTTATCCTGTCCTCTGTTTCTTCATTTTGCAAATGATGGCTCTCTGCGAGGAGGGGATAGGGTAGGATTCAGTGGGGGTGGAGGGCAGTACTTCAGGGATCTCAGAAATGCTAGAATTCTTCAATATTTGAGTTTTCAACATCTTCTCAATGTGGTCTGCTGAGGGATAGGGGTGGGGTGGAGGGCACTGCAGGGAAGCGTCTCTCCCAGAGTGCCATTCCTTATAAAAACAACAAATTTTAAGGAGTTCAGCAGGACTAACAAGCACGTCAGAAAAGTGTGATCAAATACGCAATGTTCCACACCCATAGTGCCCTACCACTACAAAGAAGGAAGGAGAGGTGCTTTTGCTTCTCTTACAACTATAATCTATGAAGTATTTGTGGTCTCAGCCCCTTTGCTAGGTGGATATGATCACTGTCTTAGATGGTAGCCTTGTCACCGAAAAGGAACAGTCTTTAGAAAGTCTTTCATCATCATGGATTCTCCATTTACTGCATGGGCTATCTCCTCTTTGATTTCCTTTATGAACAGTATCCATTATAGCACTCCCTACAGGGTTTTCTTTGGGCAAAATTAGAAAGTATTCTCTTTGTTTCTTGGTATCTTCCTATCTCTTTTCTTTTCTTGGTGAGGCAATCAGGGTTAAGTGACTTGCCCAGGGTCACACAGTGTCAAGTGTCTGAGGCTGAATTTGAACTCAGATCCTCCTGATTCCAAGGCTGGAGCTCTATCCTCTGTGCCACCTAGCTGCCCCTTCTTTTTTTTAAATTTTTATTTATTTTTTTTTAATTTATAGGATAAAACATTCTTCCTAATTCTTTTTTTTCTTGCCAACACTCCTGACCCCTCACCCCCCAATCACTGCTACCTATTCCTTGTCCCATTCCTGATAATTCCTGTTAAGGTATCAGCTAATTAAAGTTTTTCAGAAAAGGGATTTATAGTGTGGATCCTCCTAGGAATATTTACATTTTGATAGGGGAGTTTTGAGGACCAAATAGATGCCTGTAGGCTCTAAGAGTCTATTTATAATTCTGTGTACATTGCTGCTGTCATGTATCCTTGGCACCCATGATGTCAGATCCATGGCAATGCCTCATTTTTCTGCTAGCCCAAGAACCAGCCAGTTGGCTCTTTCTATTGGGTTTCTGGGCTCCTATTTCCCTAGGTTTTCCAGGTAGCTCACCATAACAACCCCTACTGAAGGATGACTCCTGGGTGTCTTCCTTATAGGTCTCCCTCCCCCACTTCGTGATAATGTCATACCAATGTCTTAGGTGTTCTCAAAATGTATTTTTCATTGTGGCACAGGAATATAATGGACTATTAGTGTGCTGTAAGAAATTATGAATATGATCAATACAGAGAAGCATGGACAGACTTATATAAACTGATGCAAAAGGATCATGAAAACGACATCCAGATTGACTAAAGAGATTCAATGGATTAAATAACAGCCACAAAACAGTGACAAAGGAATGGAGTAACTTTACAAAGACCGAGCACAGCCTCCAAAAAAGATCCAATGAGATGCAGCTCCACATCCCTTTGCAGAGGTAGGGGAGCCATGGTGTTGTCGGATTTTTTTTGGGGGGGTTGTATTGTTTGACTGATTTTTCTCTTTATTTTTGTTTACAGCAACAGGGGGTTAGTAAAGGATACGTATAAGGCAAAATTCAGGCAATGTAAAAAACAAAGATATCAATAAAATATATTCCCCCAAATGGTATTCTTTTAACAAAGCGAGAGAGGAGAAACATATTAGGTAGGACAACTAGGCTAGAGGGCAGGAAGGGTGATGGTACAGAAACAGATGGAAAAGATCATGGTTTCACAAGTTGCAGTGGTTCTTACATTTTAAACCTAGTTCTTAGCACTAACTGCAGGACCTTAGATATCTGCTGCCCAATCTCCTACATTTTTTGATGGAGAGCCAGATGGTTTCAAAGGCCTTGCCTCCTACATTCTTTTTTTTAGCAGAAGATTCATACACCATATACCCAGTTTTCTTCCCTTCACTCTTCACATATTCTTCTCTTACAAACCTAAGATTTTACGTTGATCCCACCTCTTCTTTCTTGGAAGGGAAAAAGCTTCCCTCTGAAGCTAAATTGTAGAGTACCACCTGCACATTTGGCCAGAACCATGAAGGGCAGGCTGGGAGGAAGAATGCTTATTAATTTACTTTATAAACTGTACAACATAATAAACCAGCAAACCTAGAGAAAGGCTAAACAGTTTTTTTTAAAAAAGCCTTTTTTTTTTTTTAAGTCATGTGCTGGTTTGAAATGCTGTTGTTCCTTATGCATGGAATGTACTCCCTACTCAGCTTTGCATCTTCTGTCAAGATACAGTTCAACCACCCCCTTCTATATGGGACCTTTCCTGATTCCTCCAACTGCGTGTACCTTCCATTCTAAACCTCCTGAATTGAACCACTTTGTGTTTATTCTTTTAATCTATACAGACTGATAGATGTGAGGCAGTCAATGAGCTCTGGACTTGGAGTCAGGGGGATCTGAAATCTAATCCTGCTGTCAGGATTACTACTTACTAGCTGTATGATCCTGGCAATTCACTTAATCTCTCTCAGCCTCAGTTTCTCTTTTTTTCCTCCTTTCCTCCTTCCTTCCTTTCTTTCTGCAATCAGGGTTAAATGACTTGCCCATGATCACACAGCTAGTAAGTGTCTAAGGCCAGATTTGAACTCAGGTCCTCCTGACTCCAGGATCGGTGCTCTATCCCCTTCACCACCTAGCTGCCCCCACCCTCAGTTTCTTCATCTGTAAAATGGGGGTAATGATAGCACTTACCTCACAAAGGTGTAAAAATCAAATGAGATAATATATGTGAAATATTCTGAAAACTTCAAAATGCTAGAAAGTCAAGACAGGCAAATTCTAAGACAGGCTTGCTGGTACTTAATATTCTCCAAATATGCAACACGAGTTGGTTATGTTTTTCTTTGTACACATCCGATACAATTTTTGCACTCTTGGGCAACATCTGCAGTCATCTCAGGCCAGTAGAATTGGTTGTTTGCCAATTCTCGGGGCCCATATGATCAAAGTCATCATGGCTATTGAGTAATATGCTTTGGATAGCATCCACTGATTCTGAGATCATGGTTGCTACCCCTGCCTTTTTTACTTTCCCTGAAGCACAATAGATTCTGCTCTAGCCTCTTATTTTTAACTCTGTGCATCTTTCTGTTTCCAATGTGCTTCGTATAAACAACATATTATTGGATACTGCTTTCTAATCTGTTCTACTGTCTTCTTCTGTTTTATGAGTGAGTTCATCCTATTCATGTCCTGTATTTTCCTCCATCAGATTGTCTTCTACTTAGTCTCCTCTTTCCCCTCCCCTGCTTCTTCTTTAAGAATTGGTTTTGCGTCTGACCGCTGCCTCTTTTGATACACCCTCCTTCTTATTCTCCACCCTACTCCTTTTTTCAAAAGTCCCTTTCCTCCTACTTTCTTGCTGGGTATTATGAATTTCTGTACCCAGCTGTGCATGTATGTATTCTTCCCTCCTTGAACCAGTTCAGATGCGAGTGAGGTTCAAATGTGGCCCCCTCCTCCACTGGTCCCTCCAATTGTATAAACTCTTCCTTGAGAATCCCATTTACATGAGATCATTTCCCCCATTTTTCCTTTCCCTTCTCCTCTTCTCCCGGTGTATTCCTCCTCCCCACCCTTCCATTCTTCTTATGAGATCATCCAAGCACACCCAGTCTCTCTTAATTAGACTCCCTCTAAGATCCTTGGAGGTGATAAATTTCTGCATGACCACATATATTATCTCTCCACATAATAATACAAACAGTTTAACCACAGCCATGTTCCTATATTTGGTCACAGCTACTCCTTTCCTACCTGAATCTGTAATGTGGAACTTTGTAAAGATTGACACCAGTTCTTGCTCCCAGCATTAGTTCAGCGCTCTCCTAGAATATCTCTGTCTTGGTATTTCCTGCTGTAGTGCTCCATCTCAGTTCCCTTTACATCCCTGGGTGTCAGAATGCTCCAGGTCCACTGTTGCAACCATACCATGCTCCCAGTCAGTCCCCATCCCAGTGTCTACAGACCTTTCCATCTGTCCTCCTGAGTTGCTCTCAGCTGGAAAGATGACTCGCTTTGACTTCTTCTTGACTTTCTCAATCAGATTTCAGCTCGGAACATCTTCTAGGTGTTGTACAGGTGTATTAGGGAGAGCTAAGCAAAAGTGCTGATTCTCATTCTGCCATTTTGACTGTCCCTGAAGCAATCATTCTTCACCAATAAGGAGAGTATTATGCAAATGGGCTTGGGCTCTATCTATAGAGCTCTTTCTTTTTTTTGGTGTGTGAAGCAATTGGGGTTAAGTGACTTGCCCAGAGTCACACAGCTAGTAAGTGTTGTGTGTCTGAGGCCGGATTTGAACTCAGGTCCTCCTGACTCCAGGGCCAGTGCTCTATCCACTGTGCCACCTAGCTGCCCCTGAAGCTCTTTCTATCCTTAGATCCTTCAAAGTGCTCATGGATGTTAGATTAAGATCTACTCTAGAGCTCACATTCTACCTTGGAAACCCAACAGTACTGCCACACCTTTATCAAACATTGGAGTAGGAGTGGAGGACTTTACAGGTATCATTAGTATGTATTTTAATGAAGAAACTTTTTTTAATGTAAAAAATTTACACTGGCAATCTGATATTCAGCCCTTGTAATAAAACATCAACCATCTCTACCTGGTGGCTATAAACTCTAATTTCAGAAAAGTGCCCAAGAGCTTCATATGTAATGAAAGCAGAAACTAAAGTTATAAAAGTTACAACCAATTTCCTAAAGTGGTCATAGACAGGAGTAGGCCTCAATAAAATTGTCAAGTGGATGGAATTTGCCATTGATTAGCTGTCTGACCCTGTGCATGTCATTATTACCTCTCTAGACCAGAGTTTCTTCATGTGTATTATGGATTTTTTGAGGCAATGGACAGAACGATATAATAGAGAGAAGGAAGAATTTGAAGTTATAAGACCTGAATTCAAATCTGTGTTCAGCCGCTTACAACTGTGTGACTTTGGGTAAGTGTTTAACTTCACTGGCCCTCAGTTTCCTCATGTGTAAAATAAGAGGGTTTGATTGGATGACTTCTAAGATCCATTCCAACCAGAGGTGTTCTGGAGCCAGTTGTCAGATTGTTAAATTTTCAATGCAAGCATTTATACTATAAATTAGTGCTTGATTTACTGTTTTGTTGATTGTCTAGACTTGTGAAACTGATGGAGAAAATGTTAATAATGTTGATTAAACTTAAAAGTGTATCGCAGGCAGCTAAGGTGGCACAGTGGATAAAGTGCTGGCCCTGGAATCAGAAGGACCTGAGTTCAAATCTGGCCTCAGGCACTTACCAGCTCTGTGACCCTGGGCAAGTCACTTAACCTTGATTGACTTAAGAAAAAAGTGTGTGGGAGGGCAGAGGGAAAGCAGTGACTGTCTTGAGCTCTCTCCCAAAGCCCTCCAAATACCTAAAAAAATGGCTCTAAAATTCTAAAGCAGCAGAACCCACAAAAAGACAGAGTGAAACAAATTTCCAGCCAAAGACAGCCTGGATGGTTGATTGGAAAGGTATATCACTCCGAGTGGGGAGAAGAGCGCAGTTCGGTGTGGGCGCACAGACCACAGAGACCTGGAGCAGGCCTCAGAGAGCTGAATCACAGGCTGTGGTGGTTTCCAGACTTCTCAACCCACGAACTCCAAAGACAACTTAGAAAGTCAGTGCGAAAAGTCTGTGACTGCGGTGAGAGAGGAGCTAGGTCTCAACCACAAGTCTGGAGTGCGGCCTGGGGCAGCGGCTTTTTCCTGAGCTTCCAGCCCATAGACTGAGGGGGAATCCAGTGGCTGATCAGAGGGGGATTGCAGGGATCTCTTTGACAGTGCTGAGGCAGGAATCTCTTGCTCTACCAGTGCTTGGATCTGGGTCACAGTTCTGAGCGGCGGTCCTGGAGCGAGGAGGAACGCTGGTGCAGTGGAGCTTGTGGTGGTGGAGAGAAAACACCTCGCCCCTTATCATAGCACCTTGGAAGAACTGAAAATTTTCATGTCCCTAAAGTACCTCTGAAAACAGCTGTACAAACCCCTGAAGCTTGGGACAGTACACTCTTCACATTGGAAACAGACTTTTACCTTAACAAAGAGTTTGAAACTCAAGTAATTGGCCAGGATCATGAGTAAGCAGTGCAAAAAGAGTCAGACTATATTATCTTACTTTGGTGACAAAGAAGATCAAAACATACAACCAGAAGAAGACAACAAAGTCAAAGCTCCTACATCCAAAGCCTCCAAGAAAAATATGAATCAGTCCCAGGCCTTGGAAGAGCTCAGAAGGGATTTTGAGAAGCAAGTAAGAGAAGTAGAGGAAAAACTGAGAGTGATGCAAGAAAATCATGAAAAACAAGTCAACAGCTTGCTAAAGGAGACCCAAAAAAATACTGAAGAAAATAACACCTTAAAAAATAGCCTAACCCAAATGGCAAAAGAGGTCCAAAAAGCCAATGAGGAGAAGAATGCCCTTAAAAGCAAAATTGGCCAAATGGAAAAGGAAGTCCAAAAGCTTACTGAAGAAAATATTTCCTCAAAAATTAGAATGGAGAAATTGGAAGATAGGGACAATTTGAGAAATCAAGGCATTGTAACATTAATCAAAAGGAATGAAAAAATAGAAGAGAATGTGAAATATCTCATTGGAAAAACAACTGACCTAGAAAATAGATCCAGGAGAGAGAATTTAAAAATTATTGGACTATCTGAAAGCCATGATCAGAAAAAAAGCCTAGACATCATCTTTCAAGAAATTATCCAGGAAAACTGTCCTGATATTTTAGAACCAGAGGGCAAAATAGAAATTGAAAGAATCCACTGATCTCCTCCTGAAAGAGATCCCCAAAGGAAAACTCCTAGGAATATTCTAGCTACATTCCAGAGTTCCCAGGTCAAGGAGAAAATATTACAAGCAGCCAGAAAGAAACAATTCAAGTATTGTGGAAACACAATCAGGATAACACAAGATTTAGCTGCTTCTTCATTAAGGGACCACAGGGCATGGAATATAATATTCTGGAGAGCAAAGGAGATAGGATTACAACCAAGAATCAACTACCCAGCAAAAATGAGTATAATTCTTCAGGGAAAAAATGGTCATTCAGTGAAATAGAGGACTTTCAAGCATTCTTGATGAAAAGACCAGAGCTGTATATTTTCAAATATAAGACTCAAGTGGAACATGAAGAGGTAAACAGGAAAGAGAAAATCATTAAGGTTGAACTGTTTACATTCCTGCATGGAAAGATGATATTTGTAACTCATGGGACCTTTGTCAGTATTAGGGTAGTTGGAGGGGAAAAAATTATATGTATGTATATATAGATATAGATAGATAGATAAAGGGCACAGGGTGAGTTGAAGATGAAGGCGTCATATCTAGAGAATAAAATTAAGGGGTGAGAGAGGAATATACTAGGAGAAGGAGAAAAGGAGAGGTAGAACAGGATAAATTATCTCACAAAAAAAAACAGAAAAGAAAAGGGAAATGGGGGAAGGTAAGAGGGAATCTTATTCTCATAGGATTTGACTTAAGGAGGGAATAACATACACACTCAATTGGGTGTGGAAATCTGTCTTACCCTACAGGAAAATAGGGGGTGAAGGGGACAAGAGAGTAGGGGAATGATAGAGAGGAGAGCAGATTGGGAAAAGGAGTAATCAGAAGCAAATACTTCTGAGGAGGGACAGGATAAGAAAGAATAGAATAAATAGATGGGCAGGATAGGGTTAAGGGAAATAGAGTTAGTTTTTCACAGCATGTCTACTATGGAAGTGTTTTGCATAACTGCACATATATAACCTATATTTAGTTGCTTGCCTTATCAATGAAGGTTGGTGGGGAGGGAGGAAGGGAGAAAATTTGGAACCCAAATTTTTAAAAATACATGTTTTAAAAAAATGTTTTCATATGCAACTGGGAAATAAGAAATACAAGAAATGGGGTACAGAAATCTATCCTGCCCTACAGAAAAATTGAAGGGGAAGGGGATAAGAGAAGGGTGGGGGAGAGATAGAAGGGAAGGCAGACTAGGAGAAGGGGTATTCAGCAAGCATGCCATCTTGGGGTGGGGGAGGGGCGAGATGGGGTGAAAATTTGTAACTCAAAATCTTGTGGAAGTAAATGTTGAAAACAAAAAAATAAATAAAAATTATTGTACAAATAAAAAAATAAAAAAAATAATAACAAATCTCTAGGAAAAGTGCCTTAAGGCCAGCAAAAATGTAAAAAAGAAAAAGAACCTCCAGAAATTTAAGAGTTTAAAGTGTAATACTCAGCTGCTCATGAAGATGGAAGACAAATATGTGAAGGGAGGAGGGAGAGCTGTGAGTGAGCCAGAATTGCCCAAGTAAATTCTCCTGTGCTGGAGTCCTCACTGGGTCACTAGTCAATTCCATGCATTGGCGGTTATGTGTGCCGCTTAGCTCCTAGAGTAGGGAGGATAAGGACTTTTTTTCTAGATACTGTGAAGGAGAGTACCAACCAGCTTCCCTAGAGATAGAATCCTCTAGGTCTGAGCAATACATAAGGGCTGAGCTAGGGTAATTCAAGTAAGCAAGTAATTAACTCCAGTGATAAGCTTTCACCAGAGGTCTGAAGCCTGGGAGTCTGAAAGTAGTTTTGGTCACTAGAGCACGGTTTTAGTTATAAAAAGAAGTTTGTAAATCCAGAAAAGCAGATGGGAGGAGCAGAAATAGATGTAGATAGGCCCAAGGGTAAAAAACTGTCAAGGCCTTTCCCAAGAATAGAAAGGAAAGACAAAGACAAAGATTAAGTTAAGTTAATAATGATGATCAAATTTTCATCAGGATCAGTGTATGACATATCTTTCGTTGTTGTTCAGTCTTTAAGTCATGTCCAACTCTTCATGACCCCATGGACCATAGCACGCCAGGCCCTTCTGTCCTCCATTATCTATCAAAGTCTGTCCAAGTTCATGTTCGTGGTCTCCATGGCATTCCGTCCTCTGCCATCCCCTTTTAAGGAAGGAGTAGTTTTTTTAATCAACAAACATGAACATTTTCATATACATAGAACAGAAAGAATGACAAAACACGAAACCAGCAACCTCTATTACGTACAGCTTGCTTTTAAAGTATATATTCAATTTAGCATAATAATACTTCCTTGCTTTTCTATATTCTCTTCTGAATTTCCTTCTGCTCTCTGTGAATTTTTAAATGCTTCATTGATGTTCTTCTCTCTTTTCCATATCATCATTATTATTATTCGCTAATCTTCTCCCAACATTCTCAGCTCCCCCTCAACCTCCTCAAGTAAAAGCCCTTTTCTGAGGTAGCTGATGGTGCAGTGGATAGAGTCCTGGTCCTGGACTCAGGAAGAACCGAGTTCAAATCAGGCCTCAGACACTTACCTGCTGTGTGACCTTGGACAAATCATTTAAAGTCAAATTTGTTAAGTCATTCCCCAGTTGAGCGGCACTCACTTTGTTTCCAGGTCTGTTATAAATACATATTGTACACTTTTGTACACATAGGTCCTTTCCCTCTTTCTTTGATCTTTTTGGAAGTATATATGCCTAGTTGGGATACAGCTTCAAATAGATTTTGATAACAGTTGGACTAATTCTCAAATCTACCAATAATTCATTAGTGTGCTTGGTCTTCCAAATTCCCTTTAACTATTACTTCTATCATTTATCTATTGATAATGGTTTCTGTTTTTATATATTTGTATCCATTACCTTTATATCTTGAACATTAAATCTTTATCAGGGACCTTTGCTATGAAGATTTTTTTTTCTGAGTTAGCTAGAAAATTGTCATTGTTTTGATTTTTTGTGTGTAAAGCCTTTTCAATTTTATTTAATAAAATTTGTCCATTTTACCTTTTGTGAGTATCTTTACACTCTTATTTAGCCAAAATTCTTCTCATAACCATAATTGAGAATATTATCTCTTTCTTGTCTCCTCTAATTGGATTATGTCATCACATTTTATATCTAGGTCATGTATCAATTTAGATCTTATTGTGGTATATGGTGTAAGATATTGTCCTAAGTCTAATTTTTCCCAAATAGATTTCTCATTCTCCCAACAGTTTTTGTCAGATGGTAAGTCTTTGCCCCAGTAGTTGATGTCCAAATACTATGTTACTATGTTCAATTGCTTCTGGGTCTTGCATACTTAATCTGTTTCCTTGATTAGCTTTTCTTTTTTTAACTAGTACCAAATTGTTTTGATGATTATTACTTTATAGCATAGGTTGAAATCTGTTACTGCTAGTTCCTTAGTCTGTCTCACTTTATTTTTCATTATTTCCCTTGAGATTCTTGACCTCTTCTTTGTCTAAGTGCTACAAAGTAATCTTTTAGGAGTTTAATTGGTATGGTACTGACTCTGTAAACTAACTTAGATGCTATTGTCATCCAAATTATATTAACACAGCCTAACCATAAGTAATTAATATTTCTCCAAATTTTCCCTTTTATTGCTTTCCTTTATTTCTGTAGAGTGTTTGTGCATATTTAATTCCTATGTGTATCTTGTAGAATAGATTCTTAGATATTTTATATATTCTATAATAATTTTAATGGATTTTTTCTTTCTTCCATCTGGGTTTGGTGGAATAAAGTGAATGAATAGCTGATAATTTTATCACTTTATTTTATATCCTGCAATTTTCTCAAGTTATTATTTCAATAATTTTTATTTGACTCTCTAGGGCTTGCTAGGTAAACCATATCACCTGCAAAAAGCAATACTTTTGTTTCTTATACTTTACTATGCTTACCCCCTCAATTTCTTCTTATCTTATTGCTAGAATTTCTAAAACTGTGTCAAAAATAGAAATAACAATGGATATTCTTGATTTAAATCTAATTTCACTAGAAAGGCCTTTAATATTTTTCCATTGCAGATAATGATAGCTCTTGGTCTTAAATAGGTATTATTTATTATTTTGAGGAAATACTTATTCTTATTTAAATTTTTTTTTTAACAAAAACAAGTCTCTCTGTTTAATTAGATTTCCTCTACAACCCCTGGTGATCTTAAAGTTCTGAGGGGTTACATGTATCATCTATAATAAATATATATAATATATATATATATATTGTCTACAGTAAGAATGTAAACTGTTTAACCTTGTTTAGTCTCATATGATTTCTCACTCATGTTTACCTTTTTATGCTTCTCTTGACTCCTGTGTTTGTCTGTCAACATTTCTACTTAACTCTGATCTTTTCATCAGGAATGCTTGGAAGTCTTCTATTTCTTTAAAGATCTATTTTTACCCCAAAGGATTGTACTTAGTTTTGCTGGGTAGGTAATTTTGGGTTGTAAGCCTAGATCCTTTGTCTTCTGGAATATTGTATCCCAAGCTCTCCACTCTTATAAAGTAGTGGCTGCTAAATCTTATGTGATCCTGATAGTGGTTTCTCATTTGAATTCTTTTTTTTTTTTCTGGTTGCTTATAGTATTTTTTTTTCTTTGACTTGGGAGCTCTAGATTTTGGATGTAATATTCCAAGGAGTTTTCAATTCAAGGTTTCTTATAGGAGATTTTCAGTGGATTCTTTCAATTTCTACCTTGCTCTCTGATTTTATGATTTCTGGATATTTCTGGATAATTCTGGAGGATTTATTTTATGATTTCTTGAAATATAATGTCTAAATTTTTTGTTTGTTTGTTTGTGACTTTCAGGTAGTCCAATGTTTCTTATATTATTTATCCTCCTGTTTTCCTTGTCAGTTGTTTTTTCTACAAAATTTCACATTTTGTTCTAGTTTCCTTTCATTTGGTTTTTATTATTTCTTGATGTCTCACAGAATCATTAACTTCTATTTGGCCAATTCTAATTTTCAAGGAGTTATTTTCTTCATTAAGGCTTTATAATTCTTTTTCTAAGCTATTAGCACTGTTTTCATATCTTTCTTCCCTGGCTTTTGCCTTTTTCCCCATTCACACTTTTAGAACTCTTATTTGGTTTTTAACTTCATTTTTAGCTTCTTCCTTAACTTTTACTTTAACTTTTCTAGGAATCTTTTTTGGATATATGTCCAAGCTGCATTTTTCTTGGAGGCTTTGCTTGTTGGTTTTATGGAATAATTCTCTTCTGTTATGGGCAGGTTCTTCTTGTTTGTTTGTTTGCTCATTCTTCCAGTCTACCTCTTGACTTTATATTTTATTTTAGTTTTGGGCTCAGCACATTTCTTGGGAGTGGAAGGGTGGGGGCGGGCAGAGTTGTTAAAATGTCTGACATGAGCTTCTGTACTCTTACATCCTCCTATTTTCATAGGCCTGACTGGGAGCCTGTAAGCTTTCAGTGCTCCCAGAGTAGTGTGATCTGGGGGCAGGTCACTTAATCCCCCTCCTAGTCTGAGTTCTGCAAGTTCCTGACCCAGGTTTGGGTCTATTGGCTTATTTCTTATTGGGAGTTTCAGCAGACTGCTGTTGACTCAGTCACTATTAAGCAAATGGAAGCTTCTTTAGGTTCAGAGCAACTGAACTGTTGGTTTCCCTTTGATCTGGGATGCTGTGCTCCACTCCAGGGATTAAGGTACCATTTGCTTCTGGAACTTGCTCCTTGTTCAGTACACAGCTAGGGCCAATGGTTACTACTCTTCCTCTCCACTCTGGATCTGTGGTCTGGCACTGCATGGTGGGCAACAGAGCTGTCAGGTGGCACCCATTCCTGTACCCAGCACTTGCTTGGGGATCCCCTGGGATCTCTTTCTGGTACCCTATCTTGGCCCTCTCTTAGCCCCTGGTATTGAAATATTCCCCCCTAAATTCATTGTGGTTTCTAGTCAGCCCCCAGCCCCAGTGTCTGTAGACCTCCGCGTAGGAAAAATGACTCAATTCTTCTTGGCTTTCCCATCAGAATTGCCTGGTATGGGAGAGCTGAACTCCAGTATTTCCTCTCACTCTGCCATTTTGAATCTGTTCTCTCGAAGGCCCTTTATTAATTATAATCATTGTTGTAGTCAGAAAAGGATGTATTTATATTTCTGCTTTTCTGAATTTTGAGTGTTTATGCCCAGCACATGGTCAACTTTTAAAGGTACCGTTCCCAGCTGAGATATAACTATATTCCTTTCTATTCCAATTCAGTAATTGCCAAAGATATATCATATCTCAGCTTTCTAAAATTGTATTTAGATACTTTAACTTCTTTCTTGTTTGTCATTTTTTTTTGTTGTTGTTAGACTGACCTAGTTCTGAAAGGGCCACATTAATGTCTCCAACTATTATAATTTTGCTATCTATTTCTCCCTATAATTTGATTCACTTTGCTTTAAGTACTTTGGTGCTATGCCACTCAGTACATGTATATTTAGTGATTGACTTTATTTCATTGTCAATGGTGCCTTTAAATATAATGTGTTTTCCTGGCTTATCTCTTTTAACCATGTCTATTTTTATTGTTGCTTACCTGAGATTATGATTGCCAACCCTGCTTTTTTGAATTCTTGTAAAGCTTGATAAATTCTGTTCCAATTTCTCATTTTAACCCTTTGAAAATCTTCACATTTCAAGTTTGTTTCTAGTAAACAACATATTGTTGCATTATGCTTTTTAATCCATCATTTAATTCCATTTTATTGGTGAATTCATATTATATTCATATTTATTCATAATCAATCATATTCATCATTATTATCATTAGTTGAATTTTCCTTTCCATCATATCTTATACTTTCCCTCCCTTTTCCCTCCAACTATCCTCTTTACAAAGAAGTTGGTAACTTTTTTTTTAAAAATGTGATCAATACTGATACAAGGACTAAATAGCTCTGATCACCTTCCTCTGCCTCTCCTTTATTCAGCTACCTCATATACAGATGACTGGTTTTCATACTTTTATGTTTTCCTTTTGATACCCCCATTTATGTTCTACCCTCTGAAGCTGAAATTGATTTTGTTTGTAATATTCCTTTCCTACTTTATCTCTCTCTTGCTTCACTGTTGAATTTAATATATTTCTACACCAAACTTTTTGTAAGTATATACGTTCAACCCATCTTTGTCTGGTTCAGAGAAGAGAGAAGTTCATAAGATGCCTACTTCTGCCACCGCCATTTTGGTATAATCTTTTTTTTTTCTAGGCAATTGGGGTTAAGTGACTTGCCCAGGGTCACACAGCTAGTAAGTGTCAAGTGTTTGGTCTGAGGCCGGATTTGAACTCAGATCCTCCTGACTTCAGGGCCAGTGCTCTATCCACTGTGACACCCAGCTGCCCCTATAATCTTCTTGAATAACTCATTTATAAGAAACAATAATTTCCTTCCTCTCTTCCTCATTTCTTCCTTAGACTGTTCTTCTTTTCTGTTGCTTTCTAAAACCAAGATAAAATAAAATCATCCACAGGTATAATCAACAACAAGCATTTATTAAGCACCTACTATGGGCCAGGTAGTGTGTTATGTACTGGAGATACAAAAAAAAAGAGGGAAAAAACAGTCACTGTTCTCAAGAAGCTCACATCTAATGGGGAAACAACATGTAAATAACTATATGGACAAACAAGGTATGTACAGGATAAATGGGAGATAGTCTCAGCGGGAAGGAATTAAGATTAAAGAGGGCTGGGAAAGGCTTCTTACAGAAAGTGGAACTTTAGCTGCAGGGAAACCAGGAGGCAAAAATGAGAAGGGACAGAGTTCCAAGCACAGGGGATGAGCCAGGGCCCCACGAGTCAGGGCCCCACGAAACAGCAAGGACACCGTGCCGCTGGATCATGGTGCATCTGGAGGGGAGTAAGGTGTAAGAAGAAAAGTAGAAAGGGGCTGGCTGATGAAGGGCTTCAAAAACCAAACCGAAGGCTTTATATTTGCTTCTGTAGGTAACAGGGAGTCACTGGAGTATATTGAATAAGGGGGGTGATGTGGTCAGGCCTGCAATTTAGGGAAAACAATTTAGCATCTGAGTGGAAGATGGATTGGCATGGAGAGGGATATGAGTCAGGAAGACCAGTCATCAGACTATTGCAGTAGTCCAGGTGTGAGGCAGTGAGGGCCTGCCTCAGGGGGTGGCAGTGTTAGAGGAGAGAAGGGGCCACATAGGAGGGATATTATGAAAGAAGAATCAACAGCACTTGACAGCTGATCGGATAGAGGGGAAGGAGAGAAAGTGAGGAGTCAAAGATGACACTTAGGTTGTAAACCTGGGTGACTGGGAGAATGGTAGGGCCCTCAATGGTAACAGGGGAGTTGAGAAGAAGGGCAGGAGATAATAAGCTAAGTTTTGGATGTGTTGAGTTTAAGATGTCTACGAACCATCCAGTTCAAGATGGCCAATAGACAGTTAGAGATACAAGACCAAATGTCTAGTCTAGAACAAAAGAAAACTTACAAGGAAGCAAAGATGGACAGCTCAGAACACAATACATAGTATTTATTATATAGGTTTTCTTGAAATGGAAATGTATTGCTATACATTTTTAATCCTCTCCTACGTTCTGCTGTGCACATGGCAATGTTTTTTTTTTCTTTTTTTTATTTTGTATTTAAGTTTATAATGTTTCTTTTTTCTTTTCTTATTGTATATTTTAAGTTTTAGTATTTAAATTTAAAATAAATTAATTAAAAAATTGTTTTTTAAAGATCAGATGTCAGGATAGAGGTCAGGGTTGGATGAGTAGATCTGAAAGTCATCTGTATAGCCATGATAATTGAATCCGTGGTAGCTAATAAGATCACCAAGCAAAACAGTACAGAGATAGAAAAGGGCCCAGGATGGAGTCTGGGGGATACCCACGGTGACATACCCACAGAGCAAACAAAGGAGACTGAGCAATGCTCAGAAGGACCTGGAGAGAGTAATGTGGTGCAAACCTAGAGAGAAGAGAGCCTCTAGGAGAAGAGGGGGCTCAGCAGTGTCAGAGGCTGCAGAGAGTTCAAAAAGAATGAGGTTTGAGAAAAGCCAGTTAAGCAATTTAGAAATCATTGGGACTGGAATAACACACTTCCAGATGAATAAATTCCCACAGGTCAGTCCCTCCGCCATACTTACCCCTCAAAGAGTTTCTTAGAGCGTTGACAGGTGAGGTGACTTACCCAGGAGGGATGTATCAGAGAGAGGACTTAAATCTACATCTTTCTGGTTTTAAGGCCAGCTTTCTGGTTCACTGCTTCTTGGGAGCCTAATGATTCTTAAATTATCTCTCCTCAACCACTTTTCCAGTTCTATTGTTTTTAATGGTAAATATCTTACATGTTCTTTTCATTTTAGTTAATTAATTATTAATTATTTTTTAATTAATTTGACTTTATTATAATATTTCTTGGTGCCTCATGCAATCATTTATTTCTGTTTGCTCTGTTTTATTTTTCAAGATGCTACTTCTTGGGTAAGGTTTTCTACCTTATGTTGTAAGCTGTTTATTTTCTTTTCATTTTTTTTTCCCTCAAGAGCTCTACTTAACATTTTTTGTTTCTAAATGTCATTTCTTCTAGCCTGACTTGGATTCCCTTGACAAGTCATTCTTTTCTTCAATACTCCACTTCTATTTGTTGTAGAGTCATTCTCTTTTTCTGGGCTTACCTCTTGGGTTTCTCACAGCCCAAAGTATTTCTCCATTGTAGTTTGTTTTCTTCTGTTTATTTTTATTTCTAGCCTCAGTTTCCAGATTGAGGCTTTGTGCTATGGCCAGGCCCCTCCCCTTCCCCCACTCCTGGAAGGGAATGACCAGGCCCTATTTGGTTCTATGCCCTCTGTAGTCTGGATGCTCCAGCTGCTGCTGTTCTGAATGGTGTGGCAGGGATGAGGCCTTCTGCCCAATCCCTGGCTTGTGTCTCTATCTCCTGGCAGCCAAGTAAAGGGCTTAGTCCCCGTCTGTCTCTGTCTTCTTCTCTTGCACAGTTCCCACTTGGGATTTGCATCCATTCTCTGCTATAGCCCTGGCAGGTCCCAAATGGGGGTCAGAGATTACACTGGTATCAGGCTTCTTGGTACCGTCTCTGCCTAACCCCTCATACACAGCCATTGATTATCCTATTTTTTTCTGGAGATTTGAGTGCTCTGAGGTGCCCACTGTCAGGTGTTCTCTCCTGACACAATAACCTACTGGGAACTGATTCTGTCCCCCATGCTGCTCCAACGGGGTCTGATTAGGCAGCTTGAGAGCTTTGTCTGGCTTCTTTCTTCCCCTGATGTACCCCTGTTCAAATCATCCTCGGGCTTCAGGCCCCATTTAATGGAACTCTTGTGGGTTTCCACTTCCCTTAGAGTATACCTTCTCCAAACTTCTGGAAGAAGAAGCTTCATTTTTCTCTCTGGTCTTCTTGATCATTGTTCCACTAGGAGCCCATTTAGATGTTTGCTGGGATGTTTGTGGGAGACCTGGCTACTCCAGGCCCTTTCACATTACCACATTAACCTGAAGGGACTTCAAATCTTATTCACTGTTTTTTCCCACTTCTTATGCTGGACAGCTAATATCCTTTCTTGTATTTTACTTTAAAAATGATGTTACAGAAAAAACTTTTGAGTATAGGTACATAATAACTAATATTTATATATTGCTTTGATATTTGTAAAGCACTTTACATATTCTCTTATTTCATCCTTACGATAATCTTGTGAAAAAGGTACTATTATAATGCCCATTGTATAGATAGGGAAACTGAGGTAAGGATAGGTTAAGTGACTTGCCCAGGGTCATAAAACTAGTGCCTGAGGTAGGATATAAATTCAGGTCTTCCCGACTTCAATTGCATGATGCCATCTATTTTGCCACCTAGCTGTCATGTGTTTTATATCTCTTTTTCTGGGACTAGGCCCACTTCTAACCAAATTACCATTGTTTATTGTCCACTGTTCACCTGATGACTGCTATTGGAAATGTACGCATGGGATATAACAAACCTTTACAATGCTGCCCTCAAAAATCCAACTCTATTATATGACAGCAAATGTCACAGCTTTTTCATTAGAAGCATTTTCCTCTCAGAGGAGATTATAATTAGCTGTAGAGAAAATAATCCATTTTCCCAGCTAAACATGAGTCTGTCACTACCATTTGCTGCATTAAAACTGATAACTTTTTTCAGTGATCTCACTCATCTCTCAGATATTCAACTTGAAAAATCTTCATAATCAATGTAAAAAATCCTTTCTCCCATATCAGCACCAAGCCAGACTGAATTCTATACTAAAAAGTCATTATCCTCATTTAAAGACTGGATAAGAGCAATCACATTGTCTGTGTGCAGTGCTGTGAGATACTCAAGAAAAACAATGATAGAAATGACACAAATCACTACGGGTTAGGAGTTCCCCTACCAATGAAATCACAGGTCCTACATATATTCTTGTATTGATGTATTGGCTGTTCTATAGGCACTGGCCTTGATGGTATTATCACAGTTTAACTGGTCATGAAGCTTATCTGTATCTTTCAAAGAAGGCAACACTACCAGCCAGCCAGAGTTCTGCCTGCAATATAATTGTGGGCCACAATCATATTAAGCTGATGTATGACAAGCCAATAAAATGGATGCATTTAGTTATCCAGGAGGCCTCTCTCATTAAGTCTGATATTTATAGGCTTAGCTTGGATGCTACAACACCTCCTCCCGTGAAACATATAACAAGGATGTCAGATTTTCTCTTATGGTATTAGGTAAGTCATTTATTTTCCAATGTTACATAAAAGGGGAAAACCTGGCTTCAGGCTCAGGCTCCAAGTGTGTTCTGATTGGCTACTCAGCAACCAATAGAAATTTCACCCTGAGCATCCAGAGCAGGGGCAGGAACACACAATAGTGCGGTCATTAGTAACTTGTGGCTCCAAGTATTCATAGAGTGCCAACAGTTTTCTAGGCACAGCACAGACGGCAGAGGTCGACAGGGGACTTGGCTGACTTAGAATGTGAAGAACAGCTAATTATCCTAATGATAATGAGAAAAGGGCAATCAAATCAAACCAAGGCACAACAGAAGAACAGGCAGCTAACCAGTTTGCTTCCAAGAGGTGCTGCACATCCTGCCCCTCCACTAATAAATAGGACCGCTTTCTCTGGGCATCTTCTTGGGCAACGTTTCACACGGCTCAGGCTGTGGCTGTCGCAGGAATAAACAGGACTTACCTCTGCCTCTGAGAACTCCTATGTGAGGGCAGGTAGGTTGCGCAGTGGATAGAGCACCGGCCCTGAAGTCAGGAGGACCTGAGTTCAAATCCAGCCTCAGACCAAACGCCTGACACTTAATAGCTGTGTGACCCCGGACAAGTCACTTAACCCAATTGCCCAAAAAAACCCCCAAAAAAAACCACTAAAAAAAAATGATTTACAAAAAAAAAAAAAAAGAACTTCTATGTCCACACTTCCAGGTTCTTATGCCTAACTTCAAGACTCAGTCCAAAGATTACTTCATTCATTCCAGAAAAATTTCCTCCCCCTGTGGTTGATGCTTCCCACATACCAAGAAATAACTTTGCATTGATCTTGTATGTGTTATAGTTATTTCTCTGAGTGCATGTTGTTGCTCCCCTCCCCCCACTCTATGAAAATATAAGATCCACAAGGGAAGTTCTTTTATTGTTTTTGTTTTTTTTTATCTCAAATACCTAGTGTAGTTCCTGGCACACAATAGGGGCCCAATATATGTTGATTGAATTGAATTGTTGATTTTCACACTAATCCAGTCATATCACTGAGAATTATGGTATAAGAATTATGCAGCAATTCAACTCACCAAGCATGTATTAAATACCTACTATGTAAAAGCACTGTGCTAGTAACTGGAAATAGAAAGAAAAATTAAGTTGCCTGGACTGAAGTTAGAGGATATGGGTTCAAATATTGCCTCTGACATTGAAATACCTGTGTGATTTTAGGCAAATCACTCAATTTCTCTAGGCCCACAGTTTTTTCTTCTGTAAATCTAAGAACAGCTAGGTGGTACAGTAGCTAGAGTGCCAGAGGACTCATCTTTGTGAGTTCAAGTCTGGCCTCAGACACTTACTAGCTGTGAGACCCTGGGCAAGTCACTTAGCCCTGTTTGCCTCAGTTTCCTCATGGAGAAGGGAATGGTACACCACTCCAGTATCCTTGCCAAGAAAACCCCATATGGGGTCACAAAGAGTCAGCCACAACTGAAATGAATGAACAAAAAAGCAAAACAAAAAAACAGGGCGGGGGAGGTGAACTAGATGGCCTCTGAGTTCTCTCCCAGCTTATGGTTAAAAAAAAATACCTGCCTTCAGGGCATTATTTTTTTTTTAAATCAAAGGTGTTCTAAATACCTATCAATGGTATTATTCACTTTGTTCAAATTGAGAAATGGAGGACTCATAGCAGTGATGTGACTTCAAGGGGTGGGGAACCTGAGGCCACATATGGCCTTCCAGGTCCTTGGGTGTGGCATTTTGACTGAGTCCAAGTTTTACAGAACAAATCATTTTATTAAGGGAATTTGTTCTGTGAAGTTTGGATTCAGTCAAAGGGCCACACTTGAGGACCTAGAGGGCCACGTATGGCCTCCAGGCCACAGGTTCCCCACCCCTACATTTGACCAAGGACCATATAATCAACCAGAGGTAAAATAAGAAATACAGATGCTTGATCAATATTTTATTCAGTTGCTTTCCTTACAGTGATGTCCAGTTTATTTGGGGTGAACATAATCTTTAGTTTAAAAATGAAAGGTCCAATTCACAGGCATGCAGAGACCAGGGCATTTTGAGTTCTGTATTGTGATCAATACTGTGGCTTACATCTCCAAAAAATTTTCCTTCCGCTGATTTGTGCTCTACTACCATGTTAAATAAAGTCATCACTCTACATCATTTTTCATTCATATCTTATCAGTCTACTTGAGTGCAGCAGAATCAGACATAACTGAATGATGTTACTTTGTCCTTACAATTTGCCACAGCCATTTGACAAGGTCCTGCTGCAGATAATCATTCCTCTGCTCATTAGGCAATTTTTAATACAATGTGACAGTGAGACCTGCAGAGCTTTTCTTTCATTAATTCTGCACTAGTTGGAAAGATCAAACTTCAGTTTCCTACCCTGATAAAACCAAGGGACTCTTCTAGGGGTTAGTGAGTAAACTGTTATGGAGATGTTCTGAAAATTTAGTGAGGAGAGACCTTAAATGTCCCCTACAGGAAAGTAGGTGGTACAGTAGACAGAGAGCTGAGCCTAGAGCCAAGAAGACCTGAGTTCAAATTTGGCCTCAAAGACATACCAGCTGTCTGACACTGGGCAAGTCACTGAATCTCTGTCTGCCTCACTTTCCTCATCTATAAAATGGAGCTAATAATAGCAATATAATAAATTACTTTCCAAGGTTGTTATGGGGATCAAATGAAATAATATTTGTAAAGCACTTAACACAATGTCTGGTACATAGTAGGCACTTAATAAACCCTTGTTTCCCTTCCCCCACCTAGAAGCATCTAGTGGATAGAGTCCTGGACTTGGAGTCAGGAAGACTTAAATTCAAATCCTGCCTCAGATAATTGCTAGCATTGTGGTCTTGGGCAAATAACTTAATCTCTCTCAGCCTCAGTTTCCTCATCTGTAAAATGGAGCTAAAAATAGCACCTCCTCAATAGTTTCCTCATCTGTTAAATGGGATAATAATGGCAATAACTTTCATAGTGTTGTTGCGGGGGTCAAATGAGATGTCCCATGTAAAGTGGCATATATGTACATTTTAGAGTGCTGTAGAAATGCGAGCTATTGTTATCTAATGAAAGTGCCTCTTTTTCCGGATGAAGAAACAGTAGCCTAGAGAAGTTAGGTGATTTCCCTATGGTCCCACAGTTAATATAAGTAGCAGAGCCGGGATTAGGGTCCTCTGAATCTGCTTCCTTGCCTTTCTACGCTGACTCTTCATCCCTGAAGACGGCAGAATCTTGACTTTGCTTTGCTTCATGGGCCAGTCGGTCAGAAACACAGATGTGCTAATGAGGAGATAGGTTTTCACTGCTGTCTTTCTCATGTTGCTTTAGCTCATGCCCGGAATCCATGGCCTTCTCATGCTCTGTCTGTCTCCTAGAGACAGAGATCCAAGAGGTTTGCAGTCAGCTCACGTCTCCAGTGTGTGCCCTGCGTGGTTCCCCAGAGTCTTTCAGGATTGATTGTTTAATATCTAACATTAATGTAAACACAACTCAATCCATCCTGCACCCTGTCACCAGGGTAATCTCCCCCCAATACCTCTTTCATGGTTCCATTGCCCTCCTTAAAACCCAGAATGGCTCCTAGAAGATAAAACCTCAGCTCTGGGCCAAGTCTGGCTCTCCACGATCTGGCTCTCCCAAGCTATCTGGGATCATCTCCCCAACTATACCATCTGCCTTATTGATGGTGGCATCTTCCTTGTTCCCCAATGTGCCAAGCTTGTCATTTTCTCTGTCCTCAAACCAAATCTTGTCCTTCTTGGACCAGCTCCCACATGAAACCTCCCCACTTCTGTTCCAGCCCACCCTACTCTTCCCAGCTCAGAACAACTACTATGTGCCCCACAGTATCTGTATTTGTTCATTTGAGCACCTTTTCCTCCTTTTTCACTGTTTTACTTTTTATGTCTTGTCTTACCAAGGAGATTCTAGCTCCTGTAGTGTAGACAACATGGTAGCTACAGTACAAAACCCTGACTCAAGAAGACCTGGGTTGGAATCCTACCTCAGAACTTGTCGGTTGTGAAACTCTAGGTGTGTCACAACCTCTCTAAGCCTCAATGAACTAATCCCATTAAAATGTAAGCACCTCCTCAGGTGCAGGAATTATTTAATTCTTTGTATTTGTATCCCCAGTGACTAACACAGTACCTGGAATACAGTAGGCACTCAATAAATGCTGATAGCTTAACCTGCAAAATGTGGATAATTATATTTAAAGTGCTTACCTCAGAGTTATAGTTAGGATTGAATAGTTATAGTGATTAATATATAGTTATAGTTACATAGTAATACTTATAATGCTATAGTTAGAATTGAATGAGATAACATGTTATCATAACATATGACTGCATTTATATAGCACTTAAGGTTTGCAAAATACTTCATAAATATTGTTTCATTTGATCCTCACCACAGCCCCAGAAAGTGAGAGTTATTATTATTATCTCCATTTTACAGATGAAGAAACTGAAGTAGACAGAGGTTAAGTGACTTGTCCAGGGTCACACAACTAATAATAATAATAACAACAACAACAACATGATAACTATAGCTAGTATTTATATAGCACTTACTATGTGCTAGACACTAGGCTAAGCATTTTACAAATATTATCTCATTTGATCTTCATAACAGCCCTGGGAAGTAGGTGCTATTATTATCCCCATTTTATAGTTGAGGAAACAAGCAAACAGGTTAAGTGACTTGCCCAGGGTCACACAGTTAGTAAGTTCTGAGACCACATTTGAACTCAGCTCTTCCTGGCTCCAGGCCTATCGCTCTGTAACAGTTAAAATAAAGGTAGACTAGGGCACAAAGTTCTGAGCATGATCAATTTATTAATAAAGTGCAATTTTACCAATGAAGAGGATTTCAGCTTCCTCAGTGAAGCTAAGACCCCAAATGAGTGAGACAGCTGTCTTTTATAATTCTGGGGAGTAAAGAACAAAGAACAGGACTTTGTAGGTGGGGAACAAAGTGTGATTGGTTAAAAAAGCAAAGCATTAGGAGTGGTGAAATCAATATGATTGGTTAGAGAGCCGAAGCAAGGGGGGCAATATGAGTGGTTGGAAATTGGAAATAAGGGTCTAGCAGTAACCACCTCCTTCCGCACTGTAACTAAGAAATATTCACTGTTTGAGTCCACCTGCAAGGTTAGAGATAGTGGACCAGACTTCTCTGGATAACAAACCAGATATCCCTAAAGGATGGCTTGGTGGTGTAAAGATACCAGACCAGACTCCCTTGTGTCCATCTGTATCCCTCAAGGATTTTTGAGGCAATAATAGAACAGTGATTAGCATGAGAACTGGATTTCAAAACTTAACTCATTACAGGCCAGATGACTTCTGAACTAAGTTCAGAGACAAAGAACCACAACTTAGACAGTGACAGGATAAGATCAATTGACTGTAAATAGGATCAATTTAAAAAAGACAACAGAATCAATCTGATCATTTCATCTCTATGCTCTGGATCATTTATAAGTCATTTATTCTTATTATTTTGCTTCTACCAAGCTACCTACTAGGATGCTACACCATTTCAATAAACATTTAGCATCTACAGCTCGAGAAGGTCTGTACAATGGAGATACAAAAATAAATATCTCAGGCACTGCCCTCAAGGAGCTTGCAATGGAGTGCAGATGGGAAAGAGAGATATACAAATAACTATGATACAGGGGGAAAGGCAATAAGTCTAGACAAAGTACTATGAGAAATTTGAGCAAAGTGAGACCTCTTTCAGCTGAAAGTGTCAGGAATGGGAGGTACTCCTGATTTGGGCCTTAAATGAAGAAAGGGGCTTTAACACTTTGAGGAGTGGGACCCACATGTTCCAAGTATGGGGACAATGTGACAAAAATATGGGAAAGAGAGAAGGTAGGGCTTATAAATGAAGTCAAGGAGCAGTACAACTTGGCTGAAAAACAGAGTATGTGAAGGATAAGAGTATTTCATGAGGTCAGAAAAAGAGGTTGTAACAAGTTTGCTCTCACTCACACACCAATAAGGAAAGCGTGAGCCTCATGGTGGGAGTTTCAATGAAGTCCCTCAAAGCGTGGTACAGCAGAGGGGATGCTAAGAAGATAGCTGGAGAGACCGTCCGCATGGGATGTGAAATGTATATGGCTTCCGGTGGTTTACTCTCTTTTTAAAAAAGAAACTTTTTTTTATTCTGAACTTAAATTTTAAAAAGAACTTATATATATGCATATATCTAACATATGTGTGTATATGTATATATATTAGAAGAACACAAAAAGAGTATGAAACTTACTCTCTATTTAATACCACTTGCTTTTTTTAAAAAAAGTACATGATGAATTCCACATGTTACTTTCAAAAGTGTTCTGTTCATTTGAACTTCTTTCCATTTTCTTCTGTGCATTTAAAAATGTTTCGATGACTTTTTTTTTTAAATTGGTAGCAACAACTCCAATTTAAAACAGGGGAAATCCAGTGCAAAACAAATCCATGCAGTGACTATTTCCAGAAATGTATGACTAATTCTGTACCTTAAGTCCATCACCTCTTTGTTAAGAAAGTAGGTAACAATAGGTCCTCTGGAGACATGGTTGGCCATTTCACTGCTGGACTTCATTACAATCTCCAGAAGCTCAGCTTCCTGTAAAATCACGTCAGCACTGAAACTTGTACCTCCTAAGTTTCCACTGTCTCTGGAGCTCTTCCTTCCCTCTGAGAGAGTGGAGAGTAAACATCAGAGATTTTCTACTTAAGAAGGGCACATGGCACAACCCTCTGATCATTTCCTATCAGGTTCCATTCCTCTGGATTTCAACCCCATTCTCTCCCCACTTTTTTTTAGCTTTTCCTCCCACTTTTTTCAGAGTCTTCTCCCATTAGACTGTGAGCTCCTTGAGGGCAAGGACTGTCTTTTGCCTTTCTTTGTATCCTCAATGCTTAGCCCAGTGCCTGGCACAGAGTAAATGCTTAATAAAAGTTTACTGGCTATTGACTAAAGTTCTTTCTCTTTGTAATGTTATACCTGTGTAAATTATTGTTTCTTCTCACTGTGCTCTGCCTCAGTTCATTATTCCCAGTGTTATCTGAAATCATCTCTTTTGTCATGTCTTTGGGTGTAATAAAATTCCATTATATGCATAAAATATAATTTGTTCATCTATGAGCCGCTTTGCTTTTTTCTTTTTTTGTCTTTTAATCTCTTCTTCAAGATCAGAAAAAAATTTGTTTTGCTTACAATTATTCCCTTCCTGGTATCCCTCCAACCTAACTCTCTACTTTCCTTGTTTCCTTGCTGAGAATAATGCATTACTACATCAAACTCTGTGTGTGTGTGTGTGTGTGTGTGTGTGTGTGTGTTCAGATAAGAGTGAGGTTCACCTGATATCTGCTTTCCTATCCCTTCTGCCATGCTTTTATACTCTTTTTCTCATTAACTTCAAGGATGCAAAATAGCAAGTTCTATACCATTTCTTCCTCCTTTCTGTGCTACTGTACTCCTTTTACTTTCACTTCTCTTTCTTCTCTTTAAACCCGCAGAAGAGAACCAATCCACCACCAGGACTTCAGTTTTTCTTTAACCGCCTCAATAACCTTTGAAGACAATATTATGCAAAAACACATTTCTTCTCTCGCTACTAAAATGTTAGCACTACATCATCACATAGCTCTCTTCTAAATTGCTCAAATAAGTTTACCTTTCCAGGTTTCTCTTAACTGTTGTGTTTGAATTTCTAGGTTACTAGTCAGCTCTGGTCTTTTTATCAGAAATGCTTAAAAGTTCTCTATTCCACCCCCCATCCCCATAAGATTTTACTCAGTTTCTCCAATTACATTATTCTTGTTGGTAAGCCAAAAGCTTTTTACCTTTTAGAATATTTTATTCAAAGACCCCTTCTTCTTTCTAGTAGAAGTTGCCAAGCCTTGTGGGATCCTAATTCTAGTTTCTTGGTATTTGAATTGCTTCTTTCTGGATGTTTGCTGTCTTTTTTTTTTTTTAACATGGAAGTTTTGGATTTGAGCTATAACATTCCTAGAACATTCCCATTTGAGGATTCTTTCAGGAGGTATCAGAATTCTTTATATCTTAACTTTGCCCTGAAATTTTAATAAATCTTGGCAGTTTTAATATGATTCCTTGAAAAATATTATCAAATAGTAGCCTATTTATGTTTTTTTTTCAATTGTGGTTTTCAGGGAGTCCAATGACTCAAATGATCATTCCTTGACTTGTTTTTCAGGTCAATTGTTTCTGCTGTCCTATATTTTACATTTTTAAAATCTTTTCATTTTGTTCTAATATTTCTTGGACTTTGTCTTTGTAACTTCTTTTTCTCCTTCCAATTCTTTCCTTTAGAGCTTTTATTTTATGTTATTTTTTGTCTCTTGCTAGATTTCTGTAGTATGTAGGCCTTGTGAAATATCAATATTTTCCTTTGAACCTCTACTTTCTGTTATTATGGAGTTACTTCTTCTTTTGAGGGATCTCCAAATTTGCAATAATTTTCAGTACTGGTCACTATTTTATTTGATTTGCTCATCTCTCTAGCTTTAGTTCCTGAATTGGGATTGTACATCAGGCCAGGGTCCCCTTCATGTTGTGCTATTTGGTGGGGTGATAGACCGTGCTTGGTCTTGACTTGGATCACCCAGGTTCCCATACTGACCTCCTCC
The DNA here is from genome assembly GCF_900497805.2 of Vombatus ursinus. NCBI lineage: Eukaryota > Metazoa > Chordata > Mammalia > Diprotodontia > Vombatidae > Vombatus > Vombatus ursinus. The sequence goes on from NW_020941197.1 coordinate 16,888,195, forward strand.
TCCTGAGGTTAGCATTCCGCTCCCCATCTTTAGGGTTCAACATGTTGGATCTTCAGGATCATGTATGGTACCTCAATAGAAAGCACTGGAGACCTCAGAACCCTGGGGTCTCTCTGTCTTTCTTGTCCCTCACACAGACTATTAGTGTCTTCCAATGTCCCTGCTGTAGGTTTCTAACCTGGGACTTTCTCCTGGGAGTTTTCCATTATTGCTGCATCTGAACACATAGTCTTGGAGGCCACAAATCTTTGGCATATCTTTTGATAGGGATTCCCCCTTTCCCATTGCCCATGGGCTTCTACATGTCTTTTTGTGCAGTTTTAGGGCAGAAGCAATCATTTACTATAGCTTCTCATTGGATTTATTAATCACTATTCACTTTGGTGTGATTTTCAAGTGTTTTTCTGGAATAGGTAGAGGGGAGTGAAGTGGCAGTTCCTCCCTGCCACCCTCTGTTCTCCCCCCACTCAAAATCTGACTAATGGGAACACCTTTCTCCCAAGTACATACAGCAATTCTGTATTGCCCTACAACCCTTCAGCACTTGTGCTATTCTGTTTGTTGATTTTCCGTTCTGCTAATCCCTGGCAAATCTTGCTTTTAAGTTTATTGACAGTTAACCTCCCTTCTGTTTGAAATTTTGCTTTGGTGACACCTTGGCCACTCACTATTGATAGTTTGCTTTGAATCTGCTTAATTCCATTTCACTGGTGTCAAGCCAGCTCTCTCCTATTTGTTTTGCATTCTGATGAGTTCTTTGAAGGCCAAATATTTAACCAATTCCTCCCTCCCCCTATCCAGAGTGGGGGGAGTGAGAAAGAGAAACAGAGAGAGAGAGAGAGAGAGACAACATCAGAATGAAGAGTCTATTCTCAACATAAGAAAAGAGAAAAGATCTATCAACAGACTTGTTTGGAAACAATAGTTTCCTAGTTCCTAGTGAATCAGGTCTTTCCTATGTGACTTTATCCTTTTTGCTTAAAGGGAATTCCCAGACCTTCAGTCACACTTACTCAGAAGTAAATATGGAAACGTTCAAAAATCAAATATAAACCAGCTGTTTAGAACTTTCCATGCCTCTGTTTCCCTGTGTCCTTCAATGTGAATGGTTAGATGTTGATTATTTATTACTTCAGAGTCATATTTCTGCAATTTTGTAAATGTCTTATTTTAGGAAAGTCACTTAAATTCTCCAGGTCTCAGTTTCCTCTACTATAAAATGAACAGTCTAGACGTGGGTGATCCCTGATGTTCCTTCTAGCTCTAACAGTCTATAATTCTATACATATGTTTTATGTCCCCACTAAAGAGTATAAATTCACTGAAGACAGGTTTCAGGGTTCCCTCTGCCTGAGACTCTTGACCTCTCGGAGAGTAACAAGTTGTGCTGTCGTCAGAGCTCTTCACCAGGGGTCTGTCAACTTGTCATCATTTTTTATTATTTTGATAACTCTATTTCAACATAACTGGTTTCCTTTGTAATGCAATATATTTTAATTTATGCATTTAAAAAACTTATTTTGAGAAGAGGTCCACAGGCTTCACTAAACTGCTCCAGGGGCCTATGACACAGGAAAAGTTAAGAACCTGGGTCCTCCAGCAGGGATGTTGAAATGGCCTGAAAAAAAAAAATCACAAGTGGGCCTGAACCAGATTAAAATGGAATTGGGAAATGTTTTATAAAATAAACAAAAATACAACACAACATAGATAATGTTAATTCATGATTTTCTAACTTAAATGCAGCCCTCGGGAATCTTTCTGTTTGAGTTTGATATCATTATTCTAGAGGATCTCTTAATTGTTAAGTCAGAAAAATGGGCGGAGACAATATTACAGTGGAAACCACACTGGATTTGAAGTCAGAAGACCTAGGTTCAAAATCCTGGCTTTTCTGCTTACTGACCATTGACCTTGGACAAGCACTTCATCTTTTTGGGCCTTGGTTTCCTAATCTATGGGGCAGCTAGGTGGCCTAGTGAATATTGTACTGGGCCTGGATTCAGGAAGACCTGAGTTCAAATGTGACCTTAGCTATTTACTAGCTGTGTGACCCTGGGCTTAAGCCTGTTTGCCTCAGTTTCCTCATCTGTAAAATGAGCTGGAGAAGGAAATGGAAAATCATTCTAGCGTCTCCACCAAGAAAACCTCAGATGGGGTCTTGAAGAGTCACACATGAGTAAAATGACTGAAACAAAAACAAATTCCTTATTTATAAATTGGGGGGTTTGGGCCTCTACAGCCTCATCCAGCTCTGTATTTTAAGGTCTTAGGGCAGTTGAACTTTGAGAACAAAAAGGTAAGTGCTTCTCTCAGTAACCCTAAGGAAGCCACACTATGAGACTGCCTGCTATCAATCAATCAATCGATCAATCAATCAATCAAAAGTATTTATTAAGTACTTATGAGGTGCCAGACACTGTGCTGGGGACTAGGAATACAACAGCAAAAGGAAACATTCCCTGACCTCAAGGTGTATCCATACGAATGGGAGAGAGAACATGTACAAATGTAAATAATAATATATATGGAAGATAAATAGGTACATGGGTTGTTTAAACATATACATATAAATTTATATATATATATATATACACACAAACACATATATACATACACATATGTGTGTATATGTATATATACACAACATAGGCATATGGGTATATGTATACATGTATATACATATATGCATGTCTATACACCTATACACATGTACATGTGTATATATACACCTGTGTGTATACACATATACATCTATATATTTGCATATATGTACATATGTATATAGATTGACAGATAGACTCTTATGAGTGGAATGGTTAATTAAATATGATCTGAGTTTTGATAGAGGGAGGTACCAGCAAGGTCCCAGACCACCAAAGTTAGATGATTTTTCTTCTAGTCTCCAAGAGAGGTGTTAGACTAGAATTATACCTATCTTCCACACTTCAAATGTCTCTAACATAAGCATATGATTCTTAGGGGTTCAGAATGAAAGCTGCTGCTCTGATTATTCCCAAGAGAGAAGATAGTCCTTAGCCTGTACTTGACTGCTTAGCCCATTCCCACCAAATGCTGATTATATAAAAGGCGACATCAATAGTTAGTAAACTTCTTAATCAAAGAAAGCAGCAAACAGAAACCAGAGAAGTTATACAGATTGGAATAGAGTAAAGAATATGTAAGAGTAAATGCAGTCTACACCTGAGAAAGAGATAAGACCTTAGCTCAAACCCAAAAGGCAGGAATGATCTCACCATAGGGAATCCATTCTCATCTTTCTCTAGAGTTGCAGGTCTTAGAAGTCAAGAGACGTGTTTGGGACTGGCTTCCCCACATGTGTGTAGCTCCAGGGCTCAATTAGCCTGCCAAAAGTTCCTGCCTCACCTCCCATAACCCTTCTCTGTCCAGATCCTCTCTTGAAGTGTGTCTGCAAACAACTCAATTCCAAAGGTATATAGCATTATGCTCAGCATTCTCTAAGTTGATCACAAGTCATGTTTCCTTTTGTACATGCAGCACAATCAGTCAATATATATTTATTAAGTTCTTATCAAGGCAGTAAAGCAGAGAAGTGAAAAGGGACAGTAATAGGTCTAGATGGATAGTGAGGAAAAACAGGAAGGAGGAAAATTCACAAGTAATTATAATAATTTAATAATTATTAATAATTATTAGTAATTATTAAGAATGTGAATGGGATGAATTTACCCATAAAATGGAAACTGATAGTAGATTGAAAATTTGAATTCAACAATATGTTGCCTTTAGGAAATGCTATAAAAGTGAGAGATACACACAAAGGTAAAATAAAGGGCTGGAGTAGAGTTTATTATGTAAAAACAGCAGGGATAGTAATCATGATCTCAGGCAAAGTTAAAACTAAAATAGATTTAATCAAAAGAAAAAATAGGGAAACTATACTATGTGTCAGCAATATTATTCAATATTGTTATAGACCACATAAAATAACTAGACAATATAAAATACCTGAGAATATACCTGCCAAAACAGACCTAGAAACTATATGAACATAAAACATAAGACACTTTTTATACAAATAAAGTCAGATCTAAATAATTGAAGTAATATGTACTGTTCATGGGTGGATAAAGCCAAAGTAATAATAAAAAAAAATGACAACTTTACCTAACTCATCTATTTACTCAATGCCATCCCAATTAAATTACTAAAAAATTGTCTTACTGGGTTAGAAAAAATAATAACAGTTAATTTGGAAGAACAAAAGGTCAGGAACTTCAAAGAAACCAGGGAAAAAAGAAGTAAAGGAAGCAGATTCAGCAGTATTAGGCCTTAAACTATATTAGAAGGTGAGAACATTGTTGAAGTATAAAATGGATAATTTCAATTATTTTAAATTAAAATTTTATTGTATGTATAAAACCTATGCAGCCAAGAATAGAAGAAATGCAGAAAATTAGGAAAAAAAACTTTCATAGACAATCTCTCAGATGGGATGAAACTACATTGTAATATTGCTGTGGTATAGGAAATGATGAAGTGACTGATTTACAAAAATGTAGAAAGACTTGGACTTATTAAGAGAGATGCTATCTACATTAAGAACAGATGGCAAGTGGAAATAAGCATAGTACAGTCTTACATATATATGTATGAATGTATATGTATATGTTATATATGTATGTTTACAGATATCTATGTATATATTATATAGTTATATCTACATATACGTATGTACATATATAAATACATATATGTAGGGAGAGGAAAAAATGAAATAAAAAGTTCACAGTAAGGAGCAAAAGAAAACCTAGAAGGAAACAAAGAAAAACTGATCAGCTTTGAAAAAAATGTGTAATATTCATTATATAGATTGTCTTGAAATGGAAATTCATTGTTTAATATTGAATCTTCTCTTATCTTCTGCTGTATACATGGCAATTTTTTTTCTTTTCTTGTTTTGTATTTAAGCTTAAAATAAAACTTAAAAATACAATAATCATAATTTTTTAAAAGATCCTACTAAGGGCCAGGCTCTGTGCTAAGCATTGAGGGTACAAAAAGAGACAAAGACAGTCTCTGCCCTCAAGGGGCTCACAATCTAATGGGGGAGACAACAGCAAACAAATATTTACAAATAATCTATATATAGAATTAATAGGAAATAATTAAGAGAAAAAATGCACTAAAATTAAGAGGGATTGGGAAAGTCTTCTTATAGAAGATGGGATTTTGGTTAGGACTTAAAGGAAGCCAATAGGCAGAGATGAGGAGGGAGAACATTCCATAGGGGACAGCCCTGTGGCTGAGGGACAGCCATAGAAAATACCCTGGTTGAGAGATGTAGCATCAAGAGGCCAATGTCACTGGATCAAAGAGTATGTAGTGGTCAGTAAGGTGTAAGAAGACTGGAAAAAGTAGAAGGGAGCTAGGTTATGAAGTGTTTTGAATACCAAACAGAGGGTTTTGTATTCGATCTTAGAGGCAATAGGGAACCATGGGAGATTATTAAATAGAGGGATGACATGGTCAGTTCTGTGCTTTAGGATAATCATTTTTAAGTGGCTAAGTGGGGAATGGATTGGAGTGAAGCAGAAAGACTCAACAGCCAGCCATTACAGAGTACAGGCATAAGGTGATAAAGACTTGCACCAGGGCAGCTAGGTGGTACAGTGGACAGAGCAGCAGCCCTAGAATCAGGAGGACCTGAGTACAAATGTGGTCTCAGACCTGACACTTGACACTTACTAGCTGTGTGACCCTGGACAAGTCACTTAATCCCAATTGTCTCTCCAAAAAAAGACAAAAAACAAAACAAAACAAAACAAAAAACCCAAAAACCAAAAACAAACCAAAAAAGACTTGTACCAGAGTGGTGATAGAGTCAGAGGAAAGAAGGGGACATATTCAAGATGTGTTGCAAAGGTAAAGTTGGCAGGCCTTGGCAACAAATTGGATCTGAAAGATAAGAGATAATGAAGAATCAAGGATGACACCTAGGTTGTGAGCCTGAGGGACTGGAAGGGTGGTGGTACCCTCTGTAGCAATTGGGAAGGTGTAGAGTGTGGAAATATGATTTAGGTAGAAAGATGACAAGTTCTGTTTTGGACATGTTGGGTTTAATATGTCTATTGGATATTCAGTGCAAGATGTCTTAAAGGCAGTTGGAGCTGTGAATTTGGAGGTCAGCAGAGAAGTTGGGGAAGCATAGATAGATTTGAGAATCATGGGATTTGCATACAGCACAAGGCTATCTCTCAGAAAGACTGCCTTCCTTGCCTGGGTGGGAATGTATGTTTCATATACATAATGAATAGGTTGTTTGCAGGGAGTGTACTAGCAGTTAGTGGAATAAGAAAAACCATCATGTAGAAGATGGTGCTTGAGCTGTCTTGAAAGCAATCAGGGATTGTAAGAGGCAGAAGTAAGGAGAGAATGCATTCCAGGCAAGAGACAGCCAGTGCTAAGACATGGGGAATGGGAGATGGAGCACTTTGTGTGCAGAAAAGCCAGTGGAGCAGTGGCTGGATCACAGAGTACGTGGATCACAAAAGTAATATATTTGAAGAATGAAAAGGTAGATAGAGCCTGAGATTTAAATACCAAAAGAAGGAATTTATATTTGATCTCAGAGGTAATAGGGAAACATTGACATTGATTGAGTGGGAGAGGCATGGCATGATCAGACTTGCATCTTAAGAAAATCACTTTGGCATCTTTATGTAGAATAAAGTTGAAGGTTGTTTGAAGTAGGGAAACCAAATAGGAGATAATTGCAATAGTCCAGGCAAGAGGTGCTTGAGGGCACAAACTAGGATGATGACTGGGTGAACAGAGAGAAGGGGATCTGTTTGTGAGATGTTGTAGAGATCGAAATGATAAGATTTCTCAACTAATTGGATATATGATGTGAATGAAAGAAGAGTAAGGATAACAATGCACATTGTAAACCTGGATGACCAGAATGTCAGTGTCCTTGGCAGTGATAATTTCAGAAAAGACATGAGTTTGGCAAAAAAGATGAGTTATTTTTTTGTACTGTTGAGTTTGAGACACTTATGCTAAGCCTAGTTTGGAACATTTAATAGACTGTCTATAATTTGGGAATGGCACGCAAGAAAGAGAGTAGGGATGGACCTGAGAGTCATCAGCATTAGAAGTAATCATTAAACCCGTGCTAACTAGTCAATCAATTAATAGAATTGATATGGTCACCAAGTAAGAGAGTGCAGAGAGAAAAGAGAAATGGGCCTATGGCAGAGCCTTGGAGAGCACCCACAATTACCTGGCATGAATTAGGTGATGAATGAGCAAAGGAGACTGATAAAGAACAGCTAGAAAGGCAAGAGGAAAACCAAGAGGGAGCATTGTCGCAAAAACCCACAGTGGAGAGAGTATCCAGGAAGAGAGGGTAGTTAACAGTGATGAGGCTTGAGAAGCAGTGATTAGATTTGGCAATTAAGAGATCACTGATGCCTGGAGAGAGCAGTTTTGGTTGAGTGATGAGGGTGCAAGCTAAATTTAAGAGAGTTTAGAAGGGAGTGACAGAATAAGAAGGAAAGACACAATGTAAAAGTTTTTGGTTTTTTTTTTTTTAATGAAGTTAAGTAAAAAAGCAAGGAATGACATAGGACATTAGCTAAAAGAGATGGCGGGATCTAGTGCAGATTTTTTTAAGGATAGGGGACCTGAATATATTTGTAAGCAGTAGGGAGGTAATTAATAGATAGAAAAAGACTGACAATTTGGGAGAGAAAAGGGATGATAGTGGGGGGTACCACTTCATCAAAAACAGGAGTAAAGGAAGAAATGGTGTGGGATAATGTCAAGAGATTATGAGACAAGGAAGAGGGGTTGTGAGAAGAGGAGGAAGAAGAGAAAAAAAGGAATTCTTGGCATGATTGGGTGGGTGAAAGGAGTCTCCTGAAAGGCCTGTTGCTGTTCATCCTTAGTTCTTGAAGAAGATTAATGACATCAGGAAAGTGATGTCTTGACTTGCAAGCGTTTGGCCTTTAAATAAGGCAGAGTTGTGCAAAGTCATTAGTCTTACTCTCTCTGCCAGAGTTACCAGAGTCCAGTGGGAAGACATAGGTCAGGATGACTGGCGATGGCCCCCCTCTCAGAAGGCCTGAGGAGAGAAGGAAAGATTAGGAATTGTCATTATGATGAATGGGACAGTGAAAGAAATAGAAGGATTGCCTTGCTTCAGTGAGGGCCTAGTTGAGATTAAATAGCATACATATACATGTGTGTGTGTGTATATAGAGAGTATACTAGACCCAGTCAACATGGTTGCATATCTCCTTCTAGCAATAGCATGTGAATAGGGCCAGGGGTGGTAGAAAGTGAGAGTAAATCAGGTTTAGGGTATAGCAAAGGTTGGACAATTATAATAATGCCAGCAAGAGATTCAAAAGTAGAGGGTGGTATGATATTTAAGCGGTTCCCTTAAGGTGTCAAAATTGGGAATAGAGAGGAGTATAACCAGCCCAAGGGTGATGGGTCTGGCAAATACTGAAGGTTTAGAAGAATCACAGGTCATGATAAGGACAAAGAACAGATTTGAGGTGAGTAAAACATAGAAAGTGATAGAGTGATAGGATATTGCGATCAGATAAAGAAATTCAATATTTAATATTGGAAATAAGACATTTGTGAGTGATGTCAAAATCAGTGGAGTAATCATCCCTTTTTGTCACTTAGATGGAGTAGGGAACTAATCAGGAACTGAATAGATTGAGGAATTTGGAGTTTAGGGTATTCTAAAGTCCCTTAGTATAAAGGTAGGTGCTGGGGCATAGAGGGAGACTTCAAGTTGGGCACTGGAAGAAGAAGAAGAAGAAGAAGAAGAAGAAGAAGAAGAAGAAGAAGA
>NW_020941197.1:16897058-16903068 GCF_900497805.2 Vombatus ursinus
GAAAGAAAGAAAGAAAGAAAGAAAGAAAGAAAGAAAGAAAGAAAGAAGAGGAGAAGTAGGAGGAGGTGAAACTGTTAGCCACCAGACTCCAGAATGACTAATAAATTTGATTGGTTGCTGAGTGATGGCAGTTGAAGTATAGGCTAATTGAGGCAATGGGGATCAAAGAGTATTCTGACTCTACCTCTGGGACCAGTCAGTCAAGGGATAGGATAGGATGCAACCAGTAGTGAAAGTAAGTCCAGGGATTCAATGTCCTCTAAGGGAATCCATGATTCAGAGGATCAAAGGGGTATGAGAGGTAAAGTGAAGGGAAGTGAGAGACAATGAGAGAGAGAAAGGAGTTTGCCAGCCTTTGGGGAATGAGTCCAGCCAGAGGATCAGTGGATAGGAGGCACTCCACTAATGGAAGCAAGTGAGTAGAGAAGTCCAGCAGTAGATGTTCCCCAAACCTCTGGAATAGTGTTCCTAAATAGTCCCTCATACTGTACTTGCAGAGCTATTCATGTTGACAGAAAGAAGTTGGGTAAAATGCTTTTGGGGTGAAGCAGTGCCATTCCCTGGGGATTCCATGTTCTTAGGTAGCTTTCCTTTACTGTCTGTGCTTATACTCCCATGTGTTCTGTGTAACCCTGGAGAATTCTTATGTACTAGAATGTTCTGCAAACTGCCTGAAGTGTTAGACAAGAAAACTGAAGGATTCGAGCAGTATTGACGGTATCACAAGATCAGTCAAAGCTGCACCTTTAACAATACCTTTGGAATCCTCTATTAGAGATTATGGGGCACTCACCTTGATCATATGGACAAGTTGTCCCTGAGAGGGAGGATACTGACAGAGGAGGCCATTTAATTTTAAAGGGGTTGTCCCAATAGGACAGAACTGGGCTGGGAACTCTTAGCTTTTCTATTACCGAAAATCACAGAGTGCTGCTAGGTTACTATCATGAATAGTTCCTGGTTATTATCACCACAAGATCTCAAGAACACCTCTGTGTTTGTTTCGACTTCACAACTGGTGCTACTTCCCAGAGTATTTCCTGCAAACTATTATGGACCTAGACTAGGGACAGCTCCCTCTTTGACCTTGTCAGGTCATCTGGCTTCTTGGTAACCAACCCCACCTGTCCAACTGAGTATGCTATATTGCATTAGTCGTCATGATTGACTAACTCCTCAAGACTCTTGATCACAACTTTTCTTTCTACTGCTATCATCGGGCAGCTGGCCCAGGTACTTATATGAAATGTTTTACTTATTTATAAGTTTTATAAAAATGCTCTGCACAGTGATCAATATATGAAGTGTGAAGTTAAATATTTTAATCTAAACATGAAGCTAAACTTGAAAAAAAATTTAAGCTCCAGAGCTTTCCTTGCAGTCCCCATAAGTATGCACTTGGAAATTTATTTTGCTCTTTTGGAAGCTATGCAATTCACTGGAGAATTTGGAGGAAAATATTTAGAATTTGTAATAATAAAGCGTAATTGGAAAGAATACCAGGAGTCATCATAAAGCCAGTGAATGAGTGCAACTGCACTTTTTTGGGGGGAGGCAATTGAGGTTAAGTGACTTGCAGAGGGTCATACAAGTAATGCGTTTCTGAAGCCAGATTTGAACTCAGACTCCTGGTTCCAGGGCTGGTGCTCTATCTACTGCACCACCTAGCTGCCCTTCAACTCCAAGTTAGCCAATGACAAAACTTCCAGGTGGGGTGTTTCCCAGGAGGGAAAAGTATTTGATTTATATTAATTTGATTTTCCAAAATGAATGCTATGAGGAATTCTGAGAAACACAGGAAGCTTTGTATGGACTGATGCAGAATGAAGTAAACAGAAATGAAAGGGAAAGAAAAAATATAAATATATATATAGAGAAAAAGAGAGGTAGGAGAGAGAGAGAAGAGAAAGAAGGAGAGAGACAAAGACAGAGAGACAGAGAGACAGAGAGGTTGGTCAAACCCTAAATAAATGTCATAAATCCTGTTCGTCCCAAAGAAGAGATGATGAAACATATCTCCCTTGGCAGAGACAGGAGACAATGGCACATAACACTGTCAGATCTAGTCACTGATTGTTTACATTTGCATAACTGTTTCTTTATTATGAGGAACAACTCAATTCAGGTTTAGGTGTTGGGGAGGAGTTATTCTAGGAAGTATAAACAAAAAGCACTAATAAAACTTATTTTAAAAAACTTAATATTCCATAAATATTTTCATAGAAAATTGCCAACAGAGCTCAAACATAAAGGTGGAGGGGAGGATGGGGAAACGAACAAGCAAAGCCTTGGGTTCCTTTCTACACTGAAAATTTTCCTATTCTAACAATCTTGTACCCCAGAGGATATCTGACCATGTCAGAATCAATTCTTGAGCAGTTGGCAACTTATAAATATCTCTCTGGTGTCTTGGAAAATAACACAATTGTGTCTATTTTGCAAGCTGCTGAGCAGAAAAATCACTTGTAATTATGAAAGATATTTATGACTTTTGTTTCAGTTTAGCCAAGTCAGGACCAGCATGTGTTTGTGTGTGTGTGCATACATATGAGAGACAGACAGACACAGAGAGGGAGGGAGGAAGTGGGGGGGGGGAGAGAGAGATAGAGAGAGAGGGAGAGAGAGAGAGAGGTGGGAGAGTGGTAAGGAGAAGGAAACAGAAAGAAATTTTGCTTCTTTTTCTACTTAGTGACAGAAATAGAAACCATTTGATCTGGGAAGCCTGACTGTATTTCTTCTCTCAAGTCATTTGTCTATTGCTAAGTGATTTGCATGCTGATGGGGCCACAAGGTCCCTGAACTGCATTCCCAGAAGTTTCTCTTCCCTTCCCCACCCCTATTTTTACCTCTGTGAATACTGCAACAATTATGTGAGCAGAGAAAGACAAGAACAAAAGGCCCGTCAGGATCTCAAAGTCACAGCCAATCTCAAAGTCATCCTCCTTCATTGATCTCCTTAGGATGATCTAGAATTGCCTCACCACTGCCACAAGCAAAAGGTTGGCCATTTTTTCTTCCATCTGAAAAGGAAACCCATTCTTGGGCTTATGAATGTTTCCTTGTGTCTCCATCTGTGCCTTAAATCTCTTCAGGCATGTTGTTATTAAGATGCCAAGTTGCCTAACTTAATTACAACCTTTATTATAGTATTGAATACTTTAAATGCACTATTTATCACACTTGAGGAGAAGAGCAGCTCTCCCTTAATGTACTGTTCTCAGTAGGCCCTCTATTGATTATCTTCTCTACTGAATTAATTCCTGGTAATAACCTAGTAAGCAGTCATTAAGCTCAGCTCTTCCTGAGCATCCTGGCATGGATCTAGATTGACTTTTGGTGTCTAAGACAGTCAGGCCTTTTGCCCTTCTCTATAGACCTTGTTTGGTCCAAAGCGTCAAAGTCCTAGTTGACTATTGCCTTTGAGACTACAGCGGTTGGGTTGATGCCGAAACTGTAGGAAAGCTTTTGATTAGGCCCAGGGGCTCAGGCAGGAAGGAAAGGGAAGATACAGGGTCATCGTATCCTCTTGCTAATCCAGGGCTGCAGGGATCAAGTGCCTTGAAAGCACAACCCCACATCTTACCTCAGTGATCAAGTATCTGTAGACGATTCCAAGCAGGCCCAAGAGCCTTCAGGTCCCAGGGAAGGTGAGGCAAGAGGTTAGGATGGCCAGCTAGGGGAAGCAGCATGGCATAATGGAAACAACCCTGTGTTTGAAATTAGAGACTCTAACAGGAGTAAAGCCCTGCTCTGTGATTTAATGGTGACGTGGACTTCCAGTTCCTCACCTGTTCTAGGAGAGGTTTGGATTTGATAGCCCCTAAAGTTTCCTTCCATCTCTATAATCTTGTGAACCAAGAAGGATTGCCTTTGGGGGACTCATTGCCCAGCCTAGCCTACCAAGAATTTGGGATGCTTGAGAACACTTGCCAAGTGGGCTCAGACCAGGGATGACTCCATTAAAACAGGTCTTTGTGTCTCCATCTGCACCTTAAATCTCTTCAGGCATGTCGTTATTATGATGTCAAGCAAAAGGTTGAGGTACGGGAGGAGCTAGAGTATTAGAAGTGTGTATGGGTGGAGATGTGCTATACAAATGTAACTTCTCTTTCTCCTCTTCTTCTCATCCTCCCACTCCTTTACTACTATTACTACTGCTGCTGCTGCTGCTGCTGCTGCTGCTGCTATTACTACTACTACTACCACTACTGCTACTACTACTACTACCACCACTACTATTACTACTTCTATTGCTAACTGCTGCTGTTACTGCTATTACTATGACTACAACAACTACTACTACTATTCCTAACTGCTGCTGCTACTGCTAACTATTACTACTGCTTCTACTACTTCAACTACTACTACTATTACTAACTGATTCTGCCACTGCTGCTACTGCTACTGCTCCTATTACTACTGCTGCTGCTGCAACTATTGCTGTAACTACTATTATTACCACTATTACTACTTCTATTACTAACTGCTGCTGCTACTGCTACTATTGCTACTACTACTAAACTGCTGCTGCTGCAACTACTGCTACAACTACTACCATTATTACTACTACTACAACTACTACCATTAACTACTATTTCTATTACTAACTGCTGCTGCTACTGCTACTATTACTATTGCTTCTGCTGCTGCTGCTAGTTACTATTAATATAATACAAGACTCATCCTACAACTACCACCTATGTGAAAAGGTACTCTGTGAGAAGGATAGACCCTGACCTAGCTATTTTGAGATGTGCAAAATACTCTCAAACTCCTTAGGACCATCTATAGGCTTCCCTGGCGATAAACTTTTATGCCTTAATAGCTTCCATTTACAGAGAGCTTTAAGATTTATAAGGTAATTTCTTCTTGCTATCCCTCACACATAACATTCCTCTCCTATTTCTATCCCTCTCCCAGGTTGTCCTAGTGCCTAGAATGCCCTCCTTCCTCATCTCTACCTCTTACAATCCCTAGTAAAATCCAGTCCTGGGTCTGTCACTGATATTTGTGTGTGTGTGTGTGTGTGTGTGTGTGTGTGTGTGTATAAAATTATTTAGCTTCTTTGAAGATGGATGAAAATATGTTCCTGTCCAATCCCAGCTTGGAGTTAATTAGTCTAGTTAGGGCTGCTAGAGTAGAAGAATCCAAGCAAGAAAAGTTGTGAGGAGCCAGTGTCCAGACAAAAGTTCCCGGAGAGGGGGAGGGTAAATCAGGAGAGTTGGGCAGTACCAACTACAGAATTCCCTATGGGGAGTGAAAATGTTGAAATATCAGAGTATTGAACAAATAACTATGCTGCTTGGGTCTAACCACCCTCCTGGCTTATCAACCACTGAGAAAGTAACCAACTCCTATGGAGAGAAGGAGGAATAAAGAGAGAAAGACAGAAAAGGAAGAAAGATGGAAGGGAGCAGTAAATGAAATGCGTCATCAAAGGACATTTTCGGTAGTTTCATTGTCAAGAAGAATAGGAAGTCAAAATCCAGAACTATCCTGGACTTTGTCCTCTCCCTACCTCCCCACACTTATACGAGAGGAATAAGATTGCTAGAACCGCAGCTTTCCACTTCTTTTGCAATTTTCCTTCAGGAGTCAGCCTGTAAGCACGAGGGACACATTCTCTTGCCAGCAGTACCTCAGGCTTTTGTACAACTACTGTCTCTTCTAATTCAATCTCATCAGTATACCCAGAAGCCAATAGGGCAGGAACACAACGCAGATCTGAGGTCGACCACTTTAATTGAGTTTTTCCACTTTAAATTTCTCCTTTCCTGTCCTGGACCCTAGACATCAATGACTTTATCTATCTATCTATCTATCTATCTATCTATCTATCTATATCTCTATTTATCTCTATCTCTATCTCTATTTCTATCTCTATCTATCTATATCTCTATCTCTATCTATCTCTATCTCTGTCTATCTATCTATATCTCTCTCTATATATCTCTATCTCTATCTCTATCTATCTATCTATCTATCTATCTATCTATCTATCTATCTATCT